>NW_025112998.1:0-1200000 GCF_010416935.1 Polistes fuscatus | reverse complement strand
TGCTTTTAACATTTTTCCAAGTGAACTTCTTTTAGGAATTTCAATTATCGATTCTTAATTCTTTCGAATAGTTTGGCCCAGAATATGTTAGAGAAATTCAATCGAAATTTAACGTTAACGCTGTTCGTTTGTAACCAAACTCGTTCGCTGGGGGTTCGTATATCTATCGTGGATTTTACATAATCGTCAAACTTGTTAAGGGAAAACAAAAAAGAAAAAAAAAAAATAAATGATATATCCTGCTCGATCGATGGATATAAAAAAAAAAAGGAGAAGAAAAAAGTTCTTAAGAAATCCTGCCAACGGGTAGGAGGAGATATTGCCGACACGTGAAAGAAGAAGTGAAAAAAAAAAAGTAGCTGGAGGAGGATTATATTGAATCGAAAGTTAGGAGTAAACGAAAAGGATGAGAAGCGTACACTGCTTCGATCGAGAGCAAGAGAGAAAAAGAGAGAGAGAGTGAGAGAGAGTGAGTGAATAAGAAAGACAGACCTTCGATTTTTCTACTATCGAGAAACTCTGAAAGGCTGGCCCAAAGAAAAGAGGCAATCGGCCCTGCTAGTATCAACACATACACACGTATACATACACAAACACTTTAACTCTCTTTCTTTTTGTTACTCACACACTACCTACCCTAGTATACCGATTTGTTTGCAGAAACGGAACATTCTGTTTAATTTAATGACGAGTACGTGATCTTACTTACTGAAGAACAAAGCTTACTTTGTGATTTTCATGAAAGAATGCTCTTCCAAACAAAATTTTACCTTCCACTCGTAGTTTTTTTTACTTTGTACTCTATTCCTATTTTCTTTCTCTTTATTCTATTCATCAAATTGTTAGCATTTAATCGTCCACGTTCGAGCGAAAGTAACTACACCATACTCTTTTCGTTGATAATAAATTCTGTAGATATTATTACATTATTCTATAGAATTTCATCAACAATTTGTCCATTTATATATTATTCTTTAAAAAACGTCAATAATAATTTACGTTATTGATAAAATCCATACGATTTTTCTCATTAAAAAAAAAAAACAAATAAATCTGACGCGAGCAATTATTAAAAGATTAACGTACGAATTTTACTCGGTGACTTTTGGTTTAATATAAACGATATACATATATATATTATTATACGTATAAGTTTCTCTTTTATAAAGAAAGAAAGAAACAAAAAAATCACAAAAGATAAAAGAAAAACGAATGGAGAAAGGGGTAGTAGGTTTTTCACGCGCGATAGCAGTTATCAGCCGTTTTAAAATATTTGCTCGTCTCTCTCTCTCTTTCCTAGTCATGAACTAGCTTAGAAAAAACTCGTTGCAGTAGCGCGTCGCAAGGGTGAGAAAATGGTTACCCTATAGACTCTTTCTTTCCCTTTGTCGTACGCAAAAGCAGCATGCTCCAGTTTCAACTCGCTGATACGGCATGTCCGTCGTGTAGAATAAAACGTATCCCATAGAGGTACTTTTGCACTAGCGAGACTCACATGTACACATATTCTGGAATTATATACCTTTCTCCTCCTTTTCCTCCTCCTCCTCCTCCTCTTTCTCTTTCCTTCTTTTTCCCCCTCACTCTGTCTCTCTCTCTCTTATTCGAGCAGTCACACATTTTTTACTCCCCAGTTACGGGTTCCTACCAAATTGGGCGCGACCAGCCGTTTATATCGTGTTTAATATTGGCCCGTACGGTGACATTAAAGCCGATAAAGTCCAAAACGAAGCATGGCATTCGCGTAATTTTTCGCTTCGCGTAACCAAATGAATTTAAAACGAGTAGAAAGAGGGAAAACAAGCTTTCCGACCTAATAATATTTTGTTGCATCTACGCAACACCGGGGAAGAATCGATTTCTCTTTTCCTCTCTCTCTCTCTTTCTCTCTCTCTCTCTCTCTCTCTCTTTCATTCTTTTTCTCTTACTGTCTATTTCTAGAAAATTTTTCTTTTTAAATTTCCTCCTTCGATGTTATGCTACGCGGAATACGAATCTCTTATTTTCCTTGTCAATAAATTCCAAACGTTTTTATTTTCTACTATCTGGTTGCATTTACCATAGGAAAAATAGAAACCCATCAAATTTATTATACGAACATATATATTGTGAATTAAGTTTTTAAAAGGAGTCATTTAAATATCATTTGTCGTTTAAGTATTCTCATTTGTATATCAATTCCCCCACACATGATGATAATAAATATTTCTGTCCATATTTCTTTTCTTCTTTTTTAGACGAATCCTATTCGTTATCTTCGATGTATATAACAGAATTAAAAATCACTTGATCTTTTCCCTCAGTCCCCCCGCCCCCGCCCCAGTCCCCATTATTCTCTTATTGTTAAGAATAATTTATGTTGTAAGGATACTTAAATAACGTCGCTCAAAAGAAAAGTATAAAGCACGCTTCTGAAAGAAATCAACGTGCCTCGTTATACGGGCGAGTCAAGTAGTAATCAAAATAAATAACTGCTTGTCAAAAGTTTTCTGAACAATATCGGAATATTAAAAGTTCTTATTTGACTTTTTTTTCCCTTAAACTACCGCCCCCCTTCCCTCCCCTCCCCGGCACGTCCCTGTTACATCAAATCTACTTACAATCGTTTCAACGGAATTTTAAATCAAAGAGTTGTTTGTTATTCCGATGTTTATCGTATCGAAAGAAAGAAAAAAGAAAAAAAAAAACGAGTCATCCGTTAAGACTCCCGTTAAATGAATTTGATAATGAGGAGTTACGATAAAGAACGAAGAATATAAGAAAATAACTTCCAGAAAAAGAAAACAAAAGATTGAGAACTTAAGTATTTCGTATCGTTGACGAAAAAATTATCCCAACTTTTGTACCAGACTTTACCGGTCTAATCAAATTCACATCAAACTTGATTGTGCCTATAAAAATTGTTCTATCGAGAGAGAGAGAGAGACGTTATTTCAATATTATATTATTCCTACTGACAAAATGTCATCATCTTTAAAAGTTTGCTATCACTTTAGAAGAGAAAGAAAAATAGTTTATCGTACAACAATATCTGTCAAACTGCTTCTTCCATCACATTGTTCCTTTTATTTACCGAATTGCAATAATTCAAGGTATCCAAAAAGAGAAATAATTATTAATCAACACGAATCAGACGTACAACTATAAATATATTAGATAAACTCAGTCTCTATTAAGACCGAATCATCAAGTTAACAATTTATCTATAATCTTTCATGTATAATTTTCATTCATTGTTAATCTCATGAGAGATAGTTCCTTGGAGAGTCTGGACTTTCTCTATCTCTCTCTCTCTTAAAACTAACAGATACGAGAAGAGGAGAGAAGCGTTTGTCCATGACCGCAGCAATTTCAAAATTCCCCTGCGGTACGGTCAAGCAAGCACTCATCCGACAGTTATGAAGCATCCCTTATTTCTGAAAGCAGCCATCTTTCCCACGGGATTACGCGCAGCGTCGATGATAGTCGAAAGACGGGCGACGTGCCAGAGCATTCACGAGGAAATTCCATCGGCAAACTATCCCATCGAAGTTGCATATCCGGAATCTTAGGGTGTTCTCTATCCAACGCTGTTAGACGAAGGTGGTTTCTCTAAAGCTACCGGTCTTTGTCTCTTCCTACTCTACCAACATAGACTCGAACTAGACGAGAGCGTTCACTCGCTTGCTGAAATCTACTCTCTCTCTCTATCTCTCTCTCTTCCCACCCCCTCTCTTTATTCCCCTCTTTATTCCCCCCTCCCCACCTTTAGTGTCTTCAGTACCGAACGCGTTGCCACATTGCTACAGGCATAGTGCCGTTTATGCACGAATACCTAAAAGGGAACCAAAGTATCTTTGGCTTCCTTATTCCCTTCTCCAAAGAAACTTTCTTCTCATCCCAACCTGCTATCACCACCTTGCTCAGACGCATACGGATTTTCAATAATGTTAGGCAGATATCTTCAATGAGACCCTTATCCTTCCTCCTACAACGAACGTGTCCTGGAAACGTTCATCGTGTTTCCGATACGTTGCGTATCGTACTCTGTTTATCTCATCCTTTGTTTTTTTTTCTTTTTCTTTTTTTCTTCTTTACAACTGTGGATATTAATTAGTCCTCTTTTAGTTATAAAAGGGATTTCTACTTCAAAGAGATGAGGATATTATTGGATCAATTATTTTTTTGTCGGAAAATTTGAGTTAACGGTTCGAGAGCTTGTTATAGGAATTTTCTTCAAAAGATTTTCGTATTGATAATAATCAAAGGAGTAGATATTACGAAACGTGCATGAGATTGAAACAAGTTACCTATTATATTGAAGAACCATTCAGAAATTTTGAAAGTCTCTTTGTTTTCTTTCAGATCGCATTTTGATGCCGTTATGCATCTTATGATTACAGGAAAAAAAAATATATATACATATATAAGAAAAAAAAAAAAAATAAAGATTCCTCTTATCACAGCAACTCGAGTTCGTGCTGTTGATCTCGCAAAGGTTTAACTTTCTAAGAAAATTAAATTTCGTAGCGAGTCAATCTCAAAAGTTAAATTGACAGTAAGTCTCTCTCTCTCTCTCTCTCTCTTTCTCTTTAAGCTCAGCATGGCACTAGCTCTTACATGGATAAAAGTGGATTTTCAACCGTATAAAGTACATTTTGAGTTTCAGCTACGGATGAAAGGTTTGCCAGATACATGAAGGAAACATAAGTATCTTATAAGATCGAGTTCGATGAAAGAGATTAACAGATTTATAATTAAAATCGAAATATAGTTCATGCTGAAATTTATCTCTATTTCTGCCGATGCATATGCACATTTCAATTTCACAAATTAGTTTGTAAATAGGATTATTCCAAGCTAAAATAGACCTCGAATGCGCATCCTTCAATTGTTACTTAATCCTTTACGATTTCTGACTGTTACGTCGAAATGTTTGATGTTTTGTTTGATATTTAGAATTTACTTCATCTTGACCTGGTTTGAATAAACCATTTCATTTCAACCGATTTTATACACCTGGTTGATATAATTTAACACCCAATCAAGTCAATCCGATTCAATGTTAAGTCTTTTAATTACTTTTACGTTAACACTTATCCAACTGCACGCATCAGAGTCAACCATATGCTGCACATGGTGCATTTTTCGCACGTAACGTGAACTTAAAATACAAAGATCGTTTGGAAATTATTTTAATGTACCAATTTATAAAAAAAAGAATGCATAAAAGTATTCAATGAATTACGAAAAAATAAGACAAAATACAGGTAAAGATAAAAGTGGGAGATTTCTTCTTTCGATTGGTTAAGTGTTAATATTATTGTACGTACTAACAAATTAACGCAATTACCGATGATTTGAAATGCTTCCTTCGCAAATACCGAATCTAATTCATCCGAAAATGTCTGACGCGACAAACGTTACAAGAAAATTTGCATTTTAATTAGTACCGGCAAAGAGAGCACGTACTCCTTTATAGTAATATCATGCAGAAGATAAGGACACATGGTACACAAACGCTTTTGAAGAATTCATTTGAAGGAACGAGTTCTTGTCACTTAAACAAAAATATATATATAGTATATGTATCTAAAACACGTCTAACACGAATCGAAATCCTTAAAAACGTATGAAACTCTTGAGAAAGCATTCTCTATCTCTTTCTCAGTGTATTCTTTTCTACTCCTCAAAGGTACCATTACCACTTCCATGCCTATCTCCGACAGACGATGCGAACACGAGAGTACAGTAGTCACGTTGCAAGTATCACAGCCTTTGAGAACACTTTCTCGACTCCACCGTGGCTTGCTATTTCGGTCAAGCACCACCATTATACTTCAAAACATTTTCATGCACACCTTTTCATCCACTCGAAACAGCGCTAGCCGAGACGAGCTTTCGCTTCGGTTACCAACCCCCGCATTGTGTTCTTTTTTGTCCGATTGTGAGGTTCGTGATAGGAATGACTGCGTATTACGAACAAATGGAAATTTTAAATGCTCTTTTTCTTTTTATTTCTTTCATACTTTCCATTTTTTTTTGGTCTATCTCTCCATTGAAAAGTACACTGGTTTTCGCATTATACCGTATATGACAGCTCGTAAACGGGCTACCACCTACGATACGCCGGTGTGTATGCATTAACGATACAACTAGGAAAGAAAGTGTAGGTATTCGTTTCGTTTCTCTGCAGAAACCTTTTATGAATCATGCTAACTCCCCGGGCATGTTTTCCACCGCATTAACACGAATTCATTAAATTATAATATACATATGCATATATATCTGTTTTAGACATTGTTTGACGTTACCATTAAATCTCTGATTTTTCAGACGCACAGTTGAAACGATTATTTCCATGCAAAAACAGAGAGAAATGAGAAAGGGTGAAAGGGGAGAAAGAGAGACAGAGAGACAGAGAGAGAAAGAGGTAAATTCATCGATGGTAACAATTTTCCGAATACATGCCGCGGGTGTTTCACCGAATACGATTATAAATCATATTTATAATTTATTCCACGCCTGATTCGTATACAAGGCTAGCTCTCTAATGAAAGAGCATTGCACCGTACATGATCGTTAATTAGAAGGCATTTTACAGGTAATCATTTCGTAATTAAGCGTATAATTAGCACGCACGTGCGCCAACGTCGACGTTCCCCGAGTCCAACGAAGTATAGTTTTATAAAATGCAGATAGATATGTACGAGTATTACATATATATATATACATGGAAGGTAGGGTACCTAGCTGAAAGACATTAATACGAGACTCGTGTGCAAACGCGCGGTAAATAATTTCGTGTTGTCATTCGAAATATGCACGGACCGAAGTGAAGCTAGTTCGTTGGGACTTCAGGGAAGAGGAGCAGAGGGGAAGAGAAGGGAAAGGCAGAACAGGGGGACTAAAGGGGGTCGTCGGGGTATGAGAACGAGTGGAAGGAATTCGTAACTTCGTGCATTTCAGCTGGCAACAGTGAGTCCGGCGACGATTAATTTCAGCAAATACGATGAGTTTTGGATTTTATGCTAGTGTATCGTCAAACGTAAAGCCCGGTTCTCTCGCGATTGGAGAAACTCGTTTATACGATCCCTACCGAACAATAATTCACGAGTAAGGTCTCTCTTGGTAAAACATATTTTTTCCTCGATCTGTGAAACATAGGAGGGAGGGTGGAGCAGGGGGACAGGTGCCGGTAGATAGGAACGATTCTTTATTTTAACGGCCTGTTTCCTGTACATTCACCAAATACGTATCTACGTACGTATACACATATATTATTTGAGAAGCTTAAATCATACCTTCCTAAGCAATTTTCAATTTATCGCGAGAGAAACGAAAAACAAATATGAACAAGAGTTTTACCTTTTTTAATGAAAAAATATTTGAATATTTTATCTCGGCCGTGACAATTTGAAAAGTATTAAAACGTTTGTACTCGTTATTTCGTCATTTTTGCGATTTGATGGGAAAAGTATTGAAGAGACACGCGCGAAAAGGGAAGTTCGATTGTGGTAAGTTGGTACGATAGTTTAACATCTTATCTAGAATTTTTCAATCTCTTTGCTTGCTCGGCCAAGTGAGGATAAGAAAGAAAGAGGGAGAAGGAAATAAAGAGGGAGAAAAAGAGAAAGAGAAAGAGAGTATAGTTCACGATAGCGGAAAATGAATGCCTTGGCGCATAAGTGTATTCTCGTGTAGTAAAGACGTGGGTATAAGTCACTCGGTCTCACGCGACTCTGTGCTGAGACCTTACACGTCTCTTTCTTTCTTTATTTTTCCCTCTCTTTCTTTCTTTCTTTCTTTATAAGAGACCTGCCTCGACCTCACCTATCTCGAATCTTTCAATTTCTCATACTTTCTTGCACCGTGCAGAAATCGAAACGTCGTACGAGACCACTTCGACCTTTGCCATTCTTGTAGAACAGTGTGTTGCACTTATGATCGTTACGGTTAATACTTAATACTTACATGGCAAATTATTTCGTATCGACCTAACTTTTTGTGTGTGTGTGTGTCATTTTATTTTTATTTAATTAAAAATACGTATGAATATATTTTTTACGAGAAACGCGATTTATGTTAAATATATTTGCAATATTATTTACAAAAGTTATTTCTACGTGAGATAATTTAATTATGTTGGGGTTGTGTGAATGTGTTTATTTAAAAATTATTAACAATCTTCCGTTAGTATTTGATTTGAAAGATTATTAATATTTGAATAAGTCGACATTTTATCATCGATTAAACGATACATGAATTACCAGAGAAAGATATTATGGAAAAAAAATATAAAATTTGTGTAATATTTAATTTCAGATGACATAAGCGGATCATCAATTTCATTATATATTATTATACATTTGCAATAAAAGTGAGCTCATTGGGTAAAGGTAAATAGGTAGAAGGTAACGATAAATGTGGACACTGCAAATGAAAATTCACGAACCGACGAAATTAAATTGCAACGCTAACGTATCGAATGTAAAATGTCAAAATTCGATTCAACAGCGATATGATCTCTCATTGATTATTTTTCAACTACAGTTATACATTATATTATACTGGAAACCAACGAACAACGTTACCGTCGATTGATTCTGTCAATTTGCTCGAAATCGAATCAAAAAATTGCAAACGCACTAGTATCTATATACTTCAACAAAAAAAAAAGAAAAAAAAATGATAAAAAGGAATGAAAGAAAAATTCCGAAATCAAACAAATAGATTCGTCAAACATTTTTCTTTCTCATTTCTTTCCTAGACGGTAGAGACATTACAAGAACAAAAATATCGTTCCTTTGACCACCGAAGTAAATGCTTGACCACCATACCTAATTGCCAGATCACGTGTAACGTAGGTCACACGGGTGTATGGGTAGAACTTTAAGGTCATTCTTAAGAACGACGGAGAAGTTACAACCCTATGAAGTATAACAAATCACCCCACGGTACCAATTCGAGCATGAATCTAAACCCCACCCCCCTTCCCCACTTCGTTTCCATGGTAACAGTACTAAAATATAAGAAAACAATATGTCGTACATTTTATTATTTTCTTCTCTAGACGATCGACGCTTTAACATTTTCACTGCCGCAAGGGGTATAAATCATCGTACCTAGATACAATGTTTAAACGTCAAAAACACGAATCGTGATTACCGACGATCGATTTAACTCGAGCCATAGGGAATCCGATAAAAGAATTCTTTCCGAGTTCTCCACTTCTTTATCCTTTCAACTAAGCGACAGCCGTTTTTAATCTTCTTTTGCTTTCTAAAGCGTCCGTCCTTAATGAAGAACATTAACCAATTAGCGACAGGATTTACTCTTCCTTCTTTCATTCTTTCTTTTTTCCATTTACGCGTTCTTTACATTTCTTTTTTATTTATTTATCGTAATATTACGGATATATACGTTTTCTTTCGAACTGGACTATATAAAAAAAATAAAATAAAATAAAAATAGAAAAAAAAGTGCACGAATCGTTTTATACATTTTTCTAAAGATTTATATTACACGTTTTTATATTTTTATTTTATTTTCTTGAATATTACATTTTGTAAAATATTTCCTTCTTACTATACGATTCGCGAGATTTTTAAACAGCGTCTCTCTTAACTTCAGCGTTCTAAGCGTAAGAAAAAAACGTCACACTAGGAGGGGTGGAAAAAAAAACATATGCGAATATTCGAAAAGTTGAAGGACGAGTAAACCTTGGGAAGAAGAACACCGAACGATGCATTTATTCATTCGGTATACAGGACAACATCACACTTCACCCTCCAATCCTTCAACCCCCCCCCGCACCCCGCGGTCCGTTCTTTAGATCGAAAACTTTTCGTATATTTTACGACAATGGAGTACGAAAAGACGGTGAATATTTATAGGTCACCTTCTACTCACCGATGAAGCCTTCTGTAATCTTTAACATCTCCCACTTCGCTTCATACATAAAATTATCGAGTCTCCGTTTTTCCTTTCTTTCTTTTTCTTTTTTCTTTTTTTTTCTTTTCAAAGTGAATAGAAGTATTATAGAAGAAACTTTCGAGTAACGTTGAAAAAAGAGAAAGAAATTTCTCGGGAAAATTATCAAAAGAAGGACGGGACAAATCTTTGCGAATAAAAATGTATTCGTATAAATGATACTAAATTTTTCTGGAACGTTTATCAAATTGAAATCAAGAAAAATGATTAACGAGAGTATTTTCTCGATCGTGTTGAAATGATATCGAAAAAAAAAAAAGAAAAAAAAAAGAAAAAAAGGAAGGGAAACAGGAAATTTGCGGACGATCACGTATGTGTCAGATTTCTGTCAAGAACGTCTTCAGAACGTAAGAGTTTTGGATGATACTTTACTTCAGAACGATATCGTAAACACTTGTTCTTACCACGATGGTACGTCGAGTATCATCAATTTCAGGAAAGGGGTTGTTTAGGTGTAGATAAGCTCGATGGATTCACTATCTTGTCATCAAATAAGATTAAACATCATCCGTCACACGTATCGTCAAACAGATAGGGTATACATTGGTCGGTAAAAAAAAAAAAAGAAAAAGAAAAAACTTATTACGAAGTAGGAAAAATGTTTGTCAAGAGTAAAGGGTTGAAAAGAGTTGCAAATAGCACGATATATATATATATATAGAGAGAGAGAGAGAGGGAGAGAAAGAAAGAGAGGGGGATGAAAGAACGAAAGAGAAAGAGGGAGAGAGAGAAAGATAGCAGCGCGGGACGACCATCCCTTATGAAGGTTAGGTCGTGTCACCGGTAGATTACGCCGAGGGCAATCCATCTCTTTCTAGGTAAGTTTCGTACTCACCAGATAATCCAAAGTTATTTGTGAAAGAGAACGGTTCGGTCCAGTTGAAGCTGACTATTTCTTCAAGAGTATCAGAAATGATGACAAGAAGTTTCCAACTAGGTGTCACTGATTACTATCCTCCTTTTCTTCCGGAATTTTTTTCTTTCTCAAGAGATTAAATAAATATATACATATATATATATGTTATACACGTTGAAAATAGAGAAGTATTCAGAGTAAAAAAATAAAATAAAAAAAAAAAAGCAGTAAAAAGTATACACCGACCACTATAAAGAAACGATCGTCTCACTTGAACATCCTCACACTGTCATTATTATTCTTCCATCCGGAGATAAGGATAAAATTTATATATAAAAACAAACAAAGAAGGGGAAAAAAAAAACAAACTTAACGATCCGATCGAAGCCGCGGACACAGGAGAACGATATACTTTTTCTTTTTGATTTATTTCTTCTTCTTTCTTCTTACGCGCTTGAGAGAGAGAGAGAGATAGAGATAGAGAAAGAGATAGAAATAGAGAGAGATAGATAGAGAGAGGGAGAGAGAGAATTTCAATTTCAATCAAGCAAAGTTCTGACGACGAGGACTTATTGGTTTATTCACCGGGGCGTGTTTAACGGGAAGAGTCGTCGGTAAACAACGCATGTTCCATAGTGTTGTGTGGTATCGTGCGGGTTGTTGGTAGATCCGGAGAAAGATGGATAAAGGGTGAGTGAGAGAGATAGAGATAGATTGCAGTATAGTATAGAACGATACGCGTACACGCGGCGATGACACGAAAAGGGGTAAAACACTCTTTGCGAGGGTAAGGAGGGTGACGCGCACGACCCTGACCGATGCGCGGTTCGAGTGCGACTGAGCGAGCAGAGCCGAGCAGACTCGGCCGAAAGCCACAAACGGCGTCGGCTGCCGCCGATCCCTCTCTCGCACCCCCCTTTCTTCCCTTTCTCCTTCCCCGTCATCCTCATCCACCTCATCCACCTCCTACTTTCTACCTTCCAAGTCTCCTTCCCTCTTCTTATTCTTACCCCCAACCCCCCTTTACCCCTCTACACACAACTACGTCTATCTCTAAAGACTCTACCTGACCACAAACTCCCTCTTCTTATTACATTCCTTTCTTTTTTTTATTCTTGTTGTTGTTGTTCTCTGTTTTTGTTATTTTTTTTCCCACTCTCTTAATCTTACCCCTTTCTTCCTTCTTTGACTTTGACTCCCTCCCCCCCCCACGCCTTCCCACGTGCGCCACTTTTTGTCATCGATGCTTTCTTTTCTTTTTCTTTTTTCTATTATACTTTTCTATTATACTTTATTCGTTACATTTTACTTTTTATACCTTTTTTCTATTATACTTTACTTTTTTTTGTTGTTGTTGAGTTGAAACGCGTATATCCATTTGTTTCGTAATATTATTGATTTGTTATTTTACTTTTTTTTTATCATCGAGATATTATTATTATTATTATTATTCATACGCGTTGCAGATAGATGTTTAATTAAATCATCGTTTCATTAGATCGTATGATTTTATCATAATTGCGTAAGTTTTTGGAATATCTTCGAATTCTCGTTAATTCGTTAGCAAATTAATTAAAAATACTCAGTGCGTATTCGATCGTACGTTTCATTAGAATCTACGATAAGCCATATTGTTTCGGTAAAGTAATAAACGATTTGTACAATTTTGATTTAACTTTTACCAATTCTTTCATACTTTTATGCACAAAAAATGGCACATTGATTGAAGTAAAATGATATCGGGGTAGTTTTATAGATAACCCGTACCGCTGCTTCCGATTCCTTAAACCCCCAAATGGCCAACTAGATAAGGAATTTTACGACGGTCTGATGGACGGCAATGTGCACCGGCGAAAAGAATCAGGGGGATTTTTAGATTCCAAAGAGGAAGCGATACCGCGATGTAGAATCTCATCGACTTACTTACACACATCTATGACTGTTGCTATACACTACCAATACACCTCTCATACAAACGAACCTAGTCTACCTGCAAAATCGGCAAAGATAACACCAGCCCCCATACCCACCCCCACCCCCATCCCATCCCACCCCTCATCTACTGTAGTTGGCTCAGATGAAATTCGTGAAAAGGAGGTAGATGCATATACATGTTCTATACATGTAATATGTATACCTATATGTATATATTTAAATATGTATATATATATATACGACTGTGGAATAGGAGAACAGAAGGAAAAGTAGAATGGAGAAGAACGTTACGACGGGAACAATGAAAAGTACGCTTCAGAAGAAAGTGGAAATTTTCCATTAGTGATATACATCGTGTCGTCAAGATACGTGACAAGCAAAAGGGATTGACGCCTAGGCGTTCGTGTTAACTTTTCGAATAACTCGAAGATGAAAATTTTCTATTAGGGAAATGAAAGAAAGAAAGAAAGAGAAAAAAAAAGAAAAGAAGAGAAAGAAAAAAATATATATATATAATACACAAAAAGAATAGCTAAAGAAAGCAAGATCGATAACCGGTGGTAGGTCAATTAGATCTTTAGAAAAAGTCTCTCGAGATTAATATTACTAATGCGCCCATACTTTTTTTTTCTCTTCTTTTGTGTTACTTTAATGGGTAGGGGATACGTAATAAAAAAAATAAAAAAATTAAAAACCCCCGTGAAATATACTGTTCGTTCATCCTACTTGATCTAACTACTTAGGATGATTTTACGTTACACACTTTTTCCAACGTAAAAAAAAGAAAAAAATATAAAAAAATATAAAAGAAAAAGTAGAAGAAGAAGAAGAAGAAGAAGAAGAAGTAGAACGTGTCGTCTTCACTTTTCACACGTATGTAGTTGCACACGAGACCGATAATACATTCTCGAGAAATGTATTTTCGCATGCATCTCGTTGCACAACGTAGGATGATCGAATTGATATCGCACGACGTGTTGTGACGTGTCGTTTATCGCTTTTCACTCGCGCGTTTTCTGCCAACGTTGAAGGAAGATGCGTGAAAAAGGCTTTCCTCCGTTTCCTCTCTCTCTCTTTCTTTCTTTATCTGTATTTCTCTCTTTCTATCCCATATTCCTCCTCTTCTGCATCAGTAGATTCTTTCCCTTACTTCCTCTCCCTACCAAAACACCACCCCCTTCCCCCATGTTATGTGGATAAATCTAATGCCGTTCTTATTTGCGTCGGGAGAATGAAACCGCGAAGTAGTAGGTTCGCTTAAAGCTCATAGAAACGTACCCAATGGGGTGGGATGGAAAGGGACGAATGATGGGGTGGGAGGGGGATATACTTTCTCAAGAATAAAATCCTCTTCCGTTTGCCGCGCACGTAAACACGAGTCTCCTTCCGTATTCGAGATTTGAGAAGTCATTTATTTTGTTTTAATAATCTAATCCGATAAACAATTGAAACGAAAAACAAGAAAAAAAGAAAATAGAAAATTACGGAACATGTGATGGAAGAAATAATATTTTATTATAATACACACAATTTTTCTTTTGAAATCTTAGTAAGGGAAAAAAATGGATAAATAATTTGATAATGTTCTACAGTATGATTGATCGTGAATGTGATTTCGATCGGACTAAAAAGATTGAAAAAAAAAAAAAAAAAAAAAAAAACACGAATGTCGTGATATTTTTAAGGTCGAAAGGATTATGCTTGAAATGTCAAATGGGAATTGAAACGAATGGACGTGTGATAAATGTAATTTTATTCTCACTAGAGGAGATATTTGAGACACGTCGTCAATTGATCGTTAAGAAACTGTCTCGATTAACGGAAGTGGTAAATGTAATAATATCAGAATGCGATTCACGTACTTCTTAAGAATCTACTTTGACCTTTCGGGGAATCAATCTCGATACAGTCGACGTACGGAATACCGATACGAGAGCTATCTCAACGCTTCTTCTTCTTCTTCTTCTTCTCCTTCTTCTTCTTATTCGAGTAATGTTCTGTCTCTCACCTTCTCTCTCTCTCTCTCACTTTCTCCCATCTTCTATTCGCATTCAATGAACTTCCTTTATTCGTCGAAAAGGTTAGTTTCATACCTTTGGAAAGATAGGATGTTCCTTTTGACGAGGCTTCTCGTTTCCCATCCAAAGTCTTCTCTCCCTCCCTCCCTCCCACTCCTCATACTCGTAATATCCTGCCAAGAAATCCGTGAGAATTCCATTACTACGGTTCTACTTCCGTATTTGCAATTAGAACCAGCGTAGGTAAGCGCGTACTCGTCTTAAGACAAATCTATCTTCCTTCTAACACGTACAGGGTGTTTCATTTGACACGTCTATTTGGAATATCTCATAATAAACCCTATTACCTGATATCATTAACTTTACATCATCAAAGTTAATTTTCTTGTTAAAATTACTATTAAAATATACTCTTTATTTTTCCCCCCCTTTCTTTTTGTTTTTTTTGTTTTTTAATAGAAGAAATCGATGGCTTTGAAAGTAATAGAATTGCGAATCTCTCGTGGAAAAACAAAAGAAAAAAAAAAAAAAAAGAACAGAAAAAAATATCTTATCACTTTCGTATTCTCTAATTAAAATCGAGTTGATTTAATGAAAAGAAAAATAAAGACAAAAAAGAAAAGGGAAGAAAAAAAATGTACGATAGTCGATGAGATTTGATACTTGTGAAGATCCAATTAAACGAGGCACCCTGCATTACCGAGACATCCTCTTAACGTTACAGACGATGAACTAATACTCTAGCAGACTCTCGAGAACCTTTTAATTACGAATTATGCGTGAGACATACGATTCCAGTGGAACGATCATCTCAGGATTTGACTGCGGTTTCCTTTCATCTTTGTAATAGATGGAATCGAATCGTCTGGAACCAATCAAAATTGTAATATGTCTGGTCGAACTTATCTAAACGATATCAAGATATATACTTTAGAGTATCATACGAGATGAATTAATTAACATTATTATTTAAATTAAACTATAATCCATTTTTATAATTAAATTGATTAGTTTTATATATCAAATATATATACATATATTTAACCAAAGTAAACCAGATTAAGAGATTACTAGGAAATATTTTGACTATTGTGATCGAAAACACGATAAATCGATCTGCGTCAACGTCGATTAAGCTTACGTAAATGATATTAAGATATCGTTAAGCATTACGATTTGCTTGTTAATTAATATTCTATCCCTTACTTAGTTATCAAAGTTTAGACGGAAACTCTTGAGTATACCACAAATTTCATTAGTTGTTGTAAATTACTCGAATCGTGCTTATAAAACACGAGTTGTCGTAATATTTGTCGTAATTTAATCAACGTGTATATATATTCTTAAAATAATATAATATTAATTAAATATATTACTAAACGATTGTTTTCGAGACAAATATTTAGTACTATTGTAAGAATAATAAAAAGGAAAAGATGAAATATTTGATCATGTTCGTGATTACACTCGAGAGATGGGGTGGGGGGAAGTCGAATTGAACGTGCAATCGATTTGTGTATATCAAATCTGGATTGAATGCAAGCCGAAGCTTATTTGGCGTTCGAACGAGCAGCTAATCAATGAGAGGTATTCTCTCTCTCTCTCTCCAGCACAGACACACAACACACATACACACACACGTACACACGTATACATATATATATATGTATACAATTGTGTATTCACTGTGTCGCCGATTTCTCCTCCTAGTTGAACCTGCGTGTACGTATGCATTGCGAGTAGCGCGAATACGGTACGCGCTACTAACGTAAATATGACGAATACGTATTTGTACACGACACTCAACAACTAGCAGCAATTCCTTCCTTGTACCAAGTAGTATCTCTCACTTTGACAGAGTTTGCGTTAGTAGTAACTCCCGTAGTTTCTTTCCCTTCGAGTGTTTAGTGCGGATTTAAACGTTAAAACTAGGTCACAGTCTTACAATTGAAAACTCTACAACGAAAGGATGAACGGGGAAAACTGTTCAAAGTGATTCATCTATTTAAAGATTCCCTTTTTTCTTTTTTATATATATATATAATAAATCTGTAAATTTGCTATGGAAATAATTGACAAGGTTGTTAGTTTCATTGGTTAAATATCGTAACGAATGAAATTGTAATCAAATTGTAAATATTTAAAATGTGCATTATTGTAATAATCGCGTTTAAATTGTACTCGTTATAAAATATCTAATACGATATGATTTCAATCGATTAAACGAGAAGTCGATTGTGGTTAGATTTTTCGCGTTAGAAAATTTGTCACGATTACACGAAGATAAATAATATTTTCAAGAATAAATATAATTAACTTTTTCCTTATACAAAAAATAACGTTTAAATATTAAAAACTTATCTCGAGTAATAAGATACACGATTATTACAACTTTCGATAATAATCGATTGAAATATTTACGAGAAGCTTTAATTAAAAGCGTAGCCGAGGAGGAGGAGGAGAAGGGTAATCTCTTAAATCAAACATATTCAAATTTAGAGATTCCAAATGATGAATCGGTAGGGATTTTTGATATTGCCCAAGTAACATGGAAGAAGGTGTATCATCAACGAGATTCCCGGATGCGGGCACGTTTTGCATTAGTACGGGAATACGCGCGCGAGTCAGAATACAGTAATTATGATTCTCGGACGTATCGCATTCAGAGGGAAATGAACTTGGCACCCCCGACACGCGACTTCATTAACGAATGGACGCGATGAATAGACCTAAACATCCGACCTCCTCGACTCTCTGGGATTCCCGCTTGGATTATATGCGAGGGTAAAAGGGAGGAGGTAGGAAACGGGGGTGGAAAGAGCAGGGGCAGGGGCAGGGGCAGGGGCAGGGGAGGGGGAGGAGTAAGAGGAGAGAGAAGTAGAAGAAGCAATGCCACGAAGGACTGGGTGGGGGGTCAAGAGCCATGATTAATTGCTCGTCGTCTAATTACCAATTAGCTGCTCCGACTCGAAATGTCAAGCGCGCGCGCGCGCGCAAACGCACACATTTACTACCTTCCACCCACCCCCTATACACACACACGTACATATATATATACACACACACGTACATATATATATACACACACAATACTTCCCGGCATTTTCCCGATAGCGTTTTTCCACGTGTACTCTGTTCATTGTCTTCCTAAAACTATTAGACTAATTATCTCATTGATTTGTTCTACGTAATGCAACCTGGTTAAATCGACGGATATATATATATATATATTATTTTTCTTTATTTTTTTCTACCTTATGTTTTTTCAACTAACATAAGCTAATTCTACAAAAACTTGTACAAAACATCTTGACATGATTCTCGTTCTTGCATCTGTTTTTTTCTTCTTCTTCTTCTTCTTCTTCTTCGAGGGTTTCAAATCGATGGTTTAGACTGCGCTACTAGCTATACATGGTATTTTTCTTGTTACTTTTTCTTTTTTTTTCTTCTTCACTCCTTTTCTCCCCCATTGGAGACACGTATTCTTTCGAACGAATATCAAAGAACACGAGAAGAAATCTGAAACTACAAAAAGGCAAGAAATGAGAGAGAAAGAGAGAGAGAGAGAGAACACACAGTCTTTTCAATGGATCGGATCGACGTGAAATCGAAAAGAACGATCGCATCTCTTCGACTAAGGTATTTCTCGAACACACATTACTTTACCTTTCACTCCCACCCCTTTACTCCCCTCTCCCTCTTCTTCTACCCCTTTTCTCCTTCACGATTTTTTTATATATATATATATCTTTTTTTTCATCCTTTTTACGTATTATTTATGAAAGAGAACCGTACAACTATACGAAGTCATGCGTGCCTTTCAAACGATATGCGAAAATCGTATATTTTCTTTCATACATCTACTATTACATATAAAAACCGAACATATACTTTTAAAAAGGAATGTACACGTATAGTACAATAAACACTTATGTACAGAGCATACTACTTTACTATTTCCTTATCTCTCTCTCTCTATCTCTCTCTATCTATCTATCTCTATTTATTCATCTATTTATATATTCACGTAGTCGTAGTTCTCTCTCTCTCTCTCTCTATCTCTATCTCTTTCTCTAAAGCTTAAAGCACTCGAGTTACCTTCTTCATCCCTCTTTACTCACTTCTAGTATGCGCGCGAGTGAGTTCACGCCCATGCTTGTACGATGCTCGTTGACTCGTCGTATATAGTATGGTAGTAGTATTCGCTAGACGAAATTACAACTCGGCAATGGGAATCGTAGTTTCGCGATGAATAATATGCGCTGTAATACAGCACCAACTTTTCTGCGAATGAACAGCAGTATTCGGGGAAAGGGGAGGGGATGGGAGGGGTAGCAATGGGATGAGGAGAAATGGAGTAGGCTAGAGGTTAAGCGAGCTTTTTAGCGATTTTTTCTACACCGTTTAGAAGGAACGAACATGAGAACAAGAGGAAGAGAGAGAGAAATAGATTTAATATTTATAATTGAATTTAAATGTATTATAGAGATAAATAAGAGAGATAATAGTTTGAATAAAAATATTAATTTTTATGAGGATCTATACATTATGTTTGCAAGGTAACGTTGCTGATGTAACGTTTACTGGAATTACAAATTATTATTGTTTTATATTTTTAAATAAATAATAATCGTTGATTTTTATTACTCACGCATTCGTTCGTTCGTTCACATTCGTTCGTTCGTTCACATTCGTTCGTTTATTTTTATTAATGAAAAACATATTGTTTCGATAAATTCGATTAAAAATTTGTGCACTTTTAAAGAGATAGATAGCATTACATTTGTATATTTAATTCCATTTACAATTATTCTTATGGGAAGAAATTATCATACGCGAAAATGGATTGGAATAATTTAACTTAATTTTTTCGAGATATATATGTTAGTTCGAATTTTCACTAGGTGAATGATAATTTCAGTTGAAACGTATCTTTCATTCCATAGATCGGTTTGGGTCGTTCATGAAAACTAATGTAAATAAAAAATATCGCGAGATACATATGGATATAGTTTGTTTAAATAAAAATAAAATATTATAAGTTTGTTTATAATGGAGGAGGAGAAAAAATATGAAATATTAACATGAACCTAAAAGGAAAGACGGGAAACGTTAAATATTTTATCTTGGGATACTCGGTCCTCCTCGACTCGACGCGACAGAGACTCTCAAAACACTAACTGCAGGACGCTTTGCAAAATAAAATCCTTCTCTTGAAAATGGAGCAATATACCTACAGCCGTTCTTTCTTTTTGTTTGTTTTTACGTCTCAACGATCGTCACGAGAGCACACGTACCACCAACACCACCACCACTACCACCACTACGAGCATGCGTTGCCATGAAACAAACATTTACTACAATTTTTTCAAATCTAACACACTTCTTTTTTACAAGGAAACTTACGAACTACTTCTAATTGTTTTAAACAACTTGTTAATCGAATTGAATATTCCAATTTTGTCGTATGAAGATACGTTGGAAATAATTTATCAACAACGTTGTTATTATTATATTATAACGCGTATACGCAAGAAAATAAAGTGACGATTATTGTTTATTATATCCTTTCGCGTACAAAAGAAAATAATTATAATAATTAACCATGAAATATTATTTATCGCGAATACGTTATAATTTCGTGTTTTAAACAAATAATTTACTTATTATTCAAGTAACACAACATATATTTACCCTTTGACGAGCCCAATTAACGATTAAAATGCAAAAAACTTAAACGAAAAAGTTCACCCAGTAAAACGTCGTTTATTATCACCAGTTAAAAATTATATTCGTCGTTTCTTTTTTTTTTTCTTCTTTAAACTCTTGATCTTTCTCTTGGAAAATAATTCCTTGTCTTTCCATTGACTTTCTTTCTTTAACAAAAAGTATAATAACGAGGTCGAGGAAATTCGTTGGGTAAACATAAGAATGCAGCATTCCTGTAGCTGGACAATATGGCATATGACCTGCTTTCAAATGGACTCATTCTGGTATTCGTTTACCTACGTACATTCTTACAAGACCTCAGAAAAGAAGAGGAGAGAATGAAAGGGGGAGGGGGGGCTGGAAAGAAGTAGTAAAAAAGGAAGGGTAGAAAAGGGAAAAAACAGGGGGTAAGAAACGAAAAGGAAAAAAGATTCGTTTAGTTCGTTTTCATAAAACGACAAAATTTCGTGTACACAACTTTAGTATGTATATTTATGCATAAGGTCGAGCTCGTTTCATAAAAGTCGCGTGTGGAAACGAACGAGAAAAGGAGCGAGTGATGGATTGGGAAAAGATAAGAGAGATAAGAGTCGAAAACGAAGAGAACATTTTTTCCTTTAAAAAGGGACGCTCGTATTTAATTAGAGTCACTGTTTATTCGACAAAAATTGCCATTCCTGTAAACAAAAAATGGATGCCCTTTTTGAGATACTCTATTTTTTTTTCGTTTATTCTTTTTTTTTAAGAGGAGACTATGAAATAAATCTATGAATACATCTGTGAAATATATTGATGGATAATTATTACGAGATGTGTTTAATTATCTTAAGAGTGGTCGATCTATCCTAAATAATTGTTAACTAATCGATACGAGCGTCTATTGTTGTTTAGAAACACCGAATATGAGATATACGTACCGTCCCCTTCGAAGTCTCCTGTTAGACTGAGTCAATGTCCTCTAGAAAATTACTTTTATTGAAAGTTGTTTATATGACTTTCCGAACGTTGCGCATGTGTACAAAGGGAATAATACACCTAATACATAAGATTTAAGATTGTAACGTTTAGATTTTAGCATTTTTATCATTTTTAGTTAATTATTTAAACGCTCATGCGCAGTGATGAATTCGAGGGTAAAATACTAAAATTTGAACGTTATAATTTTTAATTTTATTAATTAGGTGCACTTTTTTAGTATTTTACCCCCGCAGTCATCACTGCGCAGGAGCACTAAAATAATTACATAAAAAGTAAAGAAATACGAAAATCTTAACGTTTTAATCTTAAATTCTATTGATAAGGAATATTATTCCCTTTATACACATGCGCAACGTTAGGAAAGTCATATAAACAACTTTTAATAAAAGTAATTTCGTAGAGGACAACGTCTCATTTCAACGGTGGATTTCGAAGCGGACGGTACATAGATCACATACTCGGTGTTTTTAAACAACAATAGACACTTCTATCGATTATTTTACAATTATTTTAATATTCTAATTAATTCTTTTTTTATTTCAGATTGTTTAGTAGTATATACATTTGCATACATATTAAATAACTATTGACATACTTTGAACACTAAATAATTTAAATCTAACATTTTATTAGATAAAAATTTTACTCCACCTCCTCGAAGCCATCACTGCGCAGGAGTATAATTCCCAAATAAGAAAATTCTATTTATCACGATTATTATTCATTTAGATATATAAAAACTTCTCTCCAAATGTCGTATAAAAAATTTAACTTCCTCCCGTGTTCGAAGGCCACGCACATTCTTGTTTCGTTTTCTTTTCTTCCTTTTTTCTTTTTGATTAAATACATACGTTTCGGATTAATTTGTGAAATCATGTGCATGAAGGATTTTTCTTTTATCCTTTTATACCTTTACAATTTTTTAGCTCAAATTGTTGTTGTTTGTAAGCACGCAAAAGGCTAACGTATTACTTTTTTCTTCCTCAAAATAATTGGTTTATTATTAAATATTATGATATTCCGTGTTTGTTATATATTAATCGATTAACTATTAAATGGAAATTTATCGATTTTAATTAGTATAAGAAAATACTAACATTGTTTGTTATAGCTTGTACCTTCGAGGTAAAATGTTGATCGTTTGTGCACTAAACAAGTTACATCCTCTCAGGTTTTTTGTTGTTTCAGAAATAATGAAAGAGAGGAAGAGAAAGAAAGAGAGAGAGAGAGAGAGAGAGAGAGATAGGATGAAGACCGAGTATAAAATCCGTAAAATACCTTCCAAGTATACCGCTCACGAAGGTCTTTCGGAAGCCTATGGTGTACTACGTCTTCTATCTTCGAGACGGGTCTGATGTAAACGTATTTTATGCTTCGGAAGCCAGCTCAAAATTAATGCCGGCTTTGCTGGTGAGAAAGCCGCAATGCTCGTATATCTTTCTTGCACTTTCGTCGATCGTAGGATAGTAACTGAAGAAGCTGAGTGGGAAGGAAGTATTCTTTTTCTACGATTCTTCATGGTTTTAACGAAGAAAAACCCCACTGTTCATCCGGTGCAGTCAAGATTATGGAAGTTTCCTGTTGTTACCGTTCGGTCAGATAACGTTACGTCAATTTCAAAAAAAAAAAGAAAAAAGAAAAAAAACTCTAATTCTAATTTATTCGAAAAATAATCATTACTTATATTATAATTGATAGATTAAAATGATCATTGCGAGTTCGAGCGTGTAAATTGTTTTCAGGTCATTCTTAAAATGTTGATCGACAAAGGAAATGTAGAAAATTCGATCTTGAATGCACGAGCGAACTTTCGATACCCGATGATTCCGAACTCTCAATGCGAAATCTCGGCAGAGAAGGTAAAAAGAGTAAAAAAAAAAAAAAAAGAAAGAAAGAAAAAAATGAAGAAAAAAAAGAAAAGGAGAAGAAACGTAAGAAAGGAGTTTGCAAATTCCTAGGTCGCAGATGTTTCGAAGAAATTTCTTCTTGAAGAAAGGTTGGAAAGATAGGCACAAACCCAACGATTTCCCGATATATAGCTAACATGCTGGGAAATAGAGTGGGGGAGGGAGTGGAAATGCTCTTGTTAAATTTAAATTCAGGTAAATTAAGGGAGACTAGTCTTGGAAAAATAAAATTGAAGCTACCTAGATGGTATGGTAGGCGTTTTGGTATGAAACAGTTTTCTTCAGGAACATATACACACAGACACGAACGTACGTACGCACGTATGCACTTACGCATACAAACACGCGTACGCATAGTCACTTCCACTCTTATTCTTACTCATTTTCTATCGTTCAACCTTTTAAACCGCATTCTTTCTTTTTTTTCTTTTTTCTAGCGCCAGTGAAATGAACGAGCACGAGGGCGAGCTGCTTAAGAATAAAAAGAAAAAGAAAAAGAAAAAGAGTAAGACGAGAAGGGATAGAAGGAAGGTTGGGAGTTTCTGATACAAGGGGTATTTTTAACCGAGTTCAGGTTAGGATTTGCATAGACAATAAGGGCTCAGGCAATATATTGCGCGAACTTTTAACGTGTAAGATCCTCCCATCTTATTCTTCTTCTTATTCTTGCCGAAAAGGCCGGGATGAATAAGCCGTAAAATAATTTCCCGTTCGACTTTCCTTCTCGGTTGAAATCATCCTCGAAAAAGAATGATAGATAGATAAAGAAAGAGAGAAAGATCCGAAACGAACAAAATAAAAAGGGAAGAATCGTTTCGAGGACTTTTAACTTGGGGGCTCTCCTCCTTTTCAATGGTTTACTTTCTTTTTGGAAGCTCGTTTCACTTTTCATTAAGAGATATGGCTGGTATTAGTGTCTGACAGAGATGATAAAGATGGCAATAAAGAGGTATGATAGAGTAGTTGAAAACGTAAAACGAATGGTCCCAAAAGAAAAAAAAAAAAAAAAGAAAAAAAAAAAAGATACGATCTATACAGCAGCACGTATTTTTTAACAAGTTTATTTCTACAAATGAACATTTGTGTTAATTGATAAAATGAGTTTGGACTTTATCGATAAGGAAAAATAGTGTCGGAGAATAATAGTAAAAGCGTAATGTTGATAACTAATACGACGATGCTACGAAATAGCAAAATATCTCTTTAGTTTTGATGCAGGTATCTAAATGTCCGACTATGCACGTAGATGCAACGAAAAACGCATGACCATACGTACCATTTTAGACATCGTATCGACCGAGCAACGTCGGTAAAGCAGCGCAAGAATGTTTTCGTGACTCTACAACGATTTACGAGATTGCAGCACGAAACAATAATCCTAATCCAGGACATTAAGGGATTATACCTGCTTGACACTTGGAAAAACTAATAGGAAAAGATTCTTTTTCATTAGATAAAAATTTCAAGTACCGTACTTTCTATTTTTAGGGGTACACTTGGCCTGTGGAACATAAGCTGGTCTCGGGGGTATATACTTGTGCCATCGGGGACGTTTAAATTCAATGTTTCCGTTGATATTGGGATTGAACATTGGGATATGTCCACTTGAACATTGGAATACTACATTCGGGGATTCAAATCCAATGTTCTCGTGAATATGTACGTTTGTCCCACGGGGCATATTCTTGGTATGTGGGACATGTAGTTGACCTGAGGGAGGCTGATGCTACTTAAAAGTTGCTTAAACCAAAATTTTCTTCTCATGCTAGTTTTTCCGGACGACCAAGGAAGTATCACAACCTCGATCTCATCCATAATGTATCTTTCAGTTTAAAAATAATTGTCAACATTTCGTACTCGAGCAAAGTGCAAGCAATAGAAAATTGGGATTAAGTTTTAACTCGAGAAAAAATTCATTATTAGGTACCTGTCTTTACGGAATAAATTGTTAACACTTTGGAAAGATGTATTTGTTTTGTTGAAAAGTTTCGTCAAAGCGATTCGTCTCGGTGTTTCTAACATAGCACCTTTCTCTCTTTATCTATTTTACCATCGTTGACGTCCAAAAGTACATCGGCTAATTTGCTATTGGACGAAAGAGAGGAAGGCGGTGCTGCAGGATGAGGGGAGGATGGGTCTCACGAAAGGAGTGTCATTACTCAAATTCTCATTAGCAAGCTCGAACCGAGCGAGGAGCCGTCGAGTTTACTAATTAAAGTAGCAGAGCCCAAGGTGGTCCCTTAATATTAGGAAGAAGAAGAAGAACGTGAGAGAGAAGACGCGACAGTAGAATATATCGCCGACCGTTTTCATTAGCGCGGAGATAAATGTCCGATCGACGTGGCTGATCGAACCTTTTTGTGGTTTCTCAAGAAACCTTGTTTAATCTGATTCTTTGCGATTTTTCCTTTTTTGTTTTCTGTTCTTTTTTTTTCTTTTTTTCTTTTTTTAAATGAACAACGAGTACATCTCTAAATACCTTTTAACGAAAGATAACGAATGTTAAAGAATAATTTACACATAATTAAGATTTGAAATAATTTCGTATAGGACGATAAAATTTTTCATACCGAACGATAAAAACCTACGAACCATTTACTTACGATTCCGATAATCTTATCTACGATTTAACCCTTAAGTGATAATCCCAAGATTCATCTCATCCAATACTACGTGCACCCTTCGCTTTCGAATTTTTATCGTCAGAAACAGCCTCCTTTCAGCAACCCACAGCAATTTCACGGTTCATTTGCGCGCGAGAAAACCGATCGAACACTCTCGCCGGACCTGCCAAAGGTAGGAAGGAGCAAAAGAGAAATCTGCCGAAAATGATAGATACATACACACAGGTGGAAGGAAAAAAGAAGAAGAAGAAGAAGAAGAAGAAAAAGGAAAGGAAAGAAAAGAAAAGGAGAATCAAGAAAACGATTTTGGGGGAAGTGAAGGAAGCTGAACAGCATTTCTGGGAAATGGCAAAACTAATGGCATCTTTCGGTAGCTATGCTTCGTTCGAGCGTAATGTTCCAATGGACGCGTTCATAGGTCATAGATCGATGCTAGAGTCCAACGCAGAATCACCAGAGCAAACCCATTAATCATTACAAGCGAAACACACGTTCTAAGGTTTATGAGCTAGATACTGGACAATAGACAGTTAGAGTTGACTTATACAAATCAAAGCTTAGACATTGACGTTCGGAAATATGCAATATTGTAATATCAAATATATTGTTAGATCTTTTTTGAAAAATCATTAAGGTACTACTGATAAAGGGGTAGTTTTTGTTAACAATGGAATCACAAATGACATATGCATGCGTGGGGAAAGTACAACTCTTTTAGAATCGAAAAATGGAACCAAGGGGAAAAGATAGAAGATTCTTTTTCGTATCTTAGCATCCAGCACCCTATCGGTTCTGAAATAAAATGTTCAGTGTGTGTGTGGCTAGGTAGATATACCGGTTCTCTCTCTCTCTCTCTCTTGACGACACGTTCTTTTTAAGCGTTTCAAACGCCGAGCTGAACGTTGCAGTCGCGAAACGTTTCTTTCCTTTTATTTTGCTCAGTCTTTCCCTTCTTCTATCCTCTGGTCCCTCTGTTTCTGTCTCTTCTCTTCTTTTAGACTCGAACAACTCGGTGGCTTTAATGGCACGGACGAAATGACGCATTGCAGAATTCAAGGCTGCATTTCTACCCTTTGTGAGTCGGGTGCTCTTAACGAGTAATTACTACGTTTGATATAGACAGAAGTAAATACCAAATGGACCAGACTATTCGTTGCTTTGAAGCTTTCCTCGATAAAGGCTATCGCGTATCGTAAATATCTCTCCTTTTGCCAGTTTTAATTTCGAGAAATAGAACGAAATTTGGTTTACTCGAAGAAGAATTTTGGTTATTAAATAAATTAGAATGATTAACAGTTAGACTATAATTCAATTTTTATTATCGTCCTATTAGACGGCGTATTGTTCTCATTGATTTAGGTTAAAAGATATTTCGTGTAATGCACTAACATATGATAAAACATTATTCCAACGAGAAATAAAAGTTTTCCCCGTACACAAAAGATACAATCCCGTATAGTTTCGATAGTGTAATGTCAACTCGATGGGGGTTGCCATAAGAGAAAGGGAAACATTGGAAAAGAGGAAGAGAAGAGAATGAGAGAATAGATGAGGAAAAAGAGGAATAGGTACAGAGGGAGAGAGGAATATGAGGATTGTGCCAGTCCGCAGGAGGGTGCCGGCACCAACCAATAGAGATTGCATAATTCATAGCCTTGGTTACAGCCGGAATTGCGCTACGTTCGTTGTGTGTTTGCCTGCTGTGTGTCAGAACAATATAGCAAACGTGAAAGTTTCGTCGCACCGGAGAAATGCGATTTACGTCAAAATTGTCAAGGTTACGGTTTGCAGTTTATACGTTCATTTGCATGTGCTTGAAAACCGAAGAAATCTTGGTAGACTCCAAGGCGCCATGGGAAAACATTAAGTACGGTGTATTTTAAAAATTCGTTGATACAAACATGACGATATTTCGTGATACCTAAATTCTGATCATTATATAATTAGACTATAAAAAATGATAATTATCCAATATATTAAAAAAACTTCGATAGATAGATAGATAGATAGAGATACAGAAACGAAAAATTAACGAACATGCTTTACAGCAATAATAACTGCATTAAAGAAACCTGGGTAGCACCAAAGAGAGGATTATGAGTTGAAGGACGGTTTCTAAAAAGGACAGGCGACTTAAAAAAGAAGCGCGTGCAAAACGGCTTGTGGTTGTCTCGCGAATGCGACGATCTCTTTCTCTCTCTTTCTCTCTCTCTCTTTTTGTCTCTGTTGCATTAGCGAAAAACTTTGCCTTTCCCTTTGTCGCGTTTCCTGGATAAATCCATTCTGCGGGTTGGTTTCGCTTTCATCTATACGTCGAGAGGATAATGGTACGTATTCCCAAACGGCCGTGGCTACGAGGAGAGCTTACTTTGGTGTAAGAGAACTAGTAGAAATAAGGCAAAGCCGTGTTTCCCAGAGATGGCGCAAGGTTATACTGATGCAGTGGTCTGCCAACATCAAGAAACCTATACTTTACCAAATCTTTTACACCGCAGGATGATCAAAGGATATTTTTCTATTTTAGTAATGTTACGTGAAAAAAGAGAGAAAGTTTCGAGTCTAATCAATTTTTTGTCTACCAACATTATTAAATCTGTCCAATATTTTGAGACGAAGTAAAAAGGTACGACGAAAATACCGATGGAACTCGACGAAATTTCAATAAATTTATGTAATTCAGGTTTTTATTTTTTAGTCAGATGTGTTTTTTTTTTTAATATTTTTTTTTAAATATAAATAACTTTTCTCATTATAGATCGTGCACGTCAACGTTTTTATTTCACGTTTACGGAATGCGATGAACGCGGGCCGATTCCTTTTGGTTCGTTTCTCTGAACTTTTTCGCAAAAGAAGTAATACGAATAAATCGTCAAAGATACGACCGGATTGTGGTTGACAGGGATGCTGCGGAAACGAGATGGTAAGGATAATCCCATGGGCGTTGACGATGTGGACGGACAAGGGGACTTGGTTTATATATATATACACATACATACCTATAATCCACGTGTATATATATGTAGATATACACGGATGTATACCTTAGTGCCTACCCCAGATCGTATTTGTTTCGACTAACGAGTCCACATGACGCGTATCTGGCGTATAAGATGACCGTTAACGCGGCTCCCGTTTTTTCCAGATACGTTTGTAGGAGGGTTCACACAAAAGAAAAAAACATCCAAGGCTTTTAAAGGGTATTTTGAAAGCGTACCGTAAGGATCAAGAAATAATGTAAATTTCTTTTACCAGTAGCTCAACGTAACTCTCGTAAAAAGAAACTTTTATCCGTGTATAAATACTACGTGTAGATATATTTGAAATAAAATAGAATTCATTTTAAGAAAAATTATATACACGTAGTCCAATGAAACATAGATAATTAATCCTAGTTGAAGGTAAATGGAGGGAAAAAAAATATCAAATATTTAATCATTCAAACTTTCACGGAAAAAGGAACTTATTTTTAAATCAATACACGTGTATCATTTAACCAAGTAGGTATATTTCACATTCTCCATCATGGAATTAAAGTCGAGAAACGTCGCTTCCTAGAATAAAAATAATCTCTGCTTTTGACGGTGTGTCCGTTAAACTCTCTCATAGATATCCTATAACTTTTGACAGAAGAGACGAGGAATTCTGGAAAATGTTCGCGATTCCGTTTACGATCTTCTTCTTCGGTTGCGAGGAGATGCTCGTTATCACAGGGGTGTGCCTGTCTACCCATAAAATTAACCATAAAAGCCGGCTAGCGTTTCGGAAGGACAAGATTTTTAGTACGTTCAAGGGGGGGTATCGTCATAATCTTTCGAGGATACGAAGCTCAGAGTTCGGTGTTATTTTATCTTTCGAACTAAATACGGAAAAAAGCAAGGAAATAAAGAACGAGAGAAAGAAGGAAAGAGAAAAAAATATAGATAGAGATAGAAAAAGGTGAGACAGATAGATAGAGAGGTCTATCCTTCGTCCATCTTGTCCAAGCAATTGTCTCTCTCTCTTTTTGGTCTCTTTGTTTTCGGGACGATGCTAGAGACCGCTGGCAAACGCAATAAAACCTTATTATACTCGGTCGGAATTTCAATGGGTGAAGAGGAACTGAGAAGAGCGTTGGTGCAAGGTAGATGGGCTGGGAGTAGCAGGGGTGCGAACGAAGTGATCGATGAGGACATACGTCAACGGAGCAGAACGGACAGGACGTCGACGCTGTCGAGGAAGCCGCCGTGCACGAGACGAGATGAGAAGGACGAGCACGTCGGAAGGAAAGGTTGATGGCGTGGGGAAAGGAACCTAGGGAATGGGGTAACAAGAGAAAGAGAGAGAGAGAGGGAGAGTAAGGTTGCCAGGTGGCGAGACAACGCCTAACGTGAATACAAATTACTCTCTCCATACTCGCGATGCTAGCTTCTTCGCTTCTTCCTTTGGACGATCGACACTGCCAATCGCCGTCGACCCTTCAGGATTACCTTCGACGACAAAGTGCCAGCGGGGCACGTAATTCGCGATGGATTATCCTACCAAGACGGGGACCTCCATCGAACCTTCTATCTTATCTTTATAGAATCTACACCTTATACGAAGGCCTTACATATATGCACATACACAGATGAAAACGTTTATAAAAGTTAAGTATAAGGGATAAAATGGTATGGTGGAAAGGATGCCAAAAAGGAAATATATATATAAAAGTATCGTTAAATATGAAACGTCGTAAAAATCCTGTAACCTTTTAGATATAACATGTTCTATCGTGTCGCGAATATTGTATCGGGGATTATTAAGGTAACAACTTTTCTACAATCGTGTATTTCTACAAATGAAAGTAAAGAACCAGCTGCTTTCTCTTCGTGACCTATCCAATATGAAAAGGTTCCTCAATCATACCGCTAATCGAGTATAGCTCATAAATCATCAAAGCTAATCCGACAAATCCTCGTAGTGACGGTGCCGTTAGAGTATCAAGCATTCTGCCTGTCGGTGTCGCATGTATGTATTGTACGTTATTTTATTGTATCTATAGTGAGAAGTAGCAGAAATCTTTCTCCCTATATCGTTTCATCCCACCATTTCCCTTTTTTCATTTGGATCATGGCTTTATATCCCCTCGGGGCAATAATGTAATTGTGTCGTCGAACGTGCCGTAAGCAGACTGCATTGTAAATGGTTTGTTTAATGCAACATTAGGAATTTGTTTCCGCGACAGCTGCTTCTTGTTCTTTCTCTGTTTCTTTCTTTCTCTCTCTCTCTCCCTCTCCCGCTCTCCCTCTCTCTTTCTCGTGGCTATTGTAATGGTACAATAAGAATGAGAATCTCGGGTCCCCAACACCGTTTTGGTAGGTGGAGAAAGGATGCTGAAAAAGATGGAAAGCTTGCTCGGAACTAAAACCTCGAGGATAAATACCATGATCCGCCCTCCCAACGGAGTCGAACCAAAGAAAACGCCTATTCTCCTCTGCCTATCGTTTTCACTTATGGTTAAGAGTTCTTTAGTAATCGATGCTTGAATACCGAATCGTTCAGAAGTCATCGTACACATTCATCTCTACGAATCATTTATAAAAGCACTTTCAAGATTGAAACCTTCCCCAAGGGAAAGACATTATTTTAAATATGTTTTCTTTTAACGAGATATAAGCATCAAAAATGTACATCTATGTATTTAATATATAACTGGAATTAATTGTAAATTTGTAATTAATTGTATAACTATATATACATATTGAAACAGAGTTATTTTTCTTCTTAAAGACTAAAAGAATTTTCTTTAACAATACATATTACAATAAAGAGAAAGTAAAAGTTGTCCAAATTAAATGTATGTAATTTTACAAAAGAAAAGAAATAATAAACTAATAAAATCAAATCCAAGGATATTACAAATAAGAATATCAGAAAATATAAATAAATTCGGTAAAAAATCGAATAATAAAATAAATAAGGTAATTATTTTTTACTATATCGAGTTACTAGATGTCTTACTGAACGTTGCAAATGCTTTCTTTATCCTCTAGGAAGTGGTTCATTTTTTGGAAACAGTGTCGACGTTGCCAGTACAATTCTTTCCATACTTGACGAAAAGCGTTCTCCCACTTCCTAGTTTATTTGGGATAGTCACTCATAATCGTCGGTCGCCGTGATTGTATTATCTAGGGGCTACAAACAAGGCACTACATAAAACAACGTTGACGTATGTATACGTTAGTAATTTCTATATCATTTTAAGTAATTTAACTGTGTAACGTTGAGGTGTTTTTCTTGACAGATATTCTTGTTACAATATACGTTTTTCTGTGAAATATTTTATGTGTGACAATATATTGTTTATTATATTATAATTAAGTTATATCATATTTTGATAAGCGTTTAAAAATATGTGAGGTTACTTTTTTATGTAAGTATCAATTTAAAGCTTATGTATTTATATTAAATCAAATAGAAAGTTTGATAAATATTTTATTTTATTTAATTAAAATACTTTTAATTGTACTTACAATCTTTCTTTATTACTCTTTTCTATTCTATTAGTATGAATTTTTATTATGTATGTTATATTAATTCTTAATCTTTCAATCATGCAAAGTATAACTTTTTCTAACGAGCGTACACAGGTATATGTATATACTCCTTTGTATTATAACGTATTTAAACATAATAGAAGAAAAGAGAGAGAGAAAGAGAGAAAAAAGAAAAACAAAGATAATAAAAGTGTGTGTTTATATATGTATGTTTACTTCTAGACAATGGTCCGGGCGAGTTAGAAACAATACATTGAAACGTTTGACTCTTTCAAGGATAAACAGAGCTCAGTCTTTCCTCGTTCTTCCACGCATTAACATTGTCTTATATAAGGTAGTATATATATATATAAATTATCTAATAATTTTATTTCTAACCTCATCATTATTAATTTAATCTTTTTAGAAAGTTCATTACTGTATTGGATACTGTAAAAATTGATATACTTGTTAGATTATTCTTCATTGAGTTTATTGATACAGTTATTATCTTGCTTAGACAATTTTAAAGACTTTTATTTACAATTTTTATTAACATTGCATACTTTATATGTAATTTTATACAAGCTGCTAGTCTTTTAACAATTGATATTGATTGAGTTTGCACATTAAAATACAAAGCAAGCATTATAAAAACAATAGTTACATATTTTAATACATTACACAAATAATTGTTAACTTTTACTTTTAATAACTTCAATTCTCATAGATTGTTACATCTTTTTTGTATATTTAACATTGAATCTCTATAACATAATATCTTTTAATGTATGTGTATTTTAACTTCATTAATGATTTACAGGAAATATTGTTTTATAATCTTCAGTATGTTGCAGCTTTCCAGATCTTATTTTTTAAAGACAGTGTTTTTTTTTTTATTCTTCGTCACTCTAGGATTAGAATATCCATCCTGCAATCATCATTAAAGATTAAAGATAAGTATATTTTTCTATCAAACATTTCTATGATAACTTCAATGGATTTTTATTATAACGATGACATTAATTGTTCTTTTTCTTTTTCTGTTTCAGAACACCATTGCATTCGTGCACGTAGGGAATGAAGTATTCCTATGTTGCATTGATAAAAAAATATTTAAAAATCATAAATTAGAGTCAGCGTTGTTCGCCGTAACGTTTTCGTTTTTTCGGGTAAAGAAACACGCAAGTTTCTTTTTTTTTGTTTTAAATGTTTTATTCATCGTCATCCTAAGGGTAGGAGACCCATCCTGCATTCATCACTGAAGAATAAACGTAAGTAATTTTTTATATTAAACATTTTCTCAATAATTATAGTAATTTTTGTATAACAGTGATGTATATAATCTCTTTTTTATTTCTGTTTCAGATCATCATGGGAGTTGGAAGTGTTTGTGAATAGTGTTTCTGAATAGTGTTTGTGAATAGTGTTGCAAGTATTTGTGCATTTTCATCGTCATCCTAAGGGTAGGAGACCCATCGTGCATTCATCAATGAAGATTCGAAGTAAGTATATTTTTATATTAAATAATTCCATAAAAATTTTAATGATTTTTAATAATAGTAATGATATTAATAGTATTGTTTTTTTATTTCTGTTTCAGATTGCAATCGTGCGCTAAGCAATATACGGGAGTGTTGTTTCGTTGAAATATAATTAAAGTCACGGATTAGAAGCACGTTCGTTCGTTGATTTCAATTCGATCGCGTTTCGCGAACAATTTTGGAAATTTATATATTTAATTAACTGCGAGCAAAGCAGTAATTGTATTAGATTTTGTTCGATCAAAGTTGTATTTTTATCTTTAAACAGTTGCACAGACTGTTCGCGTATTAGAATCAGTGCATCAATGAAGATTTTTGCACTTTCATTGACTGAGTGCAAAGCAGTCTTTGGAAACAGTTTTAGAATCAGTGATCGGGCGCATAATAAATTAAAATCATACGCGAATTAGAATCAGTGTTGTTCGTCGTATAATAAAATTTCGGTTTCGCGATAAGAAACTCGTCTATAGTTTCTTATTTTCGTTTATACCGCGTTATTAGATTCACGCGAGATGCATCATCATGGTGCAGTTGAGCTTCATGTCATTGGAATGCATTGTAAATATTCATTTATATATATATATATTTACATTTATTATTTTATATATGATTATATTGTAGATAACTTATCGTTTTGTTATATTTTATGTTACAGATACGAGGGTGGATCAATCAAAGATGTGGAATGAATTCTTCGATGGATCTTCGATGGATCTTCGATAGATTTTTGGTGGATCTTCGATACTTGCATTCTACAATACTTGCTGCGAGGTAGGAGTGTTTTGGAGCCATCGTAGAACTTCTTAAACTGTGAGTACAAAAATTGAAAATACTTCCGGTGCTCAATCATGCCGAGGATGAAAGGTCCTAATTGGCACGAGTAACTCGTTGTAACTATTTAAATAAATTATTGATACTCATATGAATAATATATAAATATACATCGGTAATGGGGAAAAGTTGAATTTATGTATTCGCTGGACCGAGAAAAATTAAGCCAACCTTCGCGTATATCCCAGGAAAAAGAATATCCCAGCGAAAAAACAATGCTAAGGCTCGCACTGACTTTTCATTCTAAGAGTTTCTACGTATTGAAAATTCGTCCAGGAAAAGTAGCTTAGATATTCGCAGGTCACGTAACGCTCGCGTTAGAAAATGCAGAGACGCAAGATGATTCACTCGATACTTTTTTATCCAATTACTACTTTTTTTTTTATTGTTCTTTTTAACATTCTCTAACTCTCTTTCTCTACTTTGTTCTGAAAAGATCGATAAAAAGTTTCTTCTATCGGTCGACGGTCATTTCTTTTTTTCATCGGCGAGTAGACATTTTTCCAATTTTCCTTAGCGAGCCACGAGAACGCCGACTGAGACAATTTAGGCAAATATCGACTTTGATCAAATAATATCAAAGACTTTTTTTTTTTTTTTTATATGAACGAGTAAAAGAAATAGATAGAGAAAGAAAGAGAGAGAAAAAGTGCAGTCTTCTTTTACGATTGCGTTCAAGATAGCTTCGCTTGAACGAGCATCGCACCTTCCACGAGGACGATAGATTTTCCTCTTGAAGTACGTTCCTTCTTCTATCCTTGAATACCTCTCTCTTTGCACCCTTTTCTGTATATTCTTTCATGGAGAGTCTCTTTCCATCGATTAAACCTAGCCATATCTGTAACATCGATCGGGAGACTCGAAGACCGGCATGATTTCTATAACATTCCGAACCGATCGACTATTCGATGTTATCTATGATGACCAAGAATGTTATGTGATAGCTACGGGTATCTTATATAAGGTAAGACATCTGAATGGAAACATTAAGGTAAATTAAAATCAATCTGCTGTACATTTAATAGAAAAAAAAAAAAGAAATAGAAAAACAATTTATAAAGTATATAAATACGAGATCTAACTGAAAAGATTTATTTTTTAAATGTAAAAAATCGTATGAAATACGATTAGAAACGTACGATTGGAAAACATTCGCTGGCTCGAATCGACTAGCGCGAGAAAATGAGTTTAATCTCGATCGATAAATCGAAGAGATCGGAGTCGAATATATTAAACACCGGTGTACCGTTCTGCGGTGTTTTAACGAAACTTTGTTAATTAATTGACGTATGTAAATCATGGTTTAAGAAGAAAAAAAAAGGTCGCCGGGTTGTAGACCGTGATATAGTGAAATTGGGTTTGTTTCGTTTGACATCCTCCCTTCCTGCCCTTACTTTCAGCCCTTCGACGATTTCTTCTATCGATAAAAAACACTCTTCGAAGCGAGGTCATTATCGATGCTCGAGGTGCTATAAAATATGTAGATAAGAACGTTTAACGTGCCGTATCTGAAGTTTCCATCAAGATGCCTCGCAGTACGTGCGTTTCTACGCATCTCGAGTACTCGCGTATCCGACGATATATTTCATTCGTATCGAGTTCCTTCACGTGGCTCATGATAAGCAACCAGATGAGAATTGCCTTATTTCCTCTCTCCTAAAGAGTAACAACATTCCATAAATAAATCTCGCCTCGCCCTACAATCGTGTCTACTTTATTATGATCGTTGCAAAAATATCGTACAAGAACGACGCGTGTGACAATGCCAGAAACTGGGATCAACAATAGAGAGAGAGAGAGAGAGAGAGAGAGAGAGAGATAATTATTGAAAGTATAATATTTAATTAAAAATAATAATTTGTTGCAAAAAAGAAAAAATAGGTAATTATTACTCGCGTGTGTTGGGATTCGCATAATAAAATTAATCAGACGCCTGATATTTGAAGATTTATATTATCTTACAAATCTTTGGGGTTAATCATTCAATTTCCTTACGAACGATCCCTTTTTTCTCCTATCATTTTCATATTCGCGAAATGAAATGTTTAAAATTCTCCTATCGTTTATTTCCAACGAAGTCATGACGTTCGTGTAATCTTACATTTTGAAAATTCGACGCATGACGGATTTTCTTTCGCGCTACTTTCCACGCCTTTTTCCTTGAGGAAAGAAATGAACGAAAACAAGTAGCAGCGGCATCGTCCTCCTAAAAACGTGCTACGCGTTTCCTATTTGAAGGGAGGTTGAAACATCCCAAGGCATCTTTTATTTTTTTCGCATCTTGTGCAATCTTCTTTCTCCCCGTTTCCCTTATACCGTCTAGTAACTCATGAAAAGGGATTGTCAACGTTAAGGAAATATCAACTTTACTCTTTCTTTTCTCTCTCTCTCTCTCTCTCTCTATTTTCAATTTTCTCGATTATACCAGGTATCTATAATACTTTCACCCCAGGAAGCACTTTCTTCGGTGCATAATATTCCAGACAATGAACGCACACTTAATAGAGCGTAAATTTAACTGTATTTAAGTACACGTATATTTGTGTTTATCTGTGTGCACGCGTACGCCGTTATGGCTGTTGCGTACTCGCGTAAATGTATCAGCTTCGTTTACCGTTAAGATCGGCAACAAGGCGCGTCGCGATGAGATAATGAATTCAAGATCACGTCTTTCTTCGCGTTGACGGTAGGCGCCAAACTTAAGACAAGTTATGAAATTAAGTAATTTATATTTATGTATTCACCGAGTGTAACGAGATAGGCTAGCGATGATTTTCGTTTCTATCTTCGTCCCACCTCAAATGGGACGGGTTAGACACATTTCGATCGTCTTTTTTAAATAGCTAGCGAAATGATTTTTAGACGTTTGAATTAATGGGTTTAGATTTTTCATAACTGTGTCGAAAGCAATTAGGATATCTTTGAATCATTGATGAACATTTATCATAAGTGGTATCTAAATTTAATGTATTTTTAAGATATTACTTTTAAGTATTATTTAAGCTCAGATAGTCTTCATCATATTTCATTGTTATTGAATATTTGTATAATTGATTTTTTTGTAAATATCGATTACTTAACTTATAATAATTTGGTAAAGACTTTGAATGCTACATAAATGTAAAAGGGAAACGCAAGAGGTGAATTGTACTGGTTGACTGTCGCACAATCTGCACTGTCATCAGGGCCCTACAACGAAAGCAAGCATGGCATGCAGCACGCCATGACGCATCGTATGCGTGGCTCGTACCTACACCTACCTAAGCGCCATAAATTTGAGCTCGACTTATCTCACCTCTCCTATCGAAACGCTCCCTTTCACCTCAATACTATCGTCCCTTCTACCGAAAGACAAAAAAAAAACCAAAAGCAAAAACACCGTTGGACGCGCTCCGTGAGACTCATGAGTTCGTAATTAAAAATAACATTAACTAACAACGTTACTTTTATATTCATCGATTTTTCAATTGTCATTGTCCAATGAAATGACATTTACGCTATGCGTAAAATTGCATGTAGATGGAGTTATGCAGTTCGGAGGATGACACGTAGGGTGACTCATGAATATACACGAATATTGTAAAAACGTAACGAGAATTCTCGTTAGATGCAAAATTTTGTTCATGTATCCAATTCCAGCATAGTTTCAACCGTAAAACCATAAAATCTATGTTAATAAATTATTATTTTTATTATTAATATAAACGTTGCATTTTCTTTACTGAATCCATTCAAAGCGATCGTCAAAGTACGATCGTTTAATAAGCTTCGATATGAAGCTTCGGAAACATCGATATATCGATGTCCGAACACATGTATGTTTTTTTAGGAAAAAGTATGGTCCTGCTCGTTTAAAGTGATAAACAGTTTCCGAAGGAAGCTCGTAGCAAACTACATTCGAACGTGTCAATTGTAGTTTGTATAACGAGGCGAAAAGGACGAGCTTCGAAGAGAACACCGAGAGAAATAAACGCGAAAAGAATGTTTCACGCGAAAAGATAAGCTACGAAATGCTTTGCTCGGACAATCAACCAAAGTCTTGCTCCGACGCACCTCGTTAACCACCTTCACCTTCCTTTACTGTTTTAACTCTGTTCTGTTCCGTTTGTATTCTTGTTCGCTTCTTCGAAGTGAATCTAAAGTCTTCAAACAAACAGAAACGATGTTTCAATCGAATCATCAAAAAGAGTTAACAGATTGACGTTTCGAGTCAAATTTTGCATGGGACCAAAAAATGAATTTCGCTGAATTCATTTTAATCTCATTGCGTTAGAATAAGAAACATGTACCATTTTAAAAATAAATCATATTTTTTAAGACAAATTTAGAGAAATTTATTCAATTCCTCGATCGCATTTAAATGTGATTATTCAGATGTTTCAAATTTTATGTTACAGCTATTTATGTCTAGGATAATTATATGAAAATCTCATTTACGTATTTTAGTGTCGTCCGATCCTTAATAGTTAATGCGAAATGTGCTCATAATTTTTGTTTCGCATTAAAAAATAAATCTTTTCAGTTATGAAATCTCAGTAAAGACTTTAAATTACAGCAATGATTAAATTGATTCGAACATTTTTTTTTAAAATCCACTTATACTTTTGAAAAATATTGAAATAATCATCGTTGGATTTAGCATCATTAGAAATGGAATTATTATGAACTGCAGCGTAGGTTGGCATCCTACGTTTATATCGTAATTTTCTTCCTAACAAATATACGGTTACCAATTTGAGATTGGTGAAATGCACGAGTCTGTAGTCTTGGAGAACCAGAGTAAGCTCGGTGTACCTCGTTAACGCGGGATCAGAGTGAAAGAGACGACGAAGAAGGGAAAACGACGACGAACGAGTAGGACGAAACGTTTGCAGAGAGATACCATGAGCCGATACAACGTTGAGCTATGCCCATCGCCAAGTTTCTTCCTCTTCGTTCGTTCGTTCGTTCATTCGTTCGTTGGTTGGTTGGTTGGTTCGTTGGTTGGTTCGTTCATTCCTTCGTTCGTTCGAAAACGAACCAAAGACTTTTTCGTTTCATTTATCGATGGCAGATGAGGTAAAAGAAAAGGAAATAGAAATAGGAAAGAAAAAAAAAGAAAGAAAGAAAGAAAGACAAGGGGTAATAGGAAAAGAAAAGAAAAGAATAGGAAAGGAGAAAGAGGAGTAGAAAGACTGGCGCAGTGCAAACTCATTCGATCCTGGAATAGCGGCTCGTTATTTATCCGCCGGCACGATAATAGATCCCAGTCTCTATAAAGTCGCGTTGCTTCTCAGTAATTGGGAAGAAACGAAGCTACGTCTTGGAGGAAATTGGGAGAAGAGGATCTCTACCCGAGAAACCAGTTCTGGCAATGACGACGAACGTCTCTTTTCCTATCCTGTCACGCTCGACCTTATTCTTAGCAGAAATTTTGGTGATCGTTAACGTGATTTCTGAACATTATTTTTTCATAAATTGTGATTTTGCAGTTTAATCTTAATATTTTTTTGTTTCGAAGAATTTTCGGAATTCCGACCCGAAATCAAAAAACTTTTCGACCCAGCCCTGGTCCCTTAATTTCGAGTACCCGTAGGCCCCTAAAGAATATACATAATGAAAAAAAAAAGGGATTGTTCTATAAACAATAAGAAGAAAGAAAATTTGAATGGAAGAGAGAATATGAGAGAAAGAGAGGAGCAAAGAACCTAGAGTTTCTCGATGGAAAGTTAGAACGGCCTACTTTCGGCTTATTCCTTGGCCTCTGGCGAATTAATCTTCCGGGAAACTGCGTCCGCCTTTTCACGTGGCCCTTTTTCTCAAATACTTTCTCGACAAATCACCGGGAAGCATCCTAACCGGTAGACTTTACCGAAGAAATCCCTTTCGACTCTAAGAAACGTCGCCGAGAACGAAAGTTTCTACTTATTCGAGAATTTTTGATGCTACCATCTACTACAAACATTACCACCGACACCACTACCATCGAGTTAGAAAATTATTTGGCATAACTTATACCAACCCAAGCAAGACTCACTACTTTAAACGCCTTTTTTAAGTTAAATAAAAATGTTTCAACTTTTCGATGAAAGGGATCCACTTTGCTTGCTCTATAACTTTTTCCACCCCCCCCCTTTCTCTCTCTTCGAACACTTCTATCGTCAAATTTCTTCTCCTCGAAATTACTCAACCTATTATTCTCTTCCTTTCATTATTAACGTAGACTCTCGTAATAATAAATTATTCAAAAAAAGGAAAAAAAAGAAAAGAGAAAAAGGAAAAAAAAACAAACGCCTCCTTCCTCCTCCAAAAAAAAAAGGCGTAATTATTTCGCATTGTAGAGGAACCGTGATTTCCTATTCGGACGTTCGTAAAAAATAATAAAAGTCACTTTTTCTTCCTTCTCATCTTTCCTTGTTCTTTTTCTTCCTCTGGTCCAGGCAGTACTTTCACGTCCGTATTCAACTCGCTCGCCGTCCTCTATTAACAATTATGTTAATTTGCATCAGGGAAAAGAATTGCGCGTACCGAGAGAGGGTGTGCCAGTTGGAGGGATGAAACAGGAGACATTACTCAAATACTCATTAGCACGCTCGAAATAAACGCGCAACGGTGGTCGCTAATTAACGTACGCTGTCACAGAAAGAGAAAGAGAAAGAGAGATATAGAAAGAGAGAGAAAGAGAGAGAGAGAAAGAGAGAGAAAGAGAGAGAGAGAGAGCTCGCGTTTCGAGTCACGTTGAATGAGTTAGCGGCGCTTCTCAAGATATCGCGTAATACGCAGCTCGTAAACCAACCGGATTTGGTATTACCTGTTTTAATTAGCAGCAAGACTAATGCGATGAGATCGACCCCGACCAATCTGGAATTTCAGATTATCGCTTCTTTTTACATGAGAAAGAGAGAGAGACAACGAGGGTACAAAAATAAGAGAAAGAGAGAAAGAATCGGGAGCGAGCAATGTTCATAAACGTTTATCGTGCCAAGATTCTACGTGTTCGAGTTGATTCAAAAGCTCGTTTCGTGTTAATGAATGTTCGAGCGTTCGAGTAATTCCGATGTGTACAACATACCTATTCGAATGTTCATGTGCGTTTATGCGAAACTTTCTCGTACGACCGCATAGCATTGCCAGGTTCACCGATACGATGGTTATTCCTCGGGGTATGTATTACTAATCAGGCATCGAAACCTGCAAATTCACGATTAATTTTCCTTGATTAAGTGATTAGTCGAATGTAGGTATTACGGATTAAAAGTAGCAATAAATGTTGAGATAATGGTATTATGATATTATGACGAGTCTTCTTCGTAGATAACTTAATTGTATAATATTTGAAATAATTAAATGGTACAATATAAATAATTATTAGGATTTTTTTCATGTATGTTTTATCGTCAGTTGTAGCATGTTATTTCTTTACTAGATTATTTTATCTATTTTTTTGTTTCTTTTTTTTTTTTGTTAGAGATTCTGGCGGTAACCATAAAATTATACAAATATCTGCGTATCATTTAGTCGATTAATACTGTTTTCAAATAAAATAATGATAGCTATTAGCAAATGCACGCAAAATATCTACCAACTTGTATTAGCTCTGTGTAGCGTGTAATTACAAGTTCTAAATATACCAATACATTACTCCATTCGTGTTTCTCGTATACGGTTGCTAATTAATTGAAGCTTTTAATACTATGTTATCAGTATGTCCTATCTCGGTACATTACAAGTAGCTACTTTATAGATACTATTTTTAGAGCTCCATTGTACATAGAAAACGAGCCAATGATAAATCGATAGATATTTTACAAAGAATTAAGCAATCGGTAGGGGACAATTGAAAGGAAAAATACGCTGGATAGTTGGGAACTTTGTTTATCTTATATTAACAGGTTTTTCTCTTTTTTTCTCGTTTTAGAATTTTTGTTTAATAAACCTCACACGAGCGAACAGTTCAGGTAGTCTAACACGAAACTCACGCACGATTTATGAGATACCTCTAGTTCGAATCGAAGATTGGTCGTAATTCTTTAGAAAAAGATAGCCACTTTCTCTATTCCCGCGATTGGAACAAATTCAAACGAGAGAGTTCAGGATCGAAAAGAAAAGGAAGGGGGATAAAAGCGTAAAACAAGAGAGAGAGAGAGAGAGAAAGAGAAAAGTATAGAAACTAGACAGAGAGTTTCAGTTGGCAATGAACGGCCGATGGGAAGTATTCCCATGAAATTTAAATGTCTAACGAAGAACAATCGCTTCTGGATGGTGAATCCAATCCGTTCGTTCGTAGCTAACTCTCGACACATATACTCTGTATAAAAGTGTCGAAGACAACGAGATAGGATAAATCGTAAAAGAAGGACAAGAAGGAATGAAGAATAAAAATAATAAAAAAAAGGTTTGCGAATGTAGAAAAGTGAGAGAGTGGGGGTGAGAAGAAATGAAAAATAAAAAGGATAGAAGAAAGGATAGGTATAGTAACACATACACATACACATACACATACACATACACATACACACGAGAAAGGTTCTTTTGTTTCAGGATCTTCTTTCATACTTAACTATTCTGTTTCTTTCTATTTCTCTCTCTCGTTCTCTCTATCTCTCTTTTCATCTCGTTTATTCACACATTCTCACTCCGTTCTCTCCACACTGCGAAACGTTATTCTGTTTTCCCTTCGAAATTCCAGGTGGACGCCTAATACAATATAACGGAGTTCATTTCGTGCCAATTTGCATGTACCGCCGGCTAATTTCGCGAAATTGAATTTGTCGTCGCACCTTTCCATACTCGCACGTGCCTCTTCTCTCTATCCGTGAAGTCGTCTGGACCAGCAAGAATCTAATCTCTCTCTTTTCTCTCTTTTTACCGGTTCTTTGTGTACCTCCGTTACCTTTGACGACAAAGCAACGACCGTTTGTGTACAATGTATATTCATTTTACAGATTGAGAAAAGTCGCGAACTTTTGTTGTTGAACCAACAACACGAGGTTGAATCGATCGTTCGAATTTATGACCATCGAATATTTTCATTTGCTAATGAAAGATGAACCCCTTTTTAGGAAATTCGATTAAATCGAAAGGAACTGATAAACGAACGAACGAACGAACGAACGAACGAGCAAACAAACAAATAAAGATGAAAATACTTAATTCATAGGTTATCCTTGATGCAAGCCATTTAGATCTAACCCGTAATCGGGAGAATGCATCGACCTACATTGCCTTTCGCGTTCGAAATAGGAATGTTTTCGCTATATAACCGAGCAGAGGCACGGTGTGGTGGTTGTACGATCGATAAATCAATTTCGTTGGAGTCCGCAAGCGCGAACGAGCGCATCGAAGTACGTCGAACCCTTCTGTAACATTACACCATCCACTTTTTCTTCTGTCTCTGTCGATCGAAATAAGTCGGATTATCGTAATTAAGTATCGGCGTTCGTATATATATATATATATAAAAGAAATGTTCAAGCACGCGCTACTGTAGATAGACACGCTATATTATAGTAAATCGTACGCGGAAGTAGTAAGCGTTGTAAAATCTGAAATTGTAATAAACCCAATTATGCTATAGTAGAAATTTAATCGATTGGAATTATATTTTTTTTTTCATTTCTTCAATATAAAATAAAAACTATCTTTATAAGGGGAGAGATTGACGAAATGATTTGGAAAAAAAAAATATGTTTTATTAGGAATAAAGAAGTAAATTTGTCGTAGGGTCTTTTGAAAAGTTCGTCTGGGAAAGTTCGGACGATACAGCTCGATTCTCAATGCTACAATACGAGAGTTCGCATAATACGCCGGTATTAAGTGCTCGTGCTGCGTAACGACGTCGAGTAATAGGATATGGAAGGGATAGGGGAGGGTAGGTGTGTAGGAATCGTGGGGGTTGAAAGTAACGACGGTGGTGGAACGTTCGAAAACTCTGCGATTTCTTCGTTCCCTTACCTCGGAGAAATTTAATTTGCTTAATCGGCGGCACGGGTTGCCGTGGCAAACTTTCTCGAGAGTTGCTATGAGGAGCCTTCTCAAAAAGAGCGGCTGGGGAGTTGGTGGAAATTCATTGCCGTAATGCCGTGCCTTATATACAACTTGTATCGTTCGATTCGTCGTCAAAGCTTTTAAGTTACTCCCGACCAAAGGACAAAAAAAAAAGAAAGAAAGATAGATAGAAAATCGAATAATCGTTATTACAAACGTCAGGTGATAATGTATATCGATTTGAAATAAATATCGGGTGTCCATCAATTCGTTAGCCATAAAAGAGCTTTTCCTTTTTTCTTTTTTTTTATCATTATTGTCGATCCGTAAGATTTCAATGCTATTCAACGTTGTCGTGAAAACGTATTATGAAATTAAATGACTACGAGATAGGATGAAAAACCGTTAAAACCGTCGAAGCGCTTAACGAAGGTCCGAAGAAGACAGGGATATGGAAGGGTCGTGCTTTTTAGGGAAGGAGGTAGAGCATAAAAAAAAAGAACAAATTAATATATTTTAAATGCACAGACGGATGAATTCAGCAAATTGACGCAGAGCTCTCCGATGTGGCCACTTAAGCGACGTTTACCTGTTTCTCCTGCTTTTTCCTCTTCTCTTTCGTTTATAAATGATATAAAATAACGTATGTATACGTATATATTAAAACATGATAATATAGAAAGTTTATTCATGTAATTATATGCGATAATTAAAAGCTGAGAAACGAACTTGAAAACCATAAATGCATCTGCGGCATCATTAATTCCTCGTTAAGAGGATATCCTTTTCTCATGGATACGAATCTCCTTTTAGATCAGTCATTCGTTATCCCATTGTGTTTATTCTAGGAAAATAGGTGTCACATACGCTTGAACATACACGAATACACACATACATCGTACATATTGTACGATAATAGAAAAAGAGAAATTGTCACTCTATTAGGTTACAGAACTGATGTTCTGAATTCTGTAATCCTTTAGGCTAAAAACAAATCTATTTTAAGAAAATCCTGACACACGTCATTCTAGTGTTATTTCAGGTTCATAATGTCCTTAGGGTTCTTCAAAATTACAAGTAGTCCTATATCTTAAAAAGATATAAAAGTAACCTATTACTTTGATTTCATTCCGAGAGTGGAATGTATATTATAAAATATATATTATGCATTGAAAATAAAATCAATTCTCTCTGTGTTTAACTACGTCAAGATTGTTGCTTCAGGAAACTTAATTTTTTTAAATATATGTTTGTATAATATTTCACATATCGATTACAGCAAACATTGTTGGCTAAAACCCAACAAAACTTGCTAGCTAGGTATTAAAGTTATCCAAGTGTTTGTTGTTTACATGACTAACTTGCAACAATTTTGAACTGCACCAAACTAAATATCAGATTTGATCCATTTCATTTTTCAAGTTTATCGATAGTTAAGTAATGTTTAAACAAATTTGATATCGTTCAAATATTAATTAATTATATTACAGAATTGAGTATATATAAAAAAATAAATAGAAATAAATGTAAAATAATTAAAAGTATGAATTACGAGTTTGAACGAAGAGTTTACAGAGATGTTTACTCGTCGACCTGTATAAAAATAAATCTAAATCGATAATCATCAAAAAGTCTTTCGTAAACGTGTCCATAGAGATGTTTTTGTTTTGATCGTTTGTCAGTATAAAATTTCTTCTTAACGTAATATGTACACATACGTGTATCAAATTACGATATAGATATTTTAATAATGATTGATCATCTTATTAAATTTTTCAATCAGTAAAAAGAACATAGAACAAAAATGATACAGTTAATGTATATCAAATTTTGAGTTCAAGTACAGCACAATCTTGGGAGTTAAGTAAGAAACGTATTTTCTCAAATCCATCGTTCTCCATCATTCTTGCTCTGGATTTCCAGCTGGTATGCGATTTTACTTTATGTTACGAGACGAGAAAGGAGTGAGAGTGAGAAAGTGAGAAAGTAAGTGTATATGTATGGAGAAGAAAGAGAGAGAGAGAGAAATTACGAGCTGACGCACAAAATGCTTTCCTTCTGCGAATGGTCTAAGAAAGCGTCGGCGGAATACAATAATTACTTCACCTCAGATTTACGAGGAGCTGGAAATTGAAATTTTCGTGCCACGCCAGGCGGCCACCACCACCACCACCACGGGTGGTGGTTCTCCTCTCTCTCTCTCTCTTTTACTCTCAAGCACTACAGAACATTTTCAATTATGGCATTATAATTTGTTGCCTCTGCCGGTGGCGAAACTCAAATGCACGGACGGCGGCTGTGCCTGTGTATAAGAGAATTATATTAATTTAATTTCGTCTTCTTTGACCGTGTCGGCCGAACCTTTCCTCCCTTCTCTCTCTCTCTCTCTCACATTGCTTCTGTTCATGTATTGAGAACGAAACCGTTCTTTGACATCGTATACGTGTACGCGTGGGAGTACATATGTCTATTTCCATAGGATGTTGAACAAGGTCAAGGAGATAGCGTTTGTGAACTTATCGATCACCATGTATCATCTTGTGGATGTCACGAAGGTAATGTATTCGGTTGGTAATTGGATCGATGATAATGGATACTGATACTATTATGTAGTATAGGAACACATTGTTCCGAAAACATTGGGGAGAATTATTATTAATATTAATAAGAAAAAAAGATTTTATCGCAATCAAATATGTCGTGGATAGAAATGAAAAAGAAAATAGAGAAAAAAACAGAAAAAAATGTTTGAGATAAAATGAAAATTAAATAAATAAGTAGAAGTAGTTTTTAATTCCACATTCAACTGGTCCAAGTTCGCGACTACGGTTGTTTCGCATGAGTACTTCAAAGTCAAGAAGAAAAACGATAAGTACCGGTAGCTGACTCGAGAGAAAAGTTGACAGTCGCGTTCGCGAGGTAGAAGAGAAAAAAAGAAAGAGAGAGAGTGAGAAAAAGAGAGATATAAAGACAGCAGGCAGGCAGGCAGGCAAGCAAGCTGACTGAGTTCTCGTGATGGCAGACTGGACCGAGTGGATGGTTTGGGATAAAGGAAAAGAGTGAAAAGAAGGGTGAAGGACAGTAGGAGTGGGGTTAGCGATTCGGACAGCCGGGCCAGCATAGCGGAAGAGCATGAGGGTTGTTCGGTTGTGGAACGAGAGGCTAGTGTCAACACTCTCTCACTTTGTGAACGCGCACTGGCTCAGGCAAACCATGCCACGGCACGATATTAACGTTTCTCCTACTACCCTCGACTATAACCTCCTCCTCTCATCAACAGTACTCCACCAATCGACCAACCAACCCCTGCGCGCTACGAATGGCCACTTAAATAAACATCCCGCGTGTTTTATTTGATATTTTACACACGACTCGTTCGAAAATGAAATAACTCTGTGCGATACGTCTATCGAACGTCGCCGATGTGTACGTATTAACGTGTGTATGCGTGTATATGTTTGAAATTAGTGGCTCCAAAAGCGACCTCGAAGTTTAAACTTTTTTGGGGTTACACTCTCAACGTGATCGATTCCGTTTTCATTTTTTGGGGGTCTCCCTTAGTTTCACGCGATACAATATGACAATATAAACAAAAGTTTTATATCTTTATTTCCGTGGAAATTATTATATTAGTCGTTAATAATAATAATTCAGATTTGTGATATTTTTTCTTCTTCTTCTTAAATATTTGACGTTTCAATATTTAGACGATATTATTTGTCTTTGCTAATTAATTGCCCAATAAAAAACTCGTCTAATTACCCGTCCAATCGATGGTTATATATTTTCTTTTACTTACAGTAGAAGCTATAAACTTTTTCTTGTTTTTTGTTTTATTTCCCAAACAACTGTGAAAAAGTCTTCTTTGATTTGCACTTTCTTGCAATTTCATCGATTGCTATATCGAGGCCGCGTACACGATATGCCTCCGCTTGGACGATCAATTTCCGCGGGATCGATTGGACAAGTAAAGAGGTGGGGGACGGTCGCTCTATAAGACCGTCTGGCATGACGCTGCAACATGGAGCGCAATTTACTGCAAACGGCATTGGTCGGCGAGCGGAAAACGATGGATGAGTCTCTGACCGGGGCGTTCGCAAAAATTCCAACTTTTTCGTGCATTTTTATTTACGAGCTGAAGATCGAGTTCTCTCTCTCTCTCTCGCTCTCTCTTTCTTTTTCCTTCTTTTCACTTTCTTTTTGTCCCTTTTTCTTTTTTCTTTTCTTTTCTTTTCTTTTTCCATCTCTCTACTTTAAAACGAATGAAACGTACGAAAAGCTTTATCGAAGATGAAAAACCAATCGAAGATCACTCTGGTTCATTTTTGATGAAGAGTTTGAGTACCCAGCTTGAATTCTTTTCTTCTTACTCGGGAAGAAATAAAAGAACTGAATCCCTTTTTATTATCGAGATATTCATTCTCATATATCTGACAAAATTCCGAACATCTTCGGGAAAATGTTGAAGGAGGGCAGTAGAAACGGTTATAGAGGAAACGATGGTGGAAGAGGAGAATGGATAAATGGACAGAGGAAATCATTTACACCCCTCTACGTGACGAATAATAGGAGCCACGTATATTTAGGTGGACAGACTAATCACCGGTTATTAATATTGCATCGACGCACGAATCCAGGATTAAGGATATTTCCCTTGGACCCTCCGATCTATCCTAATAATTGATTACCTTGGATGAATCATTTTGAATCGGTCTCTCGATCCTCCTATCCCTTTCTTCGATCAGCTGATTATCATCCATGGGGATTATGCAAAAGTTTGATTGCAATCGTATATATGAATATTGTGAAAGCTTGAAATGTTGTGATTTGTTAATGGTTTTATAACAAGTGTACTGAAGTTAATAGGAAGATTAAGAGATATCGTGTAACGTATGAAAATATTTAAACGAAATGTAACTAAATGTACTTTGCTTTTTTTCAATGGAGAAAGATCAATATTTCTATGATACACATGACTTAGGTACACAATTAACGTTGACTACCAAGTTAGATCGTATTCGTTGGTTGATTTGATCAAACGCTGGAATATATCGTATCGCGGGAATACGAGCCTCAGTTGTGTACGATTAACGATTCAGAGGGAGAAATTTTCGATCATTAATCATACGGTTGATCGGTGAACGAACGATTTTTCACACATGCTAATCGTGGTTTATTAATATCGAATCGATTATGCACTACGTCGAGGGGTTATGTAACGTAGCAAAAGGGGGAAGAGAAAGAGAAAGGGATGGAGATGGAGAATGAGAGAGTGTAAATGGGAGTCGTAGTCGATGGCCATGAGAAATAGTTTTTTCCATGAGCCTCCTCACCTCATTTGGTTCGTCGTCACACAAAAAACCACAACCAAACACCCCACACCACCAAAACAAAGTCAACCCACGAACCACAACACCCCCACCCAAAACACCCAAAAACAACTTGAAGACCACACACCATCACTAAACCACACCCAAACCCACAAACACCCCACAACACCTGTCCACCCCAAACCCCCAACAAACCAAAAAACAATACCCCCGCCCCTTATAAAGATTGAACCTTTTTGCAATCTTCTTCGATCATTTATATTAAATCGACATTTACTCTAACGTCAAATTTAAAAGAAAAAAAAAAAAAGAAAAAAAAAAAAAAAAAAAAAGAAGAAAGAAAGTTTCTTACATACAATTATTCCAATGAGAAAATGTATGGTAAATATATATTTATATAGAATTTATTTTATTTATATACTATTCTTATTATTATTTTGTTAATTATCGTATCGATGTATGTAAATTGAAATGGAAACCGAATATAATATGATTTATTCTCAATGTAATCATTTGCATGACCTAGTTTCAATAGTAACAGGAGAATGATGAAAAATCAAAGGATCGATCCAGGTTGAACATTTGAAACTGTAACGTTTCCTTTTCTTGTATCAGTATCTTCTCTTTCTCTCTTAGGTTAATGGATTGGAATGGGCCAAAGGTCGATTACGTGATTGCGTCGAGCAACGAGGAGACGATCGAAGGGCTGGTAGAATATTTCGAATTTCGATCGAAAACGGCCACGGGCACAACTAGCACCACTATAGTACGTACCATCCCTTACAGTTTGCCTGTGAAGAATGGCACCCTTCGCGTGCTTTATGGGTGCTACTTAACGAATTGATATTGCCGTTTTCGATCGAATCCAAGCGAGTAATAGCCCTCGCTCGATATTCGAACGCTTGTAAGCGTCGCTTTGAGCTTAGGTCTGTCGAACATACGCTTTGCCTGTTCAATAGATATGCTTGAATGGGATGAATCCTAAGGGAAGGTAGATTGTCGACTGACTAAATGTAGATTGCGTTACTGAGCTTCGCATATATGTTTTCTCGGTAAATCCATTTGAAACGTTGTACCCATTTGTCAGTCATTTGTCGTAACTGCAATAATGAAATAGAAGTTTTTGCGGACGTCATGCTAGTCTCTGTTAAAGTAACAACGAATAGTTTTCTTGCTTCGTTTAGTTGAATTACGGGAGATGCAATTTTATTTCGTTGATCGGAACTATTCTATCGTTTTATATTTTCATTACTTTGAAATAACTTTTAAAGTTTAGTAATGAAATATATAAATAATGATAATAATGCATACAGTTGGTAAGATTGGATCATCATACTCAATCCCATCCTTAGTCCCAAAATCGCAACGCAGATGGGCCAAGCTTAACTTTACTTTTCCTCGTCCATATAGCTCGATCCGTGGCGAGCTAATCGTCCTCATTAATTACCGGATTAATATTGTGCATTATATAGGGAAGCCAGCAAGTTACGAAGGGCCATCCATCATCCGACCGAACGAATACGCCTCACCGATCTCCTGCAGATGCGCGTGCCTCCTGTCTCTTCTAACTCGTACGCGTTCAATGAAATTTGAGTGTGACGATGTCACTATCCTTCGAATTTAAATACACGAATAGATTTTTTTTTTTTTAATTAGGACATTGCTATTTTATTTTTTTTTTTATTTCAATAATACAATGAAATATTACGGCATCGTTAGTGGCAAAAATACGATACGAAAAGCAAATGAATTTATTTGAATAACTTTAATATTAAAAAACGAATATTAAATTGTTAATAATTAATTAAAAATCCAAGATAAAAATATTAGAAATACTTTTTAGGTATTCTTTAGAAAACAAGTTCGATAATAACAAAATTGATAGTTTCATTTTGTAGGATGTAATTTGAAATTAACCGATAGCATAAATACGACATAGTTTTTCACGTGAACATTTTAAATATTATCTTAACAGCCTTTTTAAATGCTACTTATTGAATGCAGAGTTTAAGCGAGAATAAGGAAAAAAAAACAGTGATATGTCATTCGTAGAAGACGAAACGTCGTTGGAACACGACAAAAGCATCCGAGACGTTCCATGCTCGATTACCCAACTGATGGATCGTTCTCGAATCGACCTTCTAATAAATCTACCGCTATCCACGAATATACAGTCGAACACGTACATGCACACACACACACGTAAATACAAAAAGTGTGAGCTACCATTTATCGACTTTTTTTTGTACTCGCCAATTATTTTGTTTCGAGTGGAGAAAGCGTCTAACTAAGAACCGGATACGACTGCTTTTGCTTGCTAGCTTTCGAGACGACTTTTCTGGAATCTGGCCAAAGTCGGACAATGGCGTGGACGTGCCACAGCAAGTTTCCTTCCTGGACGTTAGATTTTTTTTAAATTGTTTTTGCTTCCAGCTACTAGCAGCTTTACGTTGCCGGTCGTTGTTATAATCCTTACTTCGTTTGAACGATCCTTTCCTAATGTCCTCGTGGAATTATTTAAGAGCTCAAACTCTTTCAGGTCAAACAGTTTAATCAAAGCGATGAATTAGCGATCCATCAAAATCGGTGCAAAGTTTAACGGGTATAACGTAATTTTGAGGTAAGAGAGGAGAGAAAGAGAGAGAGAGGATTGAAATGAACGAAGTTGCTATACGATCGAACTGATCGGCAATGAACTACAGAAATAATTCTCGTTCGAACGAGCATGGTAAAATGGAAACGGCTAGCCCAGCTCCTGTCGACAATAATTGAAACCGCATTCTTCGTGGCCATTAATACCCCTCCTACCCTTTCTCCTTTCTCTCTTGCTCTTCCTCTTTCTGTTTTACTGTGGCAGACCCGTTCTCCATTTCTCTTTCTACACCCTTCTCTACCATTCTCTCGCCCTATATATCACCTGTTCTCTCTCCCACTCATTCTTCAGCTATCCTCGTCTGGCAGCATCCATCTGGTGCCGAGCATCCTTCTCTTTTCCTCTTTTCCATTAAGCCTCCTAGTCAGGCGAACCTATGATTTGGAAATCCACGGTAGACGCGAACAGGTAGGTAGGTTGGTTGTCGCGACGGGGAAATATATGGGTTACCCGGAAGCGGGGGCTTCATACAAATTGAATTTGTGCAATTACGGGAGTAATTACGTTGGGATTAGGGCCATTACCGGCGCGCCCCACGCAAACGTATCACGGTCGCCTTACCTCGACTTCCTTTCTACGGTTATACCATTTACCTATACTATACTGATTTTTCTTTTTTTTTTTCTTTTTTTCTTTCTTTCTTTTCCTTTCGCAGTCTACTCTCCATCGATTTTGATTCAACGATTAAAGGTAGAGACAGACGTTGTTTCGTGACGAGCCACCTCGTTGACTGTTATCCTGCTTTGATGGTTACCTTCATTTCGAGGAAGAAACATTTTCGTGAGAAGGAAATATTAACTAGAGGGATCGGCTTTGAAGTCGTTGTTTTTCCACGTCTAGGATGTCCCTTTGTTTCTTTGATGCGTTAGAGTTAAATAAACTTATTGTTAGATTTACATCAAAATCATCTTAACAAACGATCGTAATGACATCACGACAAAATTGAAACAAAATGAAATTTTCTCTTTATTTTGCTCTTACATATATTTTCGTTTTTAGACATCAAAGTGTACAAGAGATTAAGAGAGAGAGAGAGAAAGTGAGAGACGTGTTTAATATACATTTCGGTCTATAAAAAAACCTAACGATAATAGTTGAAGGATAATTAGAAGGTGGGAAAAGTGTCCATCCAATATTTCATTAAATCGGTAAAAAAAAAAAATGTTTTCGTAGCAGCAAGAGCAACGGTTAACAGTTACGGGAGAACACCCTGCGTGTTCTATCTCGACAGGAGGATGCACAAGGCGCAACTCTAGCAGCAGCAAACAGTTGTAAAGAATTTCTGGGAAGGACGGTACGCGGTTGGGTAGGCACTATCTACCCCAAGCAGGGTGCCCCGCTAACTACCATTTATCGCGAGACCGCCGCTGCGTAATCAATTCCTCCACTACTCTCTCACGCCCGGAATTTCAAAACTTTTCGGTCCTTCCTTCTCTCCCTCTTTCTCTACCATTTCGTTCCTCCTTCGTTGGCATTACCAGTCGGTGGTGTGAGGTCCTCCTCTTATTTCCCCCACCTATCACCACCCCTCAAGGTTTCACTGACTGGCTTATATATCGGATTAAATTCGTGCTACTTCCGGCTAATTTCCAATTAATTATCTACCCGCAAGAACGGTGACGGGATTATCTCGAATAAACTTTTCCAGTTACGAAATAGTTTCGCTGGCTCGTTGACGATACATTCTACCGAATAGCGAGTAGAAGACACGTCTTTTTCTTCAAGTTAATATCGACCATGTTAATGCTTTTGTCCGGTTGTATTCCTATTTTAAACTTGTTGTTGACTATTGTCAACGATGACGGTATCATGTAATAATCATAACCGCTAATAGCAGTAGTACACAGTATTTTCATATATGCATAGTTTGATATAAATTTTAATAAAAAACTTTTAATGTTAAAGTCATACTTTATAACTAAAATATTTCTCATGGAAAATGTACTACCTATATTTTTCAAAAGAACCGACGTTGTCAGCCGAGTCTGGATGAAATGCGTTTATCTTCTAACGTCTATTTATCTATCCTCCTGGAATTCTGTTTATCCTGTTGCGTCCGAGGAGACGGTAAAAGGAGAAACGTTCCAAATATTCATTCGCGTCCCATGATGCATAATTCCGTGTAGTCTTGGATGAGACGAGATATTACTGTGAGCTGAAATAGGCAGAGTCGTAAGCTCGAGTCTCCAACTACCAACAGACGAGACACGAAATGTGCCTGAGCTACGTTGCGAAATTTATTTCAAACCTCTCTCTCTTTCTCTTTCTCTTTCTCTTTCATATACTTTTTGTCCCGTTCTTTCTTTTTTCTTTTTACCCCATGCCCTTCTCGTTCCTTCAAAAGTATCTTCTTTAAGAGAGCATTTCCATTATATTAATTAATAAAAAGGTCCTCAAGAAATGACACGATTGTAAGCAATAAAATTGAAAAGTGGTCCCAAGGAAAACCATTGCCGAGCAATTTTATGCACTTAAGAAATATAAGTTGTTAGACAATCGTCATTGCAAATTTTATCATTATAGTCATTATCGTTGATAATATCAATTAGAATATCAATATTAATGTTGTAGTCTTTAACAGTTAGATAGACATTCTTTTGGATTCATCGATTCGTCTCACGTTTCTACTCTTCAACGATAATAAATGCAGGTGATTAATCAAATAACGGAAAAGACGTAATGAGCCGTCACGAAGGGTCACGCGCCGTTCACTCATCGGGGTTGGTTCAAGTGCGGTCAAGAGTAGAACTTAGCAGGTATCTCTTACTTTCTTTATTCCCTTTTTCCTAATCCGTGTTAATCTCCTACCTTCATTCATATTTATGAGCAATATATTTGATAAAGGATAGACCAAAATTTGATATACTATATATCGAATTGGAATTGTTTCTCATAGTTTTTATTTTCAAATTAATTTCACGCGTATCGTAAACAACACACTCGATGGAATTAAATATCGATTGACCCAGTTCGAAGAAAAAAGTCATAAAATATTTTAGAAGGTGTAGAAATTGAATAGGCTAGTAGAAACGCGTAGACCACATCGTTTACGATGCAAGAGGAGAAGAGAAAGGGTTAGGCGAGGATATGAGAGACTAGCCGGTTCAACGATACTGGTAGGGTGCCGTAGAAGAGAACGGAGGTATAGGATTGATTAATAGGGGGTACATCTGTTACCGGTGAACGAGGGGGTGGATGGCAATAGTCCGTAGGAGGGATGACTCGCAGTTAGCATTAATCACTGCAACACGCCGCGGCCTGACTGTCAGCTCCCATACAATGGCCAATGGCGCAAAACGAACTGATCTTTCCACCTGGCTGAAGAGAAAGAGAGAATAGAAGCTTCCTGGTAGCACGTCGAAACGCGTTATCTTGTTGTCGTTTAAGTGTCTTTTAGAAATTTTTCAATCGATTTCGTATAGTCCAGCTTTGAAACAAAGACAAGACAAAGAAGATGAAAGCAATTGATTCGTATTTGATAAATGATTATAGTTCAAAGCTATCCTTCTGTTCTTTTTTCTTACCCTTGGACAGCAGAAATTTGATTATATTTCTTTTTAATAAAATTGTATTCGAAATGTTATTCGTTTTTTATTCTATAGGGTACGTCAGAAATTAATTGAACGCTTGTTATTATTGGCTGTTAATACAAATATACACTTTTAGATTTCACATGACATGTACTAGAAATTGACAGATGCACAGTGTAATCCACAAACCGTAGCAGTAGCATTCAAAACCTTCCCGACATATTTCTCCCTCGTGACTGCAACGAACTGAGGGTTTCCACCCTGGTTAATCCTTTTCAGGGGACACTGATGTCACTTTGGGACCAATTTTATTCGATTAGCACTTATATACGTCGGATATATTAATTTGGATGGACAAGATAATGCACAAGATAAATTATCATGATCATGAATTATCCAGTCATTTAGCATTTGAAGAAATTATTATTTTTATCAATAGGGACCGCTTAAATTTCATTTATTATTCTTTCGTGTATGAAGAAAAATAATCATAAATTCTTTAGTTTATAATAAATATCTTAATCAATATGTTTTGGACTCTAATTAGTCTAATTAGAAGAGACGTAATTGATCTAGTTTCCATCTCTCTCTCTCTCTCTCTCTCTCTCTTGCATGTCTTAAATAATTCATTTTGAAACAGTCGTGACACGTTGTTTACGTCGTATACTTGGGACCATTTGGTGGATGCCGACTGTGTTTGTAAAGCTACACCGCTGATTTAGAACACCAAGGGGAAGGAGAAACTCGCTTCGGGGATTCACTCGCCTTTACGACGACAAGACAAAATACTCTCGCGATTCTAGTCTGCAAGGTCCACGAGAGAGTGAAGCATACAATACATCGGGGACAGCTTTTGAGTCAAAACCATGTTGCTGTGCTTTACATGAAACGTTTACGTCACTTCGAACGAGAGAGGAAAATTACAGTAATTAGTTGGGCATCCTCGGAACGAGAATTTTGAGTTGCCGTGGGCAACTACCGACTCATGGTAACTGGGGTAGATCCTTCGAGTGGGACACCACACGGTGGCCCATTATCGTCTACCGCGGATACCGGTGCGGACAGCTTTTGTCGCGCGTCATAAATCTCTCTGGGTCTTTCTAATGGTTCGCCTGCACGTACGACGCTCGTGAATCAAAGGTCCGTATAGTAGTGGGTAACGAATGTTCCATACTTTTTTACTTTTTCTTTACTCCTAGATAAGGTGTACCTATCTCGTACTGAGACTAATTACAAATGTTTATTAAAATACTTTTATGGACTTGGGTTGGATATTTAAAGATTAATGAATGAGTGATCATATAAGGCGTTAAAAATTATTTTGAAGGAAAAATCTTTACGGAGATAATTACAATTCGTCAAATTACCACCGTGTAATAGTAGTAGATTACATTCTATTTGATCACTTATAATTATAGTTAATTATTAACTATTATATTTAATGTGCATAACGAACCAGACGACGCGTTCATTTTTGATTGTAGATAATTATCGAAGACACAAACCGAACATTATTACAAGTCAGTCAAGTTCTCCTTAGAGCAAGACCAACTTGTCACGCTCGTAAATGCTATTACGATCCAAAACAAGGTATTGAATAACAGGCTTTACTTACTCTCACGCTTCTCTCCACCACGCTTCATCTTTCGGCACCCATCATCATCGTCAGCTCGTATCCTACAATTAGCGACTACCGACGTGCATCTGTCGACGCTTTTCTTTTTCATCAACCCGCCTGTGTCTCTTCAAATTTTTTTAAACTTCTCCTACCGACTTAAAAAATTACTAAGAAATTCATAACATCGAAAGTACTAGGAGGGGAATCGTGTGACATTCAACAACTTCAGAAAGGTTTTACGACGCAGTGTGTCAACGAACGATTATAAAACCTGATCTTGAAAAAGAAAAAGATAGAAAGAGAAAGATGAAAAGAGAAGGAGGTCAGTGCTTCCTGAAGGACTGCATTTGCTTCTACCTCGTCATCGCTTCCTGTGTTTACACTGTACCAACCCAACATCTTTTATCTCCCTCTTTTCCTTCTCTCTTTCTCTTCTATAGGGTACTCAAACGTGGACACATTGCGCTGACAACGTGTCAGCAAGCTTCTGCTCCGTGTTTTCTGACGGAGGACACATGGTGTTCGTACGTCGTCTCAGACTAAACTCGTATTGTATCTTCTTTTTCTCTCTCTCTCTCTGTTTCTTCCACTTCTTTTTCTTCTTCTTCTTCTTCTTCTTCTATATTTCTATCTTTCTCTTCTTCCTTTTGCTGCGGTCAACCAACAGCACACCGTCGCTCATGTCTTCGTCTTTAGCGATCCAAGAATTTCGTAAAGTTTGCTGTTTAGGAAGATGGAGAAGAGTGCTTCTTTTCCTCGCTCGTTTTCATAGAAACAGCAAAGCTGTCCTCTTTCGTTCCTCGTGATCTCTTTTGGTGTGTTAGTGTATCCCGCGACAGAGTTTACACAGCGTCAAAGGAAATTTTTACGAACCGCAGCAGCATCGTGCGAAAAATGTATACCAACTGGCTTTCCTACTCTTCTCGTTCCTTGAACTCACTTTTATACAACTTTTTTCTTTTTCTTTTTTTTTTTTTACCATTATATCAAATAAACCATTTGATCATAGCCGTACTATTAATATTCGTTTTGAGAAGTGAATATTTGGTGATATAAATTTTTAAAAATTTGTTTTTTTTTTAATCTTTCATATGGTGGAAATAATTGTGTATAGAAATACATTGATTCGAATAGAAGGTCAGAATTCTTTTCACGTATTAACTAGTCGAGAATCGATAGCAGGTTGAAACGCATTGGTGGTAGCTGAGTTCGAAACGATGAAGTATTTCCCGCCAAAGGAAACGTGGGTGGATAGCCTGAAAGTGGTATAACCGTACGCGATAGAGGCAATCGGAGAGCCTATTATATCGCTGTCACAAGGTAAAGAGGGTAGCGTTGTAAAACGATAATATTACACATAAACGCACCGCTTGTTATTCCTCCACCAGCTATAATATCGATTCGATGGGTGCTCTTATTCCAGAAAATATAACTATGCGACGTTTTACTCGGGAAATTACGAAAAGTAAAAGCTCGTTTTAATGCAAGATCGTAATAAAGTGGCAATTGCAAGCATTTTACCCTCGGTAGTTCTATAGCTTACCTCGGCATTACTGCTTCCCTTTAATCTGAGTTAAACATATCATTTGATAAGTTTAGGATATGAATCAGGATTTGCAAATGGGTTGGCCCAAAATTTAAGATTAATCATTGTGTTTTAACGTTACAACAATCTCTATCGTGGAACGTTTATTCTGAATGTTCGCGAAGATTCAGAAGAGTAGGCTGAATGCTCACAGGTAAATCTGGTAGGTAACGGGCAAGCGACGAGCGAGGTCGGCTAAGGGATCAGAGGTCACGGGTCGTGGGATCAGGTCGTCGCCAGGTGGAGGTGCAGGTACACAGAAACCGAGGGTATTCTACGAAGGGCGCAAACGCGAGCGCCCTGCAGTTGAAACGGGAACTATTGCAAGTTAATATCGATCCGGTAATTCTCGCGGCTAGCTTTGCCTCTTTTCTCCAACGTTCCTTCCACCTTCAACCTGGCTCGTTCCAGCCGACCTATCTCCCCACTGCTAAGGCCTACCTTCTATTTTTTATTCCTTTCCTTTCTTTACCCTCTTATTTTCTTTTTCCTACCTCCTACACCTTGTGGCGAGTTCTTCTGTTCTTTCTTTCTTCTCCTTCCTTATTTTTCTTTTTGTTTTATCCATCCTCTATTTCTCTTTGTCCTACTCACAAGTCCAAGTACTTACTTCTTCACTTTTAAATAGTCAAGCACAACACTAGAGTCAGACGCAATCAATATTGTATCCTACTTATCTCCATGCAAGGGGTTGCTCCTCGCTTGTCTCTACCCCTTTCAATCGTCCCTCTGACCCGTCTTCGAAACCCTATTACCTCGCCACAACCAGCATGCACTTTAAACTGCAAACATAGATACTGGAAACGTGAATACTCGAAGGGACTAGAGAAACCTTTCGGTCTTGTTCAGAGACTGGACAGGGTTCTCTCGATACCAGTTTGACGAAGACAAGAACGAATATTCGATTCGTTGATTCGATTTAGGATCCCATGTAACTGGTAATTTGAAACTAACGTCACATACAATTGTATTCCGAATGTTCTTTTTAACGATCAAAACATACGATTTTTATTATTGGTTTAAGATATAAACAAAAATTGTTGAAGATATTTACACAATTACAAATTACATGTATATAATTTATTTTGAAAATTGTTTATTGCCTTGTTAGAACATTTATACGAATAAAAGGGGGAGAAGTAAAACATCTGGCAATAAACATAGGGAATATAACATAATCGTTGAAAAAAGGTAGAATAAAATTCGAAATATCCTTCAATCTCGTCTTCTTTCTTCTTAAGAAAAGAATTAACAATAGAAGAAACCCTTGGTTTGCTCCACAAAAGCAGAACTTTATTCAGCTAGCCGAAATAAAAGCTTCCGCGGTTGATCTCGAGCAAGTTCTCTTGGCTTTTGCGTGATTTTTGCCAAGAGTTCTCCAGTTCACTCGGGAATGACCAAGGTAAATTTTTAAAAAGGAGGTCGTTGCAAAGCGCTACGTGACCTGCTACAGGGTATTGATTGTTCTGCAGGTATAGAAACTTATAGGATTAGGGTAAACTGTAAGAACCAAGAAATCAAGTATACCTGATCTACGTGTCAACGCTAAATATCTAAAAAGATTTAATACGTGTCGATTAATAAGTTTGAAAGAAACTTTATAGATCACGGGAAAATAGTTAAAATTGTAACATATTTCGAAAAAAAATGAATAACGTTGGTAATGCTCGATGAAAAATGAGCCACGATCTTTTCTAACCCCTTGGCCATCAACATTTACACACGCTGTCGCCATTATCACGAATGACGATGCAAACGCACGTCATTTTATCTCCCAACAACCGTCCTGTGAAAGCGCGTGCGTGTGTACAGAAGGACGGAGGAAAAAAAAAGTCCGCTCACGTATACCGTTCAGCGACACCACACCGTTCAGAAGTTTATTTAGGCGTCGTCAGACCAATATGAAAATCCCGTCGACGCTTTTATTAGTGGTACGGAGGAAAGGGGTGCTACTGACCATTGGGGTAACAGGAGGAAAAAATGCCAAAACGTCTGGCGATTTAACAAGACATCTAAAATGAAGGCGTCACTGGCAAGTCTCGACGTATCTCCGATTTTCGTTCGTCCTTTACTGTTTTAATTTATTTCTTTTTTTTTTTTCTTTTTTATTATTAGACATCGATAATTCCATAGACGGTAAACGTCGAATTTTATTATAGGAAAAATACATTCTGAATTGCGGGATCATTGTCTATAGGGAAAATGTTGCAAAACGCCTATGCACTGATCAAACAAAAAAGAAATAGAAAAAGTAATCTTCGTATCTAGTTTCATTTTGGAAGCATATTTCCTCGGTAAAAATTATTACCGATACAATTGAAATATATTTATCTAACTGTCCATCTGTCCATCCATCTTTTACGTTACGCCATACAAAAGGATCAATACCAGCGGTGCATATGGAAGGGACTTAAACGATAAACCCCTTTTTGCCGTCGCATTTTAGCTCGTACAAACCGTGAATCGCACATGGCCGCGATACTTTGTCACTGACGTATTGCGAAAAAGCGCGGATGACACATGTCGCGATATGTTACTGAAACTCGAACACGTACATCAACGAAAGTCGAGATATTAACGTAGTGTGAACAAAATCCTGGCCCTTTTACTTGTAATCATCAGGTGAAACACAGAAAAAAACAAAATAAAGCCAAGATTCTTCGTGTCGAGTTTACATTAAAAAGTAAAAAAAAAAAAAATGGATTCGATAGGAAATTGTTGCTAAACACTTATCAACGTCGGGGTTGAAATTTTCAAACGGGGTTTTAATCGATCGATATTAGCAAGCTGTATAGCAAGCGATTGGATGAACGTCTATGTAGAATTACGTGGGGTCGATGACACAGCCTTATTACTTACTAGAACATTCGTCTTTCCATTAAAAGTACTCTTTTTCCTGTCGACAACGCGTCGACGACTTCGCGAACGTGATCGAGCCCGAGTTCTTTTACCTTCTTACCCCTTTTTTTGCTCTCTCGATTCTTTTCGAGCCTTATAAAACGGTCGCGTCGTGCACAGCAAAACGAAGGTTCCTGCCTCTTGAAATATCGGAGCTGGATCGAGTTGAAAACAGAGAGAAAAAGAAAGAGAATAGGAAAAAAAAAAGAAAGGGAAAGCGCGCCATCTTGCGGAAAATAAGTCGGCGATCAAGATTGCGAAAATGTAAATTAGATTGTTAAAATTAAAAAGTATGGCAGTTAAAGGAACATTCATGGAAGCTTAAGGTATTTGAAAATGGTAGGATAAAAATGTTATTTTGTAAGATATCGAGAAAGGGCGAGGGTCTCGTCATTTGCTCCTGGGGGGGGGCCCTTGAGTGTGCCTCTGCGTTATGATTCCATTGAAAGCTAGCGTGGTAGCGAGTGCTACAAGCGCGGAAGGAGTTAATCGGCGATATTCGCTTGGGAAGTTTGCAACTTTCGCACCGCCTGTCACGAACTTTAAGTGTATGCGTGCTTGTTTTTCTTTGTAGATGTACCTATGTATACGAATGTGCGCAAGCGTGCAGCTTATATATACCTAGTAGAGAAGGGAAAAGTGTCACGAACTTCCCCATTATTTACGATAGAATTCCTGTTAAATAAACTCCTACCAGGCTGTTATGCCTTCGCAATAGCGGTGTTAATTGTTTGCCGCCCCTTATGTTCCTAACATTTTCAAAGCTCCACTTTGTTTTAAATATTGCCGGTTATTTAATATATAATATTTCCTTACCAACTATAAATGCCGATTTAATAATCAAATAAAATAATGCAAGTCGTAGCAATTATTATTGTTTGTTCGATTACGTGTTATTTATTTCTATCCTGATTTTAGGAATAATAATAATATTGGAAAAAATGTTCGCGTTGTTGAAAACACGAAACAATAAAAAGCTTCTCTCGATTTTCTACGGAGTATTTTCAAACGTTGAACAAATAGGTCCCACCGCGGGGATTGCGATGCACCTGCATTATTTGTCAGTTAACTCAAGAAACCTCGACTCTGGGGGAAAAAAAACAGATAATCATTGGCAGATACGAGGCTCCGAATTGACGAGGTGGGTTGGGAAGAGAGGGGCGGGGGACGGAAAGGGGAAAAAAGAAGCTAAAAGAAAAGATAAAAATGAGAAAACAAAAATCTAACCAGCGGAAACCTTTTACATTGAACATAGTGCTGGTAGACAATCGGTCTCGAGATCGTAGCACGATATCGACTCGAAAGAACAAAGAGTGAGATGGAGAGGAAGAGGAATGAAGAGAAAGGGGTATGGAGAGTAAGAGAAAAGGAACTCTCGTTGGAGGTCGTCGATGGGAGGTTAAACATCGTCTCGTTGGTTTCCCCGATGGCACGACGCGACCCGTACAGAGCCACGTACATGCGTGTCGGGCAAGTTCGCGTACAAGCTTGCATACTTACCTAGCGGTATAGGTGGTAGGCTTGGGAGTAAACGAGAAGAAGAGGGCGAGAGAGAGAGAGAGAGAGAGTGCAGCGAGAGGGAAGCAACATCAGCAGCACCAGCGCCGGGAGCACCGATGTTGCTGCTGCTGTTTGCAAAGCGGTGTATTATACTGTCAGCCATGTCGGGGATTAGCAAACGCAATACATCGGGCTTCGCGATCGTGCTGCGCATCTGTTCACCGATCCAGGCTCCATACACTATCACGTACGATTCCTCCCCTTCCCCTCCTTCCCCGCCCTTCTGTTCACTACTCTCCAGTCCCTCTTCGTCTCTCTCTCTCTCTCTCTTTCTCTTTCTCCCTGTTTCTCTTCTTGTCTCCACCCCCTAGTGCTTCTCTCCGAAGGCACCTAACTCCGCACTATCGTATGCTCCACCGACAGGAGATGCATTGCAATTGAAGCACGGTGCATGTAACTGCCAGCCTGCGATTCGAAATAATCGTAAGAACTGAGAGCGTCAGGACTAACGTCAGCATGTTTTTCTAACAGAGCAAGTCCCTTTTGCTGATGTTGGATCGTCTAAGGTGTACGTGCACTAGTGTAGTCACATTGGGAGAACTAGACCATAGAATTGTTATCTGTCGACAGGGATATGGTAATGTTTAGGTGTGAACAGTTACAGATGTAATCAAATGATGTTAAATGTATATTAACTGCTAGCATAGATTAAGTTTATACTTCTAATGCTACCGATCACTTCTATATTTAGATGTTGTTTCTTTTCTCTACACGTTGATGTACCTTACGCAATGTGTTCTGTTGAGCCAAGAATTGCAGATAAGGTGGAACATTAAAAAGAACGATTCTCACGACCGTTGAAAATGAAATGCGTACCATTCTAATAAATCACTCGACATGCATTTGAAATAGGCCCTTCGGCGAATCATCCACAGCCGGATGATCCCGTGAAGTCTAAACAATGCGAACGTACTCCTAAGAGAGAGCAAAGAAAAGTGAGAAGAAAAGGTAAGGCGTACGTTGACACAAAAGCGGTGCACTCGAAGAACCAGATCGCAACGTGTGCACCCGGTGAGATCTACTCGAAAATTCGGTGAACCAAATCGAGAATCGCGATCGCAAACGTACAAAGCTCAAGGAACAATATGCCATTCAGAGACAAACGTACAGAATCGAATTCAATACGACCTGTTTTTTCTTTTTTTATAAATCTCTTTCTCTCTCTTTGGACACCCTTATTTGTATATGTGTATGTTTGAGCACCTCATGTCCACCTAATCGTAAAAAGGGACTGAATAGGGGACTCGAAGAGAAAGAGATTTTTCTTGAGTCCTTCGAAAGATTTTGGACCTGAACTGTCACCGGGTATATACCTAGCTTTGCTAACAACAAAGACAAGTGCAAATAAATGAGATCTCTTACAGACGAGTTCAACTAAATTTTTTTGAAGATTTTTTCTTCCATCAAATGACATAACCTATTATGGTCTTCTTTTTAAATTTCTATTTCTTTTTTTGCGATGGGTCATGTTTGTTTAATTATTTGATTGTTAATCTAAAAGAAATGCAATTGAAAAATTTCGTAAATAATTATTAAACATATATATTATTTCACTTTTTTAATTTTATATTTCTCTTTTCTCGAAAGATTTCTTAAAGTTAATGTTGATTGCATTCGATGAAGATCGTTCTTTCATGAAAAAGAAGATAAGGTTATTGTTTCTGGTAGAGATCAACGAAACGGTTCCGGGATGATAAAAAAGTCTAGACGTAAGATTGATCCTGACCAGAGTTTACTTCCACGTGAGTAAACCATCCGATTCTGATAAAATCGAAGCAAAGCAAACGGATCTCTTGGTTTTTCTTCCGCAATCGCGATCTTCCGCGAGCATTGTCCACGTATCAAAGGCGACACGAAGATAGCTCGTCTTTGGATTATCTTCGGATCGCTTGGTTTCTTTTGTGGAAAAAGAGTTTCCGTTCGAGCAATGTCAAAAGATACACCAAAGGAGAACGTCTTCCTTTCTAGAAAATAAAAAACCTTTAGTTCCGAGCATTTAAGTTAAAATTAGTCTAGAAGGGAGAGAAGGGTAAAAGGGTTACATATAATTTGGGATAATTAATTATTGCCACGTCTGAATAGTTTTAATGGCCTAAAACGCAACGAAAAGGGTAAGGGATTATAATGAAGGAAAGTGAAAGGAGAAGCCTGGGAATGACACGGCTTTTATGAAGTCATCCTTGCGTTAGATCAATGGACCACGTCATGTGGTGTACAATCGAATTAACTGTTTTTAGTACTTATCCTTTGCTAATATAACTGATAAAAGTGAAAACTTGTACATTATAAGATTGACTAAGTTACGTTATATCTATTTGAAATATATTTTTATAAAAAGGGATGATAGGCTCAATAAATAGAAACTATATCTCTAGATAATAAATTTTTGATTATCCAAATGAACATTGTGAGAGTATTCATTAAATATTCATTATAAGATTGATCGGCTTATCCTGTCTCTAAATTTAAAAGGCATACATTAAAACGTTATTCTACCTGATCAATAAATCGACAAACGTGGATATTTCCGTAACTGTTACTATCTCAGTTAAGGGAGAAATGAAAAATTTACCCATTGTAGGCTTAATCCAAGCGCATAACTCTCAAGTTTATCTCCATAACACCTGGACCATCCGTTCAGAAGGGGGTCCATAGAACAGCTCTGAGAACGTTAGCTTCTCTACCGGACGGCGGATTCAGGAAATTACGGAAGCAGGTGTGTACGCGGCTTAATAAACAAGGAGTGATTAATAGGTATCTCTCGGTCGTGCTTCATCGTCCCTCGAGGCGCAATGCACGTTGGACGCGGTGAACATCGCGGAGGACGAGGACGACCGCACATCCGCCAATGCTGACCCGCGAATAGGACCTCCCTGCCAACAACGCCCTGTTCAGGACTGCCCTCCTACCAAACACCGGAAATTACATTTCGTCCTTGATACCGTAATAATGCGAACAGAGTCTCTATGTTCGCGATAAGGGTTGTTAGATAGAGAAGGACCTAGAGGGGGGGAGAAAGAGTGAGAGAGATAGGTTGATGATGATCATGATAAGAAATCCTACGTTTTGTTAGCGACGTCGGGGGTTATATTTTATCAGTAAAATAAGAAAGTTTTTCACGTCTCCTTGTTTTTGATACCGATCAAAAGTCAATCCATCATTTCCAGTTCTTGACACTTTGTCGCAATTCCTCCGTCAAAGAACCACCCTGTCCAAAAGAATTATGACAAGACGATATCTCTTCCAACCCTTTTTTTTTGCTTCTCCCGAACATGGATCCTTCTTTTAGGGGTTGTAAAAATAAAGTCGGGTTAATGTATCTATAACGGGTGGGAATGATTGAGACATCTATACAGAAGTCGTTTCTATCTTTTATCCATCTGCTTATTCAATCTTAATTGCATTTTATTTAACGATCTTATTTAATTTTGGTTTTAGGATTATTATTGTAAGATGTAATAATGTTTCTATTCGCGTTAGGTCTTTGAGTTGTTTCTACTAGGGAAAAACAAAAAAATAAATGTAACAAAATTATTGTAATCATTTTCATAAGTTACTTTGTCATTCGCAGAGAATTGCGTTAGATTAAACATGACCATTCTGCGAAGTAATCTTAATTGCTGTTTCAGCTGATGAAAGTAATCCAATTTCTGGTTGGAAAATCCAACTTGGATGTTTTCCTCATCAACGTTAGTTTTACGACGAGCGAAATTTTAAATTGCTTTCGCGTGTACGTCTCTCAAATCAGTGTCCTCCATAACGCAAATTCGTATTAGACGAGCGAGAACTCGTTACTACTCGACTCACTCTCTTTCTCTCTCTCTTCAAACACAGTTCGTTCTCGTAACGTAGACTTTCAAGTGCTTCTTCTTTTCGATATTTGTTCGTTTATCATTAAAAAGTTTTAATGCACACGCACACACACACACACACATGAATATATATTTTCTTTTTAGGAAAATTCTAATGAGACACGTGAAAGTAGAACTCATTATTTTACAATATCTACCGATAAAATGGGACATACTCGTTTCTATGTTCATCAAATTAGACTTCCGTGGAATAGTTTATACCAATCAAGAAAAAAAAAACAAAGAGATAACAAGAGTAAAAGTTACTAATCAGTACCGAACGAACACGAAACCTGATTAATCATTAAATCATACAAAATTCTCTTCCAAAAAAGATTATAGTTCTCTTTTTTGTTTCGTGAACACAGTGTCGTCATGGTAAATCTATCTGTACTCTAAAAAGACGTCGATGAAAGTAGGTACTTCTATGGGTTTCGCAAGGGGTTGTCGAGTAGTAGAACATTTTGGCCATTCGTACAACAGCGATCATCCGAGACCCTACCGATTCCTCTTCCATTCCTTTTGAAATGGAAAACGAGATAGCGAGTAGGGAGTAAGTCAGAGAAGAGGAGGCAACGTGGTTCATCGAAAGACTCGATTCAGCCAGCTGTAAATATGTCGTAACATGCAAGAACATTCAAGGGGGTCCCGTCGTCATCATCAACGACGACCACGACTCTGACTACGACTACGAATTCGAATTCACGTCGATCGAACTTGTCCTTGTGCCATTAGCAGATTGTATCGCTCATCCTCTGACTCTTTCTCTATCCCTCTCTCTCTCTCTCTCTCCCTCTCATTCTATTTCTCCTTTTCCCTCATCTTTCTCCCATTCTCTCTCAGATCTTAATTAATTTCCAAGTTCCACTGACCCGCCAACCACTTCACCAATTACGGAAATGTGCTCGACGACGCGATGCGCATTTGTGTAGGTACTGCAAATCACAGAAGTGGCTACGATTATTAATGGGCATCTCTTGTCGCGAGAAAGGAATGGGGTTGGGTTTCGGTGGGGTTTAGAAGATACGAAAGAAAGAAGAAAAAATAAAAAAAAAGAAAGGAAAGCAAAAAGAACGAGAGAGAGAGTTTGGTGGAGTAGGGATGAGTTCGAACCATTAAAAGTGCTGACAAAAGGCTTCGTTATGACGCTAGGAATATAACGAAGTTCCATCATTGGAGAATTTTTCGCTCGCCGAACGAAAAGTTCTCTTGTCTGGGCAATACTGAATACATATACTTCCAAATTCATATGCTCACGGGTATTCCATTGTCCTGATAGACCGCTAGGTATAATGCAAAAATATATTGCCATGCGCGATCGTAAAAAAAGGGTATTTTTTAAAGGGAACGGGGAGTTTTGCGGAGGGATTATAAATCATGCAGGAGACGTAGTCCCGTTGGTATTTTACCAGACGTAATTACATTCATTTATGGTTACTGACCATTCTGTTGAATATGTGAGCTCGTTATTAGGTAGGATTATATCGGACAGATAACACGCAGCACTGAAATATCCATTGCGTGCTTATCTTCACGCTTATCCTATTCTTTTTTAGCTTTAATACTTGCATACCCAACTTACTTATTTATTAATATTTTCTAAACATTTACATTTATCTTTTTATAATCTAAATTGTTAATTCAATTTCACGAATTAAGTCTATTCAATCGATATTAATATCAGCACACATTAAGCTACAAAATGATAGAATTGTTTTCCGATTATTATATTACCCGTTCTCGTTTTCCTCGTATATAATATTATTGATAAACAAATAGTGGGGGAGGGGGATAAACCATATTTCTCGATTAAAACCGACTCGTCGAGTCATCCCACGAAATAATCCCTTACAACGAGGAATAAATGCGAACGAGTTTTGCCGAAAGGTTTGAAATAAAAAAAACACCAGAAAAAAAAAGAACAGAAATAAAAAAGAACAAAAAACACGACGGGAATAGGGGGGAGGGAGAAGACCGCAAAGCCCGAACGACTCGACCAGAAATCTCATGGCTCGAGCGCGATTTATAACACGCGTTGTAGCGACGTAGTTCGATCTACAGAAGGGGAACGAGAGAAAGAGAAAGAGAGAGAGAGAGAGAGTAGGTTCAAAAATCTCGCAAATCGATTACCGGTGAGCAGGAGAAACGGCGATATCACATTCCCGTCATAAATCACCGTCGAATACGAGGTAATCGAGCGCGTTACGTCGAGTGCACTGAGGGCAAGAGCCTCGCGGGCCAATAGCAACCGATATTAATTCCTTTGGCGTGCCGAGAAGAAGGTGGTAAGGATCGAAGGAGCAGCAACCTGAGAGGTTCTTTTTTCAAGAGCCCCCCGCGAGCCGCGAAAAGTGCCACGTGCATTTTAAAAAAACGAGTAGGGTGGTGAGAGACCGACAACGAAAAATATCCTAAAGTCATTCCGTACAAACTCATTTTCTTCCCCCCTACGGACGATGATTGAGGAAAGGAAGGATGGAATTTTTGTTCTTTTTTTTTTTTTTGTTCTAATGGACAATTCCCCCAAACGTATTCGTTTCTTTTAAAATGATTGTACTTGATGATGAATCAAGGATCGTTAATTTTTACGCGTTTTATGACCCCAATTAGTACGGACTGTGCATCATGCAATCAACTATGCATTGCTGATGCATGAAACACGATGCGGTTATGTTCAACCGTTGAATAGCTCGAACATTTGTCGCTGTAAAAAGGACGGTGTTTTCATTAAATGAAATTTGATATTATTAACTAATTGACGTTTAATAATACGTTTATATTAAAATAAAATAGGAAAATTGTTTTTTCTTTTTTTTACGTATTATATAGAATATCTTTCATTGAACGATAATGTCGTTATTACTCTCTCTCTCTCTCTCTTTTACCGTATTATTTCTAAATTGTTCTATACTACTTGAAACTTTCTACTATTCTTTCTAGATCTCTTTCTCCTTCGTTGGTTCGTGCTAAATGCATCTTGTTTTCAACTGGGCTCCCTTTAGAAAGTGGTAGCAACGGAAGACTTGCTGCACCCTCGATGAGAAATTCTATCCACGAACGGACCCTTTTTTCTCCTACCATCCCGATCAAAAATAAAAGTTCGCCTTTACGGTTTTTCTTTTCCTCTTTCACGATTATCGACTACTCACTTTACCTTCGCGTTTTCTTTTCTCCCGTTTGTAAAAGAACTCGGAGTCGGAGAAAATTTCGTGACATTCCTTAAAGAAACTATTATATATTTTCTAAGAATAATTGAGTGAAGAAAAAAATGTATATCGCAGTTGGTTACACGTGCAATAATCAATTAAATAACGTTAACGTGTCAAACATAAATTCATCGCAATCGATTATGTCTATTTATATTGTCATTTCTCCATACCAGTACAAAAGGGACAATGTTATCAAAGAATTGAATAACATTCCTGGAAGTAACTATAATACTTAAAAGGACATATTCTTTGGCAAGGAATAAAGATAGGAAAAGGAAAAAACACCTTTCGTGCCAAGCACGGCACGTACATGCCTCGTACTAGGAAGTTTTCCTGATCCAACATTTGGAATAATGCAATTGCTACGGTTACGAACTGGTGGTATACATCGAAGAGAAATACTTTCATCCTAATTTCGTGTCAGCGAGTACCGTAGGACGATTCGAGCCAAGGTATAAAGGATGGCCGTGGACACTTGGAAATGGTCCAAGTTGAACAGGGTCGTCGTCGTCGTAGTCGTCGTTGTCGTTGTGTGCCACTGCCATCGGGCAATGGGCCGTGCTAATCGCTCTACTCTGAGCTCCTTTGTGACCTCTCTCTGTTCCCCCAACGGCATCACCCTATCTTCACTTCGAACCAATTCCCTCCTCTCACTCTGTAAGCTTCCCTCTCGATCGGGCACGATCGTCTCTCGAGGTTTCTCGCGTCGTTCGTATCCTAACCTCTCCAACTCCCCCAACCCCATCCTATCGCATGAAATTATATCGTGACGTTTCTCCTTGGAGGATGATATTTTATTGCTTTCATTTTCTGTTTCTTTATTTTTTATATTTTACCTTCGTATGATAGTTCTTAAAAATGTCACACAGTGTTGGAAAAACATTACGATAAGTGATACGATAAAGAGAGGACAAATCTTTGACGTATCAGGTTTATTGCTGAGAAACAAGAGTGATGTATCTTGAATTGTTTATTTTTCCACGTTGGCTGGCTGGTAGCAGCATCGATATGACGTTATTGACTTCAGATGTTATATCGAAAGAACAGTATATCCCGTTATTAAATATTCATCCTGGCAAAGTTCAAACATTCGAATTTATGGCTGGTTTTCTTAGCCGATCCCAAGAGTCTAGGCATTATTCCACAATTTATTTCTTCCAAGACTCCAGTCAGTTGAATTTCATAAACCGGCTGGAAAACCGCTGTGGGACACGCCTCTTTCTTTCTTCCAACGCAAAACTTCGGCGTAAACTTTTGCGAATGATAATAGCTGTGGTTGGTAGGTTGGTGGTGGTGGTGGGGGGTGAGTGAGTTTATACGAGAACATTTCGATCGTCGATCAGCCGTCTCAGTTAGATTCTCAAAGAGATTTATACTATCCGGCCAACCCCTTCGTTTTGTTCGCCAATGAAATCACCAGACGTATTTGGCGGCTCGAGAAATTTGCACCATCCTCGTCTCGTTCACTTTAGGAAATCTCTTCTAGCACCCATCCACCCTATTTCGAGAGATAGCCAAGGAAGAAGGATCTAATCTTGGTTTTGCTGCTTTCCCGGGGATAATTGTCGCTTTGACTCTTCGAAGGAGTTTCTCTTCCATGACGATCCTCGATAATGCAAGATTCTCAAGCAGCTGAGAAAGGAAGCAAAGGGAAGAAGAAGAAGAGAAGGTCTTTAAGATCCCCAGGTTGGGGGTGTCGTCTATGACGATAAAATCGCTATAGGATAAATCGAATAGTACGTTTAGCTCGATCGATCCTACAAACGTTTCTTTGATCTTCCAAAAGGTCGATTCACCTAGCACCTAACGTTACTCTCGCAACGGTCAATAATTTATTTCAATTTTTACCGTCAAACCTTTGACAATGACTTCAGTATCCTATCTTTGTTGTAACATAAAAGGATTTAACAAATTGTTAAACAAATAATGTTTATTTCTTATATTTCTTATAGAAATTAATTATCTATTTGAAATAATTATGAATGATTAATGAATTATTTATTTGAAATAATGTTGATATTTTTGTATCTCCAACTATTTCCCAATGTAGTTTTAGAAAACAGCAAAGACACGCATCATCGATCCGTCCAAGTCGTTTCGCTGCTTGAGCTTGAAGATTAGTGTCGTTTTAGGTTTGAGTGCCAACAACGACGAAGCTCGATCCGTCCCCCTTCGACGGCGACGACGACGACGCTTCTATTGTGTCGACTCGAGGGAAGACAGTGGTGGCTTTGATTACGACATTGTGCGAAGGAGAGGCCCAGACGCGTCGTGACTTTGTCGCCTCAAGCCGCGTTCACAATACATGACTACTATATCACCGATATATAACATACAATATAAAAAGTTAACGCGATAATGATGCATACGTCATAGTGTAATATCGTTATTATAAATATTTTTGGACGATATTAAAATCGTATAATATTTAATCAGTTGATATATTCTTATAAGATGATAATCGTAATAGGAAAATAGAAAGTACCATTAAAAAAGAAAACGTAATAAGTAGTAGAACAAACGAGTAGGGAAAATAAAGGGAAATGGGGAAAAAATAATATGAAAATAGCCGTGGAAAGTAAGAGTTAGAGACGCAGGGAATGGGGGATGAGGTTATACGGGGTGTTAGAGGTGGAGAATGAAATGGTCCCATGGGGCGTCCAGGATAATAGACGTGTACTACGGCGTGCCGCAGGACGTGTCCATAGTGTGTTCCACGTCGTACTATGCACACGGTTATACGAATGCCGCCACTACATGCATTATGTACCTACATGCATATCCATGTATTGGCAAGTGCTTGTAGGCAAGAGGGGGGCTAGAGGATAAACGCAGTTTCGCGTACGCGTTAGCAATGACGCAAAATGCCCTCCCACATAACCACCGATACTATACCGGTACTGCAACCATCCACACCTATGTATACATCAATAAAGGAAAGCGTGCCTCTCCCAAAGGGAATCTCTCCCCTCCATTGCGTAATTAGTGGGCTCCTTGTTGAGAGGTAGGTTGAACCTTAATTATATCCCTTAAAATATCGGAGTTAAATTGAAAAGTCGTCCCCTTAATTATATTTCGTATACCCGGTATTATCAGCCAAAGAATATTTCTTTATGTTCTTTTTCTTTTTCTTTTTCTTTTCTTTTCTCTCCTTCGTTCGTTCGAACTTTTAATATCGATCTCGTGGAAACCTTTAATTATTCTAGTCGGAAAGAATACTTTAAAGGGGGCTAACCAACCACCTTCAACAATTTTTCTATCTTCCCTCGTCGACGAATCGAACCCCTGCGGTATTTCTTTCTTTCTTTTCTTTTTCGACTAAAATGAATACACAGATAGCAAAGCCGATCGTGAATCATAAGCTTCCGGGTTAACGAGCCGTGTATTTAAGAAGTCTCTTTTAAGATTATGAATTTGGCGAAGTCTTTGTCTTCAGGGAAAGAGACAGTTCCTTTCTCATTTTTTAAGAAGCACGATTTAAATAGGTGCTTATTTCGGTAAAGAAGGAACGAAACAATTCCTCTTCTTTTTTTCTTCTTCTTCTTTTTTTACTTGTTTGTTCCTACTCGCTGGATCATGGAAAACGTTTAGTGCTTTAAACGATAAAAGTAATTGTTGCTTAAATCTTCTGAATCATTTTTGTCTATTCGACTTTTCATATTTTACGAGAGTATGCTGATGTTCGTTTAAAAAGTGATTCTTGTAAATAAAAAAAAAGAAAATAAAGAATGAGGAAGTCCATTTTGGCGATGTCGTAGAAGTTTGAACAAGTTTAACAAGATGAAATCTTGTTAAAAGTCTACGATAAGTTCTCTTGGGGCTTTCGGAAAAAAAACAACGTCTTGCCACCGAAGACCGTAATAAGTGATTAATCCTGACTCCAGCGTGTACCCCACCTCTCCTAGAGTTTCTAGAAAATTTTATAAAATCGAAGATTATAAGGGCAGAAAAATAAACGTGGGGGGAACTGTTGGTTAACTTCGATCGTTCCAGCCACCTCAGGATATTCATGCTAAACTCTCACCGATTATCGTATGAATATATTTCTTCTACTTAATTCTATCTAATTTTCACTTTTCCAAAGGATCAATATAATCGAAAAATGAACAACATTTATTCAATATTTAATTTATCAATTATTTCAATTATTTCAACAGTACCTGTTACCTTTTTTTCATTTGATTAATTTCACATTCTTATAATCAATTAATTACAAAATAATTATTATAATCGTACATTTATGACAATACTTTTTCCTTCAAGCCATGAAAAAATCTCTAACTTTGATTTCTTCAGCAATATGACCTTGGGATTCAAGCATCAGCCGAGGAACACTCCATCATAATCGCTTATCACGGCTGGAATTTTCTCGATATCCGGAAGAATGAAAAAGAGGAAGATTGTAAGGAAGAGAAAAAGGGGGAAGATAGAAAAGGAAAAAGAGAAAGAGAAAGAGAGAGAATGAGAGAGAAAGAAAGAGATGGAAAAAAGAAAAAAGGACTTTCCGCCTTTTTCACCTTTTTACATCCACCTCTAACAGTTCTTGTATTTCCGTCCCACTGTAAGCGCTTCTGCTATTTCGCTAAGGTATACTTGGGTTTAAAGAGAGTCCCGTCTGCGGGAATTAGTATGCTCGAAAGAAAGGGGGGCTCAGGTGCGTTAGAGGCCGACTCTAACTCCCTACCACCACCCACTCCTCTTTTGTCTACATCTACCTATTTTAAATTTGATCCTGCCTTTGGATTGTATCTTCTTCATTTTATATTTCTATAGATGGGAAAAAAAGAAAAAATAAATATCCTTCTTTTTTTTTTTTGTCTTTATTTCTCAATATGCGTACCTAATAAAGAGAGAAGAGTTTAGAGCCATAATATCCCTAAGAACTGTATTTTTTTACATTGAATATTACCATTTTTATTCCCTCTTTTGCTCGAATGTTTATTGAGGTTTTACTGTGTTCGGTTACATTTCTCGTGTAACGTAAGACGTGGAATATAGACTCCATCTGAATATGTCATGTTCTTTTAGATATCTATGATACGTAGAACGAAATGGAATTCGCTGGAGACACGATGCTGTTTTATTTCTTCGTATCTTTGTGGTTCGTAGTAAAAAAACGCCTCTACTCCATGTTTATTCATGATCCCGTTGTATCTGATTGGACTAAATGTCATGCTAATAGTTTTAGATAATTTCAATATTTTACTAAGAATAAAAAAAGAAAACGAAAAAAAAAACACGGAAAGAATAAGGTATCGGTTTTTTTGTTCTGTTTCATTGGAATTTAATCATATCAAAAAAGTAATGGTTTTCTCGTGGTTATATAAAATTAATATCCCATCGACTTAGAACGTACCGTGAGCTTTGACAGGCCGACAACGATATTCTTTCATAGATATCCCAACGTCTCTTTGGTAAAGGCGAATATCCATCGGATACTTTATCTGATCGTCGGAAGTCTTCTACCCCCTCTGCCCCTCCCCCCACCCCCACCCCACCCCACTTTTTCCTCTATAAGAGAGAAAGTAGCAGGTAGTAAGAACGTAGGCGTGACGCGAATACTCTCAGGCATCATGAACGCGAGCCTGTTTAACGTACGAAGCTTATGCCTTATCCACATTACCGAAAATTGTTTGAGAATAGTTTATAAGTTATTCGTGGATGCACTAATTAAGAAGTTAGTTAACAGTTCGCGAACATGATACGGCAGGCGGTTGCTAAATTATTCGCCATCTCATCGCCGTTATCTCTTTTTTCATACATATTCTTTTTATCTTGGTATTAGTTTTTTAACTTATTACAAAAATATTAGGATCGAGAAAAACAAAATTAATTCATTTTATTTCTCTCTACGTTATATTAATTAAAATTAACTTAAATGTACGTAGAATGATAATGTCGAACAATGATTTTTGACAATTTTGTTTGAAAATATCTGTTTGGTATTGTTACAGAGAAAAATTTCGTTGTTGAATATCAGTGTGAACTGAACATAAGGTTCGACGAGGTAACATAACAGGTAGCAGGTGTCACGTTGTCGTTCCACACCATTCTTCCGCGATCTCGAGAAGGAGATACGCATGCTAGAGAAACTCAAGGGACATTCTGTCGTCGCTTAGCGCCAGGTAGACGAGAGTAAAGCTGTTTTTTTCTTTTTCTTTTTTTACTTTTGTTCTCTTTCGTCGAAGATCGAAGAAAACGATCTCGTCGGACCAACGTAATCCAGATAGCTAGGTAGTAGTAGCCTAAAGGGAACTATCATCGACCATTTCGTTTTATCGTGATAGGATCGATCAAGTTGATTAGATATTTTCAAAAAAAGAAGAAGATTTGTATTTCCAACACGATCCAAAATTCTTGACATACAATTATTAGATAATTTTTCTTACAAAAGTTAAAACACTCAAATGTTAACATTTGAACTAGTTAAACGGGTTTTCTATCGAAAGATTCTCACCCGATGGTCTTGAAAGGAAAGAAAACGTGACGGGACATGGTCGTAGGTTAAAATTGAGAAAGGGAGAGCGAAAGGAGTGCGAAGGGTGAAGGGTAGAGGGGAAGAAAGTGGCCGGCACGGACGATAAAATTATCGTCCGAAAGGGTCTCTCTCGCGTAAGGATAAAGAGACGAAGGAGACCGCGATGGGAGCACTCGCGAGGCATCAAAGCGCTATAATTGGACGTCAGGTTGTGAGGGGGTCTATATTTAGGAGAACGCCCGCAAAACCGTATGGGAGGCCGTACGCTTAAGGTACCACCACCTCGGTGGTAAGGCCTATGGGCGCAAAGGGCAGACCTCTTAACGTCACGAGAGCCACGAATTATTGCGCCATTCCGGTCACTTAGGGTGCGACTGGCCCTTATTACCACTCTACCTTATTCTCTTTCCTCCTTCTCCTCCTCTTCATCTTCATCTTCATCTTCTTCTTCTTCTTCTTCTTCTTCTTCTGTTTCTGCTTCCTCTTCTATGTGGAGTCTCGAAAATCGACGAAGAAAAACTGGCTTGTATCATATCATTGATAGAAAATTTATCTACTATTCATCGAACAATACAAATTTCTATCTTCCTCTTGAGAGATACGAAATGGAAACATTTATATATACATATAATTCTTTTAGAAGAAAATCGTCTCTAGTATAAAAAGAAGATCATACAAAGTAGATAGAATTTGTCGATCATTGAAATCAGATTTTTCTTCACTTCACCATTGAACGATCGGTCTGACTGCTGTGGGAACCATTTTGAAAGAAAACGGCTGAACTGTTCGAAGTAAGAAAGAAAGAGAGAGAAAACAGAGTAGTACTCCTAGCAAAAGTAGATGCATACTTTTTTCTCTTTTCCCCATATAACCAGACGAGATCCCGTAAGCCCAACAAAATATAACCCGGGTATCCTTTTTCTTTCTTCTTCAGACAACCACGGTATTTTAAAAGCAGATCAGAACGCGAAATTTCCCCTTCTTCTCTCTCTCTCTCCCTCTTAACCACGACCAGTGCCTTACAACCATCTCTTTTTCTTTTTCTTCCTCGTCGTGGTGGTGCGATTCCTCTTAACGAGATTTTTCGTGTATCGTTTTCCGCATGAAAGTACGAATCTCCCCCCCCCCCCATCTTTCTGAGGAATTCGTCGCGACGAGCTTGTATGATGAGTATCTCTCTCTCTCTCTCTCTTTTTCGGGATCTACAGGATCCATTGAAAAAGACTCTCTCGGCCTACCGCAGACACCGTATTTTTCCTCATTAGCGATATTGTTCAGCATCCCACATCTTTCGTTTGTCCCCGGTAATACTCGAGGATGCAACACGCGACGAGACTTAAAATTCTTTGTGATCAGCTATTTTTTAAACACGCTGCCTGCCAGCCTTTCTCTGTACTTCGACCTGCCGGCGTAACCCCTTAACTCTCTTCCTGTCTCTTTTTCACTCTTTTCAAGTACTCATCGACCGTGTAAGCCCATTGATAATAATCAAAGGAACGGGATCTATCGTCGCGAGTACCATAGTCATCATATTTAATCCTTTTACAGAATAATTTAATAAATACCGATAAGCCTGTCTTTTTATAATTGATACTTTGAAATACTTTAATGGTATCGAATTGAATTATATTTTATTTAAATAGATCAAACAAATAGTCTATTGGAGAATCAACGATATTGGGAAAAGGAAAGTGCGAGAAATATAAACAACTTAATGTAAGAAGGAAATCAATAGGGATGAAAAACAAGTGGAAAGGGAAAAAGAGAGAGAGAGAGAGAGAGACAAAAAGAAAAGAAGTTCGGAAAAACGATGAAGAAGTCTTTTCTATATTTTTTATTCTTTTCTTGTAATAATGTACACTCGCACACCTGAACCTCGTAACTCTCAGCGAAACGCCGAGTCCTTTTACCTCGTTCCAACCCCCCGTAAAATCTTTTTCCTTCCTTCCTTCCTTCCTTCCTTCCCAACCCCCCAGCCCCCCACAACAACCACCATTTCTTCGCGAGTCCACTTCTGTCGCTCTGCTACCTTTTCCCTTCCACTTTTCTTCCTTTCTACTATATTTATTCCCTTTCTCTCTTTCTCTCTCTCTCTCTTTCTTTCTATCCGACTTTTTTTCTCTTCTTGTCTTCAACTCCTTTCCTCCCCAACTATGCGTGGCTGCTTTTTTCCAGCGAGATTCTAAATCCACGAGTACGAATCCGCGGTAAGCACTGCATCACGACGAACGCGGAAAATAAACGTCGTTCTTACTGCTACTCTCTCTCTTTCCTCTTCTCTCCTCTCTCTCTCTTTTGCTCTGTAACTTACTTTTTTTTTCTTCTTTTTCTCTCTCAATCTTTCTCCCTACGCTTTTCGCCTTCTTCGCGGCGAGACTAGAGAGGGTGGAAAAACAATTTCGTTCACAGTCGAATCGCGTAAACTCGCGGATGAACGTTACCCCACTCGCACACGCTCTCGCTTTTTTCCAAAGCGTTTTCTGCTCGTAAGAGAGGTTAACAAAAAAACAAAAAAGAAAAGGTAGTAAAGGAAAGGAAAAAATAGAAGAAATAGAAAAAGAAAAAGAAGAAGAAGAAGAAGAAGAATGCTTTTTTCGTTCTCCGCGTTTGATTATTATCCGGGTTGGTTGGTCTGGGTCCTTCTATCAGGAGGGGGGAATAAAATAAAAAGCAAAAAGCCCCCTCCCCTTCTTCCCCCAAATAAAAGGGCAAAGAAAACTGAGAGTTTGCACGGTTAGGGACGATGATGCGGCACGAACTAACACGAACACGTGCTCGCGCATTTTTTTGCGGAAATCTGTCATGGACCGGACGAAATTTATCAACGCCTTTGCGAGAGAAAGAAAGAAAGAAAGAAAGTGAGAAGGAATGAGAGAGTGATTGAACGTGTGCCGAGTTATTCGAGTTTTTCGGTATCTCGAGCATTTTAATTGTCGACCGGTTGAGACCAATTGAAAGAAGTTCCTTGTTGTGTACTATGTGCGACGTATCGCAAATATACAATAATAGGATTGAATCATCTTAAATTAGATATGGCCCACCACACAAGCTTGCCACAAATTCCCATCTTAAGTTAGTATCTTACTTTCTTATATACGAGTATTGTAATAAAAAGAAACCGAATGATAAATTTGTAGAAAAAGCTTGGATAACCTAATGGTAGAAAAATTCTAGGGGGGAGGGTTCATTCGACACGGTTTGAAAGTTAATAATGGTGGTCGTGGTGGTCGAGAATGAAACCTAGCTCGGTCTTTTCCCAGAATAATATAAAGCATGATTCATTCTCGTAAAATCGCTACTCATGAAGCGTCCAACGGATCAGCAATAATTGTACAGGGTGTGACGATTAAAGGAGACCACGAGGCAGGAAATTTTCATTGCCAATATTCGTGCAAGTTGTAATACATAGGAGCCCTTTCGTGCGTCCAATGTTACCCTCCTCCTCCTCCTCCTCGTGCTCCACCTTCTCCTTCTTGTTCTCTTCTTCCTTCCCAAAAGCCCATTCTATTTGACTCACTCGCTCTTCTCTTCTCTTCTCTTCTCTTCTCTTCTCTTCTCGGGTTGGGACACGTCGGCATTTCCGATTGTTCTTCCTCGGTATGCGAGCACAAGGTACGCGCGTGCTACTAGCAGGCGTGCCCTCGACAATGCCATTGTAGCTGCCGGCTGGCATAATAGTGGCAGCATTATAAATGAAATGTCTGCAACTAATTTGGAACAAGCCGTAGCGGTCGGGGTTCCAGAACTTACCGCTTTTCTACCACCCGTCTCTTCCTCACTCATCTTACGTCACTACGAATTTAATATTTAACGGTATATATCGAACGAATCTCAAGAACGGTCTACAAACAATTTTATGTAATCGAATATTTGAGCAGACTGTGGATACTAACTTTCATGAAACGTGTCATTGTTCTTACTTTACGAATTTTCATAATTAATAACCATGTAATGCAATATTCGTTTTACAATAGAATAGATAAATCCTTACGTACATTCATAATTATTTATAATTATAAAAATTATTTTAACTATGTGATATTATATCGTTTGTTAACTTTTTAAACGTTTAGAAAAAAGGAAAGAAAAAGAATCGAAGCAAACGACAGATCTTCTTCGTTTATCATAATAAATAAGCATGGGATGTTTGTGCAGTCGCACAAGGATTTCCGTTTCGTGTTTCGCGCGCGTCAGAAAGCACGGCACGTGATAGTGACATCAACGCAGGCGCGAATATAGGAACGATTTGTGTGCGCGTACGACGTTCTCTAACGTACGTTAACCGTACGTACCGTACGATCAGGAAGAAACGCACGAGCGACTTCCGTTCTTTGTTCATGTTGACGCCTCCGCGACAACAACATTTTATCTTCACTCAAGCAATTTTCCGTCTGCTTCTTCTCCGGTATATTTCCATGATAAACTTGACGATAACTATCTGGATATTGCCAAGGTTCAACGAAGTAACGAAGTTTCGCGAACTATGTTTTATTCCACTTGACGATTTTCCCCGTAGAAATCTGAAACTATAATCAAAGTTTAACTCTCTGAGGGGTTACGACCTTTGACCCGTGACAAGGTAGAGTCAGAGAGAAAGAGAGAGAGAGATGGTCGTCTTTGGAGACTCCCGTAGTCTAGGATAGATAATGCGGGCATACATATTGCATCGTCTTCCACGGTACGCTACCGAGATCGTTGCATCTTTCGTTCTTCGAGAGACGACCTCTCACGAAGAGGTCTTCTTACTTACTACAACATTCCTCTTTGTTCATTCTCATTCTCTCTATCTCTCTTATTCTCTATCGTTTAATCTCTCCTCGTTTTCTTTCCTTTTCTACTCTTCTCTTCTCTAACACGAAAATGATTCGATTCCAGGTATATACTACGTATATATATATATATATGTATATACTATACTGAAATGTTAATCAAACGGTTGTCTGGATAGTCTAATAGTCAACAAGATCACGAGAATTCATAGGATTACTGCAACCTATCGAAAAATTTCCAATTGTATAATCTTACCTTTTCCTAGTCCTCTGTTTAGAGGTCAAGTTAACCCACGGATCGTCACCGACTCCAACCATTTGAACTTTGGAACGTGCACGCGTCAACAGAAAACATTGCCTAGCTTGCATCGTCGAAAAAAGTAAACGTGGAAACGTAGATTGCATTAGCTACGAGAGAATGAGAAAGAAAATGGAATAAGCATAAATGTTGGTTAATGATTTTTGTCTGAACGTAAACTAATTGGATATTTGACGAATATTTTTTTTTTTTAATCTCAACGACGTTTTTCTTGTTTCCTGATTAGATTAGAAGAAAAAAAGAAAAGAAACAATGACCGAAATTCCATCGAACGTTGACCTCCCCTCGACAATAATCATCGTAGATAATTTCTCTAGTTAGTCTCGCACTAACGTCGACATAAAGAAAAAGAAAACGTGAAAGAAAGAGTGAGAACGAGAAGATTCTCGTCGGGGATCGTGTTTACCGAAGTTGACGCAACTTGTTCGTGCGTCTCTTTGTCGCTCATAGACGATTATCGGAAAGTGGAATCGCCTAAAGTGAAATTCGTACAAATATGTACAGACTGCTCTCTCTCCTCCTCGTCTAATCTCACGGTGCCGCCCGGCAAATACTGTCAGGGTGTCAATATTGAAATATCTTATCGTGGAAAGCGCCATGCATACTTGAGAAAACATTTTTCGAAAATAAACGGCTCTACGAAACATCTCTCTTTCCCTCTCTTTCTTCTCTCCTCTTCTTTTTTTTCTTTTCTCCTCTTATTCTTATTCTTCACTTTTAATCTTTCTGTTTCTTGCGTGACTCATAACCGGCCTACGATAAATAGCCCGATAACAAAGTGTAATTTTAAGTTCGACGAGAACTCTTATTCACCTTTTGTGTGAGGCATAATGAAAAAGTTGAGATTCAAAAAATAAAGAACAAAAAAAAAGAAAAAAATTAAAATAAAATATGAAATATGGAGAGGAAAATGTTAGGGGAATAGCGCGTAACGTCACGATTTTGAAAACAGGAGCGAATATAGAAACGAATATGAGACGGGTAGATATTTGTATTCGCGATGGAAATTGGTCAATTGAAAGAAAAAAAAAATAAAAGAAAAAAAAAATTCTACGACACGCATCAATGAATAAGCATTAAATTACGAATAAGAGGAGCAAATATTGCGCGTGGAAAAAGTTCCAGGCTATGGAAATACGAGAGCTTTCAAAAATGAGTCTCTCTTTTTTCCTTTGGCTAAGAGTCGTATGCGTTAAGGCACGAAGAATATTTTCCACGAGTTATTATACCCGGTGAACTTATTTATGGTCTCTATAGATACAAGATATGATAGTTTTCTAATCGTTATCGTCGTAACAACGAATCGTAGTTTCAAATTGAATCGATATCTTTGTCCGATCGTATACATAAAATCGTAAAACTGTAAAATAAAAGTAAAGTCTGTTGGTATTATCGAACCGACAAACGATTCGGGTAGATTCGTTATCACCTGGGGGGACTCACCCGGTATACATATTCACGCAGCGAATGAGTACTCACGCAGAAACGTGGTCCCTGTTTGTCCAGCGAACGCGTCCTTTCATATTCGCTCTTTTCTCTTCCCCTCTCTCTGTCTCTCTGCTTCTTCCTCTTTTTTGTTCCCTTCTTCTCTCTTTACTTTTCAAACGCACGAGCACGCTTATTGGAGCGGATCGTTGGGTTTCCGTATAATATAAGAGTAGACGTATACGTGAAAAAATATATTTCTATCTGGTATACACGTAGGAATACAAAGACAGATGAGAATATGAGAAACGCAGCTGTGGTCCAGAGATTTTGGCGAAATCCTTGTCGGACGTTAGAACGAGAAGACGAGGGAAGCAAGCAACCAACCAACCAACCAACCACTAGCGAACTGGCCAGTGGGAGTTAGGTGTTCGTTGGTGAGAGCAGCTTACGATGTTAAGCTCGTGGGCTTTGCCACGGCGCCGGAAGATCGACGGCCCGTATTTTCTAGATCCAGGACCTGGTCGACCTTCTGGATAGGCGGTACTGCTACTATCCTAGCCCTTCGTATCCCTTAGCATCCTTCGTCAAATCCCGTAGGACTGACGTTCTCTTCCCGTTCCCGCGAATACGAGTCTGGCCTTGTTTCGATGTTTTCAAAACCCCATAATCGTTCCGTTCCCCTACCATCTGTGACTTTAACTACGGAAGTTGAATTTTTCTTAAGAAAATATTACCGTCGTCGTATGTCTAACTAGCAACGTTCGTTTTAACAATCTTTCTATTATAATCGTTTCTTTCTTACAAATTTTATTTGTGTGATACTTAAATTTGAGATAGCAATAGATAAGAACACGCCATGGATTAGATTCCAATACGACAAAGAATGAACTCATTGATAACGATATCATGCTTCTTCAAACACATCGAAGTTGATAGATTAGAGTAGGTTAAATCGAAGAACTGATCGTTCTAAATTCTTTTATAAAAGATAAATAATTCTTCCTACTAGCGAGAGTAGTTTTATTCCTCTCTAGATTTTTATATGAATTTTTTTTTCTTTTTATATGAATATTTCGTTCTCACGAGACGTTTGAAAGGGAGGGTCAACTATTTTGGAAGGGTGATATTTTTTTTTCTTCTAAATGCGCACAATGCCTTTTTTGAGGGAAGTAAACAACATTTCTTAGGGGTTCCTGAACAAGTCGGCACGACTTCAAGGTGATATAAAAGAAGCAGGAAGCATAAGGGGGATGGAAAGCTTCAAAGAAGATTTCTACAGGACCTAACGTGAAAATCGGCTCAATCATACATAGACATAAACGCACACGAACTCGCAAACATAAAGAACTAAACATAAATGTAGGGTATTATTTACAGAATAGATGTACCTATCAGGTGTACCAAGTTATACACGTATATCCATAAAGAAAATGAGAATATTCTAACCGTCCGATTAAAGGGCATGAAATGCCTCTTTTTTGATTTCGATCGGGCATTAAGCCGTCAAGGATGGCTGTTTTTCTTTCTTTTTTTTTCTTTTTCCAAAATTTCTCCTGTCGACTCTAATCCCATTCAAGAATGAAGCCGTCTTCGAACCCCTGTCAGAGCTCACACAGTGTGATCTGGTAAGCACAAACACGCGCTGGCAATTCCGCATGTTTACGGGGAGATCTCCGTGACTCCCATAATCCCAATGTTACGGAGGGTAAAAGGGTAAGAGAATATGTACGAGAAGAAAGGGGTAGATGGAAATTTTTATTTTCATTTTTCATGAAAGGCATAGACGATGCGATACGGTTCGTTAAACTATTATTTTTTTATTTTCGTAGCTTCCTTAAGAAGTTTCCAACGAACAAATGAACCACGAACAAATGCTCATGAACTTTTATATGTCCTAGGTTTAATGCTTATGAATTATTACACGTAAAATCATCGTCCTCAACTTGGCATCGTTTGCATTTCAGTAGTATTTTAAAAGTGACACTTTGAAATATCGTTGAATTCATGAACACTCACACGTGTCTCTCGTTTAGAAAGTAATAAAAAAATAAAAAAACCGATCGATGTTTCAACGTTTATTTTCTCGTTGACCACCAGGAAGAGCTGTAGCTAAAGTTCTCTTTCGCATCCTTCCAGAGAACCGGAAGACCTTTCCAAGGCGATGAGCTATACGCGCGGCTTCCTGTCAGCAGCTAACGAGAACCGCTTCCTTCTCGTTTAGCTTTTGTATACCGGCACCAGGCCATTTGCACCCTTGAGACACCCTGCTGTGCCTTGACCAAACACCGCTCGGATTCTCCTTTTTTTTCCTTCTTCTTTCTCTACTTCTTCCTATTTCTTTCTTTCTTTTTTTCTTTCTTTCTTTCTTACTCTCTGCCAAAGTATCTTCGACCGATTTCTCCGCCGGAATAGGAAATTTGATTTACGAGAGTTAGGTATCTCGTGGTATCCTTTTTTTCCTGTGTTTAACATTCGAGAAGGATCTTTTTCTTTTTTATTTTTTTTTTTCGACTTGGCACGAGACACCGTAAGATAGTTTTTTGTTTCACATTTATTTCCCTGGTAATTTGGAACGTTCGAAGGAGGTCGAGGTCGCGGTTAGTTTCGAAAGATATTAATGTGGGTTAAATTTAGATATAAATCTACAAAAATTGATATCTGTATTTCAAAATATATCTGGTTGGAGATATATTTCGTTGACTCGTTGTGCATTTGATGGACGATGAGTTCTTAACGAGAAAAGCAATTAATTATTATAAAACAAAAACCTAATAGGGAGATAATTTTAAATGGAACAGAAATTCAAAGAAAGAAAGGGTTTCTCAATTGATGGCACGGCAAATTATTCTAATGCAAATTGCAGGAAACGTGTTCGGGAAGTCTAGGACTCGTGTACCGAGGCGAAAATCATTCTAAGAAAGGAAGTAGAATATAAAGGATGAATGAGGATTCGCACGGGCATGCTTAAAGAAAGATGGCGAATGAAGAAGTAGATTTCTCGCGAAGGGAGACTCGAGACAATGGTTGGGTCCGGAGAAACGTTAAAAGGTACTTGACGTTGTTCACTTTATCGCGATTGCTATTATCGCGGTAGGGTGTTTATGGCAGATACGCTGTTGCTCGTGAAAAATCATCAGCATCGTAGTTGTGTATAGCTGTTCTGTTAGGAAACTTCAGGACCGGTAATTAAAGCAACGTCCTGCTTTGGGTTGCGAAAGCAACCCTCGTCTCTTCGTGGAAGGGTCCTGCTTCCTTCCAGAAATAAAAGGGACCATTCGATTCCTACGTGTGCCTTTCTACGTTCCTCACATAATAGTCAAAAGACAGAAAGACGGAAGGTGGAGGAGGAGGAGGAGGAGGAGGAGGGTGAAGAAAAATAGAAGGCTCATAACATTTCTTCGATTCGACTACGGTCACTTCTGGGAAATCGAAAAGCATTCGTGCGTTATTAATCTCCCATCGAGAATCGGTGAAATATGATTTGTGCCTTCTACTGTTCATAAGTATCAAACTTCGTAGCTGAGAAATCATGCCAGGATGACGGATGACGTTTGTGGGTACTCATCGGCCAACAAACTTACGTACGTGTATCTTTTTTTTCTTTCTTTCTTTTTGAATTCATACAACTCCAACGATTTAAAATAATTTGACGACGTTCTTATTGCGTTGGTAGATTTTTCGGAAGTTATTTATTTCAAACGAAACTTTATTTTTTAATAACGAACATGCGATCGCGGCATTACATAAATAATGAGTATAATAAATTATTATGTGGGATATATAATTAGGCTAATTATGTTCCGCGTTCGTTCAATATAAATGAATTTTTCATGGGGTGTAATATACAACATGACCGAAAAGGGCAGGTACGTCGAACCATTTTAATTCTCCGAGCATTTGAATCGGAGCACGCATGCACATATACTTACACATGTGTGGATGTAACGGTACACATTGAATGCCGTACGGAATATAAATCTCAAGTTCTTTTGCGATGACACTGTCACTGACTACATACGATATACATATGTCTGTATGTATATAAACACTCGTTGATCTTGTAACATGTGCATTTTATAACATGTGTCCTTTCCTGTATGCATCAACGGATGCTCGACGCAAACATCATTGATTCGAGTGAATAACAAAAAAAGAAGAAAAAAAGAAAATAACTTTTAATCAACGTTACAACATCAGCGAAAATCAACGTACCAATTAGAACAGACGATACTTGATCAACAACAAAATTTCGATCGTGAGACAACGATGACAAAAAAGAAGAAAAAAGACAACACGGGGTAAACAAAAGAAAGGGGGAACAAAAAATTAAAAACCAGGAATAAACCAACGATCGACCACGAAATGGGAAGAACGCGTTTTATCTCACCACCCTTGGTCCGCGTCTTCTTTTTTCAAGCTTGCCGCACACACGATTATCGTCCTCATTAATAAAGGGATTACGCGAAAGATGGGATGGTGGTAGAGAGGATAGCAGCGGGTACTCGCGAAAATAAAACGCGCGTGTGTAGCTAAGCTTGGCGTATAGGGACAGGTAGCACGGGTGAATTATTATCGTGGACAACGTTACTCAACCTTTTTCTCTCTCGCACTCGTATCTTCAAATTCCGTCCTCTCAAGTGCACACGAGCAACGACGAGTTTTCGTGTCTCTCCCTCTCTCTCTCTCCCACATCCACACACACAGAGAGAACGTTTCTCTCGTATCTCGCGTTCCACGTGTCCGAGGGACGTTGGACGTTAAAATTTGACATTGCGGGGCATAAACAAAAGGGGAAGAATTCGAGGGTCTCTTCCTCTCTCTCTTTTTCTCTCTCCACAACGCAACGTCAACCCGTTCACATGTGCATTACACACTTACACATATATATATATATATATATATATATTTACGAATACACATATGTACATGTCCGTTAGGTAGCCGCGTAAGCGTTGGAACCATCTAGCTCGAGCTTTCCCAAGTGGCATGCGGGATCCGTCAGGGGCATTCAAATATACAGAGTGCTATTATTTACGAGCTCTGGATACATGGGGTGCCACGGATTCCCAACTAAAAAACGACACGCGTCTGCTACCTCGGCTGCTCGTCTTCGACGTTCTTTCTTATACACGGGTTATATCTCTGCTCGTTTCCTTGAATTCTGTTTGTTTGTTTACATTGGAGGGATGGGCTAGCATGATTACATTATTATAAAAAGTCAAGAGGTTTTTTCTTCTTTTTAAAGAGATTTTGTATCATTTCCGCATAATATTTGGCTGTTATTCGATAAGAAGAAAGGAAAAAGATTGGAATTAATAAAGGGTTCTGTTTTCTTTTTTTTGTTTTTTTTTTCCAAAATATTTATTTAAAGAAGGACTACTAGAAGGAAACGAAATTTATCTCGCATTTAGAAAAGAATTATGATTCAAACGTAAATCCGGCAGATGAAAAGAAATGTAAGGCTTCTTATTCGGATATGGAAAACTTCTGGCTTCTCTCCTTAGCAACGAGCAAACAAATATTCGAGTATTTATGCGCGTTCCTGACGAGGAGCAGGGTCTTTTCAGTGAGAAAAGCCGAACAACCAACCGACCGACCGACCAACCAACCAACCAACCAACCCTTTTCGACGTGTCCGAGAGTAGAATTTTAACGGCACAACCGTAACTCTTATGTCGGAAACGAAATTAAACGGACTACTACTAGTTCAGGTTCGACATAAAAGAGAGAGAGAAAAATTGAAAAAGAACGAGCGGAAAGTAGGAAAAGTTAGAAAAAAGATAGAACGAGAGAAGAGTAGCAGTTCCTCTTTTGTCTGTAAGTTCGGTAGTAGCGTTCGTAAGTTGGTTCTGAATTTCTATCTCCTTTTCTCTGTATCCGAAGAGGGTCGAAAAATTTCAATAAGCCAATTCGGACAATGGAAGATCGACACACACGTGCGTGCGAGCTTAGGAGGATCGAGAACTCCCAGTCGAAATGCATTGTCCACATTTGTTTCGTTCTGGGTTTCGAATGGCATTTGAGAAGGGGGTGGGGTGTAGTGGTGCTAAGGGGTCCATCGAATATGAGACCGCTGCTAGTGACGTTGTGGGTGCAACGAAGCGAGGGATTCAGTGCATACGTCACAAATTCGTCACGCCTTGCCGATGAAACAAGCGATACCGTTTGGGAACGTGAATCTGTTTTGAACGGATAAACTGGTTAGAATGTTATATAGAAAATGATTCAGGGAATATCCTCTCACGTTTATACGATTATTTATATTTATACCGGAAAGAGAGATAGAGAGAGAGTAGTAGTAGTAGTAATTCGTAGGATTTCTTTGATAAATTGCTATGGTTGGTACGTTAAAAATGGATACGTTTGATAGCCTAAAATTATCTGAAATTGGTTTCTCTTTGTTCTTATAACTCTAACATCCTCAGTCGGTTTCTTTTTTGGATTAACTTTAATAACCAGATATCGTTAGGTTGGATGAAAGATCATAATGATCGATAGAAAGGTAGATTTGATCTTGCAAAGTAAACTCGACGACTAAGTTAGCGAGCAAACACGAACTGCTTACAAGACGATCACTTCGGTTAGAGTGACAATCGTGATAATTGGCCTGGCCATCGGGACGTCTCGGATATGTATCACCGTGAAATCTAGTTAGCCGTGTCGTCGATGTTCAGAGAGACGCGAGATCGAGAACCTTCCTGTCGGATAAATAACGTTCCAGCCCCCGAACGAAAAGGATCCTCCGGCTAAATTCTAACGCCACCGGTTTGCCTTGATTCGTAATAACAACCGTGCCCCAGCTTCATGGTGAACGATGCTTTTCGTAGCCCATACTCAGCCGGTCGTAACTTACGTCAATTCCGAACTAAATTCCGGACAACCTATCATTGTTATCCGAGTGAAACTAGTCCGGAGTGACTAATCTTTCACTCGAATATTACTCCGTTTATTTGCCTGTATCTTTTTTATCTTCGTTTTGTTAACATCTGCCAATTTTGTTCCACGGAAGGATTTTAAAAATATAATAAATAAGCTTGTCCAAACGGGCAACAATTTTTTTAAATATTTGAACAAAAAACTCGTGTGAAAAAATTAATCTTTGTTTTTATTATCGCACTACGACGTGATCAATAACAGACAATGTTCAATGATTTATAATTGTTTAAAATTACTTTGTTCTTTTTTCCTTTTCCTTTTTTGTAAAAAGGTTGAAGAATATTTCAGATTTTTTCTTTTTTTCTTTTTGTTATGTGCAGAAGGATTTAAAAGATAAATTCTTTTGTAGAATCTTCAACGGAGGAGTGCTCCATAAGGCTCACAATTTATTCGAATCCTCTCTCCATGGCATCCACACGAGAGCAGATTTCCGTTTTCCAATAAAATCTCGGTTCATGTAGTGCCGGTAAATAGCGTTCCACGTCTTATATGCTTCAAGACTATAAACCAAATCAAATTCACTTCTCTTGTGGTTGAGAATAAAAGTAACATAAAGGGATGGATGATAAAAAGATTTGAGTGATATGAAATTGCATTTAAAGGGAAAATGTTATTATAAATGTAAAAGTAATAGTCCAGAAGTAAAAATCATTGAATGATACTACTGCGACACTATTGTGTCTGCTTGTGGTATTTGTGTCCGGGTTTTAGGAATTCGAGCAGCAGCACCAGCAGCAGCGGCACATTTTCAAAAGGAAAACTGAAGAATGTCAGTTAACAAAAGCCATGACTGTAACAATGAACGTTCCAGGATAAGTCCTACTAACATACTTTCTTTAGCCAGAAAAGCCAATTATCTAAGGAAGGATTTTCTTCCAAGATTCATAGCCCCTTTTTTTTTCTTAAAAAAATCAAGAATAGCATTGTTAAAGTCGGCAATCCAGAGGAATCCGTCGTACGGTTTGCTTAAGCTTTGTAATATTCTCTGCTTTTTTATTGGCAAAGGTAAAAGAAAAAACACGAAAGATTTACGAGTATTGTTAAACTATACAAAATGTTGTCCTGCATGTGTGGGTGTAAGAACAGCAACTTAAGCGGATTGTTAATACGCCCTTAGGTTGTAACAAAAACCAACCATTTTAAAAAAGCAACTCATTGAAAACCTACGCGGTCAAAATGTTAAATAGCAAAATAATAGAAAGAGAAGAGACCTTTTGCGTAGAAGTTGAGCGTGTTCGGTGCATCATGAAATCTGTTCACCGTTAAGACACAGTTTTCTTCCAACCGATTTCTCTCCTGCCATGTCTTTATAGCTTGAGCGTGACCCGTTCAAGAAAGGTTCCTTTGCGATGAAAGAATGGAGATAGCCGTTGAGATTTGAAAAAAAAAACAAAAAGAAATAATAAAAATCTAACGACGTTAGGACGACACAGTAACCCAATGAACTTTACTAGGGATGACAACATTTTCTTGCCATCTTTAATCGTGAAAGATTTATGATGGAACATAAAGCAATTGAGAAAGGTTATATATCTTCAGAAAGAAGAATCGAAAGGATTGTTATCAAATTCTTTTTAGATATTGTTGATTAATATTCCTAATTCCATAATCAATCCATTTTGGTTTAAATCACTCGTTGCATTTTGATAAATCGATATGAATGAAATATGAACGAAACGAAATAAGAAATAACGTAAGTCTAACGAAATCAGGAAACAGTAATTAAAAATAATCAACGCAACGTGTAATTCCTTCTTTTTTTTTTGTTTCATTTTTCGTTTCTTTTCTTTTTTTTTTTTGGCAATCGTTACCAACGTAGGAGAATTTCTGCGGACGAAGTTGAAAGGCGTTAAATTTGGCGAAAGGGCAAAATTTCTCAAGCACCTACGCTGCTGTCGGTTTCTGTCGTTAATGAGGCTGTCGGTTGATGAAACCTACGTCATGGCGTAGCCGCAAAGTGGTCCGACGTTGGCGAATTTGCGGTCGGTCATAGAACTCTCACTCACACACACACACACACACATACTCTCTCATTCTCTCTCTTACTCATTCTTGCTCTTTGTCATGCCGTAACACGAGTACTACGATTACGATAAACCAGCATCGCTTTGCTACCTTTGCTACTAACTTCCGTTTTCTCTTCCCTTATTTCACCCCCAACCCACATCACCTTTCACCCTCCCGTGCAACCTCTTTCTCTCCGTTCGACGTGTTCTCGCCTACGGTGGGTAAGATAAACGTATACCTACGAGAGAGACCTCCCCCCCTGTTCGAGACTTAAATTAAATCCGGCTAATGTAACCGACGGGTATATTAGATCTCTTGTCTGTGGCCTTGAAAGAGAGACTGAGAGATCTGTAGTTTCCTTTAACATTTGCTAAGAGTCCAAAGGTGTTTCATCAATGGGAAGGAAAAAGAAAGGAAATGAAAAGGATAGACAAAGGGAAAGGGCAAAGAGACGATGAGGGAAGAAATCGAGTGCCAAGACGAAGATATGAAGGATGAAAAGATCGGAGTAGTAGTACCATTTGAGAAGTTCCGAAGGGTGTACTCTAGCGTACTATTGCGTACTTTAGCATGAGAAACTTGTCTTTACTTTTGCATTACTCTATTCCTACATATTTTCATCGATTCCTCTATGCTACCTAAGGAACGTTTTTTTATATATTTAAATTCTCAATACATTTATGATCTTTTTAAAGAAATAATAGGTTGTCTCATAAGTGCTTTCCGCACCGTGTTATGTATGACTCAACAATTTGTAGTAAGTCTCAACAATTGTAGAAATGGGACAACCTAATTGATCAATCTAATCAAATGATGATTTTCAAGAGAAATTACATTACTAATGGTAAAAATATTTGTTGGAAAAAGTGTTATACAGTCATGGTTCAATATTAATCGAGTTCTTTTTACAACGATTTATCATTATACCGTTGAAAGGAAGAGAAGGAACGTTTGTAAGTAGCGAAAATCGTGAGATATCGTGGCTCGTCACTTCGAAGCATCGAATCGTTCGATCCAGTCGAGCTGCCGCTATATACCATCCACATTCGGATTAATGTTTATGGCGCCCAGGGTACGTACACCAAGCTATCCCTACGTGCCTAGGGGATACGACAAGCTGATAAATATTAAGAACCAATGGGCTGTCATTTTTCTCCATTGACTTCACACTTGGCCGATATTTATCGTCACTTCGACACTACTGCTAAAAACTTAGAGTCAGTGCTTTTTTTCCCAATGTTACTCGGGTCGCAAAATTCGAACGAGATGGAATTTCGTAGTATACGTTTCGACATGATAATATAATTAACTTTGATATCGTTTTATTAGGGAATTCGAAGAATCTTGAATTAAAATTACATAAAAATTGCGCAGAACTGGAGGGAGGGTGAAGGAAAAAAAAACAAAACAAACTCTTCGCGTTGGGTCTGATGGGAATAGAAGAGACGAAAAGCGGATACTGTGAATTAATTGGATTAAAAAGAATATCTGATTACATGCGGTCCGCTTCAAAAGCAGTCAAAAAATTTGAAATAATTTTCATAGAAAACTACGTGTTTATTCGCGTCGATGAGTTTATTAATTTTCTAATGATGAAATTTACGAATGAATACACGTACTTGGAAAATTATGTTTGTTCCCTCAAAAAATGATTCTTGTTATTAAATATTATCTTCGATCTCTTTTAAATCGATGATAGCTCTCGCGTAAAAGTTTAATTAATTATCTCGAAGGTATTTAGATATATTTCGGAACGAAAATATTATTAGCGAGGGGTTATGAATTTAAAAAAAAAAAAAGAGAGAAAAAAAAAAAATAATTTGCATAACCTCAGGACGCGTTCTCAAAATTCGAAAGAACGAAAGAAGGTGGGAGAGGAGGAGGAGGTTCGTCTCGTGCCAGCGGTCGCTTAATTAAGCGGGCGCGCGTATACGCTCTCTCCTGGGGTGGAAAAAAGATCAATAAAATCCCTAGTCTACGGGCGACCGCATTCATCGGCCACCCCATTTCTACAACATATTTTGCAACCTCACCCCATTTCGGGCCATGCTTCACCCTTGTCCCCTCTGCCTCCCCCCTATATTCCCTTTCTACGTCCTGCTGTGCCCACGTGCTCACTTCCACCCTTCTCCACCTCTTCGACGGACAGTTGGAGAAACGTTGAGTAGAGGGGATGATGCTGAGCGAGTGTCATTCGCCGATGCCAGAAAAAGATATAAAATAAAGACAAAAAAACAGAAAGAGAGAGAGAGAGAGAGAGTGGGTGAAAAATGGAAGTCTATTAATCCGTACGAAACAAAATTCGTAATGAACAATTAAATAATATTAAATTAGTATATTAACGTTCATAGTAATAGATATTATAAAATATGTCAAAGTTGACGTATCCAGCAAAGTGCATTGAAGGTAGTAAATTGATATTATTTATAAAAGTATAAACAAAAAATAAAATCAAAGAAAAAAATGGTCAGATAATATTTATGTTTTTAAATAGAAGTAAATTGGTGGTGTTTTAGTTCGCGTGTATGCATGTGTTAAAGAGAGAGAGAAAGAGAGAGAGGGTCTCGTGCCAGAGAGTGAGGTTTACTCCCCTCTTTTACTGGCTTTATCCCTACTCCTGATGGCACGAGTCTCTCCTCCGAGGTCGCTTCGACCAACCGGAGACTCTCGACGGACTGTCAGTTAGTGCCGTGGCGCCGTGACGGTACGGTGACCCTTTTTGCGTGTCGTTTATATCGAAGTATTTCTTCCAACCTTCGCGATCATTTTCGATCTCGCGTGCCCGTCGCGCCGAAATAAAATAAAAAAAAATAAAACAAAAAATAAACAAAAAAATAAGCTATTTTCAGGAAAACGAAATTCGGTGGTACCGGGATCTAAGGGACAATAGTTTGAACGTGAACAAAATAATTTCTTTTTTTTTTATATATACAGAAAAACAAACACAAATAAACAAACAACAAAGCAAGATTATATTAAGCTGTGATTTATTTTTCTATGAATATTTGCGAGTTAACTAATGGAGAAGGAGTTGGTACTGTGTAGTTAATATTTTTTAAAAAGAAACTTCATTTAACAGTGTATAAGAAAATAATTGTTGTGATTAGGAAAAAGTGTTTATTTATATTCATTTTAACGGCAAGTGAATTTTATATTTAAAAATAAATACGTTCGAACGAGATAATAAATAAACAAAGGGGAGAGAAGTAAACATATAACAAACAAATATAAAACGCTCGTGTGATATTCGATGATCTACAAGTTCGTGATCTATCCGTGTGTGTTACGCGTGCATTTGCTGACGGCTCTCATGTGGATAACAGTTAACAAGGTGAGCATACAGAATTGCGTTAAAAATGAAAGTGTGTTCTACGAGTGATAATTAGAAGAAATATTTTGTAGGATCGTTTAAACGTTTCCATTTTATTATCCCTTAGAGTGAAAATACATTGGGGTGGGAAATACGAGAAAGTTGTTATTTCTCATTAACGAGTCTGTAAGAAAAAGATAAAAAAAAAATTCAATCCATAAAGGATGGATAAAATTCTTCCCTCATAAATTCGCGTAACGTTTCCATTAAGAAATAGCATCCCTTAAATCCTTCTACTTTCGAGATTTCCTTGAAAGTATCACGGAAATAACGTAGCACGTATTTTTCTTAATCATCTGACGAAAAGCCGATCGTTTCGATAAAAGGACGATTTTATGAGTTAGATAACGTCAAAGTATCCCTTGAGTCACCCCTCGTGAGTGAAGGTGATTGAAGAGAGACGGAAGAAGAAGGTCGGATAAAAAAAGAAGGAAAAGGGAAATGAAGTTTGTTTGGAAAGACCGGTAGAGGTGTCCCAGAGGGATCGTAGAGGGAGAAGCACGTTGGCGATTAGTAGTTGGGATCTGTTCCTAAGACTTGCTAATTTCCTGCTACTCGAGGAACTGGTGAGGTCATGTGGAAAAGGAAGAGGCCATCTATTAGTGAGAAACGAGCTGTAGGAGGACATTACGCGTATACCCTACCCTCCTTTAAATCTTTCTCCCCCAAAGATGGATATTATTCTTCCTTTCCCGCGGAAGTGTACACAACCATACGGGCCAAAATAACGCAACAGGCAATGACGAATGCGAAACGGAAAAGGAAAACCGAGAAAGAGAGAGGAAGAGAGAAAGAAGGAAAGAGGAAGAGTAAGAAGAGAAAGAGAGAGAGAGAGAGAGAGAGAGAGAAATAGAGATAGAATGTGGTGAGAACTGGAAATGCTCCAAGCGTATCTCCGGACGTGATCCTGACGATTTTCTAGGACGATAGACGTGATAGTGGCTCTCTTCTCGAGAACCTTTGAATTTTCCTTGAGTTTCTTCACAAGCCCAGGACTCCAGGTCGCACAGGTTAAACGGATTACTTCGTTTGACGTTGCGAGTGATCTTTTTTATTCAACTCGGACGATTCCTTGGGATAATCCAGAGAAACTTGCTGGATTAGTATCACTATCCCATACCCTTAGTTACCCTGGAATTTCCGAGTATCCATTCTAACGTAGTCTTAAGTACTTCAAATGAGATGGTAACACCAGGTACTATATTATAATAACGAATGCATTAACATTATCCAGGGTTCAAATATTTAACTTAAACAAATCTATGCGATTAGGTATCTATGATACGAAGAGTAGCTTTTAACTGAGTTATAAACGGTAGTAATTTTTGTTGATTAATCGTAGAGATCCAACCGCAAATACGCGGTCCATGTCATATATTCGTGATTTCGGATGGGATACGCGAGCGACGGGGGAAAGTAGGTCCTGAATATTGATGAAAATATCATGAATATATTCATAAGTCTAACAGTTTATTTCCGTGATGGTGGGAAAGAACAATCCTATCTTTCTGTATGTTACTTTACCCCCTTCTTCTTCTTCTTTTTTTCATTCTTTCCCTTTCCTTTTTCACTATCATTCTCTCTCCCTCTCTTTTACTTTTCCATTTGTATGATTAATTTAAGCGAGTTAATCATCGCGATGAGCTTCTATTCATTATCGAATGTAGAAGGAAGAGGAAGAGGAAGAGAGGAAGAACGCGAATGGGGGATAAAAGATCGTGATCCATCGTTTAGTCGCAAATTGATCCAAGATGGAAAGTCAATGCGATACTCATCTCGATTACGAGCGAATATTCTTCGAGAGATTCTTCACTCTCAGTTCCGTATAATATCTTCATTATGAAAGAAAGACGACGTACGAGTTTTACGACGTCTCTTGGACTCGCAGTACCCCCTTGTCCCCTTCTCAACCCTTACCCCTCCCCCGTCCCTACCACCTCTTCCATCGGAAACTTACCTGCCTGAGGACTATCCCGTCGAAAGACTGCCGTCGTAAATTATCGTCTAGTTATTATTAATCCCTGCGACGACGAGCAACGTCCTCGCGAACGATCCTTTATAGCTTCACAACGATCTTTTATCTTTTTTCCCTTTTTTTTATCTTTTTTTTCTCTATCTTCCTTCTCCATCTTTATTCTTTTTATCCTTCCCTCACTTTCTCTCTCTCTCTCTCTCTCTCTGTCTCTCTTTTTCTTACGTACTTTAAACTCAACAAGAACGAAGAATGGGATTAACGGTCAAGAGAGAGAAACAGAGAGAAAGTAAGCGGAAGTACCGAATTATTTCATAAGTGCCGTGAATTTTTTCCTTCCCCTTTTTTATACGAATCATATAACGAAATAATGAAGAGTAACAATAAAGGAAGATAATCGTTAAGTAGAAAAATATTATAATTCAAATCGTATTAGTGTTTGTGTTATTTAGTAATTTAGTTGATCTCCTGAAAAACGTTAAATATATCTTTTTGTAATCATTTAAAGATTGTACTTTTTTAATCGTTTATTATTAATTGTTACATTTTACGTAACGTTTAATTTGTTGAATTTTTTATTATTATCGTTCTGCGGTGAAAAGATTCCTTTATATCATATGACTATTTACCTGACTGTTTCTCCTTCTCTTCCCCTCTCTTACACTCTCTCTTTCTCTCTCGTTCACTCTGTATTCATTTTCTTCCCCTAACTAGTGCATTAAATTCCAACAATATCCTCCATACGAATAATAAATAGGTATCATCATTCCCGCGTAGGCGTAGGAGGATGTCATCGAAGTAATCGAAATATTAATTATTCGTTTGCATAATTAACGCGGACGCAATAAAGCGAGCTCTACTCCCATATGCCATCGAAGATTAACGGCAGCGCGACCGAGCACGGGATCGTTGATGTTCATTTTGAATATTAACTTCTCGGAAATGAACGTATGCCTGGTGGTAGTCGAATGGATACGGTGAAGTTTAACGCGACCGACATCGTCGAACCGCCGTGTGCTTTCACAAAAGGGAACGAACACGTATTTCTCATACGAACTATATCTTCTCCTGTTCCCTTCGTCGTCAGTCATTTGCCATTTCGTTCTATCATTTTACAATGTGAAATTTGTCTAATGATTTCCAAAGGATTCTCATAGAACGAGATAATTCGACCAATTATTAATTATTGTGGGATGCTAGCGCCTCCAAGCCGAACACTTAAATAGTCATTCGTGAGGAGATTGGACGGTGGACCCTGGATAGCTCGATGGTTAAAGAGCAGTCATCCGGAATAGGAAAGGGGAAGATCCGGGTTCGAGTCCCGGTCCAGTCAGTCCAACGGCCCAATTTTTTTCACGAATCCTACATTATCGTATCTTTTGTTATTTATATTCATTGATCTAGGATGAATAATTTTATCAATGTGTGTATATATATATAAAAAAAAAAACATTTCGATCAAACGTAAGATAAAAGAAATATGCCGATATTTTATCAACGTTATTACCACGGTCCATCTTTATGCCAGAAAATTTCCTTAACATCGAATTTTGGACTCCCCTTCGAGTGTCGTTTATCCGTGCTCCTTCCAAACATGAAAACGAAACAGCGGGTGGCGCCGAGTACCGGCACGATGACAACTCGACGTCAACGAATGAAAGAGAGAGAGAGAGAGAGAGAGAAAAGGTGTAGAAGGAGAGGGAGAGAGAGAAAGAGAGGATACATCTTTCATATGCTATACTGTATTAAAGAATTCAAAGTCAGTGGGAATCTCGCTGCACCTGATTACTGGACATCCATTTCCAACCCTCGACCACATCCCTTCTTTCAAAAGGTGTGGAAACTCTGTGGGAGTCTTTACCGCTTTTCTACCCTGTACCAGACATGCTAGAGTACGCATGACCGAGAAGTAATGGCTTTCTAATTGCTCAGCATGGACGAGACGATCTGGTCAGGTATATGTTTAGTGTTACTTACTACGAGAATAGAAACAGGTATTGAGAAAATAATAGTGATACCCACTTAAAGGAAAAACTATTGTGTTGTTTGGTATTTGCGATAGTATTACGATATAGAAGAAGATTTTCAAAAGAAAAGTCATTATTGATTTAGGTCCTTCGAGACAGGTAACCGAGTAATATTGTGGATAATACAAGATCCATTATGTTGCGAGTCGAATGAGAAAGATAAATGCTTGCGGGGATAGATGAAGAAAGATATGTCAATGGCGTGATATATAAGTTTTATTTTATATTTTTCTTCAGAATATTAAATTCTTTTAATTGATTTAACGCAATAACTAATACACATATTATAATAATATATCAAAAGATTTAAAAAACTGAAATAATTTGAGACAGGTGCGTTGGATATGCTTGAGTTAATCTGTATCTAGCTTGGTAATAAGCACCTTCACTTTCAAACTCGTAACAGGCTTACCAGCTGACGAGGAGCTCCGTTTATGTTACCACCGAATGGAAAAATCGTCGATATTTGATGAGCACAAATAATGAAAAAAAGAAAGTATAATTAAAGTAGGGGAAAAATGAAAGCAATCTCTCTCATTTCGTGAATAAAAGGTGAAAAAATATTAGATCGAAATAACTTGTTAGAATTCATAATAACGTAGGAAAAAATGATGAAGTCGAGTTAACCACGGGATAATAGGGGAAATGGTTAACGAGGGGTTCGTTAGCGTAGAGGAAAAGGTCATTGGTATGAGAGTAAAAATCCCATTCTCGTGAAAAATAGAAACCGCCATCCTCCTTCTATACGTGATCGTATTTTAAAGTGTAAGCGTGCGTAAGTTCAAATGTATGTGGAAGTTTACTGCATCGTGCTAACGCACCGACTTGGAAAATTACCACGTCAAAGAGTAGATCTTACGCTTAGGATCCTTTCCCTTTAATAACAAACGATGCTATAATGACGACGACGACGACGACGACGACGACGTTACAAGATCGCTTATTATCTTTTTCACACTCGTTCTCTCATTCTCACTTACGCAAAACGTGTGTAATATTATCCCATGTATCTATCACATATACATGTATTCTTTTTTACCGCAATTCACGGTTAAAATCCCTGGGCAATAATGATCAAGCTTCTGATTCGTTCTCCCCTCTTTTCCCACCCCCCTTTTTTTTCTCCCATCACTATTCAGCATCACCATCATGAAGTTCGGATAATTGATAGAATCGAGGGGAGGGAATGAAGCCGGTAATTGTTTTGCGAATACCAATAAATTCGATATTCAAGCGATTCGTTCAATAGAAGCATACTCCTGAAAGTGGTTTGATTTTCTGTAATTGGTGGGGTCCCTCACTTCGCTTCCGTTTTTTCAAGTCAATTTTGATATCGGTTAAAAAAGTAAATTGAAAGATTGGGAAGGAGCTTTGAGAGAGAGTAGGCTGTCTCTATTTAAATCCGGCATTGATATCTGACTCTATGATTCTTTTTCAACATAAAAGAAATTACATTCTTCTGTATCGTTTTTAACTAGAAGATTTTTATATTCGAACTCCCGTTGAAGAGAAAATGAATTGTATTTAAATATCAATGTTCTTGAGATAACAACTGTTAGACTTTAAAAGGGACTTCTTATTGATGTCTTTTGATTAGGTTCATACATATTTATATCACGTAGCTTACATATACGTAGCATTGAAATCATAAATGTCAGAGAAACAAGGAAATATCTTTCTTCCTTTCTTTTTTTTCTTTTTTTATTTCTACCCCGCCGATTTTGTGTCCCCTATTTTCTTCTTTTTCGTTCGAACCCTTTTCGTCTTTCTCTTGACGCAAGCAAGTCTGCGAAAATAAAATATGCCGGAGGACATAATGCTACCTCCTTAGGGATACACCTGACATGGGAGAGTCGCGAGAACCCTGTACCGAATATATCCACCCTCGAGGATAAGCGGTCTGGCCCATAATTCATTCTAAATACTCGTATGCTAATAACGGCGCTAGCGTTGCAACAGAAATTTACTATTCCCCAGGTGTTCTTCTTGCTCTCTTCCCTTTCGTTCTCTTAGACTCCCCCTCTCGTTCTCTCTTTATCTTTTACTTTCCTGGTATCTCTTTCTATCTTCTTTTAACACCCCCTTTTTCGTTGCTTTATTCTCTTCTACCAACCAACTATAGATTTATCCGTTTTATACTTCATAATTCCATTTTTAATATACTCTTATTTGGATTACATTTAAAAGGATATTATTAATAAGATAAGATTAGAGCTGACTAATCTAATCCTTATTACACAAATAATGAGATTGCTTTTTATATTATATACAAGAATATACATTATTTTGAAATTTTATTCGTACGTTTTTTATGTGACAAACTTCCTGGGAATAGACCACCGGTAGGCTGTTGTATATCTTTCCCTTTTTTCTTCTTTTACTTTCTTCCTTCCTTCCTTCCTTCCTTCTTTCTTTCGGCACAAGAAAAAGGGAGTCAAGGTACTAGGGCGATGAGAACTGTTGCAAAGTGGAGATGATATATCAACGGACAGGTCGAGATGACGACCCGCTGTGCTGCGGTTACCTGCTCCGTAGTCTCACCCAAAGCACAGGAATATTTTTCAACGTTTTCGATGTTCATTCTTCGGTTCCCTTTTTTCATGTTCTTAAGCCTAGCACGATGATTATTCATGTTTCCTAAGGTCGTGAAATGTTGGTAGTATTTATCGAACGCGTTCTACTAGCTTTCACGAAAAGTAACAGGAGGATATTATTGCGAAATTTATTACGAATTCTCTTCTTATTATTTTTGTATTTTACTGTTTCTCTTCTGTGATTTCTTTCCTTTTATTTATTTTTTACAATCTCGTTGATTCGTTGAATATTCATACGATCCCCAGGTCGATAGGAATTCACGTGGGATGAGAGAAATGAAAAATATATATTCTCGTAATACTACTTGGAATATGACAGGTGTAACACGAAAATCGATGTTTTTATTTAACAAAGATCGTATTTTAAAGAACTTGGTATATTTCGGATCGAAATTTATCGATACTCGTAAAAGCTACGAAATTCTATACGAATTTCGTAATATTTGAACGTGAAATCGACTATCGATCATTTTGCAAAGCTAGCTCATTGTATTCGTAGCGAACTGTACAACGCATGGTAACAAGAAAAGTCATTTCGTTAAATTAATTGGAAAATTTGGATTTGTTGAATAAAAATCAACGAAAGTTATAGCACCGGCAGGTAGCAGCCTATGGCCTACTAGAGTGCGTATAGCTCGGTCACGAAATAATAATCACTTTGAAAATTGCGGAAAGCTTTTAGCAACTGTTCCCTCCCCCTCCTCCTCCTACCCCCTACTCTCCACCCCTTTTCTATTCTACCATTATTGTTATCCAAGTTCGAGAGCCAGCGAGAGTAAGAATAAATTGATCGTGAAACGTACGAGCTCTCGGGAACAGATCTCATTCGTGGCGTTTTAACGTAAACGATCTCACGAGTCCCGAGCCAAGAAAGAAAGAAAGAAAGAAAAGGATTTCGTTCGGCCGGTCTGCCGACCATTCGAAAATCAGATAAAACATTGAGTTTAATGCCCGCATGCAATAGTAGCGATCTGGATCTTAACGTTTCTTCTTACGTAGGATTGGTAAACGAGAACGAGTTACCGAAATTGGATCTTTTCGATTGTGACGCGTCATCCCTTTTTTCTCCTGCTCTTTCTCTGTTCCAAAAAAAAAAAGAATAAAGAATTGGTAGCAATACAATCGTAAACGCAAGTTTTAACCATGCTCTCTTTTTCTCTCTTTCTTCTTTCCTTTTCTTTTTCTTGCGTATCCCGTTTTCTCTTCTCTCCCACTGCAATGTACAGCTTCCCACCACCGTTCTCCTCACCACGCTTTGAATGTCACACTAACGAGTTCGGCCGGTAAATTATTTTGTAAAGGGGCGTTTTACACGCCTAACCGTGGCACACGAGTTATAATTTCCGCAATGGCGACTTTATAGAACTGGTCGGTCGGTCTTTTGCTTCGGTACCACAAATACGTACGCGTAGCTCTAAACGTTAGCCGTAAACCGTAATCAATTCCGCGTTTGGTGTCGTGCAAGTATCGAGAGGTTTTTAAGAGAGGAGGAAAAAAGAAAAAGGAGATGATACTTCGGCTCGCGAGATCCTCGAATTACCATAGATCGATTCGAACGTTTATATCCTTTTGCATGGGTTATACGTTGATTTTTATTCAACTGGATTCGTAATTAAATAAGCGTATATTTTAATCTGTGAATTAAATCGAGTTAGAATTATAGTTCGTTCTTTTAGTTTGATCAGAGATATGATATCGTAACTTTTTTATTCGTAACACATATTCGAAAACTTTTGTTTGATTTTTATTTTTCCCCGGATCCCCGAAACGACGGATTAATTTAAAGGAAGACCAAACGAGAGGAGGAGGAGGAGTAGAAGGATGAGGAGGAGATCGTTTAACGAGCCGCGAACCCGTTCTTATTTCCGACGAATACTACTCTTCGTAGTTCTCCTCATCTTTGCTCGTTCTGTCTCCGCTTCAGTCGGAAAGGCAATTAGCAAGGACGCGCACAAGCGGCATCTTTGATCGTTCTTTATCTTTCAAAGAGGAGACAGTCGTGGATTCATTAATTCAATATCAACCGAGTCTCTCTCTCTCTTTTTCTCTCTCGCTTTAGTTCACGTAGTTTACGTTCACTTTAATGGAACGTAAATCGCGTGAACGATTAATAAAGGCCAGTGTTGCGAATTAATGGTGCCGAACGCGCGAAATGTATTTTCTCGCTTTAACGAGCACGACGATTGAAGTTATCCTACACCTTTCCGGTGTCTCAAGCTGGCTGTGCACATCTGCTATTAAATGTTGTATGTGTATCGTAACATGTCCCGTCGCGATACATCAGTATCTTTTATGATATAACTTATAAGCCATGCTGTTTGATTTTCTTTTTCTTTTTTTTTATTCCTTTTCTTGTTATTTGCCTTGTCGAATAGGTCCGGTCTGAAATAAACGATATTATCTTTAATAACTTAAAGTACATATACAGGTTGATCAAGATATTATTACGTTATATCTTAACATTGTATAAAGAAGGAATTAACAAACAAAAAAAATTGATTTGTCCAATTAACTTCTTACATCTGAATCTTTGAAGTTATAAATATTAAGTCATTCAAATAAGAAATTGGAAAGAGAGATACCACGTTCGAGGTAGTATGTCGTTACATTTGATAAGGTTGGAAGTAACGGATATAAAGGAGTTAGCTTAATTAGTGTGACGGCGAGAGGCAAATTGGAATGTCGGAGTCTGAGAGAGGATAAGAAAAAGGAAGAGTTGGTAATAAAGAGGAGGGAAGAAAAAAATAGAAAGGAAGGAATAAAGGAAAAAAAGTATGAAAGAAAGAAAGAAAGAAACAATGAAAGAAAGAAAGAGGAGTCCTTTTTTCTTTGAGACAGGAATTAGCATGCAGGAGCCAGCGTCCGGTCGTATACGCTGCGTGCGTTAAGTAAAACATCGTAGAGGATAAAGAGGAGCAAGAGGCAAAGGGGAAGGTCGGTCGCGTGGCGGTACGTTCACCAACTTCGAAACGAGTGGAGAAAGAGAAAGAGAGAAAGATAGAGAGGAGAGAACGAGCTTCCAACACGAAGCAATAGTTACCCTTTAATGCATGCGGGTGTCCTTTGTGCCTTTGGCTACTGTCCTCTTCCATCTCTCTCATTCTGGTTACACTTCAAATCCTTGGACCCTTTCGGTATTGGTGTCCGTCTCTATCTACGGAAAGGTTCCTCCTCTCGCATACAAAAATACAAAGTAAAGGGACGTCCAGCCTGCGCGTGCCGATTCCTACACCAAAAGAGGGAGAGAGTGAAGTACAGAAAAGGGGGAGAAGGATTCCAGGTACCACCACCGTCTACGGACTTCGTCGTCGTAGGAGGTGGAAACCACCGTCATGACAAACGCCATGTAACGATGGACACAGAAGAGAGCCACCCTTCATTTCGTATTCCATTTCACTCTCCTATTCTCTTTTACCTCGCTCATCGTCCTTTGTTCGAATTTCCTATGGCGGTGCCAAGCCTTAACACTTTTATTTTACTTCAACTTTTTTTTTTTCTTATTTAGATGTTAAAGCGTGGATTGATGATGACCATGATGTTCCCTACCTTTTTATCTTTCTTATGCTTATATGATAGTTATCTAGCTAGCTCTGGGTTTTTCTTAGATAAAAGATCGGTTAAGTTAGTTTGTATAGGAGAAAGAGAATATTTCATCGAGTCAATCATAGATAAAATGTTATCAAAATTTCGTTGATTATCATATCGTAGAATTCTCGTGTCACGGTAGAATTAAACGACGGAAATCTTCAAAATTACATTAACTTTAAAAGAATCTGTTAACCGAACACAAGAGCGTAAAACATCTCTGCTTTTTACCACGAGAACAATGAATTATTTCGTCGGGACGAACGTTTTCATTCGGTTCTCTCTCTCTCTCTCTCTCGGTGCATTCAACGTGGTAAGAGGAAACGGTCCTGGGTACCGAGAGAAAGAGATAGGGTGGAAAAGGAAGACGAGAAAGACTAGAAGGACGTAGACCATCCCTTTTTCAAACCTCGGATTTTACTCGGAGGTCGCGCTGAAATCGTCGCTTAGTCGGACAGTTTTATCTCGCGGTTCAACCGGACGGCTCCCTCTCCTCAGCTTGTTTCCCTCCATTATGCGAGTTACACGATAGCGAAAAAGGGTCTAGTAGTAGCTTTTAGAGTACTTCAAAATTTACAGATATGGCTTGTTTCTGTGTCTGACCTGTTTTTCTTGTTACAACAAAATAAAGATATTTAATTAAATTGTAAGTATTAATAGAATAAATCATCGATGATACAAGATCTATTCTAAAATTAATTTCTGCTTCAATAAAGTGTTTTATGAGTTTGGTGGTGAAGAACGAATAGGAGTTGAAAGAAATCAATAAACAAACTGCTGCTTATAAATTCAATTACGTTAGTCTATAGACTATCGCAATATTTCTTTTTCTTTTTATTGTTTACCTTCATCAACGAACATTATGAAAAATAAAATGCAGATCTTTATTTGTTTTATGATTATTTTTTAAATTGTACAAGACTTCGGTTTCAGAAATCGATAGCTTTCGACGTACGACGGCTTATACCCTGATGCAAAACTTTCTAAGATCACGATGCATTTGCAAAACGTTGGAACGTTTGGGTTAGGATAAAGTGGTTTAAAGCAACGTTTCGTCGCCGTTTTGAAAGACTCGCTCGATCGGAAGTAATCGACGCGACGTATCGATCCGATTTTCTACGACTTTTGTCAAACTACGCGTGCAGTAAATTGGCCGACGTACAGCGACGAGTAGTAGAGTACGATTTCAGGGCCCATTGTTTTACGAGTAATTAACGTTCCCCCTACTCCCCCTCCTCTGGTTGGCGTATCCACGACGAATTCGCTTGCCGGATTGAACTCGATTGTAAAACCAAACGGATTATTCGTTTATGTTTTCCTAAGAACACGTGGCGAGGGAAAATCTATTTTCCTTTTAACAGCGGTTGATTAATTAAATCGATGCGTTTGGAGAGATACGATAATTGAATATTATTTCGTTTAAATGCGGTGCCATTATGTAGATTAATTACTTAAAAGTAAGAAAAATCTTTTCTACGAAAAAATAACAATGTATTCCTGATAGTTTGCAGTCCCATCATGATGAATTCGGTGGTTTATTAGTTCCGTCAATCCTTCGTGATCACAGAAGTTACATGAAGGGTCAATCAATAATAATTGCTTTTCCAGTTTGAAAATTTCTCATCTGGATGAAAAGTTGACCCTTGACCCGTTCATTTAGAACACTAAATCCCGAACTCCGGAAGCAAACGGATCGGGTTACCGGCGGGCAGAACCGGTGAGAACAATCTTGATCGATCATTATTTTTTCGTGTCATCGGTAATAAAAATAAAACGACAAGAATTCTGAATATACCCTTCGTTGCATTTTCATCAAACTATCGAAAGTTTCGTCTAAGATTATTCGAAGTCAGAATGAACGTTCTTTTACGAATGGCAATGCTGCCGTCCTCACGCTTGATCAGCTTCTACTTTTCATCGCGATCACAAGCTGCAGAGATAGCGAGGAAAAAGGGAGAAGAAGAAAACGAACGAACGAACTGTAAGAAGAGGAAGCGGAAGCGAAGGAGCGTTAAGCCCTTCAAGGGGCTGGGCTACCCCTGTTCAAATAATAAGTCCGAATGGAAGTTGGATTCCAGTGCAATTGCCCGGGGCAATTTCAGCGCGAGTCGCAATATCCCGGTCTTCGTTCTCTCTCTATCTCTATCTGTCTTTGGGTGTCTCTCATCTCTCTCTTTCTCCCCCTCTATCTTACTCGTTCACTCACTCGCACTGTCTTTTTTCTTCTTCTCCACCCTTTCCAAGAAGCAACCCCACGGCAAGGCAAGGCAAGGCAAGGCAAAGGAACTCCAAAAGCTTTCCATTTCACTTCCTCTTTCGTTCGATGTCTCTGATGTCTCTGTTCCTTTCGCCAAGCTTTCGAGATCTTTAATCGTTTTAACTGCTTTCTTGCGACGACCACTGCTAGCGGTTTCGGTGAACGAAACGGAAAAGACGTGGGAAGAGAAAAAGTGTATATTTCTGTTTCTTGTCTTCTCTTACCCCACGATGCATTTCGCTTATAGAAAAGAGCCAACGAGTGTGCACGAGAAATAGAGATATAGATAGGAAAAAAGAAAGAGAGAGAGAGAGAAAATGAATGGGGAGTTGTCATTGTCCGTCGTATCGCGAAAGGAAGAAGCGCGTTTTATCCCTCAACGGAAAGGACTCTGTGCAAGATCGCGTCTCGCCTTCTTTTCACTTCGCTCGAGAAAAAAGGGAGAACCGGGTTGAAGCGAGCCGCTGCTCGTTATTACACCGTGGAACCCTCCAGAAAAGCTCTTCCTAAAGTTTCTACACCCTCGTCCAGTACTCCGTGATGTCCCATTGTCTGATCGTGCCGAGCACTGAATAGAAACGAAAAAGTCAAGAAGGAAGAGTCATCATCGTTCCACCAACTCTTGAAAGTGTTCACCGACCTAACGCCGTTGACTTTTCCGTGAATAAGTATGCGATGCATATTTAACGGCCGTTTATTTGCTTGTCTGGGGTAAGAAAAAAAACTTTGTTAAACGAATATGCTTGGATTCGACGTAATAAAAGATTCCCATGAAACAACTTTTATTCCAAGTTAAAGAAGACCACGAACAACGGATACTTTTTCCTATAAAAAGTTTTAACATACATTTCGTTGAATTTTATCATAGAAAAGATGAGAAAAAAGAATAAAATATTTTTCGATCAATGTGCTAAAAATCGTCCTAGGTGGTCGAGAATAAAACAGAGCACCTGTAAAGCTGACACGAGACGTGTCAGAGTTGATCAGCTACTCACTCTTGTACCTGTGGTCCTAACCCAGGGTGAGGAGATCAAACGGATATCTTAGATAATCCACTTACTAGAAGTAGACAGGCTAAGAAAGCAAAAGAGGGTGAGACTGAAAGAGACAGAGAGAGAGAAAGATACGGATGCGGAAGGATAATAGGGTCTCCTGCGGAGAGAAGGGATTTGAAACGCGCAAATGGCGCTCTTTGCCGAAACCCGACAAAGCGTGAGCTCGCATCGACCGCTTGGAATAAACCATAGGAGAAGGAGTTCTTTTTTTTTTCCCTATCTTTCCTTCTTTCTTTCACCAACTCCGTTCTCGTCTTTTTTTTTTTCGTCTAAGAGACCCCTCTAGAAAATATCATCGATGCCCAAAAAGTCAGAAGAGAACGTTACGTGTGGGTCCGTGAGGGCCCATGAGAGGGGTTTTCTTTTTTAACAATGGCGTCGAAACGCCTCTAGCTCGATCCTACCCTTAAAGTCCTTTCAGCTGCACCGATTATAAACGAGCCAACGGTTTTCTTCGTGGCACGTAGCAGTATACCACGGGAAATCTCTTTACCGTTCTTAAAGCCTGCTTATTAATTCGCAGCGTGCTTTCTTTGTCCTCCATCGGTCTGCTCACGGACATCGGGGGGTAGGTGAGGGGCTAGGGGGAGGGCTAGAGAAATGGATCCTAGTAGAGAGAAAGAGCGTGACTCAGTTATACTCGGTTATACTCGGTTATTCTTACCTAGAGGATCACGAGTTCGGTTGATATCGAGATAGAGGGAGGAATATTCGTGATCGAAACGATTCCACGCCGATTGGACCCGCCGTGTTTTCATATCACGAACGTGCAAGATCGCCATAACCATGCCCCTCGTATCGAATCGGTCCGCTCCAAAAATCACGATGGGATATCTTGCGGCTAAAGAGAAATGGAAATCAGCTTTGACCGGACTTAGACTAGAAACTACTCATAAATAGTTATTTTAGTTAGCTCATTTGTATATCGGGCAAAAGAATAAAAAGATCATGGAATATTTTTCTCTTTCTATTGAATCTAGTATTATAATAATTTTTTAGGATTGTCGTTTCTTTCGAACGAACTATCGGTAATGTTCAATACCTGTTCTTATCCTGAATAAATCATTTTCATAATGTATTACTGTGTAGTATCTGTTGTTTGTGTTTCTTGATCATGAGTTAAGATATATTACAATATTACCATCAACATATAGATTATTTCTTTCAGAAATAAGGTAATGCACATGTTATCGTAATCCAAGGTTCAATCTAAATGCTCGTGAAATCAAAGCGAATGTTTTTACATTAACTTGAAAGTAAAGATAAAAACTTACTAGGGCAAAACGTGATTTCTATCGATCTAAGAATAAAACGTTTCCACTTGCAGTTAAATTCAAGTCTTGTCTCCATACGTAGTTTAAACGATAGAATCCAAGCTTAACTCTTTCTCTTTCATTCCTTCTTTTTTTTATCTTTTCTTTGTATTTTCCATTTACGATCGTAGCAGCATCAGTTCGTGATAGTCGTAGAAGGAAATCTTACGTTTCAAGTTAGTGTCCAAGAAAAGGATCGTTGTACACAGGGCAACGATTTTATCGACAAATGTGTAACGAGGGCAAAAGGAGATACCAAAGTTTTTCCCGAGGGAAATCCTTTTCTTTCTCTTTCCCTCTTACTCTTATTTTCTCATTTTGGTTCTGAGAGAGCTGAAGAGAGAGTCTAATGCTCCCCGAAGTGTGTCTAACATCACTCGGGGAAAAAAGAACTGGGCTGGCTTTGCAAAATCGAAGGGTCCACGAAGGGATTTCTGAAGCTCCGTGTACATTTGTTATACGAGTGTACGTATTACATACATGTGTGTGTGTATCGAAGGATGCATAGGTACTCGACGAATAGGCAGCATCTGCTTTTGAATAGATGAAGATCCATGAAAAGCATAGTCCGTGAATCGAGTCGATGTAGGATCGCTGGCCTATTATTAGAATTAAAGCGAGCGTAGGATCTTGTTCTGTCCTCGTTTAGTTCACTTTTTTGTATTCTTTTTCCTCCCTTCTCGTATACGTACGACCTTTGAAATCAGTCCACGAGACACGATGATGACGTACACCTTGATCCTTAAGGCTAAATTCGCTGATTGAAAAGCGCCGACGTAGAAAGTACCCTGAAGAATACATAATTTTTTGTATTCTTTTTATTGTTTCTTCAGAGGAAAAGAATTCAACCATGATGAGATCTTTACGATATTTTTATAAATATGTTATCCTATTGACAGTGTACCATTGTCTTATTTTGAGTATTTTTAAAGTTTTTGGAAAAATATCTGACAAGGAAGATTTTAAAGTTAGAACTTTTCGGAACGAGGTTTACAATCGCAAAGGTTAAGTCCCCGTTCAATTTTGCCGTAGTGTGATTTTGTTTGTATCGAATTGTTCTGTCAACGACGGCGAGAAACAAGTTGAAGCTCGTTTAAACTCGTGCGGTTGAACGCAGCTTGCGTCGAAATGACGTCGAAATTCTGAGTCCATTATCAAAGTCTGAACGAACTGAACCCGTATTCGATGGCGTGCGGCACAGTGTTACTCGAAAATTAACTGTGGCCTGCTTGGATGCGGTTTCACGGTAGGAATTTCTATGTAAACAGCCTTCGATCCGTCTCTCTACGAAGCTACAAGGAAAGAGGATGGAAGGGCGAGAGGGGTAAATGCGTTGTAGGGAACCTGACAGGGCTAGTTCTAGTTGCGTTTTGTTTGGTCGAATCGTTAGCGGAAATTAATATTATCGACTGGATAGAATGGAATGGTTATATCGATAGGTATACAATTATTTTCTTATTACAGTTAATGAACTTCTAACGAATAGACTGATTATTAAATTACATTTTTCTTTTTTTCCCCAACGTTGGACTTTCACAATCGTAATATCCTTTTTGCCCCAATAAAGATTATTTTCTTACAATTAGAAAGTTCCAATTATATTAGGTCATTAAGTATGAATTATTTGACTTCGAACTGAAAGTAATCGGTGTAATCAAACGTTTCATACTTAATGATCTAATATCAAAAGTTCTATCCCTTAATTATGAACAAATTAAAATAGTAATTAGTCTAATGTTGAAATTATAAAAATGGAAAAAAAGAAGAAGAAAAAGTAACGAGGTATTGTTAGTTGAAAATGAATGGTAGTCATTGAATCTTTTGGTCATAAGTAAGAAAGAATGAAAGATATATCAAATAGCAAAACACCGATAGAAGTTCGTTTCTCTAACGATGATGGATGTTCCTGTTTATCGCTGTCCACGGAATGACCATTATATGGAAGATGAATTATTTTACGGAAATAGGAATGTTCCTTTATTATTGACGAAGTATTTTCCGCCTTTTAGAGTTTAGATTTAAGCCGACGTTTACTTTGTTTCATTCTTATTTTACATCGTAAAGAGAAAATTATGCTTATCTTTGTTTTTATCTCATATTAACTCTCTCTTTCTCCTCCGTCTGTCTCTCATTCAACGAACCGTGCAATTGCTTCACTGTTACATGCCACCAGCCTAGAGATTATTGGCACTTTGATTAGTTCGAAACAACGTTACTCGGCCGCAATTTTAATAAGCTATCGGGTACACCAATTATCCGGCGTATCGAGCTTGAAGTTATGAACGTTGGATGTTGGACGCTTGACAAAATCGTCGACGGAAATGAACGATATTAATACAATACCGCTAACAGAAAGCATATGAATTGATACTGGCTAGCCAGCACTCGACGAACCGTTCACGACATTTTCCACCCTTCCTTCTCTTCATCCCCCGTTCATTCCCCTGTATCCCCTAAAGTCCCTCTATTTCAGCTTTTCGAAGGAGGGAGATGAATGTACCACCAGCAACAGCAGCAGCAGTAGCAGGGTCATTTCAACGAGCTCGATTTCGAGTTCACAGTACTTTCTTCTTTCTTCTAACCCCGCGTGCGCGCGCGCACACATCCCAGCAGCTGTCCCATTTAATAGAGCAATAAAGAAACGAGTGTAACTTTGATTTATGCCACAGACATTATTTAACAGTACCCAACTTTATGTCATATCGTGAGCGTATGCTGCCTATAATTTCGAACCTTCGATGTCCTTCCTTTCTTTCCTTTTTTTTATCTCTCGTCCGTTAAATGACAATACTTCCTCCCATTTCGATTCCTCTTCCTTTACTTTTTTTTATTGTTTACCCTTCTTTTTTCTCTCGCTCGTTTTTTCTTCTCTTTTCTTTTTTCTCTTTAGGTTTGAACGGTGATCTTTCATGAAACGAATGAACCATTTGGGTGCGGTTCGACTAACGCGCTACCGTACAAAAACGATCCCTAACGAAATCGTCGATCATAAATATAAGAATATTATAAGTTAGGTGTATAGGAATACTATCCTATGTTCATACTTTATTCAATATATTTATGACCATGGAATATATTCTAAAACTGGATAACTTCATAGAAGAGGGTAAACGTTTCTCTGAATATTTCTGATTTTCTTACCGTTCTGTAAAGAGTCAGCTCGATGGGATAAAAATCTGTTTGTGTTGGAGAACGTTTAAAGGGAAAACTCCTTTAGTGGATTTGGTGTTTCTATAAATATGTGACGAGCAGGTTCGCTCGACGTTTTGGGAAAAGAAGTTTGGTCTGTTAATGATCCACTTGACGGCTCCTTCAGGTTTCTCGATCGTAAAGCTGTTTCGTTCTAGAAATAACATTTCTGAGAAAGCAAACATAATGTCATCATTGTTTAAATAAACCATCCTTTAACCACGTTCACTGCCGGATATTCCATTGATAATAATACACGCATGACTGTTCTATCAAACCGTTTTTTTGTTGTTGTTACCAATGGTAGTGCAAACGCATTAATTCCATTCATTTCATTCAAATCGGCGCCGTCCGGTGGAAAAAATTACAAGTAATAGAGTCACTCGACGTCGAGACATACAAAATATGGTCGCGTCATGAACGCGTTAAAACAACTTATGGTTTAACATCTATATAGAAAATAAAATGACGTTACTTCGATAACGAGAAGGAAGTCTTTTAACAGACATATAAAATCCGTCAATAAAATAAGTAACCATAGTTTATACCTATAAATATATCGCTAAGGTATAAGGTAATAATTAAAGTAGCTAAAAAATGATTACAAGAAGCTTAACGAGCTTTTAATCGATACTCTCGATCTATTTATCACTACTCGTTTAGCATTCTTGTATCGGTTCTTGAACGTCCTAAACGGAGAGAACTTTCCCTATACAGGTTGTTCTCTTCCTTCATCCGGTCTCTCTCTCTCTTTCTCTCTCTTTCTTTCTCTCTCTTTCTTTCTCTCGGCTCGTTTACACGCTGGCGCCACTCTTGGAGAGATCGCTCGAGACACGACCTACTCGTGGAAGCGCACTTGTACGTGCCTGTCTGTATGTTTGTGTGTCTTGCCAAGTGCCTCGAACTACTCGGTCAAGTGTACGTCGATGAGAGAAAGAGATAAACTCGAGAGAAGGACGAGAGGCACAAGGAACAAATCGATCACCAACACGCTATCAAGGTGTACTTGGAACAGTAACACACACGCGCATACACCGAAAGAATCATTTCAAATCATTAATCACGAAAGAGTAATATATATATATTTTTTTTGACCACAACCATAAGTCAAAATGTTGATAATCCTTAATTAGTCCTGAGAAATGAATCGACTTTGGAGTATCGTTCCTTTATTTGACATTATGTCATCGGGAAATATTCTTGTTTGATGATAGTTCGCGCGATTATTGCGCCATTTGAATTCGTAATGGTCTAGTAATTCGACGGTTTCGCTTGCTCAGCTGCGATCGATCGCAAACGGGGATGGGAGACCGAGTTTGGGGATTGGGAGAGTGGGGAAAATGCTCGCCGAAAACATCATCCCTCTTTCGAGTATCTTTGTTCAAACCGAATGCAGCAAATAAAAGTTTTCGGAGCATTAATCGCTGCCTTTCTAGTCTTCGTTCTTTTAACTACTTGTTTTCCGAGCCATCGATCTTTCTTACCTGAACTCGTTGGAGCGTATCGTTGTTGGACAAATTTACAAGATAAGAGGGTAGAAAAAGAAAAAAATATGCCTTCTGTCTTCCTATCATTGAAAAGAGGGAGCGAGCCGTGCATGGGCAAAATGCAAAGTGCACTTTTACAAGAGGGTCGATCATCCCTTATTATTTGCTTGCGCATTATGAGCTTTCATATAAAAAGAGTCTGAGGGTTTAGGTATTGGAGAGAAGGTAGACGTTAGTTAGGGGAGACCAGAGCCCAATGATGATGGTTAATTAAACATACATTGTGTGCGAACGAATTTAATTAGCCTTATGCGTAATCTTTCTCTACTCGTATAGGTTTCAAATGGAAATTCGAGTAGAACGAGAGACTCTTCTGGACTTCATATAAACTGGTCTCCTTTGGTTATACGGTAACATTATATTTGTTTCATTAAACAATTGTTTTCAATGTTATTAAAAGCGTAGACCGTATAATATAAACCTCGCGAAACGTTTTACTGTACGTTCTCTGTAATATAACGTTTCATTGAATTATTAATTAAAAATAAAAAACGAGAAAAGAATTTTCAATGAGGAAAAATATTACCTCGTTCTAGAAAACGAGCAAATTTTTCTCATTTTCGATTTGCACAAGACGTCTATTTGATTTAACGATAAAGCTTCCTTTTTATAATTGACAGGATTATTAAACGCGGTAATTTTGTTGGATATTAAAAACGCGATCGTTATAATTATTTAACTTTTCCTATCGTTTGCTTTTTACATAATACAATAATCGAAAATCTGAACACGTATCAGCCACGCTTCCTGAGTCCGCTGTTCGTTCGCACCAATGCATTTCCATTCCCAATGACACGTGCCAGCCTGCTTGAGTTTATTCCAATCGAACGCATTAAATTGCGATACAAATGGCGAAATAACATTGGGGAAAGGTGAATTTCGTTCAAATCCACTGGAATTCCGATCGTCAGGTCGACATTATGTCACGTCGACGCTTTAATGTCGATTTAAACGAATTCGATTTTCGCATTCGCGTCACGTATCGGCCACGCTTCCTGACGAAAAGAATAAACGACGAAAACAATGGTGGTGGAAAAAGTAAGATTGCTACAATTCTTTATTATTACTTTTTTATTTTTTATTATTCTTATTCTTCTTCTTCTATCACTATAATGCCATGACGCGTACGCGCACGCCGTATAGAAAGCACGTGCCGACCGTTATGACTTCCTTCGCAGCCAAATTTAATTTACAACGCTCGCCCGCGGTGCTCAATTTTCGTCTCCTTCCCCTTTTTACTTCTCTCCTCTCCTTCCTTCCAATTTTTCTTTTCTTCTTCTTTCCCGTAGTTGTCGTTTGCGGGAACGACTTCCTTTACTCTTTTTATTTTTTTTTCCTTTTTTCTTTTTTTCGTACGTCGCCTAAGTGCCCCACTCTTGAGAATTTTTTTTGTTCTGACCCTTTGCCGAGTAGATTGCCTTTATGATCACGTCATAAATCTGCATCAGTATTAAGAATCTTTTACCCGTTGTGACGTTGACGAGTTCGAACTTATCGATTATGTGGAATAAATCTGTACATCGTAATGAAATGATTAGTGGGACAACCTTTAAAATATTACAATACACCAGAAATTACTTTGGCAGTTTGATCGGTGTGATATTTAAATGTGAACGACCGATCGCAAGATATTCATCAGTTGAGTTCGGCAAGGGGTTGGTTCAGACGATCGCTTGCGTGCGTCTGGGGGCCAAGTTAGACTGTAGACGAAGCCCACGGAATCGTTCGAGCGTGCCCTCGACCGGTTCCGTGTGCCCAGGATCGATTTCCAATAATCGGAAAGCGAGCACTGCTATCGAGGATTACTCGTGATCACTAACAGGAAAGAAGTTAGGTAAAGGAGCTAGACAACCACACTGATACGTCAATTAGTTTCTGTTTTTAATTAAGGCCGGGTACGTCAATTTGTTCTGAAACTAATTTTGTTTTTGTCAAAGGTAAATGTAAAAAATTGATCAAAGTCAATGATAAGATACGAGTGTAAAAATAAAAGAAAAAAAGAAAAATACGATATCATCCCCCCTCCCCGACTATCCTATATCATAGTCTGTGTCTGGTTGGATCATTTTCGCAAATATAAAACATTACAAGCTCTTGTTGTGTTTGATATTCAACGGAACAACGTGGTAGGAAGAAACGTCAACAAAGTAGTCGCAGTTTCATGTCACGAACGGCATGAGCCAAACGTTTATTTATCTATGCTTGTGCAAGCACGTTTTCCCGGCCAAGTCGAAACGACTTCATTCAACCAAGCTCTTTCTAGGATAGTGTATCGTGCCCATATGTTTCGTGCACATAATGGAAATGGCCTTTCGCGTTTCTCTTCTTTTCAGCTTTATCTCGTTTTAACTCACGTTAACCATTACAGTTTAAATAATGATCCTTCGAGGAAATAGAATTATACGATTTTTCTTATTTCAAAGTTTGATCCTATTAACAGTAAATATGTATAATATAAATTTCATTTGCATAGGTTTATATATTCATCATTACAATTAATGATGACGTCAATCAAGTCATTATTCGTTTAATACAAACAAATGAATACCGGGAATAAGATTTTATTTCAGCGAGAAGAAGGTTTTAGCCGTGTGATGCGACAAATGCTGATAGCATGTTCAAATCACATTTTATTTTTCTCTTCTCTCTTACAGTACCCCCATCCACTTTTGCGAACAGATCCAACGATACAAGCGTGCCCTTAACGACGTGCCGTGGATCGATTTCCAATAATCAGAAACCGAACACCGCCAACGAGTTGCTCCGCAATCAGAAAAATGTCGACAAAGAAAGAACAGAAAAAGAAACAAAAAAAGAAAAAAAAAGAAATAAAAGAAAAACGAGGAAAAATAAAAAAAGAAAGAAAAAAATGCGAACCATATGAAAGTCGGCTGTTCGGAAGATCCGCCATATTTATTCTTGCTTGCGACGCAAAAGAAATCCTCCGAGCTGGATTCGAAAATTTACGGACTACTGAGCCACGTCATATTTATTCAGAAAATTCAAAAGTTTTCAGTACACTCCGAGGCTTTTTAATGAAAAGTCATTCTAGACCGTTTGTTAGCGAACAGAAAATATTTTCATAAATGATACGCGGGAAGAGAATATAACGTATAGAGACTTGGCCTTTTTATTTTTACAACTAAATATACAGTTCACCCATCTATATATATATATATATATACCTATCTATCTAACTATCTATCTATCTTTTAAATCATTTCGATAGAAGGAACGAATGAAAGAAAGAAAAAGAAAATCAATGTTCAGAACTTTATCGTAATTATCTTAGAAGGAAGAAAACGAGTGTTACTTTCCTATTTGAAATCGGAAGGATTTCAAAGAGAAAGAGAGAGAGAGAGAGAGAGAGATGGATCGTGGTGTTAGAGTTTTCGTTCTATGCCGTCCATTAATAAACGTAGATTAAAGAGAGGCTAATGCTTCTGACTTTTCGAACGGTAACGTTATCGCGAAGTATGAAACAGCGTCGACATTAAAGAGCGGCTTGTTCGTAATTTATCGTTTTATTGCTTTTTATTTACATCGATCGACCGGCACATTTATCAGTCTAAAATGTACTTAAAAAGGTTCGCAGAAAGCGATAGAGAGAGAGAGAGAGAGAGAAAGAAATGGCAGAGAGATTTTACTGACCAGTACGGATGGCTTTACGAGTGGAGTGTGTTATTTACGATCGGATTGATTCAGCTAAGCGCCAATGTGTGTACTATACTCGCATATTCTTTCTCTCTTTCCCTCTCTCTCTCTCTCTCTCTCTCTTTTTCCCTTTTACGCGAGCGCGCACTTTCTCGAGATGTATTCTTCCGCATTTGAATCACGAATCTCGTTGCACCGTCGTTTGGTTCTACGACGATTCGAGGAGTGCCACCTCGTGCGGCTTATAAAATTGTCCAATGCAGAAGAAGAAGAAGAAAAAAAAAAAAGAAACGAAAGAAAGTAAAAAAAAAGGGACAGAGACTCGAACGACTTTACTTATAATTCCGTTACCGATACGATTCCTCAACCGGCTGATCGTTTATTCTTTCATGCGTGAAAAATCTATTACTCGGATACGTCGGTTTATTTAAACATTAACAAGTATCTATTAATTCGTTTGAATAAAATTACAATATTATATCAGCAGTTCTAATAAAGTATTTAATTAAGAAAATGTATCGAAGCGTAAATAAGTTGAATCATTGATATGGATTATTCTTACTTTTTATGTGCATAAATTTTATTTATGAAATGTGATAGACTTCGAAAGATCCTTCTCCAATTTCTTCTAAGCAAATCGAATTTACCCAAGACGATATCGAAAAGATTTCGAAAACGAGGCGGAATAATCGAGACGACGTGTGTTCCCAGCATACATGTCTGTGTAAGTGTGTGCATGTGTACGTGTATGTGCAAATGCGGCTGAAATCTGATTCTTCAGTATAATACGATGCGTTCGATGCGCTCATTGACTTCAAAAGGGTCATCGATGTTTCAAGACTCGTCTTGTTTGAGAATAAGACACCTCACCACAAAGCGTTTCCTGTTTTCTATACTTTTTTCTGTTTTATTTGTTTAATTAATCTCCACATAATTCTGTAGCTTAGACGCACGGGATTATCGCGTGTAATTAATTTGATTGCATCTATATACTCGTCGAGTTATAGATTTTTTTCTTTTACGGTGTACCATAAATAGTATCGTTCTAAGAAGAGACTCGGTAAATTTTCATAAAAATTTAACGTCACGTGTAAAGATACGTATTAATTCGAAGTTCCGAGTGATATAAATCGATTAATAATGATGGAAACAAACGCACGTATACGTATTATATATAAATATATAGGTATATAAAGTTCGGGGAAAGAAGTTTCCTTAGGTTAGTCGTTGCAACGGCATCGTAAAACATTGCGAACATGGCCGTTCGTCGTGGCTTTATGAGACTTTTTGATTAACACGACTGGAAGAACGATACGGGCATAGAACCGTCCAGTAAATTCCTTTGGCATTTCCCAGACGTGACCCATGCTTCTTCTTTTCTATTTCTTTTCTTCTTCTTCTTCTTCTTCTTCTTCTTCTTCGTTATCCCCCTTTCGTCTCATCCCTTAGTTTTTCTTCTGTCTTTCTTCGATACAATGACACCGTTGGGTTATTAGTTCCAACGCTTTCATGATTAATGCCTCGTGGACTTTGGGAAATTGGCCTTAGTTGACGAAAATGTGAACGGATAAATGCTTGTCACGTGCGAAAACCTTCCTAGTGGAAGGTGGTTGGTCGCCTTGACTTTTAATAGCTCCCTGAAAATCCCTTTTTAAAAAGAACGAAATAAGAAAGGAAAGTCAACGGGGTGGGGTAGGGTGGGGGGTGGGGATATGAACGTTAAGAAAAATTCGATATCCTGTTGGTATCTTTGTTTTCATTGGATTATTTTCTTTTGCTCGTTAGTATTCTTCGCGAGATTACGAGATAAATCGTTTGGTTGATTTTTCGAATGTTATTATTACGCATGAAGATGATGATTCTTCGAACCATGATTGATCATCTGATTCATTTCTTAAATAAGATTGTGTGAACTCCAAGAAAGTTGTTGATCTTTAAGATCGATGGTTAAAAAGCATGACTCAACTGATTCGCCGAGTTGACGCGAGAAAGTAACGATAAGTCGAGAGATGTCTGAATTATTGATTTCCAGGATATCGAGCGTCAAGGTGGTAGCATTTCAGGTGATTAAATATTGGTTCGTTGAACTTGACGTTGATTGTGCCGGAGAAATAGAAAAATGATACTCTAATCATTACGTACGGACAGATCTCCGATTGCAGTGAATAAAAATCGTTAGGACAATTTGATTCTATTGACGCGTTTCCCGGAAAACAATTATTCATTTTTAAAATTGAAATTAGTCGATTCATTAACAAGTGACTTTTGGAAAATTGTTTTATTGTTCATTAACATCAGATTGTATTAAAAGTATTCTTTTTTTTCTTTACTGTTACGTTTCTTGTTGTTTCTTCTAATTGTTCCTGTTACGGTTCTTGTTGTTTCTTTCAATTGTTCAATCTGTTCGTTTACCGAGAATCCAATAAAAAAAAAAAAGAAATCATCATCCACAGCATCGAAACAAATATGGTAGAAAAGTTAGAGAAAAGTTCAATCATTTCTGGTTTGTTTGGAGGTACTTTAACTTCTGAGGGCGTGACCGAACCAATGCCTCATGGGTGCAGTCTCGAAGCACACGTACGGCAGGTCGATATCCAAGAACCGATATCGATCCCGTCTGTGGATAAGTCGCCGAGGTGCGAGAGAACTCACATTCACCTTCGACGACTTCCAAGTCGAATTAACCGAGTCCCATGGGATTATCGATCAAACAATAAAACGCTTTGCCATGATTTTCCTTAACGATTCTATTCCCCTTTCCTCGAAGTTTAATAATACATTTAAAATGATATAATATACATACCTATACATGAGAAGTATATCATTTATGAAAATATTTCATGTATATTATTTATTATGAAATAAAATTCCATCGTAACTATGTATAGAATATATGGATTATTCAATTTTCCGATAAATTCAATACGGATTTCTTTTTTTTGCTTCTTCTTTTTTATTAATAAAAATATCGTTTGTATAGAAGCGATAGGGAATTTTTGATCTTTTCGTTTTATAAATTCAATCGAATCGCGTTCTCTTTCTCACGTTATCGTTCGTACGTTGAGAAATACGTTTATCTATACGCGTACAACGAGAAAGAGAAAAAGAAAAATAAAGAGAGAGAGAGAGAGAGAGAACGCGAGAGTTGGCTTGGAGAGGCAAGTCGTATCAAGGGAATTTCTGTACGATGCTTGAGGCAGGCAGCCTCAACGAACAAACATCGAAAATTCGATTTGTCGATTCGCACGCTCGCAAAATCGAGTACAGTCGACTTTCGAAGCGGGAACTCGACGTAGGGACAGGGAACCTCGCGGGAAAATTCCTTTATCGCGAGACATCTACAGTTCCAGTTATCACCCAACTTCGATTAATAACTTCTTCCAGTTTTTCCCTTTTTGTTTTGTAAAGAATAGATATCCGCAAATGGTTTCTTTCAAAAAGATTTAATTGAAATAGATTTACTTTACAATCGTTATTCTAGGAGGGGAGGTAGTAGGGTTGACATAACAAGCACGAAAATAAATAATTTGCTAATATCAATATATTAAATAATAAAACAAACAAAATTATCTATCCCAAACCGAAATCTTGATTATGACAAAAACTCGATACTCGAAGCACATTTATTTTATATATATATAAATAATATATATATATATATATCGAATAAAAAAAATCATCCTAAATCGAAAGCTTTGATTTTGAAAAGAAACCCTATACTCGATGCAACCGATACGCAAACACATTTGCAAATGAACATTTAAACCGCCATCTAGTGAAATCCTCTTTATATCTGGCGCAATATATCACAATCATTCGAAAGAAGAAAACTCCATTTCATTTTCTCTTTCCTCCCAGAAATCGCTAGATTCTGAGTAAAAGTAGGAGGGTGCTGGATGGGAAGACGGTAAATTTTTACGTTCGCGGTATAAAGCACGTAGGTTGGTTGGTTGGTTGGTTGGTTGGTAAAAAGATGAGGGGTAAGAAGGACGGGGTAGATGAAGGGAGAGAAAAAAAAGAAAAGTAAAAGAGAAAAAGGAAGAAAGAAAAAAAAAAGATGGAGGAAGAGAAGGAAGGGTGTGGTGGAAAAGAAAAAGCAGAAGCCTTTTCCCGAAAGCAGAGTTATAGTGATAACGCAACGAGGAAGCCAAGTTTATTTTCATTCCTACCTTCATCGTGCCTCCTTCTTCTCGTTTCGTCTCCCGTTTTCAACTATGGACGCTTCAACCTGTAGCTCCCCCCATTCTGTTTGCGATTTATATTTCGTTGCACGCTCCGAGGACGACGAACGCCTCCCGAACAAACTCCTATTTTTCGATTTCGTCCGCATCGAAGGTACATTATAACAGGGATTCTCCTTTTTTTTCTTTTTCTTTTACTTTTTTTTTTACTTCTTTTATTTATTTCTTCTTTTTCTTTTTCTTTTTTTCCTTTTTCTCTGGCCTCTACACTACTCTCTGGTTCAACTTGCTAATAGAAACTCGCGATTTAATCTCGAAAACTTCTCTCCGAATATAAGTTGAATTAATAAAATTAAACTCGTCTAGTTTATAGATACTACCGGTAAGATCTGAAAATATTTACCGTTTTATTCGAAAAAGTAATCTTTCATATTTTGAAATGAAACTTTTTAGGAAACGGTAAAGATGAATAATTACGAAACTTATCTAACTTAAGTCAAATTTATGATTAATAAATGGAAGGTATATATTTTTGGTTGAATTTAATTAAATGCTGACCAATCGAATGATATTATTTATTTTATTGCATGTTATCAGATATATTTAGTCCCAATTATTTAAATCATATTATTTGTATCAACATATCCCAGCTCTTGTTAAGATAAATTCTTTTTCTTCCTCTCTTTCTCTCTCTGTTATCGTAGGCGTCTTCTTCTACGGAACGAGAACCGAGTGTCGGCAATGTTAGAAGGACCATTATTCCCATCTGTCGGCATAACGAGGCGTAATTGAAATCTCTCGCATGGACACGAAGGCGCGAGCGGGCCCCGTTTCTCACGTTGGGGCCACTCACAATTGGCCTTAATGTTGCCTCTGTCCGGTGCGTAGCACGATTTTCTTTATCTCTATTTCTCTGATGGAGACTCTCTTACCAGTCTCTTGAAGAAGATCCTCACGAGAGAGAGAGAAAGATGTTCCTTAAGTGGGGAAAAAGACGAAGACAAAATAAAAAAAAAATAAAAAACAGAAAAAAGAATTAAGAAAGTTTAGCTTTTCCCTCGTATACCGAAAATTCGCTCATTCACCAATGGAAATAAAAAAGAAAAAGATACCTATCTTTATAGATAGATAAAGAGTGCAAGAGAGAGAAATGGATAACACGCGAGTGCGTGTGTGTATGTGTGTGTGAGAGAGAGAGAGTAAACCAGTACATAGGTTGAATTCGTGATTGGCATATCGACGGCTAGCTCGTAGAGTCCACGTCGAGGCGACAATAATCTCGTTAAGAGCGCACACTATACGTATTCGGCTTACCCTAGGGAAATAAATGACCGCACTACGTGAGTCCAGAGAAGGATATCTCTCGTTCTCGTTCGTAGGCCAATCCGATTCCTACGAATTTCTCTTTCTCCTCGAACGCTCGACGTACCAACGTTTCGTTTACTCGTCACGTGAACTTTCGACCTTTCCTACTCACAATTTAATCACCCCCTTTTTTAGTTTTTTTTTTTTCTATCCTTTTCTTTTTATCCGTTCAAGCTTGTTGATCGTTTTTCTGTTTTTTTTTTTACTTTTCCGCTTTTCCTTCTTTTTTTTTTTTATTATTATTATTTCTTCATTTAGTTTTGTCCGGTACGTCTACCTGATGATTCCTATTTAGATGGAGATAAGACGAGAGAAGAACTTACCAAGTTCGTTCTTGACTTGTGAGTTTGGGATGTTGATGAAATCGTAACTGATGAAAATGTTAGTTCATCTTGAAGCAAACCTAATGAGTTTCGGTAGCTACCGAAGTTCAGTCAAAAATCAGTTAAATTGTACGATTGATTTGATGGCTTTTTTTTTATTAAATATTTATATAAACGAAATGAAGGAAATATATATCACGCTAAGAGTTTGCGAACGTAAGTTAATTCATATTACAATTGATCGAAATGTTTTATATCCTATTCATAATTGTTTAGAAGCTTACGACAATGTCTATTGTTTAAAATCGTACTATTAACCAGGATGAATATTGTTCGACACGAAAAGCATCTTTCAAGCAAAAATGCACGAATAATTAGTTGTTCATTTATTCGAATCTTTAGGATTTCTAAACAAAACCTATAGAATAATAATAATAATAAGTAAAAATAAGAGAGAAGAACTGGTCGGAATTGAACGTCGGGTGGTAAATGGAGACAAAGAGACCAAGTTGAATATTTTCGTGCTTGTAAAACGAATGTTCTAGATCTATTATTACACTTTACCACTCATTTTCATTTCATTTCTCTTCACTTTTCCTAACTAAAGCGTTTTCTTTGAACGAACCTATTCTCCAATCGGATGGGCCTTTTCCTCGTTCGTCTGGGAAAGCATAAAGTATGGAAATGACGTTTGACTTAATCCAACGTTAATCGTGTTCGGTTATATATGAGACTATAACTATCCATCGCTTTTATCATCTCTCGCGAAAATCATCCTTTTGATCGATTTAACGAACTCTCTCTTTCTCTCTCTCACACACTTCATCTTGTGGACCAATAAACCTCTTCCTTCATATATTTTACCTCTTTTCAAGCAAAAATTGACTATTTATAACGTCCTATCCTTTTAACTTTACCATCCAATCTTTATGATTCAATGCTTTTTTAATACTTTTAACTTAAAATGCTAGTACGAGATAGATAGAGTTTTAAGTTCGTTCATTGATAAAACGATGTCGCTAAATTATACTTACAGAGTGTTTCAAAAGTTGATAAAATATCAAAAGAAAAAAAAAAGAAACGTAAAAACGTTCGAATAAAATTTTTAATCGAGTTATATTATTTTTCAACAGATTCATTGAAAACAAGAATATCCTCTTCTAATTTTACGTGGAAGTATGACGACATTTGACAAATTTCTCGACTCCTCTAAAACTTTCGGAATCCCTCCTGTGTATATAGAGTGGAAAAGTGCATAGATCATTGGAGTTGAAAATATCTTTAGTATCTCAAGTTAATATATCTTGAAGAGTTACTACGTTACAGTTTGCTCAGCTCACGAACCGTTTTATAGAACATTGAGGTGCCTAAAGTGCGACAACTTGCACTTCGGTCCACACAAGCATCTTGATCCTGTGCCAGCAGAACAGATTGACGAAGGAAGAACATAACCACAGGTTAGGTAAATCGCTCGAGGAATGTTAACCAGATGTCGTAATTCGCATTTATCGGCACTGGATGTATATTAGTTCCGCGGTGTGGTGATACTCCAAAGGCCATTCCGCAGATGCTCGCTTCATCGTTCATTTTCTATATCTATAGGTAGTATGCACACAAACGGATACGTGCACGTACACATATAGACACACACAAATATACAAGTATGTATATACATACGTAGCACTCGTTTTAATTGTTTGCCATCGTCTCTCGCTAAATTGGGGTTTAGTACGAGCCAGTGATATATACCGATAATCCTCTACCACCAATACCACGGAATTTTCCTATGCCAGGGTTACAAATAAAAAAGCCTTTCGCGGCACGATTTTCTTTAACGACCGTTGCAACACGTACCTATATAAAAACAAAACAAAAAAAAATCAAAAAAAAGGGAGACCATTAAATAATAACTCATTTCTGTAATATCGGTATATCGGTATAAAAAAACATCGGTTCCATTCTAATTGTTAATATATTTTGTCCCTTCCCTGTTAAACAGGGAATTGAAATCACAATTGTTGTTTATGTAAACGTCCACTCCCTTATACTTAATCCCGAAAAAAGAAAAAACAAGACGAATCCATTGAAAAAAAGAAGAAGAAAATCGTGAAAATCCATGAAAGGGTTATCATGAAATGTGGGGTGTGCTTGAGCACGCGTGCTGCCGAGTTAATCCTACAGAGTACGAAACGGCCCTTTTCGTCGATTACGCTTCGCGCGCATTCCGCCATGGATCGTCGTCCACGGTGTCCATTGTTTTGTAATTAATACTCACGCGGGGGAAGAGGTGACGGGAGAGGCGGGGGTGGCGGGGGGAGTCGCGTTGACGGATCGTTTTAACGCACCGTCGAGCTTCCCGTTAAAATATAGATGTGTTTCGGGCGTGTCTCTGCACCCTTCACTCCTTCTCTCTTTCTATCCCTTAACCTACGTATCTCTATCTCTATTTCTCTTGTACATTCTCCCTTTGCCTTTCCTCCGTACGTTTTCTCTATTTCTCATTCTCTCTCTCTCTCTCTCTCTTACCTGTACGCTGACTCATCGATCAACACGGCTATTCTCTCGCTTATATACTTCTGCTTTATACACCTGCGTTAGCCGCATGACTTGATCGATGGTACGTAGGTGCAATCATCTTTCCTCGTCCCGCAACCGAATGTCAGTAGTATTCTTTTTGAAAAATCTACGAAATAAAATAAGCAGAAAAGTTATAAAAAAAAAAGACTAAACGAATTCTGTAACATCTGAGACTTATCAAAATTTTCGAAAATATAACTACAGTTATATATTACTGCTTTACTGTTCTAGTAAAAAAAGAAAAAAAAATTATCGCAAAATTGATTGATCAATTTTTTCTTCCTATAAATTATCACATTGATTTTTGGTAATTAATACTTTTCTTATATAAATATATATAGAGAGAGAGTATCAAGTCCAAGACCTTGCGCGATAGGAGCAACGTTATCCCTTACCCGTTAACAGGATTCTTGTTTTATCGTAGAAGCCCTGTGGCTGATTAGCCGGCAGAAGGAAGCAGGAGTAATTTCGAGCCCGTTGGCGCGGCTGAACTCGGCAGGGTAGAGATAGCTATGACAAGACGAGAGTTTACACGGTAGACGGGAGTAATTACATCCAAGTTTCGGTCCTAGATCTTTCTATCTCTTTCTCTCTCTCTCTCTCTCTCTCTCTCTCTCTCCTCAGTTTCATCCTTCTCCTTATTTCTTCTTCCCTATCTCAACTCTCTCTTCTCATCCGTCCCAGCCCACACACTTCTATCGCTATTCCGCACCTCGCTTCGCTTCCGTAGATTTCCGTCTTTCGACGATGTATCCTTCATCCCCACTTCATTTCCCTCCTCCTCTCCCCCTCCTAGCCCCTTTTTCCACCCTTGTTTCCAGTGTCTCTCTATCTAACCGAAACAAGTATACGTTTCCAACTATTTCTCTCTGCACACATATGGTAATATTCACGTATTATTCCATGCTCGTAGCAGAATGAGTCGTCTGTTGATGACAAGACGCGGTGACGTTATGGGACAGGAAGTAGTGGACCTTAAAATACTTTAAACTGACTAAATTTCTACCCGAGATTTCCCCGTAAATAAATACAAATACGTTTTTCTGACGTTTGATTAAACGTTTGTTTATTTAATGAATATTATTTCAACGTGTATATGATTAAATTTGATCATTTGTTTATCTACGAACCCATTGCCACTTGATTAACTTATTCGAAATATATTTGTAATAATATTATATAAATTGATTTTTTATTAATGTTTTTATATAATATTATCTTGATTATTTCGTTATTAATGGTAACATCCATTTCGATTTTATTGCCAGATTAGTCTTTACGCATTTCAACGAATGACCGATGCGAAACGTGTTTTGCTTTAATGCTAATTACATTGTTTTATCGATGTACGGATGACGAGAGATCCCGCCCCGTTGCATCGTATGCTTCAATTTTATCCGTTTTTTGATCGCCAAGCGTAAATGATTATCGAGCGATGCGGATAACATGTTCAGAGCATCGATACGTATCGAGATTCAAGGTCATTTATAAATAGAATATGCATCCCCTCGCTGGAAATAGCATGTCAACGTCAACGATATAAACATGACATATTCCTGAACTTGAAATCACGTGATAATCTGTTGAAATATATCTGATCGTTTGAAAAAGGGAGAAGTACGAGTCAGAAATTATCCATCGGTAATTTTTAAATAGAATTTTATTTAAAATAAAAACAAATTCTTATTTAAAGATGACAGGTTGATGATCGATCGGTAAAATAAAAATAAAAAACAATAAAACGATTCGACAAAATTAACATTTAATTATTTACTTAGGTTAAAGAAAAAGTCAAGTTTATATATGTTAGCTTGGCAAGCCAGTGATTGGTCCAGTTACTTTAGAACTAAGGAGAAAGGATAACTACTAATCGTATTGGTTGTAGTTTCGATCAGCGTTCAATCTCTATGAGCGTTCGTGCGTCAAGTTTTCGTTTAAATCGCAAGCCCTTTGCCCTTTTATCGAGCTGCCCGTGCGAGCCAGCAAAAATCGTTTCAATACATACACATACACACACACATACACACAACATCGTTTACCGCTTTTCGTATGGGAAGGCGTGGGCGTATGTAGCTTCACACGACGATGCTCGTTACTCGCGTTGCAGCACGATTATGCAGCCACTTAGCATAATTATCCTCTTGTATGCCTACGTTCGCATACGTACATATACGCGTCTAATACATACATATAACATACATGTGTAGATAGCGAATCGAGCTCGGTTCTCGCCGATATAATCGACGTTGGTGCTACCGACAAAAAATAACCCTCGATGATATCGAGTCAATGTTTTTATTGACTTTATGCAATCTATCACCGCATGAAATTATAGTTGGTTTTATGATAATTACCAAGTGTATGAGGTAATCAGTCGAAATACAATCTCGTAATCACTTATTGATGATAGTTATCATGTCACCATTGAAAACTTGGAATTCGTTTATTCACGAAATATCAGTCAAACCGTAAAATGATTATACTGATCAGCTAGAATTGAAATAATAATGAGTTTTGTTTCTTTCCTATTTATTCATCTCTCTCGATTTTATTTAAGCGAATCATAAACTTACTCATAAGAAACCATATCCATAAATAAAAAAAATAAAAGAGGTCTTTTGAGGTCCTCATTTTAGATAAGCCCGAGCAATATGCAGAAGGTTTTAGAATTGTATGCTCTACAGGATGCACATTTATATGGACTCTTTTATTTGCTTTGACGTTCGCGAGTTACCCCCGAAGAAAAGAATGCAATACATAGTTGGTATGTTATATAGGTATGCGCGTGATGCTTTTTGGGGTAATAAATAACCAGCTTTCAGAACGAAAGGAACGCAAAGGGTCGATCTGTGAGAGCTCGGTGACGAATGAACGACGCGACGCGCATAGACAACGGCGATACGAATCATGGGATCATTAATCTTTTTTACATGGTACACGTGAATTTAATGTAATCTCGTTTTCCCTCTCGTGAAACGCGCTTCCCTTCCCATCCCTACCCTTTTTCTCATGCTCTCTCTCTCTCTCTCTTTTTCTCTGTCCTTCGACGAAATGAAAAAGACGTCTTTGTTCTACCTTTCACATCGTAAATTATATTTGTTTATCACACTTTAAGTTTTTGTTAATTATTTCACAGTGATTTATTAAATCATATTTTACAATTAATTATATAATAATAATAATAATAATAATAATAATAATAATATAAAATATCACATTGTCAGAGGATTATTTCTAGAATATTTTCAATAAGGCTACGATATGTCGACAAGAAGAATGACTATGACAATTCTTTAAGAGAATATATTATATTTGTTCCCTTTTTATTCGTAAAAAGGATCTTATAGAAAAACGAACATAGATAGAGAGTTATATAACGTCCTAGATTGGCTTAACGAGTCCCTCCCTGCTTTCCCCTTGCAATAATTCGCGAGGAACATAAAAATGCCGTATCAATTCTCTCAGAAATGGGAATTCGTAAAGAGTATTATTAGGCACGGCAGCCATCATTACGATCGGAAAAGTAGGCTCACATCAGTGGCCGTAATTCTGTCTAATTTCGGTAAAGTGCATTCGGAAAGAGTAAATTAACGAGGTAACACGAGCAAAGTAATGTGTTCGTTCTCTGTCCTATGAGAAAAACGAGGTTGATGGGGGGCAGGGCTTTGGGGGGAGTTATAAGAGTGGTGAGGAGTGAGAGGAAGGAACGGGAAGATTGCGACTGACGGAAAACCCGATTCTGTCTCGAAGCAGACGTTTCCTTTAGCCCTGGTAACGCTATTTTTCTCTTTTCTTTTTTTTTTTTTTTTTATTATCTGTGGGAGAAAATTGAGTTTTGTTTTCTGTCCTCTTGTACACGCCACCAGCTATATGTATGAGCGGACTTCGTCTCTCCTTTGCTTTTCTCTTTTCTTTCCCTTTCTTTCGCGCGAACCTTTAACACCTTACTACTTTTCCTTCGAACTTTTCGTCAACGCAATTCTACACCCTTAACATCCACCACCCCCTTTTCCAAACCCTCCCGACGAAGGTAATGAGATTTCTTTGATTCTTCGTTGCTCTCTCTCTTTCTCTCTGTCCGTCTTTCTCTTTTTGTTTCTTTCTTTCTTTCCACGTAATAAGAATTCTTCGTCGAAGTTTCCTAGTAGGTGTGCGATAAAAGATTTGTCCTATCTTTTTTCTTTGTAAGAGTGAGAGTTCTTTTAGCTTGTGCAGCGGATCATAGCGAGTAACTAGAAGAGAGTAAGAAGAAGAGAATGCAGTTTATTATAGTCCGCGTGAGTGACTCTTTCTCCAAGAATAGGAGAAGTGGGGTGCATCGAAAATTGGAAAAGTAAGTTAAATGATAAAAGGAATGATAATGCTTGGGAGGTGGGGCGGGGAGGGGTAAGGTGGATGTGCTTGTTTGAACTAATTCGTTTAAAAGTAAATCTTGATATTAGTCGAGACGATGGCTTGGATCCGAGAACAGGCCAGCCGTTTTAGACGGACGCGATGCGAGATAATAATTATGCAAATGGCTACGTTGCTGAAACTACTACCAACACAAGCGGGATACTAGAAGAAAGAGAGAGAGAGAGAGAGATAAAATCGAGCAACAGATGTCTGAAACTGCTCTCGTTCGTTCGCGAAGCTATCCGTGCTTCTTGTAGAATCACCGATAGAGAATACAAGGTGGGACACAAGGAGATGAAGCATCAACCAAGAAGAAAGGAAAGACTATTTTCTATCTCAAGATAACGCCAAGAAGGACGCCAAAACTTCCATTTTGAATTCTTCCATATTCCTCCTCCTCGGTGTGTCGGCAGGTGGCACCGATTGCAACGCCACGTCGCCTCTTTTCTCCTCTTTTTAGAGGAAAAAATTTCAAAGAAAATTCGACGCCATAAAAAATCACGACGACGCGCACATTTCTCCTTTTTTCTTCTTTTTTTATTTTTTTTTTTATTTTTATCAAAAGGCTTTAACTATCGTACTCTCGAAGTTTTAGCCGATTCTAATCTTTACAGTTGAATTTTAAAGTCGTGTAATACGTTATGGAAACTCAGACTCCTAATTGAAAGTTTAAGGAAAGTTAAGAACAGGAGTGAAAACATTCGTTACGATTCTAGTACGTTTATCAATCAATCAATCTACAGATTCTCATTACGTCTTTATGTCAAGAATATGAAGAATTTGTTCTCGAGCTGTCACGCGTAAATAGACAAATTGATAAAAATAATTTTATCAAAATTGTTGTAAAAAGTCATGGATAAGAGAAGAATAAAACAATATTTAAAAAGAAATAATAAAATAATACAAATGATTGTGTTACTTTAACGTTGCTTTTCAATCCTACGAAAGTTTTCTCGTATAGAACGGATTATGAGATTCTGTGCTTCCAAGCTGCTGCCATTTTCAATCAAAAAAAAAAAAAAAAAGAAAAATAAAAAATAAAAAGAGTGAGAGAGAAAGAAAAAGGTGAGATGAATACCATGGAAGGTATTTTTGCGAGGATTTGGTAGACGTCGAAACGCATCAAGCCGTCCGTTATTTCGAGAAGCGGTGGAAGGGAAGGGTAGGGAAGGGAAGTTTGACCCCACCTCTCTCGGTAAGAAAAGACGAATAGGAAAAAGCTTTGGGCGGTTTCCTCAGGGCTTTCGAGGATTTCGATCGGCTAGAAGAATTTTTCTTCTTTCCCTAGGAGCAGTAGTACCTCAGAGAGCCCTCTCATTTTCCGTCGCTTCGTACAACCGTGGACTCGACAATGCCAGTGATTTCTATCCATTCAATTCGTCCTTCCCTCTTCTTCTTTTCCTTCTTCTTCTTCTTCTTTGCCGACTCCTCTTGCGTTTATCGGGTGTCAAACGATGCGTCGTTGCTGGAACGGACCGAAAAGGATCCATTATCGATCTGTGGCTATCCATACACTACTTGGAGAAAAGTACGATGTGAACGTGTAGGGTGTCGAGAAAAGGAACGCCTAACTCCTATGAGCACCCTTCGTAGACGTCGTGGCTTGGATTTCGTGCCACTCGGTGATAAGCCGCTCCAACCAACCAACGATCCAGCCCTTAAACATTGGCCTTAGTTTCTTTTGGCTAGAACGAAATCGCTTCGGGGTTTCGTTCCGCGAACGAATAGCTTCGATCGACGAAGAAGACCCTGCTTTTTGCCTGTTCCTCCAGTATATCTGGATTATAATTGGTCAACAGTTGGAAACAACTGTTGTTTCTTAATAGGATCACGTAAGGGTAACATTTAATGGATGACGTCGAATCGATGATGACATGTAGACTAAAAAACTATTGGGTTTTTATTAAAACTTTTCTTACTTTATATGTATTTTTAATCCTAATAAAAAGGGAATATTATTTTTCGTAATAATACGAATAAAATGTAACTTAATTTTAGATTTCTACGAATACGATCCATGTTATTAGCGTAGATCTAATTTCAAATAAATTTCGTCCTCATCCAGATTTCATTTCAAATTACTAAAACTTTCATGCAAATCCTATGTAAGCTAAAGGATTATGTTCTCCAACGAGCATTCAGTTTTATCCTAAGCAACGATCACGAAGGTTTATTGTAATCCTACACGAGCTGATATATTCTTGTGTACGTGCATACATGTCCCACTGTTTTCCAACATCGCTATAGTCCCTCATATTTCTGCGGCAATCCGCAATGACCGACCGTGATTTCCATTCGACGTCGTTGCGTGCTCCCCGTCGGTTTACTCTGAGAAAACATGCGAGCTCCGCGACGAGGCCGAGGCCGAAGCATTTACATTCAAATTTCTTTCCCTAGACTGAACCTCGCGATGCGTGTGACGTGGAACCAACAACGATTCCTTTGCCGATCGATCCACCCACCATCCCCTACTGGAAAAAGATTCTTCCTGTTGGATATAAAACAAAAAAAAAGCTAAGGTTTCGATCAAAAACAAGTCGTTCCACGAACTCTAATGTTCAGTTTTTCTCCAGTAAATAGTATTTTAAAGTAGCTGCGGTCTATCTTTTAAGGAAAAAAAAAGTTAGCTGTACTAGGAAGCGAATGAATATCTCTTTTTTGTGTTCTCTCATAAAAATGTAAATCTATGGATAGATTTATAACCGTGACTCATACATCGAAGTTGTACATTCGATGTTTACAACAAAATTTTATATTTCTTGTTGTATAAATAAAACGTTGCTAATTAAAAATGTATTTAATGCAACTACGAGAACTGTACATCCCTCTAACAAATAAAAATGTTATTGAAAGAAACAGAAAGTGCAATGTTATTCGTAAAACTTACTATGAGTTCTCTTGGTTCGACGAAATAATAGAAAGAAATACGAGTCTCTATGCCGGTTGGAAGAGGCGAAGCGAGCACGCAATATCGATGGAAGAATCCCTTGTGAGTTTTAATCGAGATGGGTAAGAGAATAGAAACGGCATCGGGGGAAAAGGTGATTACTGGGGTGGGTTGTTGGGTGAAAGTGTTCGAAGGAGCAGAAGGAGAACGCAAAGTAAACGAGCGCTAATTGGAGCTGGAACGGTTTTGTTTACCATGACTACTACTGTAACTACAATCAACTACTACTAGCTAGCTAGCTAGCTAGGTGGTATAGCGCTTACCAGATGTCTTCCCGTTGCTTTCTTCGCGAACCAAATCGTGGGGTTAGATTTCCCCATAGACGCAATAAAAAAAAGTAGTCTGGGATGAAGTTAGGCGAGGTTCGGGATTAACAAACGATTCGTATCCGTACGAATTCACTAACTGTACTCCGCCACAGGGTATTGGGTATATATATTGAATTATGTAGATACCCAGTCAGTTTCCTCAGGGTATTCTTACAGTCGACTGAGTTTCATGTGGGGTGAAGTTCCTTGCTGGACCCAATATAGTATTTACTTGCCGTGGTTGAGGTTGCTCACCACCTTTACTTCGAATCGTAGGATAACTTTGGCAACGGATATTGGAAAAAATAAGAATTAGAAGCATGATAGGGGAGCACTCCCTTCCATAAATTTTATTATCCCATATAGACCCCAAAATCAATTAGAAATAAAGATATGTACTACTTCAAATATTATGAAAGCAATAATATTTGCTTTTGGATATAAACAGATCGTTTTTCTTAAACGATTTCGAGCTTTATTCTTTTTTTCCCTACATTCATTTTATATTTTTCTTGTGCATAATAAAACGAGAGAATTCTCGCTCGGGTGTTCCAGCACGTATTTTCTGAACGAGGCCATCTCAAAACCAACCGCATCACGTTTTTCGATTTAAAACCCCAAAGGCCAAGAACTATCCGCCCAACGAATACATTTCCACTAGTTTGGTAAAACATTGGTATCGCGCAGCAAGTTCCCATGCCGAACGAAACCCTAGTTTTACCGGTTGTTTTTCCCTCTAGTATATACGTGTGCTTGCTCTACCTTTGCTATTTGCATAGATCTTCGTAGGAGCTGCACGACGACACATCCTGCTGTGCCAAATTGAATTTCTGATGGTGTTACCCGAACGACCTTTACACTTCTAGTCCCTTTGGGCCACTCTCTGGGATACTTCAATTCGCCTATATTTTATTTATCGTTTCGCGATATGCTCTCTCTGTCTCTCTCTCTCTCTCTCTTTCCTTTCCAAAGCAAAAAAAGGACATTACCGAGGAATATACCAGTTTCAGTCCGGTTGAAATAGCCGCTTGCGTTCGGAGGTATCGATGAAGTTTTCTTTCTGCATGAGATATATATATATATAGATATAGATATATACAGGATGGCCAGTGTTAATACCGGAAATAAAAGTGGCAAAAAGCTGGCATAGGGATTACGCAGCATCCTCTTCGGACAAGTTTATTCCTACAAATCTATTTTCTTCTTTTAGATTTTACAGCAAGAGCGGCGGAAATCGTAACTCCACCAGTCTTCTTACTGGCTCTTATCGCGATAGAGAATTATCTTTCCGATTATATCTTCGCGCTATAATAATACGCGTCGAGGCGGATACGGAGACTGATGATCGTTAAAAGAAATTATTTCTTAACGGTTAGAAGCTAGCGGCATTCAAGAGCACACATATCGATAGCTAGGAACATTCGAGGTTTCATAAACTATGATACATGATAGTAATCTTAACAATGATCGTTCATAAAAGTAATAAAGGTCATCTGAACGACTAAGGTTCAAGAATTAACTCATTTCTCTAAGTAACATAACGGTTGTCAGGTGTGTCTCCGGCCGGAGACACGAAAACGACTACAGTTATCTATTAGGTCATCAACTATGAAGTGTTTCATTTTAAATGAAAAGTAATTAGGATAATAGGACTTTTTATTCATCAATTACCTAACACAAGTAATTGCCTTTTTAATAATAATAAAAAAAAAGGAACGAATCTGGCAGAAAATGTTTATACCCCGAAGAATTCTCTAGATAAAGGTAAAGTATTAGGAAGATTGCATCATCTAGAATGCGTAGCGTGTACTTGGTTGGAAGGTTCAGTGGCGCGAGAAAAAGAGGCAATTCGTGGCTACAGCATTCGATCGGACGAGGTGCTTAAGTGTGAACGCAATTACCAGCGTAACCACCTACGGTGGTATCGAATAACACGTATTAAGAGAGGCCGGTGAGGAAGAAGAGGGAGAGAGAAAGATAAAGAGGAAAGTGTTCGCGAAGGAGAAAGAGAGAAAAGAAAGGTTAGGTGCAATAGGTGGTGATTGTGGTGGTGGTAAAGTCGAGAGGCTGGGACTAACGAGCAAGGCGTGATACTGGCTGGCGAAGGAACGGCTAGCCCCCACTGTAGTAACGTTGGGCCCACCAGCGTCAGGCCCACGAGCATAGCCTTCTCTTACCCGCGTCCACGCGTTCGTCTTCGGTCATTGATCGCAATCTCTCGCTAACGAGCTTACCGCCGGGTGCGAAAATCTTACCCGGGGCACACCACGGTCCCGACCTGTGGCTTCTTCGGTTCTATCTCTCTCTCTCTCTTTTTGCTTTCCAGTATTCTCTTTTTCAACATCTCGCTTCTCAGCCTTTCCTTTTTTGCCTTCTTCTTCTGTTTATTTTTTTTCCCATCTCGAAGATTCCTCGAGTGCCTACCTGCGTGCTCGATGATAATCGAGCAAGATCCACCACTGAGCTTCCTCACGAACCAGCCAGGATCTTTATTTACAAAATCGATCAGCCCGTTTAAACCTGATCGTTATTTATGACTTTAAAACAGAGGATCGGGAGTCGGTTCATCTTTACCTACCTGCAGGTATCTCTTGTAATTCAAACAGCGTCCTGCTAAGAGTAAAGAGAAAAGAAAAATATCGTCATAAGTTGGGAACTAAGTTCAATGACCCTAATGAAGATCGATTCTAATCACAGAAATGTTAATGTCTGTTTGGAATAAGTGAAAGCGAGATGATGAAATGGGGGATAGGGGACGGGGGTGTCCAATGGATCAGTTTCGGCACTGAATTACATTGGCCCCAAAATCTTAAGGGGGTTGGCTACGACATTCAATGTCGTGCACGCCTACGCAGATGGTGTACTCGGGGTGTAGCAGTTAATTTCCTCCGTCCAAACAGCACTAATCCCGAGTGACATAAGCCAACTGACGGCTAGAGAAGAGACTATTATATCGTTCTAGGAGAGAGTCAAAGAGAGAGAGAGAGAGAGTGTGTGTGTGATGGAAACAGAGACAAAGACAGAGAGAAATAGAGGAAGGGACTTGGAAGACTGGGGGAATAGACAGAGAAAGAGATAACAAAGTTCGGACGAACTCAACTACGTACTCCGTTATGTTTCTTTGTCACTTTATCCTCTCTTTCTCTTCCATCTCTCTTTTCTCGTTCTTTCCGCGAGTAGGTACGTGTAAGCAGTGTGGTGTTCCGCGTCCGTGCAAGCCGAATGAAACACGTAGCCAATTAAAGCGAGCTGTACGTTCCGGTTTTGCTTGTGAATCAAGTTGTACGATGCATCGTTCTCCAAATCCTTTGTACACATACACCAGTCGTGAATACCTTGCCAACGGGAATTCGTATAATCTCCAACGTTGAACTTGTAACTTGAGATTGAACGAATAAAATTATGGTGTACAAACTTATTCGTCGATCTTATGCATTATTTGTTCTCGACATAATTTATCCATTATTTAAACACTTTATTAAAAACGCTATTGCATTTATCAAAGTCATTGTCTGAAAATAATAATTTTGTTCTAAGGATAAGAGAGAAAATAAGAAATAATCCCGAAACATCAAACCTTCCTTCAACTTGGGATTTTTTGCGATGACACTGTAAACTCCATAGGCTTTCTTTCGGATTTATTTTCTATCTCGGTTCGTTACTCTCCAGTTTTCTCTACCTGCTGTAGTCCCTTTCCACGACAAGGAGACCTAACGTAAAAGGATTTATAGGAGACACCATGTGACATGCCGTCATCCTATTACGGATCATCGTAAGCCTATTTGTTTAGGATCGGAACGGTCACGAGCTTAGATCGTCATCTAATTGTCTGGAGTAACGTGTGTTCCAAAGTTGCAGCAACCTGACGTTCCCATTGGCCAGGTTCACAAGTTCTCCTCTTCCTTCCAAGAGCCTCAATGACGAACCACTTTTGTTAGCATCGTGAGAAGCAGATGCACTAATGCCAAACCGTTTGACGCGATATTTACTTTACTAACAAGGCGAAAGTAGTCTTTCTAGGCAGTAGGATAGAGATAATACGAAAACTAGGGACGAATGGAGCCGAGAGGTAAAGAGAGATAAAATGCTGAAGTAGGAAGAGAACAGACAAGCTATGGGCTTTCTGCTCTAAATATATATCTTCGAGCTTGTTGTATGGGAAGTGACGAGGGAGAGATATTTTCTCTCCCTCGTTCCATAACGAGCGGGGAAAAACGATGCCACCTGCTCTTCTTGCCGTGCGCATGAACTTTAATTAATAGGCTCGAAAAACGACGTTTAATAAAGTACATTAAGCTGGAAGAACGTACCCAGACATATCTCTTTCTCTTTCTCTCTCTCTCTCTCTCTCTTTCTATCTATATATACTCGTTCATATGAAGAATTTAATTGTCGACTTTTAATTGGATAGCACGAACTGACGAAAAAGTCAACATTGGAAATTTGATGAAAAATCAGAAACATGTTCGGCGAAATATTTTAATAATATTGATCGTACAAGAATGATTTTCAATTGGTTTTAAAAATAATTTTCCCCTAGGCTTTTGATAAAAATATAAAAGTCAATTAAGTTAATAATAAAATGACTGGGTACGAAACAAAAAAAAGAACTAATAACCGTTAACGATCGGACCTAAAAAATTGTTTTCGTGAATCATTTTTGATCGACAGACGAACATTTCGGTTTATTTCTCTCGTGTCTTCTTGATAGATGAGATAGACTAAAAAAAAAAAAAATAGAAAAAGAGAATGATCCTGACTTTGACTAGGCGCTGTATTCGAGCTAGTATAGATGTCGATTCTACTCAACGTCTTGGCAAGATGTGCGTTCGACGCGTCGTTTATGTTCCGATCAGGAGGAGGCATGCCGCGAAACTGACGTGTTCCTACGGCACCGGGCAGCACTCGAGACTAATTGATCGTACGTCTAGACGCGATCGCTCGTCCCTTAGTCTATATCGAGTTGTCGATCGAGTTCAGGTGATCGGATATATCCACTAACAGCTTCATACTATATCTATCATCTACTTGTATCTTGCGCGTAATCTAGGCACGAAGTTAGTAGGTATGTATCTATTGACTATTTGTAGGTTGAACAAATTTCGTTCTAAATTGATCTATTGAATTATACATCTACCAATTTCTGATTTACATATATTTACTCTGTACGGTGTTTCAATTGAGCAACGTCAATTGAATGAATATGAATATATATCAAACAGTGACCCAACGAATCATCATTTTAACGTTCATTCTTTCATCGACAGAAGTAATCGCAATTACTAAAGTAGAATAATTCGTCGGTGCAATCATTATTTGGATGGACAGAATGCTAGGAATGGTATATGGGTCCGAGCCAAGGTCATGTCGGAAAAAGTCGGCATTAGCAAGTTGTTACTAAATTTAAGCGTATACCGTTATTCGTTCTTCGAGTTTACACGCTTGTCCGTTGCGAATACATTTTCGGGAGTCTTGCTCTGACGGACCAGATAATTGTCCCCTGTCGGATTAGGGAATATCGTCTCCAAGCTTCTGCCGAGTCGGATTGCCAATTATCTTATTCCTTCGCTGGTACACTCGTCATAGACTCTGGTAGTTTCTACTAAAAAATTTCGAAGAAAACATTTGCCTGAAACGATTAGCAAGGGTGTTGGAAAGAACATACTCGAGATATTTATTACATCTAAAATTACTTTTGAAAAATTCGCCGAATTGGTGGACGGATCTTTGCAGGAGGACGTAGGGCTTGCGACGAGTGTGCTGACTCTGATCTAAATTTACTGCTGTGTTTCATGTAAACGACAGAGAAAGCCCTCGACATAGCGTAACATTCACGGGCAGACGGTTCGCACGAGTACCGACAACCACGAACGCTTGCTCTCTCCCTCCTTCTCCTCCCCCGTCTCTCTCACTCTCTCTCTCTCTCTCTCTCCAGCTTCTATCTCCGTTTCTCTTCCTCTCACTCCTCTGTGGCTGACGGCCGGCTTATCTATGCTCCAGTTTCCTCCCCGCGAGATATCTATTCGTCTCTCGAGTTCACGTCTCTGACGCGTTCAACGAGCCTTTGATCGAGTGCTTATCGCGTTCCCAACCCTCTAGTTTCGACCCTTTGCTATTTAAAATCACGTTTCTTTCAAGAACTGACTGTTACCACAAGTGGCATGAACCGTTATCTAATGGAGTTGTTTGTTTGAAAAAGAAAAACTGATACGTTTAATATCAACGAGGAAATATATTCAATGGAAATTATCTAGTTCTTGGTTGTTAATAAATAGTAGCTAACAATGTTGATAACAAGTTGATGACAATTCTACAACAGAAGTAAAATCAATAAAGAAACTGGCAAGAATTGTCTGTCCTAAAGCTTTTCCCTCCTCCTGCTTTACAACTTTTTCTCTCTCCTTTCCACCCTTTTTGTGTTCGTTCATGCGAGAAAACGCGAATGAGATTGCACCCGTAGCTGGTACAGGAACACCGCCAATTGTTGCAACGTCGAGGAGCGTGGCCCACACCTTTTTACTCTCTCTCATCCCCCACGTCGCATAGCCACCATCCACTCGTGCCCATTGTGTTCCCATTGTATCCTCCCTTTTCTATTGCACGAGGCATTTTTATTGCAACCGCTCGTCGAGCTTTCCGCGGCTCGCAATATCCCTGCAAGGTGAACCTCGCGTCAAACGAATCGCAAACGTTTGTTTCCGTCTATGCTGGACTCGCATCGCCCCTACTACCATCATTTTTCGGACCTTTGTAGCAATGAATATGAAATAGTTGTACAAGCAGAAATAGCACAGAAAATATTTTCTTTTTAACAATGGTATTTAATTTATCACCTATGTTCATAAGTTAATCCTTATGAATTTATTCCATATAATCGTTTGGTACAATTAGTTGAAAAATGTTACGGAGTTATAATAACCTTTTCTTTTTTTTCACTTTTCACGTTCTCAAACGAAATTGAAATGTACGACCGAGAATGTAATTTTCTACAAATTACGATTTCCCTATTCTTTTTCTTTTTCTTTTTTTTTTCTTTTTCTTTTTGTTATGAGACTTTACCAGGAAAAAGAATTCCACCCTCGTCGGGGATTTGCTTTATTTAACTAAGAACAGTTACTGCTCGATTCTAGCATTTTAATAGTCACCGAGTTTATTTCCCTCGGAATGGGAAAAAACTATTAACAGAGAGAAGGGTGGTGGCATCTTCCTCTGTCTTCCGATTTACATTTTTTAATCGGAAAAGAAAATACGTTGGAAGAAAAGTTCTTCTTAATAGCGAACTCGTCGAACCCTCGGTTATTACGAAAAGACTCTGAAGCATTCTCGTTTTCCCCGCAGACAATCGTCCGTATAATATTTCAAGAGATCGAATGCTATTGTTCATCGAAATCGCAGTAATACATCGACACCTAGAAGTTCGCCATACTGGCGAACTATTGCGCTTGTCTAGTAACTCGAAACTCGTCGCTTTATCCCTCGACAGCAGCACCCCTAGACATTTCACGTTCAAAGTGTTTCTTTCTTCTTTATAGAGAAGTAACGTGAGATCGAAAGGATTCGTCTTTCCAAAGACGTGTCTAGGGAAAAAATAAAACAGACAGAAATGGAAGACATATAGATGAATTATTATATTAATTACATGATATAAATATAATCTCACTTTTTTATAAGATTCAACGATTTTATATAATAAATAAATCATCATCATTTTGATTAGACATCAGTTCCTCTTTTCTCGTGAGAATTGGAAATACTAGAACTCGTAAAGTGATGGTCATTTCAAGTCACACCTACTTTCTAATTCGATGTTTCAACGATGGTAAAGTCAAGGAAGTATCCTCGCACTTCCTTCATTGGCTCTAAACGTTGAATATGGAGTTGTAAATGACAAGAAGAAATACTTGTAAAAGAGCTCTCAGAAGTTCATCGTGGTGTTTTCCTCTTAAGTTGCCTTACGATTATAGGATCGTTCGAATATACTTAAAGTACTACAAAACTTGCAAACTGATAGTAGACTAACGATGACTTAGAATTGGAAGTAATATTTCAAATCTTCGAGTAGTTGCTGTCACTTGGAACTTTATAACTTAAAATTAAAGATTGTTTTTATGATTTACTAAACACCTAACCGACCTAACAAAAATATTATTTATATTTAATAAATATCAAATATTAACTTTTACAATAATAAAATACGAAATTTCCAAATATCAAATCTAAAGATTTTGAGTTGACGTCAAACCTCGATGAAGTTATACCTAAAAATGGATACAGAAGTTAAACTAAATAAAGGAATAATAGATATCGAAAAACTGGTAAATTAGAAGAAGACTAGAAATACGATCTTTTTACTATTTTATACCGTGACGCGCTTACGGAAAATGCAATCGTTCTGGCGTGGCGCCACGCGATGCAATTACCGAGGGAATTCTAGGCACGCGGAGGGTTTGATACCGAGAGGCACCAACCCATACACACAGTAGTAGACACGTCGTGCCATTGCACGAAAACAACCCCTCTGTCTCTGCTAGCGCTAGCCCTTTCTCCTCTCTTCGTCCCTTTTACTTCTCTTTCTCCAACCGATGAAAGGACGGCAGGGGTTGGCAGGACTGAAATTCCAGCTGGATACGATCTCCAAAAAGCGTCAGTCTCTCTCACTGTTTCTCTCACTCTGCAAACCCCCCCACCACCCCCTCCCTATCTTTCTCTATGAGAGACTCCCGTCACACAGATTATTATAGCTCTCCCTTTTACGATCAATACTATAAACGGATTATTAACGCGTGCTAGCTCGAGTCACTGTGTTATAAATGTGCAAAATCTTTTGGTCCTCCCCTCCCCCCACCTTCCTCTCATCCTAGTCCTTTCTTTCTCTCTCTTTATCTATCTCTCTATCTCTCTCACCATCGAATTTGAAATTTGATTCCTCGATACGATGTTTCTCATGCCAACGAACTTTCACGGTGTATATCTTTTCCTCTATCGATTTTGTTCCAAAGTTTTTTTTCATGTCAGCATGGAAAGTTAGATGGTTGATAAAGAGTGTAGAGTGAGATACTAGAGTCGAGCATATCACGAGAAGAGGATTTTGCATTAATGAATATGATCTGTTATTGTAACGGTGGGTAGCACTTTTCTAAATCCTCTTATATATGAGGCGAAATGGGGACGAAAAAGACAAGGGCAGACGGAAGATGAGGAAATAGAAGCAGAGTAAGGAAAACTTGAAGAGAGTCTCCTAATAAGAATGCTACTTGCAATAAAATAGGATTTCCATTTGATAAGGATCATGAAAAACTGCCAAGTAAGATCGTTTCGAATACATCAGCAGAGTTATTCTTGATTTTATATTCGTTTATTCTTATTTCAATGGCCTCAATCTTTTTTCTTTCAAATGTTATTCTCGATATTTTTTTTTTTTGACAAAAAATATTTCTTTATACTCGATTGGGCACGATTTATTCTTGTGTTCTAATTTTTTATTTTATTTTCTTTCTTTTTTTTCTTTTTTCAAATAGTTAAACCTAGATTGAGTCGAATAAAATAACAACCTAGTTTCTAAGTTTAATATAAAGGATATATAATATATCTAAAGAGGCAACTCTCAAAATATATTTCTATCAAAATCGTTGATCGGATAAATGAAATTCGACGGAGGCACGAAACCGTATCAAGAATAAGAAAGCCGCGTGATCTCTTCTGACACGTAATAAACCGTCCGCTCTGAAGGCAAAAGGAATGAGGAGGAGTATAAGAATAAGAAGAAGAAGACGAGGACGAAGAAGAAGAAGAAGAAAAGGTAAAAGAATCATTTCAACACAATGCCCGAGGCTTTGTGGTGAAGACATCACGGATGAACGTTAATCGTGACACAAAATTGGAACGTGAATACAATAGGTGGGACAGTTTGGTTTTTTTTTCTTGATTTCGTTGTTGAAAAGACGATGATCCCCTAACCGAGCAGACCTAAAACGAGTTGGATATTACTCTACAATATCTCGAGTCACGATTATTTTAATTCTATGACTTTCGTTTATAAAAAGAAAAAAAGAAATGATTTGCTTTGAAATATGATTAAACTACGTTGCTGCATTGAACTAACAATAAGTAAACGAAAAAGGGATTACATTTGAAAAATTAAGCAAATCGAGCATTGAATGACTAGTCAACCGGAAATGAAACATCATTGACTCAGGAAGATTCTTCTGTTTAACCACGACGAGATGTCAGTTATAACAGACGTTTCAGTAGATGGACCGGTTACCCTCTAGACACTCCTTTTCGCTAATAGCATGCACGCGACCATCCGGACCACACGTGCGCAATAATAGGAACGAGCTTGAAGTAGGAACTGGTACACGTGCAAACAGAAATACATACATACATATATATTTTTATATATATATATAAACCTATGCTTGTACATCGGTCCACCGATCAAGCGTAGCATAGCGACGAGCGTCTGTCGCTAGCCGACTTTCTACCGTTCCATCTGTTCCTTGTTACCCGGGGTTATTAATTAGCCGCTTTCTGGTACTCGGTAAACTTGGGGTTGTCGAATGCGACTCGAGTGACATCGACGAGAGCATTCGAAATTATCCGGCATATGCGATAAGAATTAAAAACAAGAGAGCGGATGTGTGTTGAGAACGAGCAAAAAAAAAGAAGAACGTAAAAGAGGCGGAGAGAAAAAAACAAACAAAAGATGAAAAAGTAGAAGAAGAAGATGAAGAAGAGGAGTACTCCGAGAGTAAAACGAGGACAACAATAAACTTTTGTTGAGCGATATCGGGAAATGCATACGCATCAGTAATATTCGACGAAAGTGCTTTTCTGCATCTCATCTACTTCGAAGCCTTCATATCGCTCTGGGATTTGTACGGCACCACACCGTGTTGTACACCACGATGCGTCGTTACGTCTATGCTAGGTTTCAACATTCTCTCCGAATCTCCTGGTGGCAGCCTCAAGCGGCCCTCGCCCGCAGAAATGTAAATACCGCTCGGCCAATCAGCCTGATTGGTCCCATTCGCTCGGATGCTCGTCATTCAGCAGCGCATATAACGTGCCTTACGGGCCGGCTCGAACGGGCCTCCTGGATCCGCGCATTGTTCAGGGAATTGGTGTATAAGTGCGTGTACACGAGAACGCACGTAAACCGCGATTCCACCCAGTCTCGACGCATCCAGGATTTCGTCCTAGTAAACGAGAAGGTACATTAGTAGTCAAACATGTACATATGTATAATACTCTCTATCCTACGAGATCGAAAACTTTCAACGATGTTAAAGCTTGAAATTATAATAATTCTATGTCGAATTATCGATTTAATATTGGATTAGGTATTATGATAAAAATTGTAAGATCCATTATTTTATCCTGGCTCTCCTGGAATTCATATTTTTGAAATTGAGATAAGGAATTAATAAAGTTTTACTTAGTATTATTGGAATTTAAATATTACGTTCCAAAGAAAACAGTATTTCAATACGGTTGAGACGCACATTAGAGTGCGTGCGTACGGTTGTCAAACGAAAGCAAAAAAAAAGGGAGAAAGAGGGCGAGGACAGATATTTGAGATTTTTTCCTCGAGGGCACAATGAAAAGCAACGGTCTAACAGAAAAAAAGAAAAAAAAAAAAGACAGAAAAGAAGACAGAACAGAGAGAAGAAGAGAGTGGTGGAAAGGGTCGAACAATCGGCGATGCGCACTTTGAGCAAAGAGGAATTAAGTGAACCCAAAGCCCAAGGTTGAGCGAGCAAAAGCAGTCAGTCAGTCCGGGGAATAGAGAGTTCGCCGCACGAAGGTAATATCCTTCATTCGTCGAGATAACGTGTTTGAGCGAAGGGATGTTTACAAGGGTGGACCGAAACGTAATGTGGAAGCGAAGGAAAAGAAAGTAACGACTCTACTTGAGAAGATGAACCTCCATAGTGGGGGCCTCCTTTCTCATCGTCGTTGTAACATCTTCTTTCTGTCTTTTCCTTGCGAGATAAAGAAGAAAAGAGAGAGAAAAGCCAAAGACGAATGGAGTTCAGAGAAAACAGCACTTACGTCTCACGTTTCTAATCTGGTCCGATTCTTGTTTACTGGAAGCTTCGATAAAGGAGTAAGAGAAAATCTGCAGGAATTTTCTGTCTCGGAAATGTAACTTGAAATTTATTATGCTGGTAAATATAAACTTGGCAATGGAACAAAAAGAAAAAGAAGAAGGAAAACAGAAATAGGATAACGCGTGTCGGCGGTGGCTAGGATTAGAAAGTTCAAGCTCAGAGAATAGTTGTGTTCGCTTTTCGCTTTCTCGAACAGCTGGCGCTTCTTCTATGAGGACGAAGGACAAAGATGGCGGTCTCGCTACGGTGTCGCGAGATCCATTTTAACGAGGCACCCACTCCTCGAGGGAGTTCATTGAGACGCCGGCTGCTTTGGCAACCGTCTTGCCTCTTCTTCTTCTTCTTCTTCTTCTTCCTCTTCCTCTTTTTCTTTTTATTATTCTTCTCTCAGTTACTCTTTCGGTTTCTCCCGGGTCTGATTTCTTATTCTTTCTTTTCTCCCCCCCCCCTTCCACGAATTCTCGGCATTATTCAACGGGCGCGCGACTTTCATTGAGGATGCGCGCACGTATTGACTGATTCGGAATCGTTCGAAATCAACGATAAAAACGTTGCTTCTTGGAAGGACAGTACCTCCTGTAGTGCTACTAAAATTGTTCTTAAGGAGAATCATTTTTATTGATTCCTTTATCCTTTTATATCAAAAGATACGACCCGATTCGTTCAAGGACATGCTTTTTCTATTCTTTCTTTTTTTTTCCCCTACTATATCCGCGATAAAAATACTCCGATAAATTTTCGTACGATTTTAGTATTCAATTTATTATCAACTTTCCTTTCTAATATTTCTTTTTCGTTTTCTTTCATTTTGTTTTTTATTGACGACGCAATCAAATGGAAAATCATGGAAGCTATTGCAATTAAAATGCAATAAAAGCAATCGATGAAAGCTATGCGAAAACCTCCCCCTCGCGTATAAGTCTGGTTGCCGTGAATTTCATGGACGAAATCGTGACCATTCGACGCTCAGTGAAACTAAATTTAGATTACGAGCGCGTTACTAATTGCACGCACGGCATTATAAAGCTTAATCGCTTTGATTACTTATTGCACGTAATTAAGCGTTTATTGCAGTTACTTCGGGATCGCTCTCGATGATTTGTACCGGCGACGATGTTCTATATCGATCTATCACTTTTTCTCTCTTTCTCTCTCTCTCTTTTTCTCTGTCCAATTTTTCTCTCTTTCTTGTTCTCTCTTCCTCTCGTTTTCATTCGTTCTCCTGTACGCGACCGAAAACTCGAAACAGTGCAGCTGCGACTAGAAAATCGATTCGATCATAAACATCGAGTCAATTTTAAACTATTTGCCGCTTGTCTCGTTTCTATTTATTTTCAATTCAATCTACTACCGGCACGTACGAAATTTCATTCTGCGATGTCCCGATATAAAATTTCATAGCTTTCCGCATCGACCGATAGAATATTTAGGAAAAAAAAAATAGTAGATAGACACGAAAAAATAAAAATAAAAATAAACATTAAAATAAACATTAAATTTAAACAGATACTTTTTAAAACATTATTATACTTCGAATCGATCTATATCACGATGAAAAAAATATAACAAACGTCCCTGGGAGGGGGAGTGCGATCGTTTATGCGAAAAATATATATCTAACCCTCAAGTAAGAAAAACGGAATTCGTTTGCTTGCAGGTAGGTAATCCAGTTTGGAGATCTCTTCCACATTGAAAGATCAGCCGTAGGAAGGGAGGAGCCCGAGGAACGATAAACACGAAGCTCTTTAGAAAAAATAAAAAAGGTAGGAATAACGTCGTAGGCCGATCTACAAAAGCTTTATAGAAGAGAGAGAGAGAGAGAGAGAGAGAGAGAGAGAGAGTCAGGAGATAGGATAATCTTTGGAGGAAGCACACACCCCACGTAGGACGTTTCTTTTTTAAACTTGTTCTCTTTCTTTGCCTCCCCCTTTTCTGCCTCTTCTTCCTTCCCACCACCCCCTTTCCCCTTTAGTCCACATCTTTGAAATATTTTTTACGCAAAGGAACACTGCGAGCCAGCGGGGCATAGTCGACGCGTAACACACATCGTGGCCATTTGACAATGACGAGAGGAAGGATTCGAGTTTTGGAAGAGTCAGTCAAGCTCCCAAGCGTATACGTACGTACTCTCTCAACAACAAGAGAGGGAAGGATCCCTCTTTCCTACGAAATAAACTGTTTTCTTAGGCACTCTCCGGGGCTCTTGAAAAATTCCTAAATATTTACTCGAGTGGAGGACCCCCAGACGGACGACACTTAAACGGTATTCTTCGAGCATAGTACACGAAGACGGGCTTAAGCTTCCCTGAAGGACGGATTAGAGCCACTCGTGCGCATTTCCTACTCTCTTTCTCTCTCCTTCATTTTCTTTTTTCCTCTATTTTACTTCTTTTTACTCTTCTTATTCTTTTTCGATCCTTTTTCCTTTTATCTTTCTTCAATTTCCATACCTTGAAGAGTCTTCTTACACACACACATACATACACACACAGAGTATTTGCATCTAGGGTAGATCAGTCGTTTCTTCCAATTCTTATAAGTATTTCGAATTCTATACTTATAAGAATCGATATAAGTCTAACTTTTTCGTTATATATGATCCTTACGACTCGTTCGAATCATTCTTCCATCCTTTTCCCTTTAGTTTCATTTTTCTTTTTTTACTCCCGACTAAATCGTAATTTATTCCACGTTTATTCAAAGCCCGATGCCTAGCTTGATCGGAATACGTCGTCGACACGATCTTTCAGGGAAGGCAAAAGTTTTCCCACCAGCTTAGTCAGCTCTACCTACCATTCACAAGGCTAAAGAGGCCGTGAGACTTCGACCCAATTTATCCTGGCTAGCTTAACTCTTTTTTCTACTTCTCTTTCTTTCTTTCTTTCTTTCTTTCTTTTATTCTTCATTTCTTCTGATATCTGGGTATTTGATTCTTTTTTTTTTTTTCATCATCTTTGAACAAACCGATTTTGTTCTAGGTGCATTGCTAAAATATTTTTAGCCTAATTAAAAAAGAAACAAAAATACGAGAATTATAGGAAATAAAATACGAGAAGAAACAAGTTACTTATCAATAAGACTCTAAAGTGATAAAAAGAATTTACGTAAATACACCTCTTTCTTCTCCTCTTTGCTTTTTATTTCTTTACTTTTTCTTTCTTTCTATCTCCTCTATCCGTTCCTTTCTTTTCCTTCCTTTCATTCTACTTTTTTCTCTACCTTTACACTTTTTTTTTACTTTTTATTTTATTTTTTTTTTTTATTTTCCTCAACGACGTTGTAAGCGTCGCAATGCAAAAGCATTCCCTTGTACGAAGTTGCAACGCTTCGCCCATCGGTTTTTCTCCGAAGGTAACGCCTTTCGTCTGAGAGCTTCGAAAAGTTTCGTCGAACTGTCGGGGACTCCGTTAAACACGAATAAACGATTTCTAAGGACAGAAGAAAGAAAGAGAGAGAGATTGTTAAAGAAAAGAAAGAATAAGAGAGCAACAAAAAATCCCACTAAAGATATCGGGTTTCTCCGGTTCTCATTTTTCCTATCTTCCTACCCCCTCCCCTTCTTACTCTCTCTCTCTCTCTCTCTATCATTCCATCTCTCTTTTTTATCATCTTTATCTTTCATTTCTTTTCTTCTTTTTTTCTTTTTTTTTAAGATCTCAACTCACCTTGCTCATTACTCGCCAATAATTAATCGGCCAGGAGCAAGAAGCAAGAATCGAACGAGTTCTTCGAGTTCTTCCTGCTATCTCCGCTTTGTCATCGCACCGGATAATAATTCTTCGACGATCGGCGTTGCGAATGAGCAACTCGTTCCATTTGGTTCGTTTCGATCGATTGGTTCCTCCGTTGGTACGCCGAATAACGGATTAATCCCTTAGGCTGTTTCGCTTCTACGGATTGTTTGATTTTCGTCCAATGGGGGATTCGATTCGTCGGGCCTATGTCGTTTACCTTCGACGTTGAACTCGCGACTTCGATTACTATTCAACTGTAAGGATTGATTTTTATTTTATTCCAAAGAGAAAACAATTTTTAAGTTAGTATTAAATAGATATATATTTTTGCGATCGATGCTCAATGTTAAGTTCAATCTATAAAAAAAAAAAATTAATGCTAGAGGTATTCAAATATTGGATAGTTTTTTTATTTCTTTTCGTCTCGTCGAGACTTTTCTTTTTTATTCGAAAAGATACAATCTCCTTGAAGAATGGTTAGAATAATCAATATTTTTGCTCTACCTCTCGCGTTTTCTTCTTTTCATCTACGAATATCTCTCGTGCATTCCAAGAGGAGTATAAGATTCTCGCGTAGAATCTAAAAAGGCAGGGAAGTGTACCTTCTAGGATGCAAACTTCAACCCTACCTCCTTTATTCTGTACAATAAAGCGTGGCGGAGGAAAAAAACAGACAGAAAATACAGACAAGAGAATAGAGAGAGGAAAAAAAGAACAAAATAGAAAGAAAGAAAGAGAAAGTAGACAGACCAATCCAAGAAAAGTGCAAAGCAAGGAGATAAGGACGTTTATAAAGAAAGAAGGCATGAAATAGAGAAAGAGTACGTGAACTTGCTATAAGTGTCTGCGGACGTGCACTTCAGCCCTATTCGGAACATAAACTGGGCCGGCAGACGTATCGGTATGAAAATTTCAATCGGCCGAGTCAAAGTGTCGGGTTGGAGAAGAAGAAAAAGGGATGAGAGGAGGAGCTGGGGGAATAGTGGGGTTGGACGTGATCGAAAGCGTTGGAAGCTGGAGGCGCAGGTGGAGTTTGTCGGGTGAAAGAGCCGAAAGGTAGTAGTAGGGAGAGTGGCAAGGGTAAAGTGGCTCTGGACCGAGTAAGTATAGCCTCCACTTTTCTATCTGCCCCCTTCCCCTTTCTCTTTCTCTTTCTCTCTCTCTCTTTATACCAACCTTTTGCTTTCTCTCTATCTGCTCTATCTCATTCTCAACGTTTCTCTCTTTCCTCCAACCCCTACCACCACAGCAAGGCCTCGTACCTGCCCCCCCATCCCTCAGTCTATCCTTGTGCGAGGCCCTAGCCCGCGGCGAACTGCATAATTCATGGCCCTACTACACCGACCGCCTCCCCAGCCGACCCTCTTCCAGAGGGACACCAACACCCAACCCTCGTTACCTCTTCACCACCACTACCACCTTTCTTCTCTTCGTTCTCCTTCTCCAGGGTCAGCCTTGGAGTCGCGTGCATTGTACGTCGACGTTCTTATAACCCGCATCTGTAAACTGGCATGTGTTGGTTAGCGTGAGGGGTTAGGGAGAAAGAGAGAGAGAAGGACAGTATGCTAGAGAACACAGAATCTCCTATGTGATAAAGTTTGACCCAACACAAACACACGTACATACTCGTCCCAGCTAGCCTTCTAAAAGCGACGGTGCAAAGGAATGTAGGCGAATATTTTGGCTGAATTATGGAACGGCTATGCTGGCATTGAGGTAAAGAGAGGAAGATAAAGAAAGAAAAAGAAAATAAGTAAGAGAGAGAAAGAGAGAGAGAAAGATCGTATGAAAGAGTTTCCAACGATTTAGTCGAGAACGTCTGTTCGATAAATTACCTACAGCTCGAAGTACCGACTTTCGTGAAAATTAATACGAAGGAGACTTTGATCTAACGCCCTGCGCCATACGGTGTGCGAATCTAAAAAGAGGGATAGTAGAAAAGGGAGTGACTATCCTACGGCTGGATCATGGACTACTACTGCCTTTTCATTTTTTCGTTCTGCCAGTGGACAAGCCGTACCGGTTTTGCACGAGGAATAAATGGGAGAGACACGCTCTGCGATCTTGACCATCCCATCGCTCGTGCTTGAAGATAAACATCAGTGCCAGGAGCGGTAGTACACGATAGTATCCACACCTATGCCGTACGGTAGTCAAAGGGACTACTCGTAATTAAACTTAGCGATTTTATTTTAAAAATATGTTTCTTTGGATTCTTGAAATATTACGAATAGCTACTAGCAAGCAAGCAAGCAACCAGGCAAGCAAGCTTTGCTTCGGTTTATCAACATCAGTATTTTGTATCGTTGTTTTTCTTTTGGAAAATCTCCAAGTAAGCTCGCTTAAACATACATCTAAAGTCTTTTCTATGTTCTTACTACGTAGGTAAAAGCCTTTTGATAAAAGGCTTTGTAATCTCCAGTGCTGGGTGGTGGTTGGTAGTTCGCGATGGTGGTAAAGCGGTAGAGCAAACGGCAAGGCTCGCTCGAGCGGATGAAAGATGGAGGTGTACGTTTCGTAGGAAGCGTGCTACGAAGCTCGAACAAACGGGACTCTAAATCCACGTAATTTCTTCCTTCGCTCTTGAACCATATCGCGTGAACGTTTTACGCTAGACGTAACGTCGCCGTCGTTTCAAGAGGTAGCTGGGCATTAGGAAAAATTCTTTCTCCGTTCGTAGTACTCGATCTTAGATATTTCTGAAAGTGTCGTGTTTTCGTTGGAATGAATGGAACACATAAGTAATGGCAATGCGATGCAGCAATTTAAACGATCGTAAAAATCTCATTTTAACGTTTGCGATCGTCGAGATAGTAAGTATTCTGTAAAAATTCCATCAAAGCAAAATCGTCGACTAGTTTCTTTGATCTTGATAAAATGATTGAAAAATAGAAGAGTTTTATTCAATCTTAGGTATCGTTGGGTTAACAGGAACAACAAAATATTCGCAGAAGCATAGGATCGATCGTCTGCTAGCTGATTCAACCGGTTCCAAGTGGAACGCACGTCTCCGACAGAGGCGACTAGTCTGCTCGAGTAGACCTCTAGGTTGGATGAACCCTAGGACCTTAATTACCGTGTCGGCTAATCGATCTCCTTCGCATTGTGATCGCGCCATCGTCGACACTGGTACCGACGCGAGTAACCACCATTGCGAAACGATATCTCAATCGACCGTCTCAGAATATTATACGAAATTGTGTTAAACCATGAAGATCGATATTGAATGAAATTTATGAAATTTTAATTAAAAAAAAAAAAAAAAACAAAAATATAGACAAAATTTAAATATAACAAATTAACTGCAAATTGGTTAATAATCTCACGATATGATGATGTGACTTTGATTGCGAGAAACAGTCCCGATTGACCACCGGATGTGTCTCATAAATCTTAGCTTTCGACGAATCCGTAATTCGAAAAAAGAAATATCGTCTGGAACATGTTTTTCGTGACATGTTAAGTAACAGAAATACATAGACAGTGGTTTCCTAAACTCAGTGGATAAGCATCGGAATGAACGTGGCCAACGAAAGTCAAGTTAATTGGTCAAAAAGTGAGACCTCTTCCATTCCCCGTAGAAGGTGCCTTCCCTGACTCACCCTCCTACTTCGTGACTTTTTTCTTCGTCCGCGCCAAGACGGCACCACCAAGAATAAAATACAGTTTGGTCTTCTCCTTCTTCACTTCTACGTCTTTCTTCTTTTCTCTCTTTTCTTTCTTCTTATTCTTATTCTTCATTCTCCTCCTCTTTTGCCTCTTCTTCCGTTCGAATACATACAACCTCGTAGAAGAATTCAGGCCCTACTACAACTCGCTTCTTCGACTCTTTCTCTCTCCTTTTCTCGAACTGGTGATCCTAATCTCGATAATGATGCGTAATGGCTGCTGGCGTGAATGTAGCTCTTTGTCCATAGTTCCTACGCCGCTCGTATATCTGTCCGATACTGAGCGTACCATTTCACCCTGGCAAAAGTACGAGGGCTGCCGAAGGGCCCCTTACCAGTATCTTTTTTTTCTGGCCTCAAGAAACTGCTAAACCCTCCCTCTTCTTTTCGGTTTATACAGGAAAAAGCATCTTACTTGTTTAATCGTGCTTGATTCCCGCAAGCAATAAAGATTTGCCATAGACAACATTAAGTTTAAATCAGATTCAACATAAAATTTAGCAATCAAATTTTGAAACGAGATTGAACGTTGATGATATTTAACAAAAATGAAATATTTTACTCTGATATATATTCAGGGAACAGAGAACATGATTATATACTTATATTATACGAATTCATACACATTTAATCATTCTTTTTATTTTACAGAAGTAGCGGTTATGAAGGTTCGATGACTACAAGTTTTAGTGACATCAATATGGACTCGCCTTATCTGAGAACTTGGCTCCTAAAGATTTTACTTCTTCTTTTGTCCTGTTCACCTGGACGATCTATAGACATATGTAAGTATTAGTAGAAAGTTTTAACGACCGATCATTATCTATACCAGAGTTGTTTCCTTAGTAACAAAATTTATAACATCGTTTTTTATCTTCAAAAGTGATCCCTAATTCTAGAGCAATCCTTCCTTTCTATTCGATAAAAACCAGGCAAGAGTGGTTCGTTGTAGGGTGATCCTTATGGATAGCGTTTAAACCTCAGTTTCAAGCTTTTACACGCTTTCCATTCCATTGACTCCTCCATGGGCAACGAGAAGCTTGCTCTCGCTGAGGCACCCTCGTACGCATTAAGTAAACAACCTCGGAAACTTGTAAAGTATTCGACGAGCATTCAGTCAAGTCGCACGTGAAAAAGGCTTTTTAGGTTCTTTCAAATCGTGCTGGAAACTTAGATATAGAAGAGAGAGTATGCTGATCGATCGAGTCAAAGTTGTTTCCATATGCGTAACATTCTTGAAGGAACAGTTTGAGCGATTCGACAAATTTCGTATGTTGATCATTTGCTTCTACGTTGGGCTTTTTCAAACGTAAAGAAAATCGATGGGAAAAATATTTTATTGGAAGACTAAAGAAAAATTAAATATAAATAATAATTAGTTATATTTCTTTTTTTATTATTATTAAATGATCCACATCAGCGATAACTCGCGCTATTCAACGCGTAATATAATAAGCATCGTTCGTTAAAATAAACATGAAAAGTGTTACTACCATTCGTAAATATCCTTCCACGAAATTTACATCCCCTATAAATATTTCCAGTATCAGTTCCACAAATGTATAAACGAAAAGGAAAGAAATGTAAAGTACGGGAAAGAAAAGTAAAGTAAAGTAAAGTAAAGAAAAAGAAAAGGAAAAAGAAAAAGAAAAAGAAAAAGAAAAAAGAAAAAAACACAGGATCGTACTTCTGAAAGGCTCGTTCAGCGACGAGCGAAACGCGTCACGATTATCGTCGCCGGCGGCGTATTTCGGTCGAGGCAAACGGTTAACCGGACAAGAAGAGGGCGGGCGGGGGTGGAAGACGAATTAAACGAACTCTCTGTGGCACGCGTATGCCGAAATATAAATAGCATCGAGAGAAACGAATTCAAAGGCTTTGCGAGAAGAACCGAAACACACTATGGGACAACCCAAAGAGTGTGATTCTCCTTTTCCACCACCCATCCTCTGTCCTACCCCTGTTACAATCCATGCCGAGTGAAGTTGTACGTTGAACCACGCTAGTAAGTTCGCGGTCGTGTTAAGCAACTCAGTTTAAAGTAAGAGAGAAAGAGAAACAGAAAGAGAAATCGAGCAACAGCAAGTAAGCCTATGCATACATGAAAGATAGAAAGAGATAGAGAGAAAGGAAGATAGAAAGGGAAACAGGAGAAACGGAGAAGGGTTGCGGAGAGAAGGGAATACAGTTAAAGCGCGCATAAATTGCAATGTTAATGTTACCGGCGATACATAAACATGTTGTCCGTCGGTTGGATTGCGGTCTGCAAGCGGCGAACGCGTTCTGCTATGCATGTACATCGTGCAGAAACGTTTCGGAGGGGTTGTTGCTTTCGGGGGACACGAACTGCTTCCCTCTACATGCTACACTAATATGAATTTATTGCTCATCATCCACTGTTTCGAATCTTTCGATATCAGTGTATTTTCGAATTCGCCATTATTTATCGTATCATTCGTAATTTAACATTGAATTATTTTCTATATTTGACGCGGTAATTTAATGTAATATTTTTATTATAGAAATCTAAACGCAAGACTGATTTAATACGAAACTCAAATCCAATTGTATGATAGTACAGAATAGAGAAACCTTTAAACGAAGTATTCTGATCAAACCTTAAAACCCTATGATTCAAAAGTGCTTATTACTCTTCACCGATCAACTAACTAGAACTAAAATTCATCAGTAACAAAATGTCGTTTACACATTTATACATGTCTAAACACGCTCGGTAAATATTCAAATAGATCTAGGATTTTCATATTAGTAAGTGTATTTGTTCAGTATACGATGATAGCAAGCAAGTAGATCTCAACGTAGATTAGAGACAGGGCATAGGTTTAGATTGAAACGGAGCATGTATTAGAGCTAACAATACGTATACATATACATATATACATACATACATGCATACTTATGTTTGGCTGTGCACTATACGAGGTGGATATGATTGCGCGAACGTGCATTGGAGTTTCCATCTCGTCGACGACACGCAGCCGGACTGACATGACGAGCGCTTGTCCTGGATGGAGAACCGTTACGCGAAAAGCTCTTTCTCTCTCTCTCTCTCTCTCTCTCTCTCTCTCACCCTTTCTCCATTCCTCATGTACGCACGCGCACATTACACTATTGTCATCCTTCGAGCAGTCGTCCTCCCATTCCAACCCCCACCCCAGTCTCCTTCCTCAATTATTCGCAAATCCATTAGATCCGCAACCGTCGGATACGAAATTATCAGCTTGCTCTTTGACGCATTAACATAACAACCTGACTATTATAGCGTTATCGTTCGTCCATCCGTTCTGACATTATAGTCGTTTGATCCAGGTCACCCGGTCGATCTAGGTTTCATGTATTTAAAGGTATCTCCGTTCTGGGAATATTATCAGTAATCATAATTATGAAAGTTTGTCTATGTAATGGGTAAGTAATTGGATTAATATTTACAATACTCTCGGGAAATTTTTTACGTAATTACGTAAAAACGGTTAGACCCAATTTCGAAAGAATATGAGCTTTGCTATTGTTATTATAAATACTAACTTATTATTAAACTGCGTACTTTTCTTGACAATTAATTGGTCGTAAAAATGTTGAACCAAATAAATTCAAAACAATTCGAATGAAATGAAGAACGAAAGAATGAAAAACAGAAAATCTTCAAGAGAGTAAGTACCAAAAAACAAAGTATTATACAATATCTCGGTACTATATTCTTAATAAGCACGATTTACGTCACTAGTAGAGAGAAAGAGAGAGAGAAAGAGTATTTTCATAAATCCAGGCCACGAAGGCAAACGCAAAACACATGGCACGCTCAACACAAAGGGGTTGGAGTTTCGCGTCCCCTCGAGAGGTAACCAACGCATGCAACTCGAGACGGTGATTTTGAGTCTGGTGAGGAGGCGGGTCGGTTCGCCCAGGGGATCTCATGGGGAAGAGGGTGTAAAAGGACCGATGGAAGAAAAGGCTCGGGCAGCAGGACGTCTGAGGAGGGACGGAAGGGTCGCGTAAAAGTAGTACTTCCGTTTTTCCAGCCGTCGCGGCGCCAGAAAGAGAAACGACAAAGAGCATGCGCCTTCGGTTCACCACCTAACACCACCACCACTACCACTACCACCACCACTACCAACACTACCTTTCCCTTCCAACAACCTACAGCGCCTAGGCTGTTTGTTTTTCCTGAAAGAGGCGAAAATGGCTCCCTTGGACCTCGACAATGGGCACGAATGGAGAGAAAGAAAGTAAAGGGAAAGGGACAGAATGAGAAGGAGAAAGAGAAAGAGAGAAAGGGGAAGAAGAAGAGATAGCACTACAACACGACCACGATGTTGCCCAGAGGGAAAGCATGAACTTCTTTTGAGGTCATCGCTCTTCCAAACATTCATTCTAATTTCACTGGTCCGCACGAAAGGAGTTTCGTGTTCTCGGTGATACAGAAAAGAGATAGGAATAGTGGAGAAAGAGAGATGGAAAATACCGTGCAGCAGGTGGGCAACTGCTAATTTTGTTAAGCGAATAAAGTGTTAGACACTAGCATAATACGACCGAGGAAAAGCCATTACGCGTCTACTATTCATTATTAAAGAGATGAAAAAAGCTCGTGTCTCTACTTTAACCAACGATTTTATTGTTTCTTTTTTTTTTTGTAAATAAAAAGTATTTTATTATTCTTCCTCGCGTTGTTGAGGTTCGTGTTTGAATATCGTTGATAAGAACTTGAATATAAGACGTTGTTTTTCTTTACAAGAAAAAGAAAAAAGAAAATTGAAAATATTTTTATTCTTAATGAATCTCGTTGAAATGGTGAAAGCTCTTCTTAATCGCGTTGAATGCAAAACCGATCGATCAGGCACATTTCATACCTGACAGACTTTCTTTCTGCGGGTTCAGAAAAAAAAGAAAATATACAAGGAATACATTCGCGGGTAGTATTTAAAGCAAGACATGATTTATACGTTAATATCGCGGCGTAATAAGGCAGACCGCTTAATATGTTTTTCGCTAAGATCGAGAGAGTAATTAATTTACATTCGCGCCGTTGAACGAGGAAAACATGTAAAAGGAGGAAGGGTGGAACAGACGAAGAGCGAAGACCACGGTCTGGACCGCGTACACAGTCATTAATAATAATCACCGAGTTAACAAAGGCAAGGGGGCATGGCGAAATTATTAAATCCGCCTGAGATAGAAGAATGAGAGAGAAAGAGAGAAAGAGAAAGAGAACTCTGGGCGTTGCGTTGTGAAAATTTTCCCTCGCTTCATTTCCTTCAACCATTTTACTCTGACGCAAGCAGAAAAAGGGCCCCTTCCTTCCTTCCTTCCTTCGTGGAACTAAAAACGCAAAGCCGGCAATCCTGTTGCTTCAAATAATTAGCATCTTCATAAACGTTTTCTTAGTATACCGCATTCTCCTGGCTTCGTCATTTCGAATTTGCCTCGGTAAGAAGGTGATGTTTTGTTCAAAGATGTTTTCTTCTTCTTCTTCTTTTTCTTCTTCTTTTTGAATTTTTATTAATTGAACTATATCTCACTGATTTGTAGTATTTGATTGATACGAGCTTACAGTTAGCATTCCATTTGATATAATAAACCTAGCAATTAAATTGAAGTGAAATTTGAAAAAAAGAAAAAAAATAAGTAGGCGATGGGTACACTCTTGTCTCATGGAAAATGCCTTCTACGAGAACATACGAAGATTCGAAAAGCCTTCTTCCTTCTAAGGAAAACGCTTATCAGTTTGACAGCGGAAGAGAAAAGATGAAGAAGAAGGAGTAGAAGAAGAGAAAGAGAGGAAGAAGAAGAATCTCGCGAAGAGGGTTGCTAGGGCATTCAATTTCCCTCTTCTCGCGGATGGATGAGGGCGGGCCCACCCTTCCGTTCGGAGCTGTCACTTCTTGAGAGTTATGGTGACCGAACGAGTGGCTGAGGCGGGCCAAACGTCGCATAACTTACTTCTACTTCTTCTTTTCCTTCTAATACTTTATTTTTCTCTTTATTTCTTTCTTTCTTTCTTACTCTCTCATCTTACCTCCTTTCCAAGATGTCTATAAATACAGAAATCGAACCTGCTTTCCACGAGGAGACACAAGTTCGTTTGTTATTCCTAAATGAAATCCCACTTTTGAACGAAAGCTTATATAACTTGTCTACCAAGTAATACATTTACTTCGTAAATTATTTCAATTCTCATATCCTATAGATATAATTTATGTTAAACAAACAGTTTTACATGGTATTTGAGAAGTTCAAAAGTTGTACTCTAATTTGAGTCCAATTTAAAGATCAAAAAGTTCTTCATTCATATTCATTGTCTTTGTCCAAGAATTACAATACCAATTTTATTCTATCAGCTTGATTGTAAGTAAACTAAAAGTAGATATTTCTATGACGAAAAAAAGTTTTACTATATGATAACAGTTTTAACTCCAACCCCCAAACGTGAAATGTCGTAAGTGGCAATCAAATTTTATCTCTCTACCCATTGGAGATTCAAAGTTTTTGGCTAGACTCTTAGAAGAAGAAGAAGAAGAGAAAAAAAATAAAAAAGAACATTTACAAGTTCACTTATTTACGTGGTCTCGGCAGCCTTTCGTGACGGGACAGAAAAATCAGTGGGAGAAAGTGGACGGGATAAGAGAGAAAAGGAAAGGATTTAGGAGGAGTACGAGGAGGAGGAGGAGGACGAGGACGAGGACGAGGAGAAGAAAGTTTGTGGATTTAAGGTCGTTGCACGAGTAAACGAGCTCGATAATCGTTGACGTGCCTGGCGATGATTCAGGAAACAGCTGTCGTTACAGCCAGTAGGAGTTGAATTTCCTACTTGAATTTATCGAGTTTACGAGAGCGAATTGAGCCAACGCTACCAATATTATCCGTTTTTCCTGAGAACTTTCTCGCGGTGTATATATATATATTCGTGTAGAGCAATCAAGGTCTCTTTGATCTAATAAAAATTTCTTCGAAGGATAAGTATCGATTTAAAAGTACCGTTAACGAATCAGAAGATGAGGTATTCTCCTCTTTTTCCTTTTCTTTTGCCTTATCGAATGATACAATCTATAAAAGGTGTACTATTTTTAGATAGGAGGGAGGATTGATCATAGGTATCACGTGTTAGAAAAGTCTCTTTCAAAAAATCATATTGATTCAAGGAGGAGTGTCGAATAAACGTGCGTAACCGAATCTCCCTACTTTTTTCTACTTTTTTTTTCTTTTTCTTTTTCTTTTTCAGCACAATGCATCGCACCCTTAGGAATGGAGTCCAGGGCGATCCCAGATGCCGACATTACAGCCAGCTCGAGTTTTGATAGCGGAAACGTTGGACCCCATCATGGACGGTGAGTAGTAAAGTAGTATATTCTTTTTTCCCTCTTCGATACGTTCACGTTGCTCCGAGCAATACAATAAGATAGAAAAAAAATACTACATATATATGTAGGAAAAAAAGAAAAAATGTTGTGGTATCGATCGGATAGTCAAGAAGCACTTCGCTTCCATACTTGGTTCGTGGTGGTAAGTCGTTTTATGGATACGTGAGAAACGATGTCACTTCATCGATGACACGTTCGTCATATCCCTACAAACGGATTCGAGATAGGTAAAGATCTATCTCGAGAGTCGGTTACCATATCAATCAAATACCAGTAAACTGTACGTCTACTTTGGCCGTCAGCTAGCAATGAGGATTAATGACGCCTGGGATTCTAAGCCCCGCATGCTGAATCATTTGTATCGGCCAGCTTCAAAGCTCTTTGGACGCCCTAAATGCTTATACCCTTCCCCATACCTAGTCCTTTGATTATACGTGCGAGTTAATTACCATTGAAAGAAAAAAGAAAAAAAAGAAATTCAACAGAGTCTGGTATATGTGATACAAAGGGTCGTTTGGACCACCTACGGTGTTCGGTGTATTTTCTCTCAATGGTTCCTACTTTTATTCCCATCGACCATTTGTTTGACTGTTTTTTATTGTCGGACTTTCTTGCATTAGAAACTTAACTCGTGGGAAATGTCATTCGTTATTTATTTTTATGTTTCTTTTTTAAACAATTTTTCAAATAATATACATTACAACGCATACATTGAATTTTTCAATCTTCTTCCTAAGTACATTTAATCACATCCCATGAACTTTTTTCTCAACAAACGAGTAACACTTTTATCCAATCGTTTGGCAAGAAAAGCTCTTTGATTTTTATTCGGAAAAGCTCGAAAGCGCATTAATAGGTTATGCGGTAGATCTAGAAAAAAAAAAAGAAGGACAAGACGTTTTTTTTTGTGGCACTCGTATTGGCGACACGAAGAAAGCCCCGTGAATGCAATACCGATATCGTTCACTCCTACGCAGTCTTTTCCTAGTAGACCCGTCTAGACCTCCTTCAACGAGCCCTTATAAGGTTTCTACGATGCCACGGGCTTCCCGGTGAATACCCTATTTACCTGTACGCCTTCCATTTACCCTAAAATACCCATATTTAAACATTGTTTGTATACACTTTAATACTATCTCTAAATCGGCACGCCGTTTCGCCAATTCCACGTTCCTAACATTCTTCCCATCATTTTTAACCCTAAACGAGTGTCTTTAGCGTTAATGATATTCGTGATAAGGAAAGATATCTTTATTAAAGTTACATGATGCTAACTTAACGTGCTAACGAGAACGAATTATTCATGTTGTCATATCATAACGCTGTATAATATTTTTTAATACTAAACATAACGTCGAATTCGCGATAAAAATTTTTTATCGAGATTATCGAAGAAATCAGGAATAAGACGGATATAAATAGAAAAATGAAAATTTTTCGATATAACGTTTGAAACGTTTTATATTCAAATAAATGAAATCAGGAATATACTCGACGTTATATATAAATCCTTTCAACTAGAAACGTACCTTCTGTCTTCCAAAGTTCTCTCTCTCTCTTTCTGTTTCATGCCCCTTGTCTTCTTCCTCTTCTCCTTCGTCAGACGGATTCGAAGTTTTCGCGACTGGTGGAGAAACACGTTGGATTTCGACGTCCATTATATATCCCAGCGTATGCTCGACTTCTGGCACGTTCGTGCTTTCGACAAACAGTTTCTCCCGATAATCGAGTAACTCACTCCACTCTTCTCCCTCTTCCTCTCCCTCTCTCTCTCTCTCTCTCTTTCCCCTTTAGTTCTCTCAAAAGCTTCTCGCACCGATTTCGCCAACGTGGCAGCTCCAGGCAGAGTCTACTCGCAGCGTAATCGTCCGTTCTGAGATTTATCGTGGAGCGGGTGCCGCGTACGCGGAATGTCTTTGATGCCCTGGACTGTATCAAAGTGGCAGCCAGACAGTTCGAGCTCTCTTAATGGGCTATGAGTTATGGTCCTTCACGGTGGTGCATATTATCTATCTCTCTTTCACTCTCCATCCTCCTTCCCACCCCTTCACTTTTACTTTTCTCTCTTTCTCTTTCTCTTTCTCTCTCTTTCTCTATTTACCTCTTTTTTTTTGTTCTATCCACCATCCCTTTCGTTTCACCGTTTTCCTTCACTTCCCTTCTCCTTTTTAACTTTTTATTTTCTTCCTTCCTTCCTTCCTTCCTTCCTTTTAGAACACAACAACTCCGCGAGTTCGTTCCGTGTACTCGCTTTTACTGCCCTTCTAGTCAAAGCAAAACTCAAAGTTCTTACACTTTATAAAGAGAGGGGGAGTTAAAAGAGTTTAAGAAACAGAAAGGATTATGGTTGATATCTTTGTCGCAAAATAATTTACCGGTAATTCCGTGTTACCCGTTCTTTTTAATCTTTATTTTCCTTTTTCTTTTTTCATTCAATTAAATTTTCTATCATTAATCCTAACTAATTGTGAGTTGAACAAAAAATAATATATATTAAATTAAATTAAATTAAATTAAATTAAATTAAATTAAATTAAATTAATAGTAAATGAATTTGTTTTGTTTCACAGTGTAAAAGAAAATTCTTCAATACGTATAACCCCGATATATAAAATATTCGCTGATTATTCACTGTTAACATTACAAAGAATATTCCAATCATTTGTCAAAGGATTAATTCCAAAGGTACTCGAATCTTTCGAAGGATTCTTCGGTAAAGAGCACGCTTCTCTGAGTGTCTGAGTGTCGCTAAAGGTATGTGCGAATACAATTATTAGCCAGCTCGAAGTGGCTTCACTATCCTCGTCCTCGTCCTCGTCGTCCTCGTCGTCCTCGTCGTCCTCATCGACGTCGTAGTCGTAGTCGTCGTCGTAGTCGTCGTCGTCGTTCTCGCGATGGTGCCACCTCATCTTTAATTCATGTCATCCGGTGGCTTGGCACGATCGATAAATTATAATTTCACTCCCCCGTATCAACTCCACCTCATCCAGCAAGGTGACGGTTATCCGTCGGCCAGGAAGACGATCACGTATTTATGCGACTTCCTTTTCTCGATGATGCACACATCGCTTCCGTTCGCAATCCTTTTATTTAACCTTTTTTTTTTTTCATTTTCGTTTTTTATTCTTGTTGTTGTTATATCAGTGATTTATCGTACATCAGAACAATGGGTGATACATTGTCTTAGGTCAATCGATCGTATAAACGTTTTAAATCGATCAGCAAACGAAAAGAATACAGAGGAAACGACGAAATAAGAGGTTTAGCTTCTTATTCTTCTTATTCTTCTTCTTCTTTATTTTAAAAGAAAATATTGACCTTTTTTTTCTTCCCCAGGCTTAGGCAAGAAAGTCACGGAGGTGCCTGGTGCCCGAAGCAACAGATCACAACGGAACCACGAGAGTGGTTGGAAATCGATTTACACACGGTGCATATGATCACGGGAACTGGCACTCAAGGTCGATTCGGAAATGGACAGGGCGTGGAATATTCGGAAGCATATCTTCTGGAATATTGGAGACCCAAACTTGGCAAATGGGTTCGCTACAGGGATGTTCGTGGCGAGGAGGTGAGTTATATTATAATATATACGTATTATCATCTTCATTTTATTATTTGATTAACGGATAATAAAAGTTACGAGCTTTTTCATATTTCCATGTAAAATATTGTACTTTGAATTTCCATGTAGAAAGGAAAAAGACAAAAAATGAAAAGTGTGCTTGAATTCAATCTCATCAAGGGGTTCATAAGATGAAATATTTATTTAAAGGATAATTTTATTGAATATTTCAAATATATTCATCCGGTCCCATCTTCTTTACGTTCTAGTAGCACTTGAACTATCATCGTTGACCCTTAGAGACCACCAGTCCCCCCCGGTAGCCGTACTTCGAATAAATGACCACAGGCTTTTATGACGAACGAATAATTCAAATCGATCGCCGAAGTTATAGTAATTTATCCGAATAGAGTCACGTTAAATGCGAGAGGGAATACGATAGAGGTTAAATTTAGTCGAGGGCAATGTGCATAAAATGGCCGTGCGTGCATGCGTGCGTGCTTATGTGCTTACATACGTGTGCGAGGATTATTGAGAATGATTTGTAGCGTTGTCCACGAGTCTAAAGGCCGACCACGAGCAGCAACTAAAGCGTGACATTAACAAGACGTAAATCTTCAATGTAATACGCTATTTTCCAGAGATCTACGTTCTTCCTCTCTTTATCTCTATCCCTTTCTTTCTCTCTCTCTCTCTCTCTCTCCCTCTCTCTCTGTCACCCTTTCTTTCTCTTTCAACATTTTACTAGAATAGATTCGTAAACGGGAATCTACTAACTCCTTCATTAAGTAGACAATACCTACACAATATCTTTGACTTTCTTATGAACAGTTTATTAATGTTTCAAACACTTTGACAAATATATTGAAAACTTTTTCCCCATGATAACATATTTATTTTTTCGCTATATAGAAATAATGATTTCTTTATTATATTCTGTAGAAATAGCAAAGGTAGTCACAGTCTCGTATATCGATTTACTCGTGGGAAATCCGCAATGTATCATGAATATATATATAGGTGGAGAGATCTTATCAGCTTTTGGTTGGACAACGCTTCAATCTCGTAGAAGTGTAGTGGACTACGGTTTAGCCGAACTTGCTCTACTCGAGCTTCTAAATGAATTTGATTGTTCTGCAATTCTCACTGCACTTAATCTACATATTCACTTTGGATTATTTGTACGAACAAAATATATACGTTCGTCATTTGCATCGATTAAATTAATTTATATGTCTCTAATGTTACTTAAACGTAATATGAACGGTACGATCAAAGAGATTGGATTTAATTTTTAGAATTAATAATAATAATTAATAGAAAATAATTTGATTTTTCTTAAATGTGTGTGTATTCGTGTGATACTTTTACTTTATAATAAGATTTTGATGAAAGTTCTTAAGAATTGTTTTTTAGAGCATGCGCAAAATTCACGACAAGATATCTTTGAAATACGTAACGAAAGAAAGAAAGAAAGAAAAAAAAAGGGAAAAAATAAGAACGTAAAGCGTCCGATCGTTGAAGAGGTTTTCCTCGGGAGTTAGTACGAAAGAGGGCTGCCTCGAGCTTATTTGTATAGGAGGGTGGATCAATAAAACGAGGGAAGGGAAGGTCGTCGCGTGCACACGGGTCAGACGATATTCAACTCACCTATATAGAACGTACCTGTCTGAATAGGCGAGGCCATACCGAAGTACTCCACGAATCTCACGAACTGCGAAATTCTAAAGGGATCACGGCTCTCCAGAGATGCCCTTTATACTTCGATATGGATTTCCTTGTTTCTATGACTTTCCTTTTTTACTCTTCTTTTCCTTTTTTTCCTTTCTTTTCTTGTTTTTTTTTTCCCTCTCTTTCCTTTTATTTATTCATAAACTCGGTTAAGGTCTTTCATCGTCGTCGATTCAGTTAAACACAATATTTTACTATTTTTCTTTTTTTTTTTTTTTTTTTTTTTTTTCTTTTAAATCATCCGATAATTATTTGAGCAGGAAAATTAAAAGCTTAAATAATAACGAATAATTTTCATCCGACATGTAACTGAACACTTATTTCATTGAAACGATATTCCTCCAAATAATTATTCTACACGTTCGTTGATACGAATCGTTAACTTTTTGAGACCCGATATTCGTATTACATTACTTCATTGTACAAATGAATTCTATTGAATAACAATTAACGCGAATCCAATTACATTTTCTATCTAACCCTTTGCAGAATAATAATATAATTTATTTTATCACTAAAGCGTATGATGATTACGTTCGAATACAAAGGAAAGATATTGGAAAATAATAGAAAATACGTTTTCCTATAACCGTACAATAATTGCTTTTATTTTGTACATTTAATATGATAAAAAGTAAAATGTTTTAGTCGAAAGTTAGGGGGTGCGGGGGAGGGGGCAGGGTCTCTATCATGGGTCGATACGACCTGGAGGAGTCCACTCGAAGGTTTTACTCGAAGGACACCAGTTCGAAAGGATAAGAGAAGGTTGGGCCCACCCAAGAGGTTGATACGAAAGAGAGAAAGGAAAAAAGGAAGAAAAAGGAGAGAGAAAAACAGAGAGAAAGTGCGAGTATAAATCCGCAGAAATTCGCGTCCCCGCGGTACGTTCTCCTCTCCCGCTGGGAGAAACATCCTTCCCAGTGTGTGTGCGTGTTTCTCGTCGCTTAATTACGGAACGACGTTCTTCGTCCTTATCGTACGTACGATCGTCGAGCGTTCTTTCGAGGACGCCCGACCTTCGTAGAATATAACCGGTACGGCTGTCAGCGAGTCGTGTTCACGGACTATTAAAGGAAATTAAGAAAAATCTACGAGGCATGGGTATATCTCTCAGTTTGCTTGCACACATTTAGATATACCTATATCCGAACCAAAGTCAAAGTAAAAATATACAGAAAACGACTTCATTCCTGGCGGTCCCCCGCGTAGGCGTCCGAGACACCTATTCGGTAATTATTTTCTGACACGAGTAAGAACTTTTATACGGTCGGAAAGAAGAAGAAAAAGAAAAAAAAAAGAAACTTTCATTCAGCTTGAGTGCATTCGTGTCAACCCACGGATATATCGATCGGTAGACCGTGTAAGAAACGAATACAGTTTACTATTGAAACTTCTGTAAATTCGATTTACGTGGACTGAAACAAAAGTATGGGGGGAAAAGAAAATCAAGTAAATTGAACGTAATTTTCAGTTGAATTTGTTCTAATTTGTGAAATTAATTACAACGAATATACGTTAACGTGAGAATTTTTGAAATTATTCATTTGAATTTTAGTTAGATAATTTTTATATTCCAACACGTTGTTTAAACATTTGTACATTCTCGTTTTTTTATATCGTTAGTTGAAATCAGACGATTATCTATAGTGGATTTTTGAAAATAAGGAGAGTACTACTCGTTTAGGAGGAAAGAGATACATTTTAGTTTGTTTTATTCTTTTCGAGCCATTACTTCGTACCTGTGGGATATCTCGATAAGATACCAATCGAGATGTTTCACTTGTCCCTGTACCATTCTTCTTTTCTTTTTTTCTTTCTTTCTTTCTTGTTTTTCCTGTTCCCTCTCTCATATCCTCTTTCTCTTTTTTCCCCTCTCCCGGAAGATAATTTCGTAAATATCAACCGCGAATTCGGAGAGGGTGGTGGACCTCTAGCAAATGGAAAGAGAGAGAGAGAGAGAGAGAAAGAGAAAAAGAAAAAAAGAGAGAGGGAAAGAGAGAGAACAAAAATACGACGGCATTTACGAGTCGTCGGTACGTTCGCGCGGTCGCCAGGAAAAATAAATAATCTCGATATTTATCTTCCCTCCCACGCTATAAGGAGTTGCTGCGAGAGCCAGAAGAACGAAAGAAAGAAAGAAAGAGATGAAAAGAGGGAAGCCGCAAACGGATTCAGAGTAAAAGACTTTTCTCTTGATATCGCTTCTTAAATTATTTCTTCCTCTCCTTTCTCTCCTCCCATTTCTTGACATTTCTTCTCCCTCTTCTTCTTCTTCTTCTTCTTCTTCTTTTCTTCTTCTTCTTCTTTTTCATCTTCATCATCATCTTCTTCTTCTTCTTGTTCTTTCTCTTCTGAAACACATTTTATTTTTCTATTTTTCTCGTCTACATCACCGACAAGATTTTCGGTAGACAAATTCCAAAGAAAAAGAGAGTGGTGCCGATGCGACAAAGAGGTAGGCGTGGCTCAAGACCAACGCCCATTTTATGTTAATGTTTTCCTCGCATTTAAGACGACGCATCGATGAGTATACAGGTAGCTGACGGCAGGTAGCTCCTGTCGTCGACTTGTTCGGAATTTGCTACGAACCAGTCTCGTGAACATAAAACACCTTACGCGGATATTCATATAAAGTGGGAGGGGGTTGGGGGAAGACAACAAAAAAGTAATAATAATCCTACCTTCTTTCTTCTTTTTTAATGTTCGAAATATAAATTATTCAATTATTTTTTATATCTCTCATGTTCGCATTAAATAAAATACTAAGAATACATCGTTTCTATTAACTTTCGGCATGTCGTGATTTTTCATTCCTGTTATTATCTAATTATTAATAATGACCGTGTTAAATTAAGCATTGAACCGAGTGGACAAATAAAATATAATAAAATAAAAGAAGAAGAAGAAGAAGAAGAGAGAAGATCTTGGCAAAAAGGAATAACGATAATGCTTTGTAGTAAACGTACGAAACGCCTCTCGATTGGAATCTTATCGAAATGTGTTACGTGTACGAATACGAATGGCAATGTTAAAAGGAGAGAGAGGAAATGGTAGAAATACCGATGTCTCGCGAACGACGATAATAGGGTCGTTAACACTGCCAAAGAGAAAGGGAAAGAGAATGAGAAAATACGAACTAAAGGGAGAAAGAGAATAAACAGAAAGGGAGAGAGAGAGAGAGAGAGAGAGAGATAGAAATAGACAGAAAGATGTATACCTACTAGGAGTAGGTGAAAAGAAAGTAAAAAAAAAAGAAGAAGAAGAAGAAGAAAAAAAATGAAAGAAAAAAAGGGAGAGAAAAAGAAAACGAGAGAAGAGGACACTCGTTCTCGTGATTGTATACTCTCCTCGTAATGTGCAGTACGCTCACGTAATTAACCATACGTGAGAAGGTTGTAGGTATTACGCGAGAACCAAGGAACCTAGTCGTCGACGAGTCGTCCCTAAGTGGGAAATAAGAGAGCCTTTGTTTCGAAGGGTCTCTCGCTCTTCGAGAAATTCTCGATATTCCCTACTCGCCCTAACCCTCTCTTTTCGTCGCTATCTTTATCTTTCTTTTTCCCTTCTCTCTCTCTCTCTCTCTCTCTCTCTCTCTCTTAGCGAATCTTTTCGTCGTTCCTTGCTCCTCGCGGTCGAATGGTCGAATAGAAAGAGCCTTGTTTCGAACCAACTCCCCGCCAACTGGACAAATCTCCTCCAGCTTTCTCCGCTCAACCCCCTCCCCCCTCCCCCATCCTTCATCCTATATCTTTTTTTTTCTTTTCTGGGGTGATGGGGAGGGGGCGGAGTCGCGAACACTCAAAGAATATTACGAACGGGTCTTGTCTCTTCTAACGATGCGTTATCCTCAAAATGAAATAAACGACATAACTCTCAGAGATGCTTTTGTAATGCCGCACCGATCTGTGAGTACTCTCTTTTATATAAGAGATATGTCTCATCTTTTTGCTTCATTCCCTGTCACAACATGGTAACTCGATCGTCCCTTGTATCGAACCAATGTGATTAGTGAAACAACGGGGTGTTGGATAAAATTAATGGTGTCTAATATGTCACATCTTATTAGAAAGATAATGAAAGTAATTGACAAAAAATGAATTATATTTTATGATATTTTTTTTTTAGTTGAAAAAGTATTTTAAATTACGTATTGTTAAAAATGATGGATTTTCTGTTTTTTTTTTTTCAGGTGATAAAAGGCAACACGAACACCTATCTAGAATCGAAACACGAGTTAGACCCGCCAATGTGGGCGAGCAAAGTACGATTTCTTCCTTACAGTTATCATCGTCGTACGGTTTGCATGAGAGTCGAGTTGTACGGTTGTCCTTGGAACGATGGTATCGTTTCATATTCAATGCCACAAGGAGACAAGCGCAGCAACTGGGAGTTCTTTGATGCTACTTACGATGGTTACTGGGACGGTCAGCTCCTACGAGGTTTGGGTCAACTAACCGACGGCAAGATCGGTCCGGATAATTTCAAGATGAGCTACTACGATTACGATCGTGGTCAAGGCTGGGTCGGTTGGAGGAATGACACTCGTTCCGGTCATCCGCTTGAGATTAAATTTGAATTCGACCACGTCAGGGAATTCTCAGCCGTTCACATTTATTGCAACAATCAGTTCACCAAAGAAGTACAGGTGAGTTTGGAAGATCCTTCTTTTTTGTTTTTTCTTTTTTACGTAAGAAAAATTTAAAAATCTTTTTACATCGTTAACTTTCTTAACGGTACAAATATATATATATATATATTATAAACTAGTAACTAGGAGTAACGACGAGTTGTTTGTTAACATTAATTAGTACGTTAGAGGAACTTTATCGTTAAACTAATAATCGGATTACGTTTTCTAAAGTTATATAATTAGGAAAATATTATAAAGAAAAGTTACGAACAAAATCGTGTAATGATGTCACGTACGCAACCGTGAAATACCAGGAAAGCGGTTTTCTATGTATTAAATTTTACTAAACGCGATAATATACACGATGACTTCATCGTTCTTTCCAAGTTCTCGCATGTCTGCCCCGCTAACTTTCTTTTCGATCGATAACATCGCGCATAACATACACGCGACTCATGAATACACACACATATACATATATAGAACGTAGAATTCCTAAGCGTATAGTGACGATCATTGATGCACTTTGCTTGTCCTTCTTCAACCAACTTGCTGTTCATTACTCCCACCCATTCCCCACCCCGTTCTCGTGGTACTTTATGCTTACCCAAGAACGAACAGTGTAACTCCACGTAGTCGTAATTTTTTTTCTGTTATTTTTGATGAGTCTTCTTTGTCAAGCACAAGGTATTTCTTTTCTCGTTCAACAATGAACACTCGCGTGCATTCTCACACTGGTTACTAACTTATTAAAGACACTAGTTGTGTCCATCTTACTATGGCGTACACACAGAACCTATTATTTCCGTGACTTTCACAAAACTTTGTCGTTAGAGACGAAGTTTCAACCTCGTCGTCGTTGCTTCGAACAATCCTCGGAAGTCTTGGAAATATCGAAAAATTCGAACGACGAAGCTTTCCGGATAACAGAGAACTCAGAAATGTCTGCAGAGACGTAGAGAAGTATATAATGTGCGCGTGACGAAGAGGAAATTGGAAGACCCTCGGGCGACTTTTCGTTTGCACCAAAATGGCGACCAAAGGAAAACGGGCTAGGGGAGAGGAAAGAATAGAAGAAGCAAAAAAAGAGAAAAATATGAATAGGAGGAGGAGGAGGAGGAGGAGGAGGAGCTTATGCTGGAATGATAGTTCGAGGAAAGGAAAATAGATGGAAAGAAAAAGAGAGAGAAAGAAAAAAAGAAGAGACAGAACCATAAATATAGACTCGGGTTGAAAACCCATACGAAGGAATGAGATATCCAGAGCAAAGCTTTAATCCGTGCCCGGAAAAGACGAGGGTGGGTATGTACGGCATAGAATCCAGTTTTCACGTTGGAGTCAAGGTCGAGGTTGTAGGATGGTTAACGAGGCGCAACAACGGTTAGCCTCTGGCTTTGCTAGATGGAATGAGATGGTGGAATGGGAGAAAGAAAGAAAGAGAGGAACCATAGTTAGGAGAAAGCTTCTTTTACTTGTCGGCATTAACGCGTAGGGATTCTCCTCGACGGTGGTTGGCCCTTCCGCGAAAATTTTCCAGCTCGCACTGGGATCTCTCTATATAATGGGCCGCGAAACACTCTTCTACCGGTATCAAGATTTATTTGAATAGAGCGCCTCATTACCCGGCTCGGGAGCCGATTGTATAGCCGCGACCAAGCGAGAGAGAGGGAACGAGCATGGTGAGTGGAAGAAAGGAGGAAGAGAAGGATAGCAAGTAGGTTGGGTAGGCAGTAGGAACGCTCGGTAACGCGGATTTAAGAAGGGTGGAAGAGTAGGTTCGAAGGGAGCAAGGTACCGTCGCGAGAGCTTCTCTATCTTTCTCTCTCTCTTTTCCTCTCTGTCTCTCTGTCTCTCTTTCCTTTTCGTACACACAATGGTAGCAAGCAACGACCCGGAGAGTACAGATACGCCACGTATTCGAATACAATACCGGCAGTCTGGCAAATCGGCAGTACTTAGATGTATAGGAAAGCCTAGAGGAAAGAGAGAGACAGATAGATGAACTAAGTAAGAGAAAATGAGAGAGAGAGAGAGAGAGAGAGAGAAGAGTAGTTGGCAACCTTCTCAACCCATTCCACTTCTGAACAACTCCTTCTATTAACAAGCGAGTGCCCACTTGCACGGATAGGACACGTCTCCTGAAAGACACTGCACTTCAAAGCGCCGTCAGTAGTCTTCTGTCTTCGTCTTTCTTTCTTACTCAAGATGGTGTTTCCATTTCTCTTAGGTGGAGACGAAAATCCACGAAGCTCATCTTAGACGGAGTTTGATAATCTGGGTTTTGTAATCTTCGCTTTCGTGTACCACGTACCAGCCCTAGTTCTCGTGCTATCTCTCTTCGTTTATCTGTCGGTTCCTCCTCTTCACGATCTCCTTCAACTAGCAAGAGATCCAAATTAGCATTCCGCGCGTATTCGCATCTTCGATCCTGATGCATCAGCGTTAAGGTCGTTATCCGTTCTCTCCTTCTCCTTCTCTTACCCACTCACTCACTCACTCGCTCGCTCATTCACTCATTCTCTCCTTCTCTTGCTCGATGGTGATAACGATAATAGCCTTTGATTATATCCATAATCGAGTGCGCTTTAAGCGCTCGTAATAGCGTTAATAAGCGATATTTGCCGATTTAACGAGAGTCGAGATTGACTGCGTTAACGCGACAAGACTGCTAACGTCCTTGCAACCTTTCTCCTCCCCTCCCCCCTCCCTCCACCCACATAGGCGGATTACATACGAATAAAGAGAACTCACCGACGTTTTGTTCTTTCTCCCTTAGGTGTTCTCCGAAGTTAGCATCATGTTCAGCGTGGGTGGCAAGTATTACACTGGAGATCCAATCGTCTATTCATACATGGAAGATAAAATTTTCGAACAATCTAGAAACATCACGATCAAACTTCATCATCGAATTGGTAAATTCGTCAAATTGAAGTTTAGTTTCGCTGCCAAGTGGATAATGATCAGCGAAATAACTTTTGATTCTGGTATAAATTCTTATTTATTATTATTATTTATTTAAAATAAATTTCTAAAAAGATTTGTAAAATGTTGTAACTAAATTTTGATCGTCCAACTGGCAAATGTTACAGATATAGCTCATGGTAATTTTACTCCCGAAGTTCCGCCTACAACCGAAGCACCGCGTATTCGTGATAAAAATCCAACACGAGACAATCCCACGCTAGACGAAGTTCCCATTGCCAAGCAAGACGAACCTACGTACATGGCCGTGATCATAGGTGTTTTAGCAGCTGTCATTTTACTTTTAGCGGTGGCCATTTTTCTCATAGTCTCGCGTCATAGACAGAGAAAAAACTTTGCCAGTCCGTTGGGTGCCAAAAGTGCTATTCCATCGAGCAATCATCAACATTTATCACCCGAATCGGCGTATGGTACCACGGAAAAGGATCCTTCTTTAATGACGTACAGAGTTGAAGAATTGGATGATCGGTACGCGGGAACCAAATTAACAACCCTTCCACGTGATCTCAATGATCGGTTATTGGGGGATGTTAGGTTGGACGAGTACCAGGAACCATTTCACGAGAACAAATATCGTGAACCTCCTCATGCTGCTTATTACGGATACAGCACTGTAGTCATAGACAACAAAGATCTTCACGATAGCGTTGAACAATCTGGTGAGTTAAAAAGTTGTATTATCCTGTAGACAAAATGTACACGCGTTAAAAAACGGAATTTTATATTTTATTTATTAACATGGCGAATGACTTAACGTTTTATTTTTTTTCCATTACCCACTTCGATTTTAATCTTAAAGTAATTTTCAACTTTATTGTGTTCATTTTAATAGTAGTAGTCGTAGCCAACCAACGATTAATTTGCCATGTTCGTGATACTCTTTTTCGAGTCACTAAAGTAGATTCGTGTGGTCTATATCGTGCAGATGCCACCTACGATTACGCGGTACCAATGCCTGTGCCTAGCGTGAGCAGCGATCAAGATAGCGTATTTTCCAAGTCGTCATCTAGAGGCAGTGCGAAGGTAAGCACCCGGTCTTTTCGAATTTTAGATTTACAATAGTCGACATTGCTAGATAAAATCGTTTTTAAAGTATTAGACAGTTTACAATAATATTGGTCAATTGAATTTTCTTATAATACGTATTAATATTTTATTAATTCATCTTAAATTTTCATCGTCAGCTATAATCCGATGAATTTGATATTTATCATTAATGAATTGTTTCAACTTTTCTAAATGAGAAACGGTCTTACAATTATTATATTATTTTTCCGAATATGATACTTATTTATATTTTATCGAAATCGAAATTCTCTTGAGGAATTTTAATGAGTCACCGTGTTGTTCTCTTAGGCTTGTTTACAGAGCTTTTTCCCACCTCCCCCGCCACCGATGAGTGCTCCACCACCTCGCGGCTCGAACAATCTTACGTACTCTAATCCACCGAGTCCAGAGCCAGTATGCGAACGCGAACGCAGAGGAAGCAAACGCAGGGAACATTCTCTTCATAGATACGCGTAAGAGAACGTACGTCGTGGCACATGTTCATCTCAACACGCATACCTGCATACATACATAAATATTACATTAACACGAAGTGTACACGCGCGCGCATTCTTCGGGGATATACGCAAAACGTGTCGAAGGTTACCGAGGTACGTTAATTGCACAATTTGATTAATTACTACACGACACTATGGTCCTTGCTCTATTTCAACTTACTCGAATGATTTTTGCATGTATTCGATACAAAAGAAAAAGACACAAATAATTGTATATATTTAATATTATATTTTACGTCGGTGAGACACCAATCAGTGATTATTTATCATTATCGATATCTAGATCGTAATTATTTTTCATCGTTTTATGTTATTAGATTATTTATATTACGTAAATATTATCGGAAAATGAATTCTGATAAATAAAAATATAGTTGAAATGGAGCAAATCTAACGGGTTAATAGTAAGAAGGAAGTAGAATAAAGCAATGAAGATCAAGCAATACGTTGAAATCTCTGAAATGCGTATTCGCAGGAAGAGACGACCATTATTAAACAATATTTACAAAAATCGTATGCGTTCGATTAAAAATAGTTCTTACATAATTATCGGATTTAGTTCATTCTCCTTCGACGTGCACTGCCATTGACGCACTATTAACAATGTAATAATCGTATAGTTAAGCGTTAAACATTCGGGGGAATATATAGTATGTATATAAATATACACAAATATATATATACATAGATATATACATACTATAAATACTATACAATGTAGTTAGATAATACGCGCGTTATATTCTCACGGTTGTATTACACGAAATTAGCATATCAGATTTTAATAACAATAATCGCGAATAATCGCACGGAATTTAACTCTTCTGGAAATTCAATGTCGCGACGAATATCTCTTTGTAATAATAATAATAATAATATTAATAATAATAATAATAATAATAATATAATAATAATGATAATGATAAAAGGATCTGTAAAATAATCCGATCGTTTGTATAGGGAAAAAAAAAAAGAAAAGAAGGGAAAAAAAAAAGAAAAAAGATAAAAAGAGAAAGAGAATGGATGTGCTCGTAGAATAAATCGACAAAGTGATCGGACAGAGAATACAGCCAATCGAGATCGAACGTATGTGTATGTAAATCATTCAGAAGACATATCTTTTGTAGAAAAGCAACCTAGGTACTTGTAGTATCGGTTTGCTTTGATTTTTTATAAGCTTATGTCGTTTCTCGCTACTCAAAGGACCTATCCTCTCCTCTCCTCTCCTCTCCTCTTCATTCTTCTCCACTCCTTTTTCTCTCTCTCTCCCTCTCTCGTTCTCACTGCCACACGTATCCCGCGGATTTAACAGGACACTTTATTAAAATATTATCGGATAATCATTTCTTTTGATCCTCTAACTCTTTCTCTTTTTTTCTCTGAAACATAATTATTATAATCGATCGCGCAAATATATAGTGATCTTTATCGATTTTAATAACGCGATAAGAGAGATTTGCGAGAAAAGACGAAAGCTATTTGTATATATATATATATATATATATATATATATATATATATCTTCTTTATGTATGTACGATTAATCTATTTACTTGATAACACAAAGAAGAAAAATAAAAATTAAAAAAAAAATATATATGTATATATAATAAAAACGCGAGATAAAGAACATGAACGCGTTTTCGTCGTCGTCGTCGTCGTCGTCGTTCTCCTCGTCGTCGTCGTCCTCGTCGTCACGAAATTTAATCGAGATAACATAACAGACGGATTTCCAGAACGAGTAACGCTAATGATTCGCTCTGTTCGGCACGCATGTGCAACAAGATCGAGCTCACTATCGATTCGAGTCCGACCGAAGGATATACACACGCATATATTTATATATATACATATATATATATACATAATACGTGTATATAATACGTGTCCTACAAGTACACATAGATGAAACAGTAAAAAAAAAAACACAAAAGAAGAAGAAGAAGAAGAAAAAGGAGAAAAAAGTTAATGTCGAGCTTGATTAATCGAATATTTATATATTCGAAAGAACATCGGCACGAGATCGGTGGATGGTGAGCGGGGGGAGACAAGGGAAAGGACCAAAGGATAATTAATCGCTCGATAATTACGAACGCTTGCTTTCACGAGACCGTCGTCGGTTTCATCCAGTTTGATCCACACAAAAAAAGGGTTTATAAGGACCGATACAATAGTGAGCTTCGATCTCGAATCTTTAGCGAAGACTGACGTGTTTCGATAAATTCATGATAATTTGTTATATATATATTATTATTATTATTATTATTTAATTAAATAATGAACTCTATCCGATCCTCACCCCCGCCCCACCCCCCGCAACCATAAGCAGCTGACTTGTGATGCTTGCGCGCGCGCTTCCTTTTTCGTGTTATAATATATAGGATGTCCTATTTAAAAAGTGAATATTTGATAAGGTTATTACGACGATGAAGTTTCTGTTTGTCGAAGTATAATAATGTGGACGATTTTATGTGACATCCTGTATATGTATATATATATATATAAATTATATAGGCATTGCGCTGTATATTATTTTGCGATATATCCCATAAATGTACGTAGCAATATTTCTCCCCCAATCTTGCAAATTCCCTGAGAAACCCACTTTATTTATATACATAATGTATGCCTACGAGAAGTGAAACTATAAATATAAAGATATATATATATATATATATATACACACTCGCACACAAACAAAAATACGTACATATAAAAATTAAATGAACAATTGCATATTACTCAAAACAAACTTTAAACGTGCATAGTACACATATACATACATACACACATACATCCATATATATATATATATATAAAACCCAAGATTATTTCTCTATCGGTACCAAAACGCCTTCAAGCAACGAGATTTAAAAGAAAAGAAAAAAGATTAAAAAAAAATGATAAAAAATATACCGACGTAAGGAATAGACAATACAGGATGAAAGAGAGAGACAACAATAAATAAATTGCGTGTTTGTTAAGAGATTAACGAAGAGAATTATAAAGGGATTAAAAATAATATGAAAAAATAAGAAGAAAGAGTTGAATTTAGGATAAACAAGAAGAAGAGAGGATACGAGTACAGGAAAATAAGGGAACCGTTAACACGACTTTTATTGTGATATAGAAAAAAAGCAAAAGAAGAAGAAGAAATGAAAGAAAGAGAGAATAAAAAAAGAATAAAATAAAATAACAAGGGCTTGCAGGGGGGCTCTTTCGCGCATAGCACTCTCTCTCTCTTTCTCACTCTCTCTCTTTCCCTCTCTCTCTTTCTAACACTCTTTTCCCTCTATCTCTCTCTCTACTTCTCCGTTTAGCGCCCGCCCGCGCGCGCGCGCGCGCTCGTATGTGTGTATGTGAGCTTTAACACGTCTCGTCGGAGAGAAGATTTTTTTTTCTTTTTTCTTTTTTTCTTTCTCCCGATTTTTTGTGGTCCAAAGGTGTGGAGAGAAGAAGAGGAAATAAAGAAAGAAAGAAAGGAAGAAAAAAATAAAATTAGAAGGAAAAGAAACAAAAAAAGAAAACAAAGGGAACACGAAAGGATTTTAGCGATGCGTAAATTAAATTGTTTTTTTTTTTTTTCATTACTAAATAAGTAACCGTAGGAAGAATTTTTCTAATCGTAAAAAACGAATTCGTAGCAACGCGTTATGGCGATGTTAACCACGATCTCGCGAGTTAGTACAATTTGAATAAATTAATAAATTTATATAAAAACAAATGAGAAAAAGAATAGAAAACTATACGCGTTATTGTTTGATTTATTTTTTCATATTTAATTTTATTTCGAATTTTTTAAATCTTATTTCATTTAATTTCGGAGGGAAAGGTACAGAGACGCGTATATACATATATGTATATATACACATAGTGTTTTACACGATCAAAATCTTAGCAATGTATATCTCTAGCGTGTAATCGTTGATATCGTCTCGCCTCGTAAGTTATATCGAATGAAAGAAAAATTATTAGGAAATGATAAAAATTGAAAATAATGATAAGAGTGCTTCTAAGTGCTTCACGACGGATTGTAAATATTAATTAATAGGGGACCGCGTTAAATGTAATACATAAATAATACACACACATACACGTATATTACACTTACGTACATACATGCATACATATAAACAGACAGACAGACAGACAAATAACACATACAGATCTTCTCAAGCGCCTTAAGTTAATTGGAGACACAAGCAAATAAATCATTTTCAATCGCAATAACGGCGTGTGTCTTTGTTACGAAGCGCGAGCATCATTTTTCGTGATTCGATACGGGAAGGAATCGAAAGGATCGATTTCACCAGGACTATACGTACCAACGCATTCTCCTTTACTTCCAATAAACCTGTCGATTCCTTTCCGACGACAATCATCGGATTTATATTGTAAGAACGAGCTAAGAAACGTGTAAGGAGATGATATGTTACGTAAAGACTTTCTCGTTGTTTGTTGTCTTTATTTTTTCTTCCAGTATTTTTCCATGTATCATATAACACTAAAATTTATATATATATATATAGTTGTATCCTTATATATATAAAAAGAAGAAGAAGAAAATAAAAAGAAAAAAGGAGAAAATGAATATAATAATATATTATAACAAAATAAACACGAATTATTTCTTTCAGAAACAACAAAATTCGTCACGCAATTAGTTTATATGATATATATAATATAATATATCGGGAGAAAAAGTGTTAAAGGTCCAACCGACGAAAAAAAGAGTGTTATCGAATGTTTGAAAAATGTGTAAGTGTGTGAAGAAAATATTGAGAGGAAGGGTTATAAATAGAGGTATGTATGTAATTTGTCAATGAAAGAAACAGACAGAGAGAAGGTGTGTGAGAGAGAGAGGGAAAGAAAGAATAAGAAAAACAACGAAAATAAAAAGACAAAAAAAAACTTATAATTGTATGTATGTACGTAAGACGTGGGGTAACTGACTGACAATGAGAGAGTGAGTGAGCTCGTGATCTAACTTCTCGAACAAAAGAGAAAAAAGGTACTTTGCTCGAGTTTCGTCATATCTATTCGCGAAAATGCACTACGTGCATGCTACATACCCTTAAAATGGAACGTAGAAAAAGAGAAAGAGAGAGGGCAGGGAGTGACTGGGGAGGAAAAGGGGAAGGTTTGAAGGGGGTAGTTTAGAGGGTTAAACATCACGTCGACCTCAGCGACCGACGTGTCGACGACAATGCGATATATAGTCGCGATACGGCACGCTCCTGACGGATGGAATATAACGAGAGCCGTTGCTGGTGTACCCCGTCGGGGTGGAAGGGGGGAGGGTGGGAGGTGGCAGGCTTACGTGAAAAATATAAAAAGAACCGAAAAAAAGGAGCAAGAAAAAAGAGAAAGAGAGAGAGAGAGAGTGAACGAACCGGTCGTATCGAGGGAGTCACGATGTCTGCCACGCTCGAAACTCTTTGCATGCGATCTTCTAGTGGCCCTCGTTTCGAAGCACACCCGTCTGCATTTTTTAAGTCCTTCGGCCGTACCACTTTCACCACCTCCCCTAACCCCAAGCATCCAACTCCCCCCCTATACCCCTTACCCTTCCCCCCTAGACCCTAAACCTCTCCCACCCTCTCGCATTCACTCGAATACCTCTCGAGAGATTCAGTCGGGGAGATTAACTCTTTTTCGTTAACGCTCGCTCGATGCTGAACTCGTTCCATTGTGTAACGAAATTTCGTGTTAAATTTGTTGCCATCTTTGTAATATTTCATTTGTTAGTTTTCGTATTAAATTATATATGATGATGATGATTATTAATGTTATTATTCAAATGAAAATGATATGTTTCACTCATTATCTCTCTGTCATTTTATTTCTTTCTCTTTCTTTCTTTCTTTCTTTCTCTCTCTTTCTCTCTTCGTGTATATAACGTTGTAATTTATACATAATATTATATGTAAACGTGAAAGATCGCTGCTGATATATGTTCGCTAAGATAAAAATGCGAACTGTGACCATTTTGTACATAAATTGTATATTAATGATAATAACAACACAACAATAATAAAAATAATAATAAAATAATATTAATAATAATAATAACAACAACAACAATAATAATAATTATAATAATAATTATATTAATTATAATAATAATTATATCGTAAAGGACGAGAAGTACCACTATGAATGTAATTATATTGATCGACTAGTATATGATAACAAGTACCGGAAGCATATTTGATATCTGTGTGCCTGTATTCTTTTGTATGCTACCGAGATAGACTACTATATATATATATATATATATATATATTATATTATATTATTGAGACGTAGGAGATTGCGAATGTGAGGTCTAATGTATCACAAGTACATATGAATATACGTATACACACAGAATACATACGCATAAAGAAGACATACAACACTATGCATTCTCATGTTACACATATACACACATACATAAGACTATCTCAGTCCTTAGACAACTTTGTCTGGACAAAAATAAAACTTTTAGCAAAGTGAACAACATGATCTCCATTTCTTTGTATATTTCAAACTCATAGATCAAATTAAATTGTTCTCATTATCCTTATTCGTCTTTGGAATTGAAAGAAAAAATGATAATAAAATAAAACCACATGGAAGATCAACGAGATCGTTAAGGAACCGTCCAGTTGGAGAGTCAATTAACAGGTAATATTTATCAAACGATTTCTTTCCTCGAGATGATATTTGTTTTTATTTGACATTCATTTAATCGAAAAACCTTGATTATGCATGTAGTAGTAATAACGACATCGTTTATTATTCGATTAATGCAACGACCAGTTTCATTTATTTTATAAAACCTTTTAAAACAGGCTTCCAGTTTCCCAATTACCATGAGTCATACTGCTCAGACTTTTTTCATCGAGGACATTGAAATACCAAGAATACTTGGAATTGTTTAACTCAACTAAGAAGAATTATTAATCTACCGGTAGTCCCAATGGGAACCTACGAGGTAGGCTATGCAACCTCTTTTAGCATAGACTTTTCACGAGTGGTACCAACGTAAGCTGGGCTTTCGCGATGGCTGTCGTCCTTTCATCGTACTAATTTGGCGCCGTCAACGATGTCATTTGTCATTCTAATAGCCAGAACGACGAGCGCGTTTTTAATGACTCGAGGGTTGAGACCGTCATAGCCTTTACCCCCACCAACCAATGTACCCTCGTTCATCTCTTTTTCTGAGTTTCCCTCTATACCCGTTCCTTCCTTCCTTCCATCCTTCTTTCTTTCTTCTTCTTCTTTCTTCCTTTCTTTCCTTTCTCTTTCTCCTTTTCTTTTTTTTTCTTTTCTCTTTCTTGCTCATTCATTCGCTAGTTCCTTTTTGCGTGAGTTCCTCTTTTAATTTGTCCTCGACACGGTGCTTTACGTTCTATCGTCCGTTTCCCCCTTTTTTCTTTCTTTCCTTTTTTTCTTTTTTCCTCTCTCTTCTTCCCGACAAGGCTCACCATTTTCTTTTAAAGAAGGCTAATGCAAAGGCGCGGAAGGGCCGACCCGACTATTCGAACGTTTTCTTCTCTAAAATGTTTCCACCCCACCCATCGATTCGGACTTCCATTAGACAGGCACGATCCATTAGGCCCGCCAATCTCGGCTCTATCGAAATTACTCAAAGTTTGACATACCGAGACAGTCCTATTGTGTTCTCATCTTCTGCACCATGAACTACTTTCTCCTCGCCACTTTAAGTAGTTACCACGTTGACCCACGTCTGCCAACTGTTCCTCCGTTTTAATTTCATTTATTATTAGACTCAAATATAACTCCTAAATATTTTTCTCCTCGTTAAGGATCATGATTGTTAAAAAACGAGAATGCTACAAAATTGAATTTTCAATTATCAGTCCGACGATATCGTTTCCTATGAATTACATCAATTATTCCGTACATCGATCTTCATTAACGATTAATTGTCATAATAAAAAGTTCCTAGTATAAAATCATTCGTAACTAATAATAATTACTCGGTATCAGTTTTTTGACCTTGTAGCCAAAATCGTGACTATGTCAAAAGGAAGGGAATAAAAGGTATCGAATAGAGAGTCCAACGAATTGTCCTAGATTCCATTTAGCACCCTCTTAGAAAACGACACGCGAAAGGTGTGGGCTAGCTAATGCGCTTCCTGCGAGAACCTTTAACCTGTGCCATTATTGTTTCCCATCCATCACGGTCGGTCTGCCCTGCGAGTGCCGTTGCCACGGGAAATATATATCTCACACCCCCCCTGAAAATGTTGCCGCATCACATCCGAAATTACGGTCGAATCCTAACTTTGTGGAGTTGGTGTATGCGTGCGTGTGTGTGTGTGTGTTAGTTGGGGGTGCGGAGGCTTGCTTTGTACCACGTCGCTGCTCTGGAGTTCCGCTTTTGGCCCTGTACTGTGGTAGTTATCGTCCGCCCTAATTCGGCCCACGATTAGCTAGCTAGCTAGCTAGCTAGCTGTCTGCTCTAGCTTTCTCTCTTTCACTATTTCCTACTACTCACCGGTCGTATCCTTCGCCAAAATTTCTACCTCGACACGAATTCGATTTAAGGATGGATATTTAGGGGTGAGTACACTTTATGAATGATTCGATTTATCTCACCATTCGTTGTCCATTGTTCTAGGACACAAACGATGTCCGGTCATTTTCGTAACACACGCCTGCAAAAAATGGATGATTGAGATTAACTATAGTTTAACATATATATATATTTCTTCTACACGAGGTTATACTTTGGTTCTAGTATTTTTCTTGATGTTATTTTTATGGCCGTTGACACGATGTCGTTAACGTTTTATAATTTCGTGCAATCGCGTATTCTACCTATCTTTTTATACTTTAAAATAAAATAGTGTATAATTTTTTTGAAAAGAAACACGTGATCGTTAGAGTAAATGTAATTTCATTTTCTAGACAAAGTTAAGCGACGTTGATAAGGGTTCTTTCTTTTCTCTTCCTTTGTTTTTTACGAAGAAAAACGTAATCGTTAAAAAAGACTCTTTTATTTGAAAGTAACACGAAAGTAAGAAAACTCGTCAGAAATATATCCATTCCTAATGTCGGCAACGCTAGCTTGGAATTCCAGGAACCAAATGTCAAGTCCAGGGTATAATGATCGCATATTTGCGTGATATCGCGTTATGCTTGTCCTACGTAAAAGTAAATCAGTGTGCGAAATAGTGTTAGTGGCTAGATTAAAGCTTTTTTCTTTTTACAGAGAGAGAAACGATTTGAATGAACGCCAATGTCACGTATTTTTATAGAGTCCTAGTTTATCGTGATAAACGTAATTCTTATATTATACCGTAGAAAATGCGTCAGATTAAAAAAAATATTCACGAGTCAAAAGAATGTTCGTTATTCGTATATTTATGTTTCCTTTTCTTTTTCTTTTTTTCTTTTAAAATATATAAATGTATAAAAATGGTTGGTCAATTAATCCGTCGAATTTTTGTATTTATCGTTTAAATAATCGATCGAAAAATGACATTGTTAAACAAACGTTGAATGTCAAAAAGTAAAAGCCGCGTGAGCGAATGCATTCACATGTATATACATATATATATGTATAAATATATATATATGCATATGGCTTGTACGGCTACGGTCCACGTGAAATGAATACAGGACTTCATATTTTATTCGTTCAAAACAGATCGAATCGTCATAAATTCAAGAGTCCGCCGACGTCGAGTATATTGACGATAAAATCTCTCTATTCATATATTTCACAGATCACATTTATTTAATCGTCTCATTGTCGGTTTAGTTTTAACGAAGTATTAATACCCATGTTCTCGAATGACATTTACATGTAATCCCGCGTACTTTATTCCTGATAACACTAGTAATCCAACAAAAACTGAAGTATAATTCAATTTTGTCTATCCGTAACGCGTTCGATTTCCCCCCTTGTTGTATTTTCTATGAATTCGTTTACATTGTAACGAATGTGTTTTATGGTTAAAACACGCGTATAAAATCCATTAATACCGCGTATAAAAAATATAATCCGTTGATCCGAAAAAATCACGTTGGCAATTTATTTTCGTTCGTTTGTTTTTTTCCTTTCTTTTTTTTTTTTCAAACAAAAAGATTACTCGTTTTGCTGAATTACGATAACGAAAGGAAAAGAAAAAGAAGAAGACAAAAAATGGATGGCAATTAAAATAGAGCACGATGTTGTATAGAGCTGGTAAGCTCTGGTAATTCCTCTGGAGTCCCGATGTCACCCCGATGTATCGGATGTCAAATGGGCAACTCTCGAAGACAAATAATCCCTGTCGTTGTATGCCCACCATACGTGAATTCGCTCGCGTTCGTGCGTTCGTTCTTGTTTCATCTATTTTTCTCTTTCACTACGGCTCGTTAAAAGAAGAAAACGGGGGAAGAAGACGGACTTATTTTGAGTCATACTTTCGCGCTTCTTCTTCTTATTATTCTTATTCTTATTCCTCTTCTTCTTCCCCTCCTAATTGCCAGCAGGAAGCCACTACTCAGCGTAACTCGTAAGATCTGCCGCTTCGATATTTCATCGGTCCTCCACGCATGCGGTCGCATTCGCAAAGTGAACCCCAAATTATCCGGCATATTCATAATAAACGTCTCTTTAATTGTACCAAAGTTTATTTTCATTTGTTCCAACCAGTTGAGATTTCCCAAAATGGTCTTCGTCCATCGGGGGAATTCCACTTAATAAGCGTAAGTAAATTAAAAAATAAATAACATTAAGAATATTTATTTCTTACGAATTGCAACAAGTCATATTTTAATGAAGAACATAAATCAATGACTTGATTGTATTACCATCAGTATTCTATACGAGTCACTTACTAATGTAAACCTTAGAACACACGTAATAATCGTTAAAATACGAGATACATAAAAGATAAAAACACGTTGAGATAGTCGAAAGAAGATCGTTTTATTGTGGATACATTTTATTACCCTGTATTATCATTCCTCTGCGAATAACACGCAAATGTAAAATATTATGAGAACGTAAATACATTTATGGTCAGCGAAACTATGAGAAAGATGGTGTAGAACGTGTCTATAACGGAGATTGAACGCGAGCCAAAAGATGGATTTATGTATGTCCGGAAGTAAATCGCTGGATTTGTTTGTTGGAAAAAGGGGTATGTATCTTCGAATTACAATATTATATGAAAATTATTTGAATAAACATTTAACGTATAAATATACTTAACCATACCTTATTATTCAATGCTCATTAAACATATTACGTACATTATGAAAAAAGGAAATGTATCGTTACGTTAGACCATTCGTATCAAACTAATCCAGGTAATTACTTTGAAAGGGAAAAAAGGGAAAGATTAAAAGTGTTCCCAAGCGACGAGAACACACTCGTTTCTTCTAGAAACGATTAGGAAGAAGAACCATCGAGGAAACGACGTTGATTCTTTTAATCGAACGATCGAATTCGCGTGGGAGCATGCAAGAAGAACTTGGTGGTGATTAATCGTTCACCCTTCGTTGGGCTCGGCCCTTTCGAAAGAGGCTACCACCATTGAAATGGACAAGCAAAGTTGAATCGGATTCGAGAGTACTTTCGATCGGACAACCGCAAGTCGCGCGACTATGGTTGCACTTGTGGCCTCTTCTCGAGCATCTAACTGGCCAATCGTCAAGCCTACCGCTGCGACAATGAACGTTCGTTCAATCACGAGTGCTCTTCTTTCTCTTTCTCTTTCTCACTCACTCACTCGCTCGCTCTAACAAAAGCATTTAAGCCTTTCCTTCCATTCACTTGCTTCCGATCACTTCCTGCGCGTTTCACTGGCCGCTTAATCGACTATTAACCCTTTCCACTCGATGCTCATTCAGCCTATGAACGATCACCAATTCGAGCCAGTTGTTGTTATGCATATATTGCGTCGAAGATGGCGAACTCATGCGGGAGAGAAGGATTGACAACGATGACGGTCCTCGAGTGCGAAATGTTGATGCTCGATTGCCTGGAATTGACAATTTATCTCTGACTTTGAGATAATTACACTTTGATCGTTTGCTAATAACCGATATCATTTACTCCCCATCTAATTTCATTTCAATTTTATTATCCATTCGGATAATTTATCGAAACACGATTATTGACCAATTTATAATTAATCCGATCTAATTTCAATTAGTTTCTATACGTTAACTAGACGATGTAAAATCGAAGATAAACTTAACGCGCGAATAAACGTACCAATGAATTTGTCATTCGTAATCAACTCACGTTAAAAGAAATTCTCGACATTCTTTGTGCGTATTCGTAATAGAATGTAAACGATTGTGAGAGAAAAGAGAAACGACGCTGACGACGTTGAAATGCCGTTGTTGAGATAAGACTTTTACTGGCCCATTAATATGCCAACGTTAATTAGTGCCGCTTATGCTTTATAGGATTCCTCGAAAAAGATTAAATGAAATCTTACGAACCTTTAAAGTCGTGGAACACGATTAAGACGTTGCTAGAAATAAAAAGAGAGAGAGAGAGTTAAAGAAAGAAAAAACAAAAATAAAAAAAATAAAAAGGAAATCGTTGAGAGACTTCCGCTTGAAAAAAACGAAGAATTCAAGAAGGGCCCTGAATTTTACGATTCTACCAAAAGGAAACGAAAGCACGCTTGGGTCTTATGAATTCTTCACTTCACGACTTACGGGGTTAGTTCGCGTACGAAGAATCGTGGAAAGGGGGATGCGAAAAAGCATATTACTCTAACAGGGAGAGAGAGGGAGAGGGGAAACGCAAAATTTATTTCCTTTTCGGTCGTTCCACTCCGTCGCTTTTGCAAAATTCAACTTAACACGCTGACTTTTATCCTCCCTCTTCTAAAATAATACAACGATATCAAGTTTAACTTAAAGTTACGACGGTAACAACAACAACGACAGAAAAAGATATCACGTGGATATTTAAAATTCTGTAGAATATATTTTTTCAAATGTATTTCGTTAAAAACGTTTATCGAAATAATTAACAAAATTTTTCAAACGATTGCAAATATTATATACATATATACACGGACAAGAAGTTAGGAGGAATAAATCACGCGCTAGAATATTACCATAATCTTTTCGAGTCCTTTCAAAAGGGAAAAGAAAAAAAAAACAGAAAAAAAACGGTAAAAATAAACTTAAACATCTGGAACATTGCCAAGCAATTTTGAAAAGCTCAAAAACGTGCCATAAATACGATAACGATCGTCAACGTCGGAATAAGTGCTACCGGCTTGAGAAGAAGGGCCGCGAAATTTTCTCGCGAAATTCGATGTCGTTTACCAAGATCGTCGTCGGTTCCCTTTGATCTCCAACGAGTTAGAGTACCACGTTGCCTTCCACGAGAAAGAGACGAATACACGTCGTTACGTACGCGACACGTAGCGGGAAATCGCGTAGACGACGGTAGGAGCAGCGGGGGGAGCGGTGGGGGGAGAGGCGGGGGGGGGCACGCTCAGCATCCGGTGCGTTTAAAACGTATGTGGGTGTACATGTGTGTGTTTGTGAGTGTGTGTACATGTGAACGTTCGTGTTAGTCAATCGTCTATGTTTTAAAGTACACGAACGGCATGTAACCGTGTGCTGCACATGCCTTTACGCAAAACAATGCAGACAGCCATTGCCATATATTATTCATCGAACAAAGCCCGCGTTCGGATAGTGGCTAACACGCGAAGGAAATAAGTTGTCACTTCGAGCCAGGAACGATCCCGTCTCGATATCACAGCGTATATCCTGTGTCTTTTAAACGTCGACATTCGTGTTCCCTTTGGTATTCCTGGAACTTATATGCGTTTCATTTTTATTTTCTAAATCAAAGTAACGCGTCTATCTATCTAAAGTATTTTTCTTTCTTCTTTTTTTCTTACCTGTCTCTCTTTGATCTCGGATGGGGAATACCAAATGTTCGGTCAAACTCGGACCGTGAATAAATCGTAATAATTTTTTTTATGAATAATAAGGAATAATCAAAATATTAGTCGTAGTTAATTCGTTTTTAAACGAAACATTTTATTTCATCGATAAATAATATTACTTTGATATAAATGATGAGTATTTTATATAGGAGAACAATTTGATGAATGTTGTCTATGGTTTAAAGGGTAGACAGAGTTCATGGTCCAAAAATCTTACGAGACAGACAAGTTTCGAGGGTTGAAAACAATGAAAACTCATCCCCCTTTTCGAAGGAGAAACATTCGAAAGTACGGTAACTACCGAAGTACCAGCTAATCGTTCTACCCTTCACTTTCCCTTTCTCTTCCCTTTTTCGGAAGACTGACTTCCTTGACATAAGAGAAAACGAAAGAGCAGTCGAACGAGTGTCACTTTTCGTACGTTCGAACAATGATAATAACAAAGAGTTAAATCGATAAATGAGAAATAAATTATAATGGTAGAGACGTAAAAAGTAGATTTATAAGAAACATCAATTGTTTTAAAGAATTTAGAATTTATCTTGTTGTCGTTCGCACATTATAATAACTCACGTGTCAAACGTTATTATGGGAGCCCCGGAAAACTCGTATTCGAGTTACAGTCTCCCATCATTTTGTTTTTTTTTCTTTTTTTCTTTTGACGAATCTCACAATATCAAAATGAAAATAACATCTATAAATATAAACGGAAGGTTCTACGGAAAAAAAGTTGAAGGTAAGTTTTTAAATTATTCTTCGCATACGAGATGTAATTGAATATTTTAACAACGAATATGACACTATGATGTTCAATGTAAGTTCTTTTTTTTTTTTTTTTATACAGGTAAACGCGAAAAAGCCGTCTACATAAATATATATATGCGAACGCATGACATTAGTTTTTCTAGGACCGTAAAGGAAAAACGAAATACGTTCTATTATGTTTTATTCATATTTTCCGCGACCGAAGAAGAAGCGACAGTAAGGATACAATATTCCCTTTGTGAGCATCCAACGTCGATGGATATGTAAATCTTCGTATTTATTAAACGATCGATATTTCAGAAAGAAGTAGTCGTTATTCGTAACAGCCCAGTTCTCTAAATACTGTCTTCAATAGAAGTAATCTCGATTTAATCTGAAACTGACTGTATCAAAGAAAATATTATAATATATCGAAAAATTACAGTTAAATTATTTTCCCTTGCTTTTACTGAATATATTTTTAATTAAAGGGTAAACAAAATTACACGCAACGGTATATACATTCATCGTGTCGAATAAACATTTCTTATCGTTCGTCAAAAGCTTTTTTATAGTAAGTCAATTAAGATATTATAATAATAATTTTTACAATTCTATTTTTTAGAGATAATGTTTTACATTTAACGAACTAATGGAAAATGTAATAATGAAAAATGTGCTATTTGTTTAGAATTTATTTTTGTCGAAAGTCGTTAGTAAAAAAAAAAATAACTTATTTATTATAACAGTTACGTGTATTCTTTGTATAATTTATATTCTCTTTAAAATCTACTCGCAACACACTAGAACCTTGTGAACTCGTTTAATTCAAAACGTTTCAAGTTTCGAGTTGCGTTGTTAGTTTGTGATGCAAATAAGAACGACCACGTAGACAACTTTGACGATTATCAAGCGAAGTCCTCTTTTATATTCCACCGAGTAAACATCTTTTTTCAGTTTTCTTCATCTGTACTATCAAATAATAAGATAATTCATATATTTTATAAATTATATACATTTATTTAAACAATGTATAGCGTAAAATAATTTCTATCGTTTAAAAAACTAGGCACAACGGATATGTTCAAACATTTAATAGCTATTTATTTACGTAAAATTCTAATTAATTATAACCTAATGTTTTTTTGTCTGCATAAAATTTTAAATAAACAGAAACGAACGGTTGAATTGACAAACATTTACAGAGTCAGTATTCCTTCGCTTTTCAACGAGTAAACATCTCAGTCAGTTCTTTTATTCCGTACAAGTCAACTTAAATAATTCATATTTTTCATTATAATAAATTTATTTAAATGATAATAAATTTATATGTAGTCGTAAAATTTTATCGAAAATATTTTCTCATAATATTATCCGTTCGTAATTTTACACTTAGTGTATCGAATTATTATACCATTTATGATTATCCAGATATTAATTATATTATAATCTAGTTTCTGAATAAAAAAAATACATTTTCTTTTAAATTATATATAAAATTACGAGTATATATTCGATTATTTCGTTAGAGTATTAAAAAAAATGTTATAAACACGTATAAAAATAGTTTTTGTCGATTAATCATTACGATCTAATACATCACACCGTACGATAACCACAGGGGGGATAGCAGAAGACTTACGAAACATCAATAAAGACGTAGAGGAAATAGGATTGTGAGATTTGGAGAAACGGAAGGATCCTTGGTAACAGAACGAGAAGAAGCACTTGGTCGTCAAAGTACAAATTAGATTATGCGTAGTGTCGCCGCAGGGGAGTATCCTTCGTAGAAAACTTCGAAGTCCCGGTTCGTTTCGTCTAACTAACTAAGCAACGTCCAGTCCCTTTTCTCGTAGTTATGTATGAGTGTTCGCGTGTATATGTAAGCGTGCACGCGAGTGTACGTGTAAAAAAAGAAAAAAAAAAAAAGGAAGGAACACTCTGCGTGGGGGTCGAAATATTTCAATATTTACTTAAAACAGCCGCGGGAATTATTTTTCTCTTTCCGAAGGGAGGGGTGAGAGAAGGTGTGGGGAGGGTTGAGTATGCGATCGATCTTGTTTTTTTCTTCCGAGAAAAAGAAAGACAGAAAAATATACAAAGGGAGAACCGCTTGTTATCGGTCGAGTCCCGTCTCTTCTTCCCTTTTCAAAAAAGATCCTTTAAAGACTGAGATATACTCGAGTCTCTGCCAAATCGAGAGACTCTTGCTAGGGAAAAAGGAAGGAAAGGATGGAAGGGCAACGCTTTCGAAACTTCGAAACAAACTTCCTGCCTGAAATTCGATCTCATTAGCGTCGAAATGAACGATTGACCGTGACGAAAATATCTTTTCCTTTTTTCTTTTATTTCGTTTTATCATAATATCGGAACGCCTATTACGTTAGAAAGTTAGATAAGAAATTGCTTTTCCGATTTTAAAGTGAAACGAACAAACAAACCAACAAAATCTATCTATGGGAGAGAAAATTTTGCGAACGATATTAAAGTGATCGGATTAAAATAATCAATCAACGATATCCGAGGAGTGGGTGGGAGAGGGGGGGCTCGAAGGGCTCTAGAGATAATTAGGTAACCTCCTTTTTTTTCTTTTTTTTTTTGTTCGAGTCGGTTAAGAACGGTCAAGGGAATTGGAAAAATCGAAATGAAGATCGTTTAGGTGTATACGAATTTAACGCTCCGATTCGTAGAGAGATTCCCAGGAGTAAGCAGTAACGTTTTGATTAACGAGAGTGGGATTTGGTGCGTGGCAATGCCAACAACTAGATTAAGGGTTGATAACTGCGCTACACTGTTCGAGAGAATCGATTAACATTATATTTTATTTTGATTTTTACGTTTTCTTTTTCTTTTTCTTTTTTCTAGTTTTCCTATTTTTTCTATATCGTTTTTTTTTGTGTTTGTTTTTGTTCACGAACGCGCGCGATCGATCAATATTTATTATTTTCCAAAATTTTGTTAAATATTCAGTACCAATACTATTGACTTATTAAGGGGTACGTTCTTTACCCATGCATATTTGCAAGGGCTTACACAATGAATTTTAATGCTCGTATTTTTTATCCGATATTGGTTATCGAGGGGTTCATTTGAAAGATAAAAATAACTCATGGCAACGAAGAGGGAAATGACCTGGGTTAACTATTGACGATCCTAAAACTCATCGTCAATTTATTTCTACAATTTACTTTATATCTGTCGAATTTTATAAATAATATTTATCCAACGAAAGAACGTCTGGTTCGATAGATTTTTCTAATTAAAAAAAAAACATAATTGTCTAATTGAAGGGGAAATTTGTACTTTTTGATCGTAAAAAAATTGAATTATGGTGCAACGAATTAACAAACGAATCAGACCGAATGGTTCGCGGTGCCACAATTAACTTTCTTTTATTCAATTTTTTCGATATTTTACTGTAAGTTTCTCGGATTCAATCCAGCTTATGTTAGATCCTACAACGTAGATTCGGCGACCGGTACGATTCGGCAAACCGGAAGGACAAATTATACGTCGACAGGGGGAGAATAGAATCGATACGTTTCGACGCTATTGAATTTTGCCGTAAATTAACGATGTTATCGTTGCCAGTGGCTGTGAATTCTACGCTGAAAGCACTTTGGATTGATTTTATATATATATATATGTACGTTCAATGTTATTTATTCAACAAAATCTTATACTTATTAATATCTCATGTGTGAGTAATGTAAATTTTCTGAAATCAAATAAGTTGATTTAATACTTCCTATTTCACTTGTAACGATATTTTTGTTCGTTTTTTCTTTTTTTTCATATAAATGACTACTTACTTTGGTTTTTAATCAAACATATGGGTGGTAAAAATATGAGATATATTTTTTGATTTCAAATAATATTCGTTGAATATCAATCATTTCTGTGAAAAGGGGGTGGGGAGGGAGAAAAAAGAAACAAAAAACCGAACGAACAAACGTACAAACAAACAAGCAAACGGTGCTTTTGTTCTCTCTGTTTTTTTAGCAATAATATCGTTTCTGGTTTGGAGCCAGGCGTATTGAAATATAGAACGAATCCACATAAAGGTAATTAAAACTGTATTCGTGTTTTCGAAACAATATTTATTCGAAAAAAAGATTTACTCGGTCGAATCGAAATTAAGCGAAATATATTTTAAAAGCTATGGATATATAGTTAGGTAACGATAAACGAGCGGAGAACTACAAGAGGTATTTGTGTATTTTACTGGGAATACAGTAACGCGTTAATTGTGTAAATGTCGATTAACCGAGGCTCCGATTACCCGGATACCAAATGTCCGAAATATCGATTATTCGAAGGCAGTGTATAGAAACATAATATCGACAGAGAGTAACGAAGGTATAAGCACTTTAAAAATAGTATTAATTGTAAAATACTATTCAGAGGAAATAACAGACAAGTATGGATTCATTTGCATTATGTTATTTGCATGAATTATCATGCATACCATGCATTAGTTACCGTAGAAACTTCGATATTCATTTCCTATTTATTAACCGACCAAAATAAAATATTATTTTTTTTTGTAATTAATATATCTCCCTTTATGTTATTTATATTATAATCGATTGCAATGAAATAGACGAACTTTGCCGTTGATCGTTTATTAATTAATTTCTACTATATTTATAATGTCTAGAGAAAACGCGAGACGCAATAAAATGATTTAAAAATTGATGCACTGTGTACAACAGTTTATGACTGTTTCAGGGTGCATCTTATAAGCAAAACGTATGCATCGAGAGACTTTCTTTGCTCCTCTCTCTCTCTCTCTCTCTCTTTCACACACACTTTCATGCACAGCAAGAGCTGACGGCAAGCGTTATACTTCCAGTACGAACTCTCCCTTTTACCTACCCCTCCCCCTCTCCCCCAGCCCCTCCCCGTCCCAACTTACTTCAGTTGAAAGCACCAACACCACCACCAACATCACCATCACCAGCACCACCCCTGGTTTTATAACCTGACGAGTTTAATGCGCGCATCAAACTTTTAATTACCCGACTCGTCTTACAAATTACTAACAGATGGGCCAACGTTTATGCGTAGCGGCCCTTTTCCTTGTAAAAAATTGCTCGGCGCGACGTTCGTTACAAAGATGTCTGGATTTCATTGTGGAAAATCTCAACTCTCCTTTCTCTGCTATATTGTTTCTTATTTCCTCCCCCCAACCCCCACCCCCTACTCTCATCCTTCTTACAATCCTTAAACTCACCCCTTTTTTACTCGCGACCATATCTTTTTTATTTTCTTTTATTTTTTTTTTGTCTTTTTCCCTTTCGTCCTTCGTCTTTTCTTGCATTTTCTACATTCACTATTCTTTCGCGAAGAAAATCGTTAAATGTGAACTGAGATACGGTCCTTGTATTTTCACGTAATTGTAACAACAAGTTTTTATCTTGTTTTTATTATATGATGGCAAATGATTACATTGTCTCGTCGAGAAAAATTTAATGAATTGTTGTTTACAGTTTTCGAATTTTTATTTTATATATCCTTGGTATACTTGACTGACGTTATTGCTTAAAAGAAATGAAATTGTTGTTATGTCAATCGTAAACGTACAAAAGAATATTGAATATATTTAACATATTATTAATTTAAATATTTTAATCTATGCGTTTTGTAATTATTCACATAAATTTTTATTATTCTTTTAAAATTCTAATGAAATTTATCATATAACGAATTCGTACGTATATCTTTTATGCGAGCAACAAAATTATCATCATTTCTTTATTCTCCTCTCGTTTAATATTTCACGTAAGTCGTAAAACAACATTCTTTTCATACATTTTCATTCGTTTAAAATCTTGTAGTACGTTTTATAGCTAATATTTTGGCAAATTAATTTGGCCTAAACTTTTCGTCAGGATAATAAATCTTCTATGAATTGGACAAAAATAGTCGAAGTTTTGGGGGGGAAATATTACGGACACACAAATTAAGATTTTTTTGTTTCTTTCTTTTTTTTCTGGTTCGTATATTAAAAATTTGAGAAAATTATCGTCTAGCGTTTCATGAATTTACTATCACGAGTATCGGACTCTCTTTCAAAGCACCGACACATGGACGACGACGATGACGAAGACGACGACGACGACGACGTTGCGAGCTTTATCGTAAATTAGAAACACCGCGGGGAATTCCAATGTGGATGAGTAGACGAAGGATGGAAGCAACGAACGGTGTATAACAAGAAGGAAACATCCGAAGACTGTCATCCAAGGCAACCTACCTTTCCCCCTTCACCTTTCTTTCTCCTCGTGCGTTAAAATTTTCTCGAAAACTAAAAGGAAAATAATTGGAAACGATTGATCTAACGAAACGATAAAATATCAAATCATAATAATGTCTTTAAAAAAATAAACACAATTAAAATAACTGTAATAAATTTATATACGTTATTGTTAGATTTTAATTATGAGGTAAACATTTTGATAGGACAAAATTTAATAAAAGTATTTTAATCGATTTTCTTAGAGGACAATGAACCGGTATACTTGTATGTGAACATCGTATATAAAACGAAATACATTTAACAGTATTAGTTAAAAAAGAGAATATAAAAAACATTGTATATATGAGAAAATAAATAAAGTAGAAAAATTTGTAATACCTTCGTCAGCAGCTTGGAAAGACGATGAGATAAGAGTGAACAGAGAGGAACGGTTAAACTAATCAAGAAAACATTTTCTCCAGCGTTGAATGTTTATTTACATATACCTCTCTCTCTCTCTCTCTCTTTACCACTCGTTATCCGTTGTCTTCAACGATTATTTCAAATGTTATTACTTTCGTTGTATTCTCTTTGTCGAATATGTAAACACTTCGACCTTTGCGTACTTTCGATGTTTTTCGAGTGTATTGCGCAGATCTATTAGCCAGTCTTCTTCCAACGTCGAAAGATCTAACAACAATTTATTTCGCGTCGCGTATACGTGTATGCGTTTTCTTCATATGCAAGTGATATGCATTTGTACGCGAGTGTGTGTAGTGTTTAATAGTGACATACATACATGCATACGGATATATATATATATGTACGTGAGTGTGTGTAGTGTTAGATAGTGACATATACATACATGGATACGGATATATATATGTACGTGAGTGTGTGTAGTGTTAGATAGTGACATATACATACATGGATACGGATATGCATTTATACGCGAGTGTGTGTAGTGTTGGATAGTGACATATATGGATACGGATATGCATTTATACGGGAGTGTGTGTAGTGTTTAATAGTGACATATACATACATGGATACGGATATGTATATGTACGCGAGTGTGTGTAGTACTGGATAGTGACACATACATATATGGATACGGATATATGCAGCATTGGATATATAAGGATGGAATACATGTTAAGGTAGTCTAACCATAATTATTATCGTTATACGCTATTTTTACCGAAGGTGTCAGAAACACCTTTTGAAATTTTCGGTTAAAATTATTATCATTAGTTTAATCGTTGTTCCTCAACCTATAATTTCTATAATTCTATAATTTCTATAGTCATATCAACCTATAATCATTTTGATTTCCCTTTCTATACCAACGTGTAAGATTTTTAAAAGAACGGGTGTTTTCAGTATAATAACTTTTTTTCATATTTGCCTTGTTACAAATAATCTTTTTTAGTTAATATTCGTTAAATATACCGTCTACGCAGTGTCCAGATAATTCGACTGCATAAACTTGCACTGTAGATTTTTTTATTGTATGCAATTGAAATTATGTATGAATATGTGTAATTTATTATCGTTAGTTTAAAACATTTTGACATTTAGCTATCTTATATTTTGAGAAGGATGAAAAAATGTAGCCAACTGACGAGGTGGGGTAGGGACGAGGGGGTGGCGGAACATTTTTCGCTTTTTAATTCAGTACTAAACGTAGAAAACGAGCTTACGCACGAGACGTTATGAAAGGATCTCAATTACGTGTATTTAACGCGACGAAACCGAGAAGATAAAGAGGAGAAAGAAAAATGTGAAAAAAAAAAAAAAAAAAAAAGAGAGATATAACTCGTATGGAGTTTCTTGCATTCATATTCGTGAGCCAGGTAAATATCGAAATGATATATAAAAGAGTAACTCCGCGTCTGAGTCGTTACCAACCAACTTATATACTTTAATAATATTATTCTAGAAAAAAAATGTAAAACTATACGTTTCTATTTGTGCCATTAAAAAATATCTCTCTTTAAAATAATACTGTACAAAATATAACGAGCATAAGTATATTACGTATAGAAGCTTACAACATAAGTCGGTTTTAAATATATAATATAATATCAAATTTTCAACATATTTTTCTTTCTTCTTTTTTTTTCTCTCTCTCTCTTGTATTACCTAACGATTCATTCGAGTACGTAAAAGTTAAATTTAATCGTAAAATAAAAAAAAAAAACGTTTATCTTAATAATCTTATTACCTTCGCACATCTGCTTTAAAACAAGCTAGCTTACGCGTGGGGAGACTTTTTGGCATAAATCGAAGTTCGATATCGTGATACGCGTCAAATAGCTCCGAGGACCAAGTATGCCCTTCGTCCTGCACCCTTTTTCAAACCGTTCGCTCGTTCGTTCGTTCGTTCGTTCGTTCGTTCGTACGTTCGTTCGTCTAATGAATATCGTTCGCAAAAAAAAAGAAAAAACAAAATTATTACGAACAAAGAGAAAGAGAAAGATAGAAACTCGCAGCTGGTTAACATCGGCACGCGAACAGATCGTTATACGTTTGCAAAACTCGTGAAGAACCGACAGATATCGTTCGTTACCTCGGGCTTTTCTCGATAAGCTAATTAAAAGAGAGACAGGAGGAGACAGCAAACCCGTTCGCATAATTGGATAAAGTCGTGCAGCCAGATAAGCTACCATCACGAACACCTTCGATGGTTTATCAAGAATATTAATAAATTTATCTTGATGCGTATCAATTTTCTCACCTTGGTATTATTTGCGAGATACATCGATGAATGATTTTGATTTTTAATAAATATATATATATATTCCATTAAAATGTTATTTTTATATAAAATTATTAATGAGATTTGTTTAATGAGAAAATGAAAATTGAAGATTATAATTGAAAAAGGGAAAAAAAAAGAATAACGCGTTGGAAATTTTTCTCTCGAATATTTTATAAATATAGATATTTTGCAATTATCAATTAGCAAATATGATTAATGATATTTATTATTTTCTTCTTCATTTTGTAATAATGTAGACAAGATAAACGAGAGGATCAAATTTTCTACGAGTTCATTTACAACGTTGGATTCATTCCACGATGTTTCTCGCAGGGGGTTTGTTACCAACGATCCATGACGAAAGCGAGAGAAATAGAAAGAGCGAGAGGGTGAGAAAGGGGGTTGGGATGGGGTAGTGCAGCCTATTCGCCCACTCCTTTATTTAGAACGCGAGCTCTGTGGTGGGCCGCGAGGTAAATTGCATCCTCAATTTTTAATAAAGCCCCGGAGGGGCCAGAGGCTTTGTTGAACGTAGATATAAAGTGAACTTCGACGTCGGGTAAGTCAAGCAGCAGTAGCAGCAGCAGAAGTAGCAACATCGCTGCAATGCCGGGCTTCGAGTAGAATAAAAGAAAGGTAAGAAGGGATAAGGGAATTCAGAAGAAAATGAGGCACCGGCGAAAAGAAGAACAGGAATCCTTTTCTTCGTTTCATTCTCTTCGAGTTCCATTCTCTTGGATTTTCGTTCACATGTCCATCTACCTTCTTCTAATATTCATTCTGAACAACGTAGGGGTGGATTTTAAAATGAGCTTCTGCGAAATAGGATTACATAGTGCAATAGATCAATAATTTTTTACAATACTAGTCTTAGAGTAACTGGATCATTCGCATAAACAACGTGAAATTTTTTTCAATGATTATGACTCTGTTTTAAATAACGCGAACTATTTGATTTATTTTTTTTTTTTTTTTTTTTTTTATTAAAAAAAGAAAAGGGCGCAAGAAAATGAGATTGATAAGAAAAAGAAAAAAGTAGGAAACATAGTTCGAGGGTAGGTAGATCGGGAAGATATTTTACTACGATCGACAAAACAATAAGTACGACTGGAAGAAAACTTCTGTATATTTTAGAACGGCCCTAGACGACGGAACTTGGGGAATAAGCATCGACGTAATGGTAGTTTTATAGGAGATTTATTCCTAGGAATACGGCCGCGCAATGATGCGCAACCAGTAAACAAGAATCAACCCTCTAACTATTTTTAACATTAAAAAGAAGATCCTAAAGTAAGAAGCCATTACGAATTTCTTTTCGATTTTCCATTCGACTCTGATTATAACAATTTTTTACGATTCCCTTTACTAGAATTACTGTTATTTTTACCAAAAACAAACAAACACACACACACACACATACACACACATACAGAGACATTTAAGTATCCATAATATCATACAAATATATTTAAAATAATAAAATAAATTTAGTCAACGAATTTTCATTACTTCAACAAAATTGATGTTTGATCATGCATAATAAATATGACTTTAAATCAATGCCTAACTGATAATCCGAGAGCTCGCACCGTGATAAATTAGATCATTGATTAGTGGACACCGGTAGTCCACGCATGTAGAAGACCCCTTTAGCTCTTCAGGAAATAGATATCATCTTGCCGTATCTACGTTTATTAATACGTTGAAATACATAATGATCGAAAGATAACGATATTGAATATCAAGAGCTAACTCAAAAGCCCTTATGAAACATACGTCATTGCAAAAGCGAATTCATACTCGGTAACTAACGAGCTACTTGATATTCAACTTCGTTAAAATCGTATCGATTATAATCCATAACGAATAACAGATAACATAGTATTTAGTTGCCATTTAGATATAATAATAATCGATTAAATATGATGTAATATACGAAACATAATTATCCTTTCCCTTTCCGTATCTTTCTCTATCATCTCATTCCGTTCTTCTTTTCTAACTAATATAAAGACGCGCTACGAATAAAAATAACCGCATTACGAATGCTGACAGCGAAATCCCAAGAAAGAAAAATACGTTTCCAAAGGATACTATCTCTCTCTCTCTCTCTCTCTTTCTCTCTCTCTCTCTCTCTTTCTATCTCTATCTTTTTCCCTTTCTCTTTCTTTCTTTCCCTTTCCTCTTCTCGAGCGTATAATTTACTCGGTAATTTAGGGGTCACGAATCCGACGGGAGTTTTTGTCGAAGTGGCAGGAAGCAGCAGCAGCAGCAGCAGCAGCAGAAGAAGAAGAAGAAGAGGAAAAGGAAGATGAAAAAGAAAAGAAAAAGAAAAAGTAAAAGTAAAAGTATAAGGTAGAATAAAAGAAGAGAAGAGAACGAAGTGGAGCACTCGAGGCTTGTTAAGAATTTCATTCTTAAAATCGGCGGCCACTTACCGGCAGGTGGCCAGCCGGCATCAAATCAGACGCGTTACGCTAACTGAATTTAAATCGTTCGAAGGAGAAACAGAGAGAGAGAGAGAGAGAGAGAGAAAAGGAGAGCTGCCGCCAGTGCCACAGGCTACACGGATTATCATAATTTATGCGCCCTCGCGCCTTCATTCAATGTGCCGGCATAGTCGTCGTCGTCGTAGCCTTACCTACGATTCCAAAGCTCTTTATTATAAATCCAAATTGAGCGCATAATTCCTCGAGATATAAGCATTCCGTGAGCTGTATACTTACGTGCACGCGAGTAAGAGAGAGAAAAGATAAAGAGAGAGAGAGAACGATAAAAAGCAGAAAATTGAATTATGCTCGATGAAAAGGGTCACTCGTTTTCAAGCATAACCTAACCTACTGTGTACCAACCCTCGAATTCATTTCAAGGCTTTAGAGATTCTAATTAAGAGGAGTGGTGGATCTTAAAAACACGAATTTCGAAGTGTCGTCTTCTTGTTTTCTTTCGGTCCTACCGTTTTCTTGATAATGCTTGGGATTTTATCGGACAATCGACATTTGAAATATTCCAAATTTAAATCAATGGAATTATAGTTTATACACTTTGTATTTCATTATTTCGTTATGATATATAATTTTTTTCGTATAAATTTATTTAGTTTATTTGTTAACTTTTTAGCAAATCGTTTAGTTTCGACATTTTATATTTTCTTCCAATTAACTTAATAGTATCGCAAATTTTTCGTTCCTTTTTATATAAAGAAGAAACAAAAAAAAGAAAAAGAAGAAAAAAGAAAAAAAACAAAAGAAATCGTTCGAAGAATGAAATAAAACATTACAGTCACATATCGAAACTTGAAGAGCACGTTGTTCGAGAGTCCTCGACTCCTTCTTGCTCCTCCATCCAGTTGGCCAATTATCCGTGAGAAAGTTTTTATCGTGGTCCAGTCGAACCTTTCCTCGGCATCAATTAAATTAGTTTCGAAGCATCGTGAACACAGCTACGCAAGCGCTACTTCGATCCTTCCGACACCTGCTGGCTCTCAAGTTTTCTTTCCGAACGAACACACCGTCATCCACCTACCTTCTAAAATGATTTATTATCGGTGTTACATCGTACTAGTCAAGAAAAAAAAAAGAAAAAGAAAAAGAAAAGAAAAAAAAACATTTATGGATAGTTTAGATTACAGATAGTCTTCACACTTTGAAAAGATTTCACAGAATCATGGGGTGGTAAGCAAAAAAAATACAAATAATCGCTTAGGGTGGTCCGTAAAGATTAAATAACCAAGAGTTATCGAATGTAAGGTTGCACTTGCTTTGTTGAAATTTGATATATAATATATTCATATATATATAATAATATTTCTCTTTAAAACATAACCCTCCCCCCCGTAGACATATACACACAACTACAACACCTAAGCATTCCCGGTCCGAAGAAGTTGAGAGTGACTAATGAGGGTTAGGCTATCCTCTCTAAAAGCGTGAAGATCTTTGCCCGTTAGGACACCACCCGACATCCCTTGTTATTATCATCATCATCATCATTTTCTTTCGTTCCACTTCGAATACTCGATTTCGACGCTTCAACACCCCTTAGCAATGCGTGTTTCTTACAAAGGTAGGCGATCACATTTATTCATGGAACCGTTTTGTCTTCTACCAATACGACGTTATTACTATTCCTTCAAATATATGAATAATAATAATAATAATAATAATAATAATAATAATCGGGTAAGGGTATTCTGTGAGCTTCGATCAGGGTTGTGTTCCTACGTTTTCCCCCTCACATGCCAAAAAGAAAAAGCCATGTTGGTATTTCCTGCTTTCCAGACGGTCTCCGTTTTATCTACACAGATAGGGTAGTTCTGTGTTGCTTTGAACGCACGCATTATGCGAAGTGTATACCCAGACGAAGATAATGTTCGAACGAGGAGTGAGGAACTCCGCGAGACGTTCTATCAGGAAAGAGAAATATATATATATGTATATACTTACTCATATATATATTCGTACGAGTTAGGTTGGTATAGTCGAAGAAGGTACATTGGTGACTCGCGTAATCGCACCGGATATCCTGAGTGTCTCCTATATGGTGTGACTGGACACGATCGAGGAAATTTTTCGTTGACATTTCTCTTCAATTTTTACATTTTTTATCTCATTAAAAAAGAAATTTCCCGATTTTACATTAATATTATTTTTCAATAGCATTAATCTATTAGCGATATAATTCGAGAGTATAGAAGAAAAAGAATAAATAAATTAGGTATTAATAAAGAATCAGTTTGAAAAAAAAAAAACATTGTTAAATCGAACGTTAAATAATATCCATATTCATTTGGTATAATAGAAAAAGTTGTTCAAGAGTAGTCCATAAAAAATCATTTAGCTTAGGTACAAATCATTATATCGTCGGTAGAAATAATTTGCAGGAGGTCGGGTTGAAATTTAGTAGGGTCGACGGTGAAAACGAGGAACAACAATGGTCACTAAGGGGGTGAGGGTGGATGCATGGGACTCCCTCTTTATCTAACTATCTCTCTCTCTCTCTCTCTCTCTCTCTCTCTCTCTCTCTCTTTCTCTTCTCTCATGAGACCATTCCTATTTGTCCTCCTGAGAGCCAAACCGTGTCGCAGCTTCCGACGGCACGCGTTCTCCGATGTTAGAGAACAAGAAGAGGAGGAGTGGGCTTTGGCCATTGCTATCACGTTGAACGGTAAAGGACGAAAGTAAACTGGAGGATGGGGAAAGCGTTGTTCTAGAATACGTACGATACTCAATCTTCTAGCTCTCGTTCTCGTTTTATGACCCATTGAAACGCGGACTTGCGCTTAGTACGTTACCTCGCTAATGCAAGAATTCGCGTGTTAAAGCAAACGACGTTCGTTCGAAAAAAATGAGTAAGTTTGAAAAAAAGTTGACATTTTTTTTTTATTCGAAGGAACAAAAAAATTATTATTAATCATTGATAAGATTAAATTACAAATAAATATTTATATATATATATATGATACCGTTTATTTAATATAATTTTATTAAACAACAGACAATATATTGTTTTACGTAAGGGGGTTATCTTGATATTAGAATAGATTTCGCAAATACCAACTTTATTGATTAATTTCTCCTCGTTCCGGTGTCAGAGTAATTCTTTATTTATAAGAAAAAATGTCTCCTCGGGGACGACGTTATTTAGGGGAATGCTTTCCAGTTGTCGCCTATAGTCGTATAAACTTAAATAATTCCATTTTTGGCGAGGGAGATATTTCTCTTCTCTCGGTATGTTTTCTGCAAATGTATCTTTTAGATTCGGGCTTTATATATTGAAATATTGTAATCGTTTAAAACAATAAACTCATATTACAATTCGTCAAAGATCCAAGTGATATCGTAAGAAACATTTTCTTCACATATTATTGTATTCGTGTACTTCGGACAAAATTTGTAGTATTGAATCGAATCGTCAAAGTGTCGACTACTTATTAGTCTCTCTACTCTTTGATTAGGATACCCCCTTCGCCACCCCCCCCTCCATTTGTGACAAAGAGTCTACGAACTACTTCAAGGTTATAAAGATTTCCAATTAACCAAGGTCAACGAGGAATTAGTAAGCGTTAAACGACGATCATTAGATGCACGGACGAAATACTAACGAGCGTGCCTGTTTGTCTTTGTCTAAAGGGAGAGAAAGAGAGAGTGAGAGTATGAGAGAGAGAGAAAGAGGTCGTCGGGAAGCTGCTTAGCTCGGTTCGATAAGCAGAAGGCACCAATACAATGATAGAACTCTCGTAAGCGTGTGGCTATTCGCAATCGCGACACGGTCGTGATTACCTGATTGAATAATTCATCGTCGCCGGTCTTGTCAAAGAACGTACCGATGGAGGTAGGTATCTACCCTTTAGATACCTTCATTCTCGATACTCATTCTCTTTCTCCGTTGATGTCTTTCAATTCCTTCCATCGTCTAGTACAGTCGCTCTCTCGAATTCCACAAAAGGTGGAATTGTCCTTCTCTAACGTATCTAACAAAGAAACGAAAGAGAGTCGTATAATTCAGCTTACGAGAGAGTACGAGTGTCCTGAATTATCTTTAACGACGAGAGAGTCTCTTCGAACTCGCCTTTCCTTTCCAAGAATCTCTACTTCTTGCAGGTAACTCGAACGTTTTGTTGATTCTTTTTGTCTACCGGACAGGATGTCTCCTACGTTCAGGATACTTTTTGCAGCATGTCGTATTACCGGTCTACAAGAACTCGATATATATTTTTTCTTTTTCTTTTTCTTTTTACTTCTTTCTTTCTTATTTTTCTTCTGCTTCTTCTTTCTTCCATTTGGGAGTTCGAGTTAAATCCCAAACTGATGTATTATTACGTTTTACCAAAAGAAAAGATGCATAATCGATGAGTATCAGTGGTATTTTATCATGAGATAGGGTCAATGAATCTTGCTTAGTATCATTCCATTTTTCACGAAACACATTACTGGCAACATCGACGACGTAATCGAGCTAATGTAGAAAATAAGACTGGGAGAAGAGCATCTGAGGTCCCTTAGGATGAGTCATCGGTCGAGTTGGGAGTATTATCGTATGCAAGATGGGTCTCTCCTCTGCCAGAAAACCTTACCTCTAATCTGCTATCTTGTAACAAATACTTTCCGTACTTACCTACTACTAGGTTCAATGTTATCCCTTAAAACGTACTGCTGGTTACAGTATTATGGAACGCAAAAAATGTCGTAGGAATTTGCCTCTGTATCTGACAGTCTCGCGGACCCTTCGATAAGTCGAGGTAGTAGTAACAGTAGTAGTAGTAGTAGTTACTTTCGAAGGGCTACCGTAGCTTCTGAGGGCTTAAGTGGTAAATTGCCTTTGTAGTTTACTCAGAGTAACTCGACATTTCTGAAGGGGGAAAAATTTTTTAATGTTCGCGGGGTTAATGCTACCATCCCTAATAGAATCGTTTATGTAACATCGAGCACAACGTCGGGGGATATCGCAAAACAGGAATCTTGCTGGCATCGAGTGGGTAGTAAGAAAATGAATCTAGTTATACGAGTAAGAAATAAATTGGATCAACTGTGTTAATGCCAAAGAATTTATCGAATATTAATCACATTTATTATATCCGAGGGAGACAAAGTAGTAATCATCAAGGAGAAAGAGATAAACTTTAACGATCATCCGAGTAGATATTACGGGTAAGAGAAAATGACAAGAATAATATTCAAAAAAGAAACAAAAAAGAGAAAAATGAAAATATTTAGAAGACACCAAGTCCACTTACATTGAAATCGGTCGATCTTCTCTCGGTGAGAAGTAGCCAACCGTGTCACGGTTGACATCGTTGGCACTTTGCAGCTCGTAAAGCTAACAACGAGGAGAGACGAGAAGCCATTTACCATATTATTATAGCGCACGAGGCTATGAATATTGACGCGTACTTTCATTAAATCGCGCGAGCCAGGTTGTCCGGTAAGAACACCTCATCGTCGTCCTTGTCGTCCTTACTCGTGGTGCTCGTTTGGCGCCGCCCATAAGGATTCTCTGACACTTCTTTGAAACAGCTACGCGCGTTTCTCATCTATTGGGCAGGCTGATTAAACCGAGTTGGCATTCCCTGAAGAAGAGAGAAGTTATTAACGATACCCCGACCACCATTTTCTTCTCTTTCTACGAAGAAACAGGCTTGAGATTAGATCGATTTTCATTCTCTTTCTCTCTCTCTCTCTCTCTTTCTTTTCCTTCCTATTCTCACTTGTTTTGCTATCCTACTCTTTCTATCTTTATCTTTATCCTTTATCTTTCTCATTCTCTTCAACCGGTCGAGAAATACTCCAAGCTATTTATCTCAACCGATTCCATTATCCATCGTCCAATCGTATATATCAAATAGCTTTTCTTATAAGCCAGCTCGATTATCGATGTCTTATTGCTCCGGCAAAACAACGATTCAACGTTTACCGACATTTATCACGCATAATCAAATTGAAAGGTAATCGACGTTTCTTGCGAGGAACGTGGATATCGCCAAGGCGTCATTTCCAATCGTTCACGCGTTATGATTTCTAAGTTAAGAAATTTCGTAAGACATTCTAAAATAAGCTAAGCGAAATGAATGTCGAATAATTTTCTTCTTTTCTTTTTTTTTTTTATTTCTCCTCGTTAAATATTTTAACAAACTATCAGATCTTTTAGATTTTCTTTTTTTTTTTGAATAATCCTTTTTAATTAATTCTTATTCATTTTAGACAAATATTACTATTTAATTATAAATTAATATACCGACGTTGATGCAAATGAATTTAAACATCGAAACGTTCAATCAATTTTTACATTTAATAATACGAGAGTACAAGAATATTTAAATAAGATATTAAACGAGTAGATTTACACAGACGGTTAATCAAGGAACGAATGAAATCGTTCAACCAGGTAGTCGAACACGTAGTAACTTGGGTATATCGTAGGAACGATAGATCATCGAGATGTCGTTGTTACTCTCGTGGTTTCGATGAGCGGTCCACGAAGAGATAGTTGAGATTCCAACGACAGTTTCGGCGATTTGCCAATTACGTCTAAGCACATACATACCTATATACATACATACGTACACATACATCTGTCCACCAATCTCGAAAATCTCGTACGCGTGGAATGCATTAGGTCTTACAATTCGCGTTATCGTTCTAGAAGCGTGCAACCAATCGGATATGTGATATCCAGTGGTGTCCGCAGGTTCAACCTAAAATAAGGAAACTCAACGATATTAACCAACTGCTGGGAGAGAAGAGAAAGAGAATAGTAGAGGTAAAGGAATGGACGGAGAAAGAGGAAGAATGTTTCGCTCGTTGGTGCTTCCCTTTCAATCCGCGTCCCCTTGGTATGTTGGTAGCGATGGCGTAGGAGGAGGTCGTTTCGTGCTTTCTGGAATTTGTAAGGAATTTCGTTGGAAGGATCTAAACAATATCCTCCTGTGGGGTTGGGATCGTTGCTGGAGACGTTACTCGGATTAGGGTGCGGGTACCCTTCTGTCTCAAAACGACAAGAGAAAAAGGAGAAGGAGTGAAGGGGCTGTGGGTTGGGGGTTTGGGGGGAGGAAGGGAAGAAGAAGCATCTGTTGCGCCTCCATGAGTAACATTTACATAATCGCGAAGGCTTTAGTCGTAAGACGTAAGCGTATCCTCTGTCTGCCTGTCGGCCTATCGTTCTTCGTGCCACGCGTCTACCGAACGGTATTCGCCATTGTTATTTTTAACAATCCAACAGAACCACTCGCAATTACTTAAAAACGTAACTCTTATTTCTTCTTCTTTTTTTGTTTTTCTTTTTCTTCTTCTTTTTTTCTAAGATAAAAGGTAAAAAAGAAACCTTCGAAATACCGATCTATCGACGCAGGTACGCCATTATTATTTTGATTCATTCTTAGTCGAGGAAGAAGGTCCCTTCAAAAATATTATCCTAAACGAAAGGGAGGAAAACGTCTCGAGACTTCCATTAATCTCGATCCTTATCCGTCTCTTTAGATGCTCGTTTCGTTTTGTATTTGTTAAAATGGTGTACCCTAATCGAGATGATGGATTTGCGAAGAAAAAAAATTATATTACCGATTTGAGGATTAATTTTTATTATTAAAGAAATTTTCTATAAATTCGATAAAGTTAGATTGTCTATAAACAATCGGTATTAATGTAATGAGAAAAATTAGATTCCGAAGCGCAGTTTCGTAGAAATAAAACGGAATGGGTATTACCTACTCGGTAAAGAAACAAACGACTGACCAAAAGCAACTGGCAAAAGAATTTTCAATTTTTCCTAAAACTCTCAATTTCAATGTTACCGTTGAAAATGTTTTCTCGTTTGAAAGTCATAGACGACTTGCCAACGTAATAACACCGTCGCGTAACACGGAATACGACAATGAGACAATTCCAAGCAAGTTCTCCCATCCCCAATGTTACAACACAGCATCCGAGCCCGGGGTTCTGGTGAAGTCTACGTACGGTAGACGGCAGTGATATGATTTGCATGTCGTAGAACGACGACCCCATTGCCTACCAACTCGCGTTCTCCTTCTACGCTCCAAAAGAGAGAGAGAGAGAGAGAGAAATAGAAATATAGATAGATAGAAAGAGATAGGTAAATAGACGTAGAAAGAGACAGTGAATGATAGAGAGAAAGATAGTAAGAGAGAGTTGGTATATAACACGTATTAGCTATACATATGCACTCGCAAAGACTTCACAGGGTTCCAGCACAGTGCTGGCAGAGAAGTGAAGTGACGTGGTGCGCTGCATACGTAACGAAAGCTTCCCGCATTAACCGCATCCACTGCGTTTCGTCCTTTCGTCGTCGTCGTCGTCGTCTTCTTCGTCGTTATTCTGCCCGACACCGAGGCTGGCCAATTAGGAGTGTCGCGGCACTACCAAGATGAAGCTTCATTTCCGAAGTCACTTCCAAAAGGTGTTGCTCACGACTTTAAAGTTGCTCTCTCTTGTTTTATTTTATTTTTTTTTTTTTTTTATTTTCTTAACCATGCTTTATTCTTCAGTCACGTTTGAAATTAATGATCTGTCGATTTTCTTTTAAATATGGATAATCGTTCAAGTTTATTTTTAATTGATTACTATTGATTTAGCTAATTATTCTTTTTTTCGTACTTCAATTATTTTGTCGTAGAAGAAAATAGAACGTGGTTGATATTACAGGTAATATTCTACTCTATCTCTACTTCTATTCTGCTTAATATCTAGCCGAGGTCGCTCTCCGGCATAATCTCTGACTCATTGAAACTTCGTCCTGCGTAAAGGTAATACCGAGAGCTACGTAAGCACGTTTAATCTGTACATTTAAACGACGGGATGCGCATAATGTCGATAGTACGATACGTCTTCGTTTAAAAATAATCAATTGTTATACTTGTAAATGTGTTGAATTTTTTATTTCTCTTACATAGTATCGTAATATATTTATTTATGATAAAATTGAGCAACTTTTGCGGGAAGAGATTAATGTAGAGATTCGTAATCAATATAAATTGTAGCAACGACGCAAAGTATTGTAAAGAAAAAACTTAAGAAAATAGTTGCAAGCATATTCGATGCAAAAGAAAACGTTTGAGACTTTTCTGGCGTAATTGAATTACTTCCGCATATAACCGAGAGAAAAGTTAGTCACCTTATAATTCCATCAAGAACAATTAACGTCCCTTTCCTTGAGTATCTCGCAGAAAAGTTAGGCGACAATTTAATATTATAATTAATTAACGAGACAATCGATGCCCCTTCACTTTAATTGAATCCGTAAAGCCGCGTTCCTTGTTGATTTGCATCGGAAAAAGGGTGGGGAGGGGATAGAAGATAGAAAAAGAAAAAGAAAAAGAAAATAACCGAGCTAAATATATTGCCTGAATTTCTATTCTCGCGTTAAAGTTTTCTCCGAGAACACGGATCGACTTCGATCGGTGAACGCTCAACGTTCATCGATAATGCACGATCATGCTACAAGTGCAAAAAGGTTCCTTCGTAAAAGTCGACGTCGTGAACGTGACCGAAAGCGAGAAAAATTCTATGTCTCGTTTACGAATATTTCGCAATTTTCTCTCCAAAGGAAAATTCTCGATAAGCGCATTGAAATCGTTTTTACGCGTAAAATTTTCGAAAATTTTCAAGTTTCTCTATATTAGGATATAAAAACAAATAAATATGAAATTTAAATACCTTAAGTTTAAAAAAATGAAACAAATAAATAGTAAAATAATTTCTATTCTCATAATAATTCTATTTCCCATACTATTCAAATATTAATCTTTAAACTCGTAAAGAAATAATCTGAACAATGTAAAATCATAGAATAAAATAATTTCATACTCCTTGACGATGATATAATACTTATATATTAATACAAAAACGTATCACGTAAAATAATGTATAAGATTCATAATAATATCTATGTCTCGTACAAAGGGTACAAGTTGGCTGGCAATGGTTTTGAAGGACCGTCGTTCTTAGTTAGATTATTATCCCAATTGATGTAAGAAAGTTATTTACGCCGTAATAATCTTATTTGGCAAAATAGCTTTTGGTACAATACCTGGGCGCTGTGGGTTAAGCGAAATCTCCGGAAGTCTCTGTGGTGAAACGGCTGCGGGTAATACGGGCGTAACAATGGCGTTCGCGAGTACGATCTAACGTAACTCGCCAGCGTCGAAAATGTTCCTGAGGCTGCCGGCTCGTGTGTAGCGAAGAGGAAACGCGATAAGAGAGCAAGTAGAGGTTCGCGATACGCATACTACTTCTCCTCGACCGCGATCATTAGGCAAATATAGAGAGCTATTAACGTTCGTGACTCTACTCTCGGTAGAATGTGCGTTCTTCCTGAGAATTCTATGAGATCATAACTGCCTGATAAATGATCATGACGATCCTTGCCTTTTTTATATTCTTTTTTTTCATCCCTCCTATCGACAATAATAGAACCTTTTATTGCATTTAATAGCTCACTTGTGTGATCTAATAATACCTATTTATTCTACCTTGATATGTAATATTTTGGTCACTTGTATAAATGTTATTTTAACAATAATTGACTTCTTTTCAAAGAAAGAAAAAATACGTTTCTCGAAATAATTATAAATATCTTGCTTGGATGTGTCTCGAGATCGTTGACCAAAAAAAAATCATGTTAATGCGTTTGTAATAATTAATACGATTAATTAATCGTTGACCGTTTAGGAAAATTAGTAATACTTCGTTCGAACGAGTCGAATGATTACATCATAAACAGACTTCTGCTAACTAGAGACATTTAACTCCGGTTCGCCGACACCAAAGCGCCATGAGTTTAGCTAACTATCTGTAAGCGGCTTATGAACTATTAGAACGGACAAAAGCGGTTGGAAGGTATTTCTTCTTGCGTTTTTGCTTTTACCGAACTGGTGATAAAAGAAGAATGAAAAGTTAAAAGGTAGAATAAAAAGGTATCATTAGTAAATGTTCGGTTTTGTTAAGTTGTCATCGCTTTTGAAACCCTCATTTTCAGTTACCTTTCTTTTACCTACTCATACATTGTTCATACATTATACTATTATTCATTTAAAAAGGGTAAAAAGCTTTGTGCGTGAACATTAGCGTCTCCCACTGTTTCTGAATGCAGATAGATTCATTGAGTTATCAATTATCCATACTATTTAATGAAGATGTTATATAATTAAAGCACACAACCTTATTAAATCTTTATAAGATATTCATAAACTCGATGAATAATATTCGAACTTGTCTATTAAATTATAGGAATCTATTGCCAAATTATCTTTACGGTTCGTTGACCCTTAACTCTGCTAATCGATCGGAAAATCAAGCTTATCTGACGTGAGATGGAAACTAATCGGACGAATAATTACTGACTTTGTGGATGTATCAGTCGATCTTCGTTCCGCAGGATGTTAATAATGTAGAAAAGAAAGAGATAGAATGATAGAGAAGTGTACGAACGTATACGACGGACGCAAAACCAATACATATCCAACGAAGATCAATCATAAGGGACGGAAGATTTAGAGTATGAGATTGGCGGCAAGAGGTTAACGCGATAATACCGGAAACGTCCAGACGGAGCCTTTCCGCTTTGACGAGCTCCAATGATGATGTCTGTCACAATGGCATTTTTATGCTAGGACATTTTTGCGATCCTTTTCTTTCGAACCACTTCGGAAATTCTCTTTCCTCGAACGTTACCTTCCACCCATTTCCACGTTTATCGATGGGATAGATTCGCTAGATAAACGACCCGAAAGAAAAATATTATACCATTGTCTTGGATATTTGTTTCTTTCTTATATTAAACTCACGATAGTCGGAGTAATGATATAATATTTTTCTACTGATAATCGAACATACTTTTTGATCGATTAATTCACACACACACGCTACATACACATAAAAAGAAAACAACAACAACGAGTTGCATTAAATATCAATGATAATGCATTTAATTTATTATATAATTAACATTAACGATCCATCGTAATCGAAATAGCTCTGTTAAGAAAATATTTAAGAAGATGGTTACGATCGTGGTCTTTATGTTGACTCACACATATATATATACAAAGAGAACAATAAACCTAAACAAGGGTGTTTAAGAGAACTAAAGGGGGTAGGAGACGAGGGGTTGAAGGGACATAGGCGAGTATTAAATTACGACAACGTCGGCGTCGGCGTCGGCGATATCCAGGCGTCGCCGAAACGACGGCGCATCGCGAAATCGCTAATGGAATACTCTGGTCCGGCGTATTGTCGAATTTCGTCGTTCCGGGGATAAAAGCCCGTTAATTCGCAACCCCCTTAACGGGTCCCGCTAATGATTCCGTTTTGGCTTGGTGGTTCGAACTGTCACCGGGCCGTCACGCGCAGATGCAGTTTGTCCGGCTTACACCGTACCCTTCTCCTCTTCCAACCAACCCCCCAGCTCCCACCCCCACCCCACCCCCTCCTCTTACCCACCTGCATTCTATACTTTATCCGACCGCATACGACTATAATGGCCGACGTGTACCTATATTGATTTATTCCAAATCCGATTATGATAGCCTTATTCGTTTTGCATCACTTATAAAAAGCTTTCTAAGTTTAGCTTAAGAGTTTGACTTAACAATTATCATTTAATAGGCCGCATTTAATCTTTCAATAATATGTGTATTATGGTAATAGAATATCTAGATCATTGAATCTATGTTAATAGATGTGATCTATACATATATATGTATATAGGATTAATTCGAGCAGTTTATATTGATTGGATATCCGAATGACTGAGTTTCCGTACGGTTAAATCGTATAACTGTTGAAAGGACAACTAGTTCATGTATTAGGTAGAAGTTAGAGGTGTGAATTGATAGATAATTTATAGCCTGTCATATTGCATCATGAAATGAACACATGACTCTAACCATGAATCTTCCATCGATACATGGGAGTGTATAACATTTTGTTAAACGTTAGAACTATTTGATTGAAGTTAAGAAGACATTTAAATCATATCATTTGTAATATCGTGGATTCCAATAATCGTATAAAGAGAAGTTGATTTAACGATTAAATAGAAAGCCCAATATCGGACTAAACAACGCAAATAAATATTGGAATTATTGTCAGGTAAGATTGTTACGTAGTAACAGGCATTACCTTTTGCCTATGCATACCTGTTATCCCACAATTTCGAAACGTCTTGGCATTAGGCCAACGCCCCGATATTGCGAACCTCCGGCTACCCTATGTCGTACTGTCGGAGTTGCTGGCCATTGTCCGGTCTGCCTAACTGGGGTGAGTTCAGTATAGACGAAAGGGAGAAGAGGGACTTCCGAGATAACTGGAAATTCGGAAAATAACGACATTGAGCGTCGTCGGCGACAACGCGGAATATGGCTTCCTTCCATCCCCGACCGTCCCTCCCCCCCAACACCCCACCCCACCCGGGTTTCAGACTCGACGATTTAACCCTGCGGGATTTATGGAATTTTCACGAGTAAGACGTTACGCCGAATTATATGGATCCTCTTACGGTCAGGATGGTCTAGGTTATCGACGAAAGATCATTTAGACTGTCGTTTGAGATAAAAATATTTTTATCAAGGTTGAAATTTAACTTTGGATCATTTGTACTATAGATGCCAATAACATTTTTATATTTATATATGATAGTAATTTTTTGGAAAAATATAAATTATATATTCTTAAACTTTTGTAATATTGATTATGTAATATCATTTCGTAGCTGTCGTTCGCATTAAAAATATCAATCCATCAGAATCCGACATTGTCACGAAATGAATTGGGAAAAAATATCGGATAAAGCTGACAACGAAGAAGAAGAAGACGAAGAAGAAGAAGAAAATGGTGGTGGTAGTGGTTTCCTTCAGCTTTTCTTGTAAGGAAAGTGACTTTGGATGAGGTACCATCGGCATCATACTCTTTTTTTATCCATCTGTCTGTCTCTCTTCTTCAGCCCCCCCCCCACCCTCCTCTCCATCTACCCCACTACCACAACTATCTCCCTTTCTCTGTCGATTTTTCCGCGGCAACTTCTCTCGAGCATAATCCAATTTGTGTTTTTCCTTCCCCTTCGCGAAGTAAGAATGGCAAGGCATCAGTTGAGAAGGGGAGAGGGTGGTGGAGAGGGTGAAAGGAGGAAGAGATGGGCGTCTCTATCGTTCGTAGACGTGAGTCGACTTGTCGATGAAATGACAATATTGTTTTTTTCTTCGTACAGTCGAGAGAAGAACCATCATCGATAGTGTTGCGGTTTCGAGCTAGATCAGAAGATCACTTTTACTTCCTGCTAGAAACGTTTGTCGTATCTCCAATATCGGTGCAAACACGGGTACGCGTTTGAACCTGTTGGCCGAAGAAGTTAAGAAACGTGTTGTGCCACGTGTACCAACGATGGAAAACTTTCAGAACGATGTTTTTGCAATGAAAATAAGTCGAGTGTTTTTACTCTTTGACGTATTTATTTTTCCTGACGTTGGTAGATTGGTATAAGTTGGTATAAGAGTATGTAATTAATCTAATAGAATACACGATAAATATTTTGTTGTCGAGCGAGTAAAAGTAAGTTTTCAATCAAACGAGGTAATACCGTTGTAAAAACTTCTAAGATAAATTAGTTCTAATTTGAAGTTTGTACCATAGTCTCGAAGTAAAATAACAATGAAAATTGATTCGCATTAGAATCACGAACGTATTATTATGTTATTAGACGTTTCTTCTAACTAGGGAGAGAATTATGTTGACGAAGTAAAAGCATGAACAGGAAAACAGAGTGGACTTTCGTGATCTCTAGTAAATTAGAAGATCCACTTAGTTCAAAAGACATTGGTAGTGCAGTAATCGCTGTAAGACACGAGGGCACACGTCCGAGTTGCAATAAAGGAACCGCTGAGAATTACGAGAAGGCGGAGACGAGAGGGAAAGAAAAAGAGATAGATAGATAGAGAGAGGGAGATAGAGAGAGAAAGAGAGAGATATTATCAGAGGGAGACTTCGCAAGCCTAGTGTCCATCTCGAAGAGAATCCAATGGCCATTGCTCGTTCCATAAAATTCTCTCTTTCTTCAAAATAGGATCTTTCTTCTCCCACCAGTGTTAAGCCACATACCATAGCCTCAAACATCAATAGGAATACCATTTGGGACGTCTTTGTGGAACTGATAATAGAATTCGTATCCTTGGGATTGGGGTAGAAAGATTGGTACATTTCTGGAAATCAATCGATTGTCTAATATTATATTTTTCGAGAAGAGAAAAATACTTTTAAAAATAAAATATATGAAATGTTTACGTAATTATTATTCCTGACCAACAAATTAGCACAACGCAATATTTGGTGCATTAAATAATCTAATTATTACTTTTCATGTTAATTTCAAAAATTGTTAATTATTCGAAATTTGGAAACAATGAGTGAACATAACTGTCATACAAATTTTTGGATTCCCAATACAAATAAGAAAAAAGGAACAGTCGATTCGGTTAATCTTAGAGCAGACCCTTACGGACATGCTTTATTCTTGCGCTTCTTTTTCTACAATGTAGAACTACACAAAAGAAGTTTACACGCTTAGCACTCGGCTGAAGCTCTCTATCTCTCTCTCTCTCTCTCAGTGTTTGCAAGTGCAGGCAGGGCCATTAATGGGACTCGATCGAACCCTCCGTTATCGTCTTACCGCTTTATTTCTTTTTAGCAGACCGCAGATATACGCGGAGTGGCCGAACGTTCATTTAGAGGGGTTGCTTGGTGGCAGCACGTGCTTAAAAGAAAGTGGTTCTTATTCATCGACCACCCACTATTCCTTCTTAGACTCTTTTAGCTCTACAGTAAACTTCTTTCAACGTAGAAAACCTTCTATGTCCATTTCCTCGTTTCTCAACCTTTCCCATTATGTTTCCTTTCTTTGGCCCACTTTCAATGGCATCTAATTGAATTGTAGAAAACGTGACGATTTTCCAGTTCCTTCGATAAATGTTCGTGCGAACGTACACTGATGGATACAATGATTATTTCAAATGTCATATTCCTTTTTAATACCAAGGGATTATTTGCTCCCTTGATACGAAGATTTTTCAACGAGCGAAGTTTGGCGCCATCTCTGCTAAGGGGTTGCAATCTTCTATCTTACCCTTAACTTACCCTCTTGATAAAGAAACCACTGCTGTTTTCGACCGATTCCGTGAATTCACTGGACACCAATTACCTACCACCACTAGATCGTACTTATTCGCTGTCCGTGTTCTCGCTGATATTCCTCGGCATTCGTCGAAATATGTATATTCCCTTTTCTTTTCTTATTTCTATTATTCGATCTATTTCTATATATTTTCGTGAAACAGAACGTTCGTTCTGTCACGATCGTGGACACGACATGACTATGCGTCAAGAATATATGCGTATACTTAATATTACGTTTATAACGGCATTCCTTTCACTTCCCTTCCCGGTTTCTTCTTATTCACCATATCGACGAATACTTACGAGAGAGAGAGAATAAAATGTTAGGAACAAAAAAATAAAGGTAGAAAGGGAAAAAGTAAAGGTACGTTAAGAATCGTAAGGAATGCTCTCAACGATATCCCGTCGATCTTTGTGAATAATAAAATCCCATCTCTCTTTCTAGAGATGCGGCTCTATAACGCATAGAAACGGGGAGAGGAGGAGGAGGAGGAGAGGGGGATTCGAACTTCCAACATATTTTCTCTACCCACATGGAATTTCAGTAGTGAAAGGTATAGTTGTAGTAGCCCCCACGATGAACAAAGAAGAGAGACCGAACTAGCGAGCTTGGTGAATCTTCGACGAAGCATGGAGAATCTTTTGAAGTGGTCGTCTTCGCTCGTAGGATCGATTGAAGCTTTCTCAACGTTGCCCTCTCCCTCCGTGTATCTTCCTCTTGAATCCTAACGTTCGGGTGTATCTTCGAGTTATGTATCCTCCGCACTCTATCCTGATACCTTTCATCTCTCTCTCTCTCTCTCTTCCTTCATTTTTTTTTCTACGTTATACTTATGTTTCCCTTCTGCGTATCTCTCTTTGATTCTTATTCGAGAGAAGTTAGGGCGGGATTACCTTTTTAAGGCACATCGGCGCGTATATAATTTAATTCCGCGCCAACTCGTGAACCAGATGATAAACATCAAGTGGTGGAGTCGTTGGAAGAAGAACGACCGAAAGATGTCTCTCCGTCATTCTCTATCTCTCTCTCTCTCTCTCTCTCTCTTGCACTATCCTGCTTTTACTCGTACACTTGGTTCTCATACACGCGTACTCGACGCGAAGTTGCCTGTGTTTCGGATCTCCTAAATACCAATTAGAGATGGAAACTTCCCCTTTCATGTTGATTCCTGCTCCTTGAAGTTATCTCGAAGTTCGTATTGTTCTCCTCTCTCTCTCTTCGGGAACGTCGGTTCCTTTCTTCTCTCTTCCTCTCTCTCTCTCTGTCCTCTTTCCTCTCCTCCTCTTTCTTCACTCACTCACTCACTCATTCTCCCTTTTCTCCCTGTCGTTCCAATGGAGCTTCTTGCTCGTCTTCCACCGCGTACCTATCCTTCCCATCCGGCCCATCCAGCCCATCAAGCTTGGCATTAGGGTTCGCAATAATTGTAAAGCAGAACTTGCCAACTACTTTCCAAATATTGTGCCAACCGTCTATTAAACTTGCTCGGGAGATCTTGCGATATTCACGGTTCGCCGATGAAAGTTCAAAGAATAGTAGTGAATGGATCAGCTTTTACGTGGAAGATAAACATTTTCGAATTTATTATATCGCGAATAAGGGACAAGAAAGAGAGAAAGAGAAAGAGAGAGAGAGAGATATTATTAAAACGGGGAATTCCGTGCAAATGCAAATTCCTTTTCTTCCGATGTAACAAATATAAAACAAAACAAAAAAACACACAATATCACGATAAAAAATTCTATTAAAATCAATTATTTCATACAAATATATAAGCTCATCATCGATATATTTCGTTAATATTATACTTCTAATATTTGTGGCTGATTGAAACGAAATGCTGTATCAAACGGAGATTACAAAAAAAGAAGAAATCGAAAAAGAATTTGAATTGAAATTTTGCAAAAAACGGAACATCAATCGATTCGAATGCGCGTCATTGTGGAAATTCCAGAGGGTGGTAGGCCGATCATGTTAAAATGCTGAGCCAAGTGATCCGTACTATCTCTATATCTCTCTCTCTCTCTCTCGTGCATTTAACTTCCACGCGCGCGTCAACTAACGGAGGCGTTAAATTCGATGAAGCTGCTACTACTACGGGCCGGTCCCGTAGCTCACTGTTTCTCCACTCCCGTCCTCTCTCCAGTCCCGGGTGCGAATTGAATTAAATCGTTTAACGGCCTTATGTTTCGATGGGGAAGGACCCTCCTCCGCTATCATTTGGGGAGGACCGCAGAGCTCAGGGAGATAAATGTAATGAACGTTGTACCTCGGACCGAACGCTTAACCAAGACTCCATTAGTAGTACTATCCATCTCACGTTGGTCTACCTATCTTATACTACTATTTTTAACACTTTCTCTTATTTCTTATTATTTATTTTTTCCTATCTCTAGATTACACTTATTATATTATTCGAAGAAATCATATTATTATATCGATTATTATAATTGGATTTTTATAATGCAATACATTATTCCAATTGGTATATAATTACGATATGTTGTAGATTTAAATTTGTTGATTATTTTGTTGTTGTTGTTGTTAATCGATCGACAAAAGAATAAAAAACGAATTTCGAATAGAAAGTAATCGAATTTAAATTGAGAAGATCGTAAGATAATTTAATATATATATATCTTGAGATAAAACCTAATATACATATAAGCGAACGAAGAATGAAAATGATACGATGAGAGTTGAGCAGTTAGTTGATGATACGTTTCCTTCACTTGTGTTTGAATAGGCGGTGGAAACTTCTTCCTTTTTTTTTTTTCTTCATTCTTAGGAGAATTTCAATTACGTGAGAAGGAGAAACCCGACCATTGGATCGGACTGCCAGGCTCAGAAGCATGCCGAGAGGACGACGTGCCGTGCCTGTCGCCAAGTAAATGATTTCAATTCCGTTCCATTAAGTCGACACGGGCCGAGGGTCTTCTCGTTTCGTTTCTCTTCTTCTTCTTCTTCTTCTTCTTCTTCTTCTTCTACTTCTTCTTCTTCATCCTCTTTCTCTTTCTTTCTTTTACTTTGTACCTCTCCACCCTTCCGCGAAACTAAATCTTCCTCGAATCGGTCCTAGGAGGGAACACCGCAGAATATTTAAGCTTCCTCGGCACGAGGAGTTCCACGAGAACCCCTCCCCTCTCCCTCCCTTCTACTCCCCTCCCTTCCCCCCTCAGAAGCCCCCGCTCCAGGTATATTCGCTAAGATGTGACGAGAATCCGGAATGCTTTCGTGATTCTATAAGGAAATTTTAACACCGAGTAGAAGAGGGATCCTTCTTCCCGTTTTGGCTAAGAAAGGAAGGAAGGAAGGAAGGAAGGAAGAGAAGAGGAAAACGTGCCACGCGAGAAATCGAGAAGTGAAAATTTTCAACAGAGTTATATCTACTTTGCTAGAGTAATTTCTTGAGTGCTCTTTAAGCTTTTCTTATTTTTTTTTTTTTTTTGTAGATCTTCAATTAAGTTATGATTTTGTCATCTTACGAACGAATTTAACGAAGCATCGTATTGCAGCAATTGTGAAAATGGTTTATTGATTAGTTTCTGTAAACTGATTAAAACGATTAAGGGTATAATCGAGATGAGGCATTTAGAAGTATAACGTCGAGAGAGTTGAGAAACAATACTGATTGGATTAATTAATTAGTATCGATTTCAAGTTAATTATCGGTTTAGTAATTTTATTCGTAATACAGATAATTAGTTTCTAATCGATTAATTCGATTGTTTTCAATATCATTCGACCAAAGTTTCATAGAGTTGGTCATGGATTTTTTTCTTCAAAATATGTTCTAACTAATTCGTAGTGGATAAGAGAAATCTTCGTTGAGATAAATTTGAACTGGATATATACATGTATATATATTTTTATATAGGTATATATACATTGACATCGATTAGTCTTGCGTGCAAATGTTGTTTCACGCACTCATGTGTACGTGTTAACGGTATAGCTAGTTTATGGCTGTGGTAGTGGTAGTGGTTTTTCATCGACTCACTCGCATAGCTTTCTATTTACGGGCGAACTATACTTATCGAGAAACGCCATGGATCATCAAGTACAAACGTAGGTAATTACAGAAACCACTGCGCCGGACGTAGACCGGCTACAACTTTCGAGAAACGCGAACGCGACCACGTAGCAAACGTAGTATCGAGTTTGCTCGTTCGTTCGTTCGTTCGTTGGTTCGTTCATTCGATCGTTCATTCGTTCGTTCATTCGTTCATGCGACATTCGTGCTTTTCCTTCGAATTTCCTGTCTCGAGAAAACTGAAATGCTTCGCGTAATTTTACTTAGATGTTTTCGAGTTAACCCAGACGAAATCCTACCTTCTTTCTGAGAAACTTGAAAAAAAGTTTACGAAAGAAAAGCAATTTTTCTTCTCCAAAAACTGACAAACTTTTTCTACGATATTTATCTAATCATATTTCTTTATATTTGCATACAAAAAAAACAAAAGAAATGAAAAAAAAAAACAAACCTTAGACTTAGAAAAAAGATATTGATTAAATTATATCGAATAAAAGATAAAGAAGTGTAATAAACTGAACCGTTGCAGATCGATGAAAGATCTTATTCGAAGAATAAGATACTTCTTTTTCTTTTTATTTTATATCAATCCTGACTCAAATATAATTCGGAATTTTTTTTAATATCGTCAAGTCGAGTCCTCATACGTTGCTAGGCTTTTCTTCAAAGGGGGGTTGACACGAGCAACATTTCGGTCTATTCTTTCAATAGCATCGATTCTCCATTTTCTATCCCGCATTTCACTTTCCACGGGTCGCACGAAAACCACGGAGATTAGGGGAGAAAGGGCTCGTATAAGCTCTTTCGAGCGAACGGAAGCGAGTGACTTTCCGACGATTCTCACCCCTCTAGAAGGAAATCGCCCCCGGCGGCACTCTCTCTCTCTCTCTCTGGATATTAAACTGTTGAACATCGGCCGAATCGTTCGTTTCGATGCGTTTCCCGACGACTTCTCAAAGATATTAAATTCGTTTTCATAAATGTTACCACGGGGCATACTCCTTTTCCTTCTTCTTCAATGTGCCTTTGCTAAATTCACTTGTTCTCTTTCTCTTTCTCTTTCTCTTTCTTATAACAATTCGTTCATGTCAATTCACGCTACCGATTCTGAGTAAACGACATAAGAAAACGTTTCTAAAAAGATTTCCAACTTATTCGGGAAAAGAGTTTTTGATCGAATAAAAAAAGAGCAATATTATTCACGATACGAGAAATTTTCTGATAACGTTCGTATAGCAATTCTAACGAAATATTTGTCATTATTATCAATATATTACAATGTTACAAGTATTATATATAATAATATGATATAAATTAATTTAGTTCTTTTTTTTTTGGTTTATTAAACAACAGTCAAAGTATCAACGTTGAATAAAAACAATTGAAAAGAATTTTGAAAACATCTTTATCGTTTAATTTTTAGATGGTTAGAGGGTAAGATGATGGTATCGCGTGGTTGGAAGAACTAAATACATAAAAGCCGAGTAGAGAGTCTCACGATAGTTGGAGGCCATCGTGAATAAAGCCCCCGATGTTGTACATAGGTGCATAAGAATGTTCGCGCGAATTTCATGAAAGTTTCAACGTCCTCGATGGTGATGGTGGCGGTGGCGGAGGTGGAGGCGGAGGTGGAGGTGGAGGTGGAGGCGGAGGCGGACTTTGCACCGTAAGAATACAACCAACCCCCCGGACCCTGCTCGTTTATTCGATGCAAAAGAAAAGTTTTTAGAAGTGCTGCGTGTTCTCACCAAGCAAGTCCTAGGAAAGAGAGATGTCTTTAAACTTATGTTTCTTCTTCCATACCCATAGATGTGGGGTATCGTGATATACGTTAGGTCGTGATACCTTTACACGTGACGTTCACGATGAAAGGAAAATAATTCAAGTGTTTCTTTCAATTTATTTCTAAAGAATTACACCTCCTCCTTGTAATGTGTGTACGTGTGTATGTGTATGTAATAATAGAAGAAGAAGAAGAAGAAGAAGAAAGAAAAAGGTAGACATTTAAATAAATAAAAACTTTAAAGGAAACATTTAGACGTACACCTCTTATAAAATTAACCAACTGAATTCAAAGAAGAGACACGAGTCTTCTCACGCAAGGAAAAATAATCTGGCAATTAGAGAGAAATAAAAAGGAAGTCTGTAAAACCAGTAGAGATGGAAAACGAGAAAGGAAAAGAAAAAGAAAAAGAAAAAGAAAAAGAGAGAGAGCATCTCGAGGTTTCATCGACGCGCGAGTAATGTCTCGGAGTTCCTCGTCCGTAGACGTGGCCTCTGCTCTCTGACCTTGTCGTTGCACTTGTGCACCAAGCTCGAACCGTGGGATCAGTGCCACGTGCCAGGCCTCGTCCCCCTCCGGTAAATTTACGCGAGCGCATTTCTCTTTTTCTTCTCTTTCTTTTACGAAAGAGCTGCATCTCCCTTTCCCTTTCCCTTTCCCTTTCCCCACCCCACCTCTCTCATTCTCTCTCTTTCTCTCTCTCTTACTCCTTTTTTTCCAACCACATTTCCTCCTTTCTTCTTTACTCCCACCCCCCGGTTTCTCTTCCACTCGCAGTTTCACCCCAATTTCTTGTCTTCTTTTTTTACCTTTTTTCTTTCTTTTTCTTTTTCGACTCGCACACCGACCGTTTTCTCGGCTTGCCTCGAGTTGGAAAGCCTCCCCCACAGACAGGCCGCATATTTCATCCGTACGGTTGGTGCTTTTCTTTAATGGACGTCCTTAATAATATATCAATCACGTTTATGCTGCCACAACCGAGGGATCGGTCCCGATATAAGCGCGTACGAAACTACCTATATCTATACATATTGTATACGTATATACGTATGGATACATACATACATACATACGTACATACATACATACATACATACATAGATATACAATACGCGATCTACTCTAGCGATACGAATGCGCCATAGCAGCAGACATTATTGAATTTCCCTCTGTAAGCTCGCAAACTCTGTGTGGATTCAGAGTTAATAATATTTCCACGTTCGTATGTACGTATGGGTGTATTTATACGGATAAAGCCACATCACTTATTGTCTCTATCTCTATCTCTCTCTGTTTTCCTCTCACTTCTACTTAGACTTCGTATCGTTAAATTTTCCTCATCTTTTTTATTCTTAATCTTTTTTTTTACCGTACCTTTAAAAGCGACCCAATAAATTTTTCACAAGAATTCTTTATAAATCGATTAATAAATTACTCTTGATAATCGTTCGTATAGCCTATTACAAATTGGTACTTTAAGATAGGATATTTGTAAAATTGCAATTAAAGCTATTGGTGTATCGTTGTTGAGTTGAAATTATTCAAAAGAGAATTGTTTGAACTGTTAGGATTCGTATGAAGCCTAGGCAAGTAATCCCTGAGAGAGAATCTCAGGGATCTTCAATGAAAATCTTTCCTGATTACACGTCGTCACTTCGTAGAGAAGTTCCTGGTAGAGATGAAGGAAGGATCGTATAAGGATAATAAGAAGAGGAAAGGAGGAATATCACGAGAGGAGGAGGACTTGGATAGAAGGAGGGAATGGCTCGTTGTAGTCTAGCAGCATTCACTCGGAAAGAATTGCTGCTTCGTGTAACCGAGTTAATCTTCCTTGCTCGTATCCCAACAATTGTGTGTTCATGGGTTATACAACATTGCACGCGCGTGAGCGTGAACGAGTATCGCACGGAGCAATCAAACAAGTAATTTCGAACAAGCGTAATATCCTTGGCTAAGTGCGAGGATGCCTGTTAACGTGCGGGCACACTAATACCGGTAATTCGGTTTACAAGCAGCAACGTTCTGCACCCTTGGCTATCCTCTTGACGTTACCTTTGTACCGAGGAATTCGATATAAACGCTAGATAAGGGAGGAGAAATAGAAGGATGTATTAGGATCTACTCCAATCGATGAAATCAGACTATCATTATAATTTATTAAAAAAAAATTATACGATGTTCCCCCTTTTTTTTTTTATCCAATATAGGCTAATGAAAATAAATCGTTTATTTTGTCGTTGCACGTTGTATCGTGTAGAAAATACAATTTTTCTCTAAAACTTTTATTTATTCTACGACGAGTAAAATGTTTTTAAAAGTTTTTTCCCCAAATCAAGAAAAGAAAAAAGAAAAGTTCTTCTTAAGAAATCCAACTCGATGTAGTCCTGATGTACTCCCATAATATCAGCTTTGATGATGGCATTAACGATGAATTTGAAACGAGAAAAAACTTGGCACGTTATTACCATTTCAAATTTCCCCACCGATCACATTAACTGCATCCACCGGAATAATAAGGTTTGTTTTCTCCCGACCGCGATGAAATTATTTCCATAGACTAATTCGCACCCCGGGATTTCAACTGCGACAGAAGTTACGCCATTCTCTTTCTCATTTTCTTTTGATCTCGTTTATAGCGCCGAAGTATTTCTTGCGTTATTAATTCGAGTAACGTCGTAAATATATATATATATAAAGTTTATGGCAAGTAATGAAATAATTAACTATACTACTTAACTTATTACACGAATAAATGTTAATTATAAAGCACATATTATAACGCGGGTGTTTAAATAAATATATCGATCGTTATTTTGATTTCATTGACGGAAACGTGGAATGCCGAGAAAAAAAACAAGCTATCATGCTCCGAACAGCCGTCGCATAACCAAAAAGCTTACAGCCGCCATTATGGCGAACGTTTTTTATCCTAAGCTTTGGAAAGCGATTACTCGCCGGCATAGTTGCTAACCCGAATGGCGCCAGAATGTAACGAGAGGAACCCTTAACAAAAAATTTAACCCGAACCAACGTACAACAACCAAATGTGATCCCCAATTTAATCTGCCGTGATGTATCTCATGCTGACTATTATTCGATGTTGCAATTATACGTCCTCGAGCAAAATTAGTGTGTCGGAACTGATACGAAAAAGAAAAAGAAGTAAAAAATAGTAGAAGAAGATAGAATAGATGGACAAACATTCGTTTGACAATCCATGTTATTAATTTAAAAAAAAAAAGAAAAGAAAAGAAAAGGAAAGGAAAGGAAAGAAAAAACAAAGTAGAAAGTGAAAAGTCGGTTCGATTTTAAATAAAAAATTGTTACGTGGGGTGTGTGCGAAAGGTATATATAGCAAATTAATTCTAACTGTCGTCGTTTGTTCGTATCTTAGGTGTACACCTATAAACACTCACATGTATCCACATGTATCTACTAGGTGCGTACGTAGTAAGTTCCTTGACGGACCCTGTAGGCAATAGATATGGGTACCATCGACCTGTCACTACACTCCCTTGCTTTTACTCCCTATGGATTACGAGTGTTTTCTTAAGGCAGTGGTCCTCTTTCTACATCCTAGCTTTCACCCTCTCACTTTCTCTCTCTCTCTCTCTCTCTCTCTCTCTTTCTCTACTTCTTTTCTTCTCTGCTGGCGGCAATTTGTATTCGAGATAAACCATTATTGATGCTGCCGATATTTCTCAGTCCTATAAAATAGATGCTCGTCTACCCGAAGGAGTACTTCACTTCGGTGAAAACGTACCAAAGAAGGGACACGTTTCCAACAACGAAAAGAAGCGAAGAGAAGAGAAGAGAAGAAGAAGAGAAGAGTAGTGGAGAGGAAAGAAGACGAGAGAAAAGAAAAGAGACTGTGTTCGAAGAGGAAGAAAAAAGACTTTCCTTTCACTACATCGTATCCCATAGAACGAAAGACACGGAACAGAGGGTAAGAGAGAGGATATGAAACTTCCGTTATCAGCTTGAACAAACGACGATTTATGGCGGAAAGTTTAAAGATAGAATGTGTTCTGATGTTTCGCTGAGTATTTTCTTTTTCCTTCTTTTACCTTTTTCTTTTTTTCTTTTTCCTTTTCTTTCATGTTTTCTGGTAGACCGAGTGTTACAGAATGTAGTCGCTTGAGATTAGTAGATATAGTTTTCATGCGAAACCTTGAAAAATGGATAAAGTTTTGATACCCACGAGGTAGTTTATTACGTTTGTTAATATTTACTTTATTATGATAATTTAAAATAGTTGACAACAAAAGTCATCGAAACGATGGTTTTATTTTTTTTATATATTTGTGGAAAGAAAATTCTCTAACGACGATTTATTATATTTAAAATGAAACATTTTTTCAAATATTGAAAATTATATATGCTATACCTGTTTTTTATTTCCATTAAATTTCATTGTTTTTCTTTGATCATATCCCACTCTTCTCTGACCTGGTAATCGTGTTAGAATAATGAAAACATGCTTTCACTTTTGCCATAGTCAACCGAGATGTATTCCTAAGGTGTTATATCCCTTCTGCGATTTCTGGCTACCGGATTACAGTGATTTTCAATTACGATGTCCCACACGTCGTATGTTTCGGAAGAGAATCATTTCTCTGAAACGAGGGTTATAAAATGGAAAGCTCTTGGGAACAGAACATTTAACTTAAAGCATAAGAAACAACATAGAGGAAATTAGAAAAAACGAGTGAGAGATATAGTTAGAAAACATTGTGATAATTTTTTCTTCGTAACACCCTCAAGGGATGAAAAAATCGTATCTCCGCGTCGTTTTTACGTACGATACCTTTATCCACCTTGACTAATTAATTTATCCGTTAATTTTTCCCACCAATGACGTATGCACAATTGAAAAACGACAACTCAATGCATAAGTTTTGAATATTGGTCAAAAAGGTAACATATAATTCTTTAGTTGGTTCAAGGAAAGGAATAATCTACTAGACGAAAGAAAGATTTTGAAAAAGATGCATCATTAGAATCATTATTTTGATTATTTGTATATATAATATATAATTTGCATGTGTGTATTAGAAAAGAAAAGACAGATCAACGTTCGTTTTCGTTCATCTTTCTGATGCATCACCGATGGGAAGCATTTTAAGCTTTTGCGAATTGTCGTACGGTGGCAGCACCCTCCACAACAACCCCTAGTAACATCCAAAGGGGTGATCAGTTTGACGATACGATAGAGATTACTTCCCGGCTATATCCATCGTCGGTACGGCTGGTAAACGTTATTTTACTTTTTCCGAACATACCAAATTTTCTTCTATCGATCCTACAAACATTCACAATTGACGTTTTACAAATCTATCCTGGACAATTTGAACGACCTATGGTGTTCGAAAATGTGTAGAAAAGAGATTAACACGTGGGAGATGCAACGTAGGGATGAGTAAAAAAGAAAAAATACAAAAATCGTTCTTTTTTAACAGAGAAAGATATTGAAACGCGTTTGAACGATGACGAAATATTCGTGATTTTTCTTTTCTTTTCTTTTCTTTCTTTCTTTTTTGCGAGAAAATAATTCTAAAATAAACCACAGACACACACACACGCAAAACATTCGATTTCTATGATAGAAAAATTGTATAGAAAAATCAGTTAGAGATTAGATTAAAAAATGATTACATCCGATTTGTATATAATAGTATTTATAAACAAATTATAATTTCCTATACTTTTAGGATAACACTTTTATATATAAGTGGTGTACGGTAACAGAACAAACGATACGAATAAACGGATTCGTCAAATTCTGGATTCACTTGTGAAGATCTTCGTGAATTACATTTTGTTAGTGTCACAAAAGTACACTTCGTTATACCTGGCCTCAGAGACAAGGGAAGAAAAGAGAAAAAGAGAGAGAGAGAGAGAGAAAGACAGGAAAATATTTCACGACCACGACACCCTGTTATCTCGTCGAGGCACCCTTACCAGAAATGCTCCGGCTCGTTGATTAAAATTCCAAAGTACTTTAGTGCCTCTCACTCTTGCCTTCCACTACTTTCACTCTTTTACTTTTTTTTTACTCTTTCTCCTCTCTCTCTCTCTCTCTCTCTCCAACTCACTAACTCACTCTATCTCTCTCTTTACCATCATTATTATTATATTTGCTGCTCTTGGGTATACCGACAAAAATTGTGCGCGTATTAAAAAAAAGAAAAAAATAATTTTGGGAGAACACGGACGTCGTCGTCATCGTCGTCATCGTCGTCACGACGAGTTAAAGGGCTGACGCTTAATTTTACGCAAAACATTCTTTGATCCCTTAACGTGCTCGATCTTTTAGAGAACATAGAAAGAAAAAAACAAAAAGCAAAAAAAGAATAAAAAAAAAAAAAAGAATCCACCTAAAGAGTAATAGCGTATGCACATAACGGGAATAAGCTTCGCCTTGGACTACTCAAAGTTCTTTATCTCCGTGTGTTCGCACGCTTAAAGCAGCCAAAACTAATTCAAAGAACGCGAGTGTAAGCTCGGCCGAATGAAGTGGATCATCAAGCTAGACGTTTTTGCCGAGGTTTTCAATTCAAAGAACTAAGGTTTTCCTCCTACCTTTTCGAGACTTGGAAAACGTGTATATGAATCCTGCGTATGTTGAAGTGAGAGAGAGAGAGATAGAGAGAGAGAGAGAGACACGGCAAGAGTCTCTCTTTCAAAAGACAATTTCAAAAGGGATGCACGAGGCCGATGAAGAAACGCGTTGGATTCATTGAAATTGCGAAGCTAGGGCCAGATTTTCTACGTCTTTCAACTGCGTCTCGACGTTTCTTTGATATAATTAATTTCATTATCTCGAACTCGTGCATTTAGTCTATGTAGGTGATAGAGAGACCTTTATGAGACTCTTCTGACATGAACTTACACAAAAAGAGAGAGAGAGAGATAGTTATCTAATGGTTTTGTTTTTGTGTTCATCGATTGTATCCCAACTTCTTCTCATTATGTAGATTCGTTTAATTTGGACCCTTGTAACGATCGTTAAGATAATTCGATTGTATATGTATCATTATATTTTCTACCGATACCAATCGTTTATTTTGTCATCCGGTATCACATTATCACCAAAGTTGTCTGTCTGAAAAACAAGCAAAATTCTGATAGATTTTGCTTATAGTTTTTTAATGGTTCCTCTTTGTTGTCGGCACCTTTCAATGCCAGCATCCAAATTTGTGGCCGTCCGAGGTGGAAGGGTGGGCTGAAGTAAGTGCAATTATGCTAATCAAATCAAGAGGTGGGCAAGATGCTCGAGAAGCCACATCGGACATGGGAAGGTAATGAGAGGTTACATCGCAGAAGGGCTAGAGTGCCAGTATTAGTCGAGGGTAACCTCAAGGCTCTGTATCGAAGTGAAGGAAGGAAGGAAGGAAGGTAGGATGAAAGAAAAGTAGGGGGGTGAAAGACAAGAGTAGAGAAGTGGGAGGTTTCTAAGGGCCCAAGGAGACCAGACGTTTCATCAAGAGAGAAATTTCGTTTCCAAAACGATTCCGCGTATTATTGTTCTCGTGTTCTTTGTTCGGTTTTCACTTTGGAAACTTCTACGCTTTACCCTAAAACTTTGTCGATTAAACAAACGAACGATTGTTCTTTGGGCTCATTCTAATTTTCAATGTTTTGGAATTTTTGTTTTCTGTTTTCTTTTCTTCTTTTTTTTTTGGAACATGCTCTGAAAAGATCTGTAAGTGGATCATTCTATATTACCTCTCTCTCTTTCTCTCCAGTATTATATTAATTTAATTGTTAACTAACAATTGTTACAATCGAAAGTTTTCCTAGATCTCATTTGAAATTTAAATTTACAATTAGAAAAAGCATTTTCTATCGTGAACAAATACGGCCGCGAAATTAAATATTAATTTTAGTCTATCTCTTACGAAACGCTTCATTTCTTTAAACAATCCTCCGCTGCCGCCCACCCACCCTCCCCCTACGCCTCCTATCCCCCATGCCCTATTCTCTTTCCGTCTTTTCCCTTTTTCTCTCTTCATTTTATTTTCCATTGACTCTATTTTCTCTTTCTTTTCATTCCACTCTTTTACACGAGTTAAGGCAAAACACGTTGGCCGGATACGGTGCTTATTTTCTGAATTTCGAATGAAATTAACCGGTCTCTCTCTCTCTCTCGCTTATAAATTACTCGTGCACAGAGATATCCACTTTCGGAGAATGAACAAAGGAGAGATGGAAGAAATGAAGATGGAAAGAGTGTAGAAGGGGGTGGGAGGGAGGTATGGAGGGTTTGAAAAAAAAGAACGTATTGCGCTAATTCTTACGCAAGCACGTACGGTCGAAAAAGAAAAAGAAAAAAAAATAGTAAAAGTTAGCAGAGGTTACTCCGACCTCCATTATAACTCTCATTCAACTTGACCGTCGCGAACGAATATGAGAGAGAGAGAGATACAGAGAGATAGATAAAAAAAAAAGAAAAGAGGGGCGAGTGGGGTTTGTTGGATAGTGGCCAAACGAAACGGATCAAAATTTCATCGGCCGTATCGAAATCGCGGTGGCGTATTGCGATAAAGCTTTTATATGTAACACCGAAAGGAAGAAGGAAAGGGTAAAAACCCAGAGAGATAGAGTAAGAGAGACAGAGGAAAAAAAAAGAGGAAAATATATACACACAGAAAGAGAGAGAGAGAATACGTTTGTTGAAATATTTCGCACGAGAGTATGATTCTTTCTCTGTCTATTTCCTTCTCTCCATCTCGATTACTAAAAAGAGAGAACGAGAGTGCAAGAGGGGGGAGGGTAAGGGATGCGAGGGTGGGGGGGGTTGAAATGGCGACAACGGAAATGCAGAAGTTCGATTTATGCGCTAACACGCTGGTTTATTTCGTTCTACCGTGTATCGAGGGGTTAGCGAGAGAAAATGGGAAAGAGCATATAGAGAAAGAGAGAGAAAGAGAGAGAAATAGAGATAGTAAAAGAGAAGGAGAGTGAGTGAGTGAGGGAGACGAAGTACGAACGACTATGATGCATGGTCGATCCGTTCGCGTTACCTCTCCGCACCCTTCTTCCGTCCACTTTTCACTTCGGTCCAGTGTAGTGATGCTGGCTGCTGGCACGTGTGCACCTATTCTTGCACATACTCGAATATGAACGTACACACAAGCACAACACGGGTCACGTTCGACCTTTCATAGATCGCACGGTGAGATCTCAAATGGAAAAAGCGTATTCGCGCTGGATTCGTTCGCGTTACGATGCGTTTAGGTGCGTTGACAGGTTCCGTATAAGAGTATTTTTTTTGGATAATATATCTGCATCCCTGTGGCCACGAAAAGCGTATTCCATTGAGAGTTTTGGGAAACCGTGTCCTGTAAACGGTTTAACACGCATACACATACAAATAAAATATCTAACAATTAGATTGATATCTATCGATATATATATATATATATATATATATTATATATGTTATATATTGTAAATCACGAATCGTGTTTCTACTCATGATGGCAATAGATATTCGTGTCGGTGTTTCCTTTTTTTGTTTCTCTTTTGTCTTTTTTCCTTTAACCGAAAGATATCCAACGGAATAGGATTGAAAATAAATTTCACTGAAGGTACTAACCCGTACAAATTGCCCCGTATCTTTAATGGCCCCTAGATTCGTGGTAGAACAACGTTTTATCACTGTTAACCTTCGAAAGTATCCTCAGTCCTTCGATTACATTTGTCGATAACGCTTCTTCGAATCTCTATTAAAAGAATGTCTATACGTAAATCATATTTCTTATTTTATTAACAAGCCATTTATTTCTTCTACGATGCGTTATATTGTTTCGCCGAAATTCTAGAAACAATTTATTTTTAATTAATGAAAATTAATTAGAAATAATATGAAAATAATTGATCTGCTTGAGAAGAATTTAGGATTTTATTTAAAGTATATTATTATGTTAAGAGGTAATTTTCTTTTACTCTTATAATAGCATATTCTCTTGTCAATTCAGATGAATCTTACGAGAACTCGATGTTTTTCCAATTGATGCAAAAATTATGAAAGGAAACTCGTTTTATGGAAACTCGTAGAACGAGGATATCATTTTTCAAGTCAACATCCTGTTATTAGAGTGAACTCGTTGGATATACACTTTACGTATCTACATACGTACATACATACATACGTAATATTATTTTTATCGTAAAATATACAGTAAAGCGAAAGTTAATTTAGGGAACTTAATTGCAATGGAGCAAAAAAAGAAAAAGACTGTGTTTTTTTAAAATGAAGAGAATTAAAAGTAAGTATAATAACGAGGCGTGTTTGACTGAAACAACAGATAAGGGTTAAAAATATGAACCATATTGTGTGTGTTACTTGATTTTCTTACCGAACACAGCCACAAACGTACGATACAGCAACTGGTGGTGAGGTGAGGTGAGGTGAGGTAAAAATTATGCAAGTAACAATAGCACATCGTCTTTACTCTACTTGACTGTTACAATTAAGAGATCATAGAATCGATATACTAGAAACTTACCAACTATAGGACACGTAAGGACTATTATTACATCCACATATCATAGTATTTGATATAAGGGTAAAAACTTTGCGTTGTTAAAAACTTTTTTCCAGAAAATCGTCGACAAAATCGAAAGCTCATTCGAACGATTAACGTAATCGCTTAGAGTACGTAATTATGTACACCTGTTTCGTTCTAGACGTTAAATGATACTTCAACTAACTTTTGTAGGTATCAATCAACGTTTAAATCACTTTCATACCACGCGATTTGATCTATTTCTGTTCTACTAAAATATCTAACAATCAATATCTATGTACAAAAAAATATTACAATTTCTAAATAATTGTTCATACTAAAAGAAAAGAAGAAAAAAAAAAGAAGAAATAATCACTTCGTAATTAAATGTTTTCTAATTTCGATGTAACGAGAATAAATACATGGATTCGTGCACGCGTGTTTATTGCATAGTATTAAAGATGTAAAAGAAACAAATGTGTATTAAAGTAAAAGAAGAAAAAAGAAAAAAGGTAAAAAGTGAAAAGTACATTGAAAGAATAAAATAAACGAGTTGATAACTATCGCCAACACGAGGAAAGAGAGGATGCTCGAGACAGGAGTTGGCGATTCTTTGCGACTGGCAAACGGATGAAATAAAAAAGAAAGAAAAAAAAGAAAAGGGAAAAAATGGAAAAGATAAAAAGAAGGAAAGAGAAAAGGGAAGAGATAGAGAAAGAGAGTTGAGAGAACGCGTAAGTTTGGTGCGTGCGAAAGGTGCCTCACGGCAAGCGTGCTTTGGAGAATCGGGTTTTCTTTTTTCTTTTCTATTTTTTTTTATTATTTTTTTGCTGCTGCTGGAGCTTCGCGTTTTGCTATTTCCCCTTCTTCCTTTCTCCCCCTACCCACCCCCCTTTTCGGTTATTATAGTCGACGGGGGTAGCAAAGCGACGAGACGTGTGGATCGCGTGAACGGTGCCACCAATAGCACGGCGACGTTTTCAGTCTTGCACGAAGCGAAGGACGAAAAGGAGAGATCGAGAGAGAGAGAGAAAGAGAGAAAAAGAGAGAGTGAGTGTATGGATCAACTGAGGAAAAAAAACCTAGAGAGAGAGAGAGAGAAAGTTGCACGCGATGTGTCAACGTGCGATGCACGCAAAACACGTCGAGACAAATAGAACAAAAGGGAGTCGAATGGGAAGAGAGGAAAAGGGTTCGGAGGGAGAGAGGTATACGGGCTTGCCCGCGACAAGGGAAAGGAAAGGTGAAAAGGGGTGAAAAAGGGTGTGTGTTACCTTTAACCCTTTCTACTAACCGTCACCACCTCACATCTTCCACTCTAACTCACTCGTTCTTTCGCAACGCGTTTTAAAGCCCTCAGGATAGGAAAAATTTCCGATTGCTTTTTGTTGGAAGCCTCGACCTTTCTGTCTGGCGTAGGGGATTGTTAAGAAGAAAAAAAAAGAACAATTGAAAAAATAAAAAGTGGACGTGGATCGTTGTTTAAAAATCATCCTTCTTCTTTTTTTTATCGTATTTCTCTCCTATCAATTGTATATTTTTTTTTATCGAATTTTGTTTCTCTTAACAATAGATAGATTTATAATCATAGATAGTTTAAAGATTGTACTTATTTGAAATATTTACATTAATTACATATTCATGAAGATCATTTTTATTGACGTTAATCTTTAAGCACGATTTTTTTCCCGAATTAAGATAATTCTCTTTGAAATATAAGACTTTTGAAGTTCTCTTCTTAACTCATTCGTTAACTCTTTGCTACTCAAATCTCGTATGGAAGTGCGTGCTTCGAATACGAACGTAGGAACACTTCCGGTGTGCGTTTCTTCGATGATCATTCATTCGGCGATCATTCCGTGACATTGTTTAATAGGGGACTTCGAGTATGAAAGATGAATTTCATAGATAAGTCCATTGTAGGCGGATTAATGGAGGGGAGTTTGTTTAATTAAGCAATGGTTGGTAAATGCATTGCATATCCTTCGGGTTAAGGGCCATGCTATGATAAATTAAACCCACGCAAGTATAATCGGTAGCATAAGAAATATAAAAAGAAATATTTTAACGATAATACTTACTCGCGAGGGTAATATATCTAGCGTAGGTTGTTTTTTCTTTCTTTTTCTTTCGAAAATCTCGATCCTAAGCCTAAGGCTATTTTAATGTTACATTCAAAGTATAATCGTAAATGTTCGTTAAACGTTTAACTGTTATTTAATTTCAACTAGATATTGTGCAAATGAATCTTAAAAAGATAACAAGAAAAAAGAACTGATTTAAAATATAAATCACGAGCATGAACATAAATCAACGGGGGGCCTTCGTGCATGCTCTACACGTCCCTGAATTTTATTATCTTTTACTGATGATCATAATTTATATTTATTGTTTTTTCTTTTCTTATTGCCACAAATCTCTCCGAGGTAAAACGTAAGAAATATATATATATATATATTCAGGATTTTTATTATTTAAGGTACTTCTTAGGTCGTGTTAACAAAGTACCAACTGTGATAACCAATTCAATCAAGAGATTTATCTTCTCTCGTTTTATATCGTACATTTTTATTGTTCAAAATTGATATACGATGTAAAATGTTTACGGCAATAGTCGTAATTGAATATTTTTTTCAGATATTCTTAACGAAGAAGACACGAGTATTTCGAGTGGAAATCGTAAGGGAGTGTTAGTGAGATAAGCTCAGTAGACACGCAGGCATCTAGACAGCTCACGCCGATTTGACCATACCGCGATAAGACATGCCTTCAGACTCGCGTGTCGCGTTATTTCACGTCCCGTTCTGAATATTTATAAGGACTGTCCGTTTGTCCGTCTGAGGGGGGTCCATGCAAAGCTACCTGCCTGCTTGCTTGCTTGCTTGCTCGTTTGATTGCGTTCTTGCATTTTCATTTTTAGCTTACCTAACTTGTCGCGATCGAATTCGCAATAAAATAATTCAATCAAATCTCAAATTTTGCTCCACCCCTCCTCGAAGTCATCACTGCACAGGAACATTAAAACAAATATACCTCTGGTTAAACAATTATAGAAAAATTCAAAAAATGCGAAAATCTAAACGTTTTAACCTTTTGCGGTCGGCGACATTTTCGGCCGGGTGAGTAGCAGGTCGACGCGATTTTCGCGTATGTGTCGGGAACGTTATAGGTACAATAAAATTACCTTCTACATAAATTATCTTATGAAAATTGTTATATTTTGATAGTTTATCTATATTTATACCATTAAAAATATAATTTTGTAATTTTAATCTCTGTATTTTAGTTTTGTATGATAATTTACAAAACATTGTCCAAGACTCAAAAGAACCGTTTACTAATTCTAATCTTATCTCTGTTAAGATGTGTTATTTGACACTTGATACGAAAGGGTATTAACAGTTAAGGAACATTTTCAAATACCTATACGGCATTCCTATTGTTTATAAATAACGCAATCAAACATAAACACCGTTTAAGCAAGTCAAAAATAGCTAAACTAGAATTTTTTTGGGCTACAATCTGCTTTTTTGGGCTACAATCTGATTTTTTAATCTAAGGGTAAATTAATGACGCTGAATCGAATAGTGCTTCGTTTTAGTTTGGCCTTTTTTTGCCAAGTCTACGTTGTCGCGTCTCATGCGCCATCCGACCTGCGGTACGAATAGCCGTGGCGCACGAGAGGCGCCTTCCGACCGCAAAAGGTTAATCTTAAATTCTATTGATTAGGTAAATTATTCCCTTTATACACATGCGCAACGTTCGGAAAGTGAAATAAACAACTTTCAATAAAAGTAATTTCGTAGAGGACAACGTCTCATTTCAACGGTGGATTTCGAAGAGGACAGTACATAGATCATATACTCGGTGTTTTTAAACAACAATAGACACTTCTATCGATTATTTTACAATTATTTTAATATTCTAATTAATTCTTTTTTTATTTTTGATTGTTTAGTAGTATATATATTTGCATACATATTAAATAACTATTAACATACTTCGAACACTAAATAATTTAAATCTAACATTTTATTAGATGAAAATTTTACCCCACCTCCTCGAATCATCACTGCGCAGGAACATTAAAATAATTATACCTTTGTTAATACTATTACATAAAAAATAAAGAAATGTTAAAATCTAAACGTTTTAATCTTAAATTCTATTGATTAGGTAAATTATTTCCTTTATACACATGCGCAACGTTCGGAAAGTGAAATAAACAACTTTCAATAAAAGTAATTTCGTAGAGGACAACGTCTCATTTCAACGGTGGATTTCGAAGAGGACGGTACATAGATCATATACTCGGTGTTTTTAAACAACAATAAACACTTCTATCGATTATTTTACAATTATTTTAATATTCTAATTAATTCTTTTTTTATTTTTAATTGTTTAGTAGTATATACATTTGCATACATATTAAATAACTATTAACATACTTTGAACACTAAATAATTTAAATCTAACATTTTATTACATGAAAATTTAATTGTAATAATAAGAAGTAATAATAATATGTAATAATAATAGTAATAACAAATTACCGTTGTCTCTTGTCAATAGGTTTTTATTAAAGTAACTGCACTCACTTAGTTAGTAATATATATTTCGTTTAGATAAAAATATACAAATGAATGATATTTATATTCATATTAATAATCATTACTTAAACAATTTAGAGATGAATGAAAATGAAATAAAATGTTTTTTAGGGATGGTGGACATCGTCATCGATTGCTGCCCACGTAACACAATAGATGACGGACGATGGTTTTTCTGTACCACCTCCACCTCCGTCCTCCCTCAAAAAGGTTCCACCCCATGAGGTGATTGAATTTCACGCGGTGAGTCTAGAGAAACACGCTTCGTACAGTCACAGAGGGTGCGTTTCAACGACAGGGGGTGCGAAACGTCGTTCGTTCGTTCGTTCGTTCGTTCGTTCACTTGGCCGAAAGGTGCTGGTCCAATAGAGAATCGAAGAGCAAGAACCCTCGACTCACCCCATCATCACTCCTCCCCCCCTTTGCATGACGTGGCATCCGCTTTCACGCGAGATCGACGTAATCTCTCGTGAGGATGCAAAAGAATTGTGCCCGTGAACTGATCCACCTGTCGTCGAAGCTCGTCAACGTCATTCTTCCTTTCGATCGTTTCTCGAACTTTCACCGATTCTTTCGTGATTCTTCTTTTTTTCTTTTAAACCATTGTCACCCTCCAAATCACAATCTTGTCAATTCTAATACAAACTGTTTATCATTGGAAGACTACGAGGAAAATTAATATTCTAATAGTTGCATTCACGATTTTAGGTATAAAAAACATTTTTTAAATTATTTATCAGGGTATGTAAAATATTTTGATATCACGGACGTATGATTTTTAGTGAGAAATAGAGGAGAGGGGGTTCTTACAATCTCATAAACAGTACAGACGATTTCTATTGGTCGTGACACATAAATCGAGATAATCTTCTTCCCAGCGTAGGAACAAAAAGGAAAGCTGCTCGGATGTCACGATTTATTTTTCAATGAACTCGTTTCGAATTCCCCCCTCCTCCTCCCTACGATCGAAACGTATACGACGTTTATAGAAAAGGGGTGTCGAGCATCATTCCAGTCATAGTTGTTCCTTACTATAGTTCCAATCCGTTTTGAATAATTCAATGAGTGCAACTAATTGTATTCATGCAAATTCAGCAAAACGAGGGCAGTCGGGATGGGTGCCTCTTGATTTCCGAATGATGCGGGAGAAGGGAGATAAGATGAGAGAGAAAAAGGGTTGATCTCTTTGTCATTTATTCCCCTTCCACCTCCCCCCACTCCCCTACGATCAATTTTATCTCACTTTTATTTCGAGCGTTTAATGTTACGAATTATTGTTATAGCGTTGTATTGTATATTTCAAGTTTTTTCTTTTTTTTAATATTCGTAACTCGATTTTTATTTCAAACCATTGCAATTAATACTCTTATCTGTTTTTTCACGAATGCTAGAGGATATCGTCGTGCCGAACGAGAGGAAAATAAAAAAAAGGGGTGAAATAGAGGCAAGGAGTGGCTCATGTCGCACGCATATTCATCCCCCTTTTCGGTCATTCTCAACGTAGAAAACAGATCCCGCCCTTTGATTAAGCCAAACATAACCTCCAAGGGATTATCTAAATTGCTTCGTGAAATGAATTAACGACGCTCGTCGATGATCGTCACTTTCGCCCTCTCCGTTCGATTTGCCCTACCCCTTTTCCTCTACCTCCCACCCTCCCTCATTTTGTCCGAGAGCATATGGAGTCACTCGATACGAGATAACGATAAACGAGAGGGTGAAATGTAAACGAATCCATTGCTTTTCCTACTCGCCTATAGCTAGCTGTTCGAAAGTTCCCAAAAAAAAAAAAAAACATAAAAACGATCGTTTAATTTTCACATTTTATTTTCATAAGTTCGGTTGATTAACAATTAAAAAATTTACCCCCATTTGTAAATTATATTTTTTTTCTACTTTCTCGTTTATATGCAAAAATAATGTATATAAATATATTGGTATATTCTTAACAACGATAAAATAATTTTACAGGAATGTAAATGTCAAGTATTGTTAAGATAAAAGGAAGAAAATGTTTTATACGTTGAGACCAATGCTACTCGAGTTCTCTTGGAAATCGTTGCTTGTTTACGCTTGCTCATGTTTTAGAAGGAAAGAAAGAAAGAAAGAAAGAAAGAAATAAAACGCCAGGTCAAGAAATGAAATTCTTTTAAAAAGTAAGAAACACAAGTGCATTACAAAGAGGAACAATAATGAAAAACTATAATACTAAAGAATGATTTTTATATTTTATTTCAACTTATTCTTCTTATACTCTCTTCTAACTTATTCTTTCTCTTCTTCTTCATCTTCTTCTTCTTCTTCTTTATGCGTTTAATTTGCTAAAGCCAGAGAGAAGATTAATACGAAAGAAATTTGTATTCATTGCTTGGAAAATTCGCGGAATATACTTTTCTTATAAGTGGAACCTTTCTCTTTTCTTTTTTTTTTTTCGTTCCCTTTCTTTCTTTTATTAACATTTGTAAAACACAATTTAAGTAAATGTATGCAATTTTATAATAAAATTTTTTCCCCGCAGAATTGATTATCAAATATACAATAATCAGATGCAATTCTTGAAACGATTTTGTTTTTTTTTTCTTTCTTTTTTTCTTTATCAGAAACGTTAGGACAAAAATCCTGAATTTTATTCATACTAGCAGTCTTATACTGCACAAAGCAGTCATACAACAAAGGATATCGAAAGTCGATCCAGGACATACGGTATCCTTCGTAAATCCGAAGGAGAAGCTTTCCAGTACTTTTCGTGGAAAGGAAGAAATCGATGAGCTAAGGGCACATAACGCGTGAGCATAACCCTCGAGGAAAGGGATAAATTATACGGGCGGAGATCGTATCGGAAATTCCATCTGTATCTTGGTAGCACGCGTTTGGCTTAAGCTAAAGGGGTAGCGGGGGCGGGGAGGGGGCGGGGTTGTTGAAAGACAGAGCGAGATTGAGCGAGAGGAGAATACACGAAAGGGAGGAAGGGTGGTAAACGCGTCTCGGCCTCACGCAACGGTATGCGGTAGGGTGCATTTACGAAATTAGAGCAATGCGCGTAACGGTATCTTAACAACGACCAATGGCACGAAGGTAATGAGTGTAATGCTCTAACGCTAAACTCTGAACAATGAGTCACATTTCATTCGTTTAAATCTTTCCATATATAGAAAACTTCTATTTTTATATTATTATATATTTGTATATATATATATATATTTGTATATATATATATGTATTTGTTTTCTTTTCATTTTCTTTCTCTATATCTTCGTCAAACTCTTCGGAACATAATAGTTAGTATACTTCTTTCTTTACCATATTCGTTTACCTATCGTAAAATGATTTTTTCACATAAAACAAACTTTTTTCCCATCATTTCAGAAAAATCTCTACCAAATGAGAATACGTCTTCCAACTTATATTGTAGTTTTCTTTATAAAGCTTTACCTACCCCACCGACAAAGGATTACTTTTACATCTTCTTTTTCATTCACTTTCCAAGACCAAACGCGGCACCAAAGCCTTTGCTCATCTCTATCCATCGTCGTCGGTCCTTGTTCTTCCCTTCAATATTTATCTTTAATTTTTCAACGTTTTTCTATCCAATTATCTTCCCATGAAGGGTGTTAAAAAACGGAAGAAAAATCGCCTGACTTCCAAGTGAATTTAATAAAACTTTACTTTGTCATATAGAAAGAACGAAAATCAGAAACAATTTTTGAATTTCGTTGAGTAATTCCGTAGACGCGATTTACTTTATTTCACAAATTTCATCTCGTTAATATTATATTCAAATGTATTTATTTTCATTATTTTCTATTTCATTTTATAAATTGATTTAATAACCATTAAGGTACCATTTACATACCTCGAATTATTTTGTTTAATAATCTGTAAATGATCAAAGGATTTTATTATCTCGCAGGTAACCACGATTGCGATTGAGCAATTTTAAGGCTTGAGAAAACGTCGTGTTATCTGTTCGATATTCATGTGGCGAGCATGAACGAACCTTCAACGATTTTACCCTTAGAAGGCTCGATGGACGTGCAATGGCATCGACAAAAACGTCGTGAAAAAGCATCGTCTCGCGTCTCGTCGCAGTTCATCGGCGTTTCCTAGAACCCGTTCTATCACACGGCTCCATATTTCGAAAGGCTGAAAGTTAGCCTTTAGGCGGAAAAGCTTTTTATTTTCAAGGGTTTTCTCGAGTAAGGAACGACCACGAGTATTATACGAACCGATGCATTATGCAGCGACTGTTTGAAGTCCGTGCCTTCTCTTTTACCTCACCCCCTCTCCATCTCTTTTTTAACCCCCTTACTCTCCTACCACTTTCTACCTCTCTTCCTCTTTCTCTCTCTCTCTCTCTCTTGCTCTCTATTTCCTCTTCTCAGTGAGCTTCGAGTCATCCTCGCCATCCACCCTTTCCTTTTACACTTTTTCGACGGAACTCGTTCGCATCAGGAACGTATCTACCTTTTTCTTACTTTCCATTTAGAAAACTGTCCCTCTCGACACTTTCGATCACTTTTTTTTTTATTTCTTATTTTAACAAATAAAGATTCGCCAATGAATTCTTAACTTTTGTCCATTGAATTCGTCGTAGAAAATTTGTGTCATCTTTCATTTGTTACTTTACTTTTGTCTTCTCTTTTCTAAATAATATAATAACTTAAAAGAGAGAATTTAAATTAGTAATGTTTATAATTTTGTCAAAGAATTCGTTTGTTTCGATAATATTTTGTAGATTTATTTGATATAGTACTTATATAAAGTTATATGAGTTTGATAGAAAAAAAATTGTCGAAAAATAAAGGAGAGACAAAAGGATGGAATAGAAAATAATATACAGCCCTGGTAGTCGATGTGACAAGTCGATATAGGGAAATGCGTACGCGTAACTCCAGACGTCGTCGTGTATCGACGTTGAAGTCCTCCGTTTCAACAAGAACGCTTGTTTCTCGACGGCAAGTGGAAACGTTTTACGACAAAAGTGTATATCGATCGATCTTTCACCGCAGCCAAAGTGATTCGAAATCGGGATCTCGCAAGAATGGGAAGTACTGTAGGAACGAGTCTGGTATGGTATGGTATGGTACGGTATGATTGCCACGCTTATGGTACGACAATGTCAAGGGTAGTAGCTGGGGCACTCTAATGGACCGATGTTTAAAACGTCGTACTTCAATATAATGAAAAAAGAATCGATAGGTATAGTACTTTGCATTTGACGAATCTTTTGTTAACGTAAAATGTGAAAGAAGTTATGTACAAGAATTTTAATATGATGTTATATTATATAAATAACATGATATTAATGAAATCGTTTTTTGATCTTCCAATTATGTTGATTTAAATCAAGGAAAGGATTCAACTTTAAAACGATAAATCATTTAGAAAAATATTATATATATGCTAGATAAAATAAATCGACAGGTATGACGTTTTATGACCTAATGGAAATAGCCGAAGAAAGGGAGAGTGCTAATTGCACATCGTGACGAGATATAAATCGCGTACGCAAGCCCGAATATTGTCCAACACCATCGCGATATTTCTCCGTCTACAGAGAGATATTAAACACGGTTCCAATTTTAAAGCCGCTTTTATTGTTCGAATAAAACGTCGCGTGCCTGGCACATTTCCTGGGCGGTATACGTCATGAAAATAATGATAAATTGTAAGAACAATGAAATTCGGATTCAGCTAAAACGTGAATGACAATGAAAAGAGATCATGGTAGAAAAAGAAAGAGAGAGAGAGAGAGCACACGTGTCGATGGGGTTTACACGGGAAGTTCGAAACGTATTCGAACGCATCGTCGATTAAATCGATCGTATCGATTTTCGAATTAAGTTGCAGCGCGTTTTGCAAATAATACATTTCTCTATTAAAAATTGTTTTCTACTATATATACGAATAATTTTCTATATATTATTTATATACGTGCGTTATTTCATTCGATTTCATGAGATTACTATAAACTGCTTATTGTCAGTCGTTTCTATTATATTTTCGTATCAGTTTGTTTTTCGTATACGAACGATACAACTTGGTCGGTGGTGTAAAAAAAAAATAAAAAAAAAAAATATAAGAGTTTATTGAAAAAAACGTCGGAAATGGAATTTCGACTTAATATAATATCTTTTAAGCCTATCGGTTTTCATATCTTCAGCTCTCACCCTCGCTGGTTGCTTTTTTTTTCCCTGAGAAAAATCCGCGCGCGCAGTGATTCACAGAGAGGGAAGCTACCGGAGTTTAAAAAATAGGAAAAGAGAGAAAAAGAGAGAGAGAGAATGTAAGAGAAAAAAAAAATATAACGGGGTACGATCTTTTCCACAGGAATGTGCTTCAAAGGACGATAAACTCGATGGAATCCAACCCGCGCACCCTCACTGACTTGACTTGTAATAAATTTTTAATACAAACTAATGCTCCAGTATTACTCATGATTATGAGTATTGCGAAGGAATATGAGGAGAAGAGAGAGAGAGAGAGAGAGAGAGAGAGAGAGATAGAAACGGCAAGTGTTCATAATGCGTAAGATAAACGCTCAAGATAAATTTTGTGGTATTCCCTTGATAGTATCGTACCTAAAGACGCGGATTCTATTTATATGAATTTATTGAAGATAATAAGTTCATATAAATAAAAACTAAATCCCGAATGAAATTATAATCGACGAGAGAGAGAGAGAGAGAGAGAGAGAGAGAATAAAAAATTCTCTAATAAACGCAAAATTCTCTAATATATCCTCCAATTGTATTAAATCAACTTAAACAAATTACTAAATACGAATTAGAACGATAAATTTCATCCAGAATTTAGTTAGAATTCTTTCAGAGGAAGAAGTAATCACTTAAAACTGTTGGTTCGATGGATCCAACCCTTTAAGAGCATCGTCTGAGATATTGCGGAACACCTAAACACGTGTTAGAAGATGGATCTCAGCATCGGCATCGGCATCGTGTGTGATGTTTTCCTTGAGTCCTAAGGTGTTAGCAAGCTACGATGAGAGAGTGTGGTATGGCGGTGTCAGGGTGAGGTCGCGTAATCTAATTTGCTGGCACTCGGCTGTAGTGTTGCCGTTAAGCGGCAATGTACGCAACCCCCTGTACAGAAACACACCCCTCTCTCTTCTCCACACCTTCGTCTCTCTCTATCTCTCTCTCTCTCTCATCTCTCACTTGGTGTTCCACCTTCAGAGCTGTTTCGACCCTTCCGTTCTAGTTCAATAGAAACTGCGTCGACTTCCCTCTCTCACACCCTATTGCCTTCTCCCTCCTTCTCCCTTTCCACTTTCCACCTATGCGTTCCGCAACAACCCTCTGACATTGCTGCCATTGCACCGGCAGACTTAACAACACCAACGCATTAATACGCGTGCTAAGCATCTATAATGGCGGAGTCCAAGTGAAAGGAATCGTTACACCCTTTGCCAAAGATGGACCCTAATCCTTTTCATCGAGCTCATTCGCTAGAACTTAATTGAATAAAAGCAGAACATTGTATACTTCTTGGTATTACCGTTTTTATCAATAAGATTATTATCCGGATTCACGTTATATAGTATAATATCGTTCGATAAACTATTTTACCGTGTAATTTCAAATTTAGTAATTAGTATCAAGGATATTAACAAAACGTACCTACGGACGAATCCCCACTAATTCGTGTATATTATTAGTGTTTTGTCTGGGTCGCATCTGGAATAGATTTCAATAATCTATTCCAATCGTTTCGAGTTTCAATATACATATACGGTATATTTGTATGGTGCAATAATTCCTTGCAAAAATAAATGATTTCATAAAATCTCAACAGAGACTACTCGTCGATTTATCGTGTCTGTTAATGCTACATTTTTACATTTTTACATTTTTATTTTGTTCCAGAAAAATCTGAAGACGTTCCGATGTTTCCGAGAGAACATCAACAAGCCGCTAATTGTTTCGGCGGAACATAACGACGATCTCAGTAGCAGGAGTCACATTGAAGCCAGGACCATTTACCGCGAAAGGGTTACGGTCAAGAGTTGGTAGGGTGGAAAAAAAAGGATACTAAAAGCTAGCCGCACGTGGCCAGTTATCCTCAAGAGCAATAAGCTTCCAACTCTGTGGTCTCTCGACGTTCGCTTAACGAGCCACCGCAACGGTTTGCCAACTATCGCAGCTACCGCATCGCATCAGACCGAAAGGACCGGGCTATTCTTTTTAAAAGGCTACTGTAAAACCCGCACGCTTAAGCCCCTAGCACCGAAAAGTGCATTAATTAAATACGCGGGTGTGCGCTTACGCATCGGCCGATGACTAATGAAGGGCACTTTTGTATTTCTCTCTCCTCCTCACTCACACTATCACACTTTGGTTAACACACGAGCCTTGTTTTCGTACTGCAAACGCGCCGCTCGCAATATTTGCACGCGCTATATTTCCTGCCCGTCGATTCGTATTCCCCCCTACTCACCCAACCCTACCCCACCCCACCCCCATCCCCCTCTTTTTCTCTCTTCCACTTTCACATGCCTCGAAAAACACTGGAATACACACAAGCCACCTACTCTTTTATATTCCCATTCCTTTTTCCTTTCTTTTTTTTTGGTTGCCTTTCATTCGCGTAGGCGATTTCGGCTAGCTGTTCTGAAACGGTATACTATAATGTGAAAATGGAGAATTTTGCAGAAAGGAAAAGGGGAAAGATGAGGAAGGATAGAAGAATAGAGAAAAAAGATATATCTAACCACGACAAATGTTTAATATTAGCTCTCTCATCGCGCTATGTTTTCTCTTTCTAATTTGCCGTATAATCCGAGGCATGAGTCAAGCCCGGCGATGATTACCTTCGCTCCTACGTATTCTCCGTGGATTTAAAGTAGAAGCGATAAATATTGAAACCCTCGAAGGATAGGCTAACCCTGCGTAGCTCGATGTTACGACGACTCTCTTTCCCTCCTCCTCTCTCTCTTTTACTCCATCCTTCTATCGACTATATATACACCTACCCTCTTCCTGCGTGTCCTGAGGGATTACTAGACGGCGGAGCCAGCCGACGTTCGCGAATGTATTGAATATAAAAGCACGTAAGTAGATAGTTCCTGGAATAACATAGCGAGAGTCCCGTCTGCGACGGTACACTGCTATATAAAATAGAAAGGGTGTAGAGAACATAGTGAAAGAGAAAGAGAAAGAGGATCAAGAGTAGAAAGATGGGGTGGAATGGGGTGGAATGGGGACGAGCCATTTCGGGTGTCTCCGATCCCTTTCAACCCCCCCCCCATGTAAACGAATAATAACCACGAATTACCTCACGACCCTTGGCGACCTAGCAGCGTCAAGAAAATATGTATGCCATTTGGATTCCCAGCGTGCCGTTTACATACATGCCAGCGAAAGCTTTTTCGAGAGGAGTCGAATTCGACTGTATAAGGGGGTTCGAATCCACTCGACGCGAACCAGGACGAGTGTCCTTGAATAACACCATCTGTGGTCTCCTGCTTGCCCATCTCTCTTTCTCTCTCTCTCTTTATTTCTCTTTATCGGGAAAAAAGCGAGCTTTTTCTTCCTCTAGAAAAGGATAATTTATTTTCTTCTTGCAACTTGCCGATGTTGAAAATTGTCTTAACTTCGTATTTCTTCCATCGTTCCTACAAATCTCTGACATTTTATGAACCTTTCCAGATCAATTTATAACTCGACAAAGTATTCTACGCATAGAAAAAAGAATGTACTTTAATTTAATATAAAAATCATTAAAATCCGTTTGCTATAAGTATACAAAATATTGACGCGAACTATTCAGAAAAACGACATTTCTTCGAAATCCACCGTTGAAATAAAACATTGTCCTCTGTCAAATTACTTTTATTAAATGTTGTTTATATGCCCTTCCGAATGTTGCTCACCTAATACATAAAATTTAAGATTATAACGTTCTCATTTTAACATTCTTTTAATTTTTATGCAATTTCTTAAATAAAACTACACTATAAAGATGTAATTATTACAATATACGTTTATATATACTTCGTTTGATAAATTTTTATTTGAAAAAAAAATATATCATTCGATAATTGTTTAATCAATTAATTACCAGACGATATAACGTGGTCTGTACAGCAAGAAGTTGGAAAAGTAAACTGGTGGGGTGTAGTGGTAAAGGTCATTCTCTCTCATTGATAAGTGGCATCCGTTACTCCTGCGGGGGCTTATGGCAATTTGAAACATTAATTGCGGATTAAACAGAGGTCGGCTGGGTATATACATTGCAGAGGTAATTATGCCGCGGTAATCTCCGGCTGACCATCCGCACACTCGCCATCCACATTCTCTCTCCGTTCGATCCTAAACGTTGCATGGGTTTCGCTTTGCATCCGTCCGTACTTGATGCGGATTGCATGCATGCGTCTACGTATGTCCACCTTGTCTTTCTCATTCGGTCTGCCAGTATTTCTATCTCCCTCTCTCTCTCTCTTTCTGTCTATCTATCTCGTTTCAACCCTCTATGCATCCCACGTCGTTAATCTACTATACGTGATTGACAGTAAGTACTAGTCAACGTACCATAGATCAACGTACGCCTCGTCGCCGAAATGGGGTCCTAAGCTAGCTGGCTTACCATTTTGGAATCGGTTATTGTATCGTATCGTTTGACCTCAGCAGCTTTTGTTACCTCCTCAAATGTATCTTATTTATTCAAGTAATAATAGTTATTATCTCTATTTTGACTTTGAAATTTATTAGATTTTATCTAATCAAATTTAAGATAAATTTTTCCCTCCTAAAAAACAATTGTATAATCGAATTCATGAATATCAATTTGTAAAGAGACTTTTGATTTTATAATGGGAAAGAAAAAATGAGATTAATTAGAAAAATATTTTCTTGTCGTAGAAAGAAATAAAGGTGTATTCCAATTAACTTGGCAAAACAACAACGTCAAAGTTTGCACGTTGCAACGTATACACAAGAAGACTGCGTTGTTAACAAACATTTGTGATTTAACAATATTTGCTTACCCATCTTCTTACTCGCTCTCTCTCTCTCTCTTTCTCTCTCTCTTCCTTCTCTTTTCCTTTCATTCTCTCTCTCTTTTCTTATTTCATACGCACGTCCGACGGTACTCGCTTTTCCCAGTAGAAATTTACGGAAGAGTAGGCCGGGCTCGAGTAAGATTACGGTAACGAGGTGTCTGAAACGACATCCTGTATTAACGAATTCCATTATAGGAACAGTTATGGCGCGACGCTATCGTCACCGATGTGCTCGGGGAGGTACGGCACGTACTACGACCTTCTTGCAGACTTCCACTTTACCTTCATCCGCCTAAAAGCTTCGGCAAGGTCGAATACTTCGGCCGAGGACGGAAACGTTATACTTAGGTATTTCTAGAGTCTAGAAATCGTTTCTCCGAGAAGAAGAAGAAGAAGAAGAAGAAGAAGAAGAAAAAGAGTATAGTGTCTGTCGAGTGTCGATTAAATCTCTGATTAAAATCATTTCAAGAAGGGGGTTCATTTACTTTGCTTCCTCGATAAGATTAATCGTCACTGATAAAGAAGAAACAAAAAAGTTTGTTAGAATATATGAGATAATTCATAAAATTCACTATTTTTTTGTTGTTTTTTTTTATATGAATTTATTCTGTTTTCTTATGGTATCCACAAACTGACACGTTGGACAAACCCATAGGGGTAGTTGGTAGCAATGAAATTAAACGTCTTTCCGAAGAATGAATCGGTAGAAAAATAAAGATGGAAAAGTCGAGGTACCGTAAGAGGTCAGAGCTACCCTCGTCACCAAAGAAGAAAAGTAAAAGATAACGTTTATCCAAGATCTCAGAAATATTCTAATCCAACCTTTTTCCTATTCTCTCTTCCAACGTCACATCGTCCCTCCCACACGTCGTGGCAGCTGTCGGCCGCACAAAAGTTCTTCCCTTCTCTGAGTCCTATACTATCTCCCCCTCTCTTCTTACATTTATGCTCTTCCCTTTTCTTCTTAAAGAATTTATGTATACAGATCGAGGCAACCTTCTACTTCTCTCTTTTTATCTTTTACTCTCATTCTTTTGGCCTGACTAACAACAATGTAGAGATTTATTTTATAAACACACGATACTCGCAGCGGGCTATTGTATTATATTATTCTTGAAAATGAAAGAAGGGTTGAAAGGATTAGGGTGAAAAGCCAAAAGAAAAGACGTCCTGGGTCTGAAAGGAAAAGGTTCAGAAAAGGATAGAAAAGGATGGAAAAGGATAGGGAATAGGAGGGAAGAAAAAGTGACCAGAAACGTGATACATTTAATACTTACTGGACAACTGCATAATTCGAAAGGGTCGATCAACACCGGTTTAAAGTTTCCACGCATCAGACCATTTCTAATTTTATTGCATTTGAAATAATTTCATCTTATTCATTTTTTTCTGCATTTCTCTGTATTTTTGGTCATTTTTCAAAGATATCAATGACCTGTCGGTAAAAGTAAACTTTGCTAAATTGTTATATATAATATGTCATGAAAAATGTTCATATTAACTTATTGTGCTCCGAACAGATATTCCTAATTTTTAGACAATAATAGACACTTCTATCAATTAATTAACAATTATCTTAATACTCTAATGCATTCTCTTTATATTTCAACATGTTTTAACACACATGTTCTGGTTTAAACAATACATTCTTATTAACGTACCTTGAATATTAAATAATTTTAATGTGATATTTTTTTGGATGTAAATTTTATTACCCGATGTCATCACTGCACATGGAACGTTAAAACAAATGTACATTAGTTAAAATAATTACATAAAAATGTAAAAATGCTAAAATCAGAACTTTATAATCTTATTGTTAAACAATTGTAAGCATAACGTAGAATAGTTTGTCGCTGGTTAAAAAGTTGGATGAAAAATTTGTAAAGTCTGAGAAATCCCTAAAAAGAATTCAAATAAAACAAAACACAAGGAAAGCTATCAATTTTCTTTCAAACAAGCTTTATAGGAGGCTATCAATTTATTCAACCAAGTCAGTCGTTCGTAGAGTTTATTTATATGTCTATTCAAAAACACCCTTCCAACTTTTCGTTTTAAGGGGCAAAGAAAGAAGAGGAGAGGGAGAAGAAGAAGGAAAAGAAGAAGAAGAAGACGAAGAAGAAGAAGAAGAAGAAGCTTGTTTCTCTTCGGCTAAATATTTCAATCGCGCTCGGATTCGAAGAACAGGAGAAATAATAGCACAGTTCCCCATAACATACGCCCTTCTCTCTGGATTCATATCCTCATCCTCTCTTTTCTCCTCCTACTGTCGTATTTCATTGTTCAAGTCGACGTGACTTGCGAAAACGCTGGCAGTCGGCCGTTAGCAGTCGTCGACGATGCTTGTGGGTGTTGTACGTAAGATGGAAATCAAGAATGACGGAGAGTAAGTGTGAGCAACGGAAGGAACGTATGTACACAATAAGATAGAAGGAGATGGGAAAAGACAAAGGTGGAAGAGAGAGAGAGAGAGAGAGAGAGTAAGAGGGAGAGGATGGTAATAGGGGCGGGGAAGAGAAGAGAGGGCTCCCCGCCGGATCGTTAATAATAATTACGAATTAACGTGCCCGGGCTAAAGCTGCACCATGGGATTGAAATCGCCGCAAATGTAAAGTTATGACGAGGATTTATAACGTGGCGGCGGCGGCACGGACCGGACCGGCAAAATGGTTGCGCCGCCCGAGAAAAAAGGAAAGCCCCGGTTAAAACGGGCTACGCGATAAATTACACAATGCGAGGCGTAAAGTATTATGCAAAATTATATATGTTCTACCCCGTTGTTGTTTCTTTAGCCTTTATAACCGATAACGCGAAAAGAGCATTTTCTAAACTACTGCAAAAGTATTTATTACTTTAACTCGTAAATAGATAATAAATATTATGATTTTTGTTTTTCTTTTTATTAACAATAGTCGTATTTAATAATTGATGATACACTTTGTCTTAATGTATTTAATCGAATTGAGACGACCCTTTTACTCCTCATTTGCGGTCGAACCGGTAGATAGGAGAATACATTAAATGAACGTTCCCTAGTTTGCAAAGGAACCTCAAAACGTTTACGTCTTTGAAACAAGACGAAGGAGTTGCGAGTTACGACGACGAGTGACCGATCGTTCTTAATGAAGGAAGAGTCGATGAACTTAAAGGGGATCCATTTTCGAAGTCGAACTAAAGGAACAGATAGACAGGGAGAAAGAGAAAAGAGGGAGAAAGATAGAAGAGTAGAGAAAGTGGGGGTAGAAGTTTTGGCGAACGGAAGAGAGAAATTCGGAGAACTCGAAGGAAGACGAGCTTTCGGGGGGGGGAAGAAGGGGGTATGAGTTTCGGGATAGAGGCAAAACTTTGTGCATCGTCACGTGACGACGAAACTTCCGAGTGCAACCGGTGCACCGTAGAATAATTGGTTATACTTCGGAGTTCTGCGAAGCATATAATCGCAAATATAGGACGACGAGTCTAAGAGCATTATGAAGATCTTGTTTCAGAGCTACGAATCTCGAGAACACTGGCACGCTTCGACCATATCTTGTCCAAGTACTATGTTTTTTCTTTTTTTTTTTTCATCCCTCGAAACGTCACGCGATAAAACATTAAATGTAATTATCGACCTACAAGTTTTTTACTTTTTCTACGTCATTAAAAGAATATACTTATGTACCATCAGTACTTGCTATTTAATTTAAATTTTCACGAATATAACTATACCTCGTATACCTATTTATACCTTTTTGTAAAAAAAAAATAAAAAAAAGGGATAAAAAAAACAGGATACAACAATAATGAATAGGTGTACTACCGTGTGCCAGCCAGTCCTCCATCGATTCCCCGAAGAGTGACGCTGCGTCGTAGACGATTTGATCGACTTTTTGAAATATTTATACTTCACGTTCAAAGCCCTCTCCTCTCTCTCTCTCTCTCTCTCTCTTTCTCGCTCTTTTCGAACCTTCCTTGAAGCCCTAGAACCACCAAGCGTATATCGACCGTAAGAAAACGTCGTATTTTCAAGGGAAGTTTACGCTTCGCATGGGGTATTAATCGAAGTGGTACTGGGATATAGTGCACACACATAGAAAATACTTAGAGAGACCCTTACTAGACTCAGGTATACGGTTTCTACACACACACACACAAACACATACTGGTAGAACACGGCTGGGACGTTTTGCGAGCGGCACACTTACCGGAGTGTATCTTTTGGCTGATTGAATTATTAAACCTATTCGGGTGTGAAGGATAGATGCTTTCGGGTTAGCTAATTGCGGCCTGTTAAATAATAGATTAGATGCGCCGTGTTTCGGTTGACTACCGTTGGTCGAACGAGAGGGAAGGGTTGGAGGGGGTTGAAATTCGTTGAGAGACAGAGAAACGAGGGAAGACGGTGGAACGGATAGATCGCGAGATAATGCGTGTGTAGAATTATATGTGTGTACGTGTAAACGAGGGTGAAGAACAGAGAGAGGCAGGAAGGGAGGGAGGGAGAGAGAGAGGAAAAGGGAGAATAGGAGAAACGCCGTTGAGTGCTCTCTGAATAAACAAATACCGAGACTTGGTCATTATTTAGGGCGATAGCGTGGCGCTGAGTCGACCGCGGACGCTTGACGGACAGTGGCGGTCAGTTTGGCGCACATTGCATGAAGGATTCATTCACGTCTGATGAATTCGCACAGAGCCAAGTGAAAATCAACACTAATAAATTATATTTATCGCTTTGGGTATTCTCCTTGGCTCTAGTCCTCATCACTAGTATAGTTCTAGCTCAGTTATTATCGTTAATTCATTCGCACGGACAAAGATAAATGGGGATTCCTAAAGAAGGATTATGAAAGTTGCTAGTAGGAATTCGGTTGAACGGAATAAACTCAAATGATGTGTGTTTGAGATGATTAGTTTTTTATTTCTTTTTTGTTCGTTTGAGTGTTATTATTATTTACCAATGATTTGTTTAAGTCGAAACAAACAGTTATAGTTAACTTTTACAGATATATCAACTATAATATGATGCAAAGTAATCGAGATAAAAGAAAAATAATCGTGGGTTATAACATAAATTGGCAAATATGAATAAGCGAAAGCCGATATGTTTAGCTCGAAGTAGATACAAACTCTTGTTCGTGTTTCATACGAATCCATTGAAGTATTATTGCGTGATGCGATAACGAACGGAGATAGAAGCACGCACAATTTAAATTTTATTTCGACAGATTTATGAAGCCATCGAGCAATACAAGTCGATACATATGATGCGTTTCTATCCCCCCTTTTCCTTTCTCCTCGACTCGATTCGAACTACTCGCTACCTGGGGCGGTACATCTCCAGGTAGAACTTCTCTGCACAACGTGTAACTCATAAATCCGATCCGAGAAACTCAAACGCAACCCAGACGTTGTTCGAACACCAATCCGGTTTCTAGAAACGATAACACGTAACTATTCGCCTAAATCAGAGCTTTTCGACCTAAGCTCTGAATTTACATTGATTCCTAGTACGAAACGTTTGATCATTCTTTCTTTTATCTTTTAATTATACTTTCAAATAATCTCGTATCAGTTTATTGGATTTGTTTTAGAAATTAAATTTCGTAACTTTTTTAATTAGATCACCGAAGCGTGTGTTGTATTACAATAACGAATTTAGACGTCATCAAGGCCACGTGTCCCACAAACTTCTCCGTTCTCTCCCACGTTGTGTATCGGAGAATATATGACACGGAATATATTAATCGATACCCATGTTTCTTTAATGAACGTCGTTACTCAAGAGTCGAGTCGGCCGGTCGTGCGTGCCGTTGGCTAATCTTGCCATTCCATTGAATTATTTAGTTAAATTTTTTACAAAACGATGAATAAGAGAAAACAAAAAAAAAGAGAAAAACGATGAAAAGAGATATTTCAATCGAATACGTTATAAAACTACTAATCCAAAGATATACACAAATACACAGACACACACACACATACGACACGTTATCGTATACACACACGAATTATATATAGCAATGATACGTTTTATAGGAACTTTTTCGAAATTATTTACGATCGAAAAATAAAATCGTTGAGATGTTGGCGAACAAAAAGTATTTCAACCAATGGAAAACATATCTATATAGATCGATAAAGTTTATACGATCACTGAAGTCAACGTACGACCTCAGATCAAATCCATCTCTCTCTTCCTCTTTCGAACGACCAGTTGCAGCTGGCAACTTGAAACGACGATCGCGATCTCGCGAGAGGAGAAGGCGAATTCCATTGACCTTTTCACCGTTGACCCCAAGCCTCCGAATTGACAATGATGTACTCTCATGTAGTGCGTTTGGCTATTCGTAGCGAGTCGATGCGATGCCGGAGAATCGATCGTTAAAATTTCAACAACGGTTACACTTCGGTGTCTGTCGCTCAATTACGTATTATTCCGATGATATAGTGAGTTCATAGCGCGCAACGTGATTTTATTCGAACGTTTTACGTTACGAGACGGCCCAAATTAATTTTATATCAATTTCCAATGAGAGAGAGAGAGAGGGAGATAGAAAAAAAGGATAGGGAAAGAGGATACGTGTTATTCCTTTCTCTCTCTCTCTCTCTTTCTTTTTTTTTTTGAAAAGTGATTTTATTTTTTTAGAGATTAAAAGCGTGCAGTTGACGCTTTCGATGGTCCCTCAATTTTTGAAGACAACGACGTTCAACGGGGTTTCTGTAACGGACGGGATCCATAAGAGAAAACGGAACGATTTATTTAACAACGAATTTTGATGAAGCAATTCGTACAACAGAATGGATACAAAATAATCCTTCCAACGAGATTACTTTATTATAAATTTTTGAATAACTTAATGGATTGTTAAGCGTGATAATGCAACTCCAATGAAAATAATATAACGTAAGGGGGGGAAAAAGAAATGGCGTTTTAGAGTTCGATAATTAATGAGAATTAATATTGTATCAGTGCGATTATAATAACGTAAACTAACCGTGCACTCATTATATTTCATAATATTTCTTTTATTTAAAATCATTTTACGATATAAATTCTCGTGTATAACATTACAACGAGAAAATTGATATTACTTTTAGAATGCAAGCTACGACCAAAAAAAAAAACAGGAAAAAAAAAAAAGAAAAAAGCGGATTAGAAAAAAAGGAGATAATTTTAGTTCGTCGTCAAAACAACGAATGCGTCGAGGGATCCTCGCAGTTTTACCGGAACCGCAACGTTGTACAAACACTCTCCTAAGCCGACGAAAGCAAGTAAGAGAAAAAGAGAACGCGAGTAGAGTAGAAAATACGAAAGAGGACTTTTTTCTTTTTCTTTTTCTTTTTCTTTTTTCTTTTTTTCGTAGGCTTGCGACGTGGTCCAACTGGAGGAAGAGTCTCATATTTTGGCAGACGAGAGAACGAGAAAGGAAGGAGGATAAAATAAAATAAAATGAAAAACAAAAAAGAAAAACTGTCATGCTTGTCATCGCATTTTACCTTTCTTTTATTTTTTTCTTCTTTTTTTCTTTTTTTGTTCTGGCCGTTTGACGAGTCACTTTCGTAAAAGCGAGACGCGTTTATATATTTAAAGGTTGGCGAAAAAAACAAAAAAAAATAAAAGAGGCAAGGGAGAAAAATAGAAAAAAAAACAAAAAAAAAAGAAGAAAAAAAAAAAAAGAAATAAAGAAAGGGAAGAAAAATAACCAACGAGAATGAGAAAAAAAGAAAAGCGTGCTTGTCGTTAACGTTTCCCAGACAGTTGGCAGATTTAATCGCGCCGTCTGCATCTGATCCCTCCGCGAATTGCTTTTGAGAAAGGGCGAGTATATTTTTCCATATATATACATACATACATACGCGTTTTATCAATCCAGCTGTTACTGAAACTGCTGTATACACATATATATGTATATACGTGTATATGTATATGTATATATATAAATATATATCAGTGGCACGATATCTGTGATAGGCATTCAATCTACGTCCTAGGTTTCTCATCGAAAATCGAATTCGAACGGCCAACCAAGAGAAACACGACCGTTCGCCAAGTTATGCATCGTATCCCAACGTATCCACGTTGCAATGTCATTTTTATTTCAAATTCAAAAGCATTACGGCCGATGTCTTATGTTAGACGTAGAAAGAAAAATAAGAATTCTTGCCATTATTCTAATTGTAAGACGTTTTAAAAGATTGAAATGCAGAAAAACGAATCGTTGAGCTTGTAGCCGGAACTCATTCAGCAGGAAAATGTATTCGTTTCTATCAAACTAATATTCTCGTTCGTTTCGCTTTTCCGTTTGAATTCATCCTTTGATGCTTTTTACTACCTCAAACACGGGTACTGGATCAAAGAACTACATTTAAAGTAAAGTCGGCTCCCCGTACTAAGCGATATACATTTTCATATCCACTTTCCCTAAAATCGAACAAAATTCTCCAAAGGTATGAAAAACAACAAAAAAAATAAAATATCTTCAAATTATACGATACTAACATTTTCATATTACATTTTGCTATTGTCGGACTCAAATCCTCGCATCGATTGAGATATTTACTCCTTTCATATATTATCTCAAAAAATTACTAATTATAAATCATGCAAAAAATGAATACATTTGATTAAAACATCAATATATATTATATTAAATATTAAATTCTTGCATAATTTTGATCATCCTAAGAATACGCGTACTGTTTGATCTATCATCAGTCTTTCATAATAATACCTGGTTCGTTAATACCTAGAAGAATAAATATCGAATTTCTGAAAGTTAGTAAGACAGAAGAGAAGTAAGTATCAAGTCACAAGAAAGCTTCGAATCCTCGAACGAGATTGACTACGGTAAAACAGCTGAGTCTCTGTTACGCAATGAGCTTCTAAGAACTAGAGAAGGATACATAGAGAAAGAGAGAGAGAGAAAGAAGATATAAGTATATATATATATATAAGATGGTGCATTCTCCACGGATGAAAGATGTTCGAACGAGGTACTGTCTTTCCTCCTACCCTTTCACTCCCACTCCCTTTTCTCCCAGCAGCAGCCGCACCAGCACCAGCACCAGCACCAGCAGCACCAGCAGATCGCGTAGGTGGCTACGTTACGGCGTCGAGCAATATCCAAGCAAATGTAATAGCTATAGGGGCGCGAGCGCGAAATCGAAATTTGTTCTTGTGCGAGAGCTTCCTGTTTCCCTCTCTCCCTTTCTCTCCCTCACACAGAGACTCTTTTTACCCCTGTCCCTTCTCTGCCATTTCTATCCTACTCGTACCAATAGTAGTAACACCGGCAGCTAGCGACCTACCCGAGGTATTTCGAGTTATATCTGTATTCGTATATATTCCCGCAGAGAATCGTTCCGCAGTGCATTGAAAAATAAATCTCGGTAAAAGTCCGGGCCCCTGTCGATACACCGGCATTATGCAATATCTTTCCGCGTTGCCGCGTTCAAGGAAAAGAGAAAAGAGTATGTTTACGTGTATGCGTGTATAATATGTATGTAATAGTGAGAGAGAGAAAGGAAATACAGAGAAGGGTTCAGGAGAGGGTGAAAGGAATGAGCGTAATATCCCAGATGGGTTGTATGTTTCGGATGCTTAGGTAAACCCGACGCGTTCATGCAAGCTTCCTACATCCGTTATAACGCCTGACTGTTACACCTGAGACGGATCGCGACAACATCCTTGCGCAGAATCTGCAGTCGCAAGCTGATCTTGCGATAAAACGATGAGAATTGTTGTTAAAGTATTCAATAGATTAGATGAATGTATAATAAGAACGTATAATTAATATTAATATTCTTTGGACACAAAATCGTTTCTCGGATAGTTGCTACATTTGCTCAATTCTTGCATCAACTCTCTCTCTCTTAACTGGGTCGTTCATTTTACGTCACTCGTCTGCGGTTTTTCTCGTTTGAGACAATCAATACCAGAGGAGTACGTAATTTTCAGGAAGAGTGACATATATAGTTTTGTTAACACTCATAAGTAGGATCTTTAAGAATTCAAATTGAATTCGAATATGATCGAATATAAGAAATATTGGAATAATTCAATTTTTTGATATTTCGTTGTATTTGTAAATAACATAAAACTCGGCAAGATCTAGACGTGACTTTTTATTTTTGTTTTCTTACACTTCGAGAATGTGTCCAAGCAAGAAAGCCGCATTCTAAAACAAGTCGAAGTGTTCGGAAATACCAAAAGCAGTAGCAGCAGCAGCAGCAGCAGCTGGGTCATTTGTCGGTGACGGCACCCACGGGAAATCACGTGATCGAATCTAGTTCCCCGCGCGATTTCCACTTCGTGGACGATCGATTCCTCCAAACGCCCACAATATTCCATTTAATATGAAGAGAATGGTACCGTGCCGCAATTTGGTATTAATACTCTTCTTGGCTCCACTCATAGAGCCTAGTATGATGTCCGCTAATACGCAATCTGATTTTCCCTTCTTACAAACACTTCTCTTCGTCTGATCAATTTAATATAAATCGTTTGAAATCGAAATAAATGTTAACGAATTGAATCATCCTAACGATATTTTTACGATACTTTTAGCAATATCATCAATAATCGAATCCAACGCGGTTAGTTTCAATGAGATATAGGAAAAGCAATAAAATGTATTCTAGTCTTGAATTTAACGGATCGTACGGATTTGATATTTGAATTCTAAGAAAGCCATCAAGTTCAGTTCTTAGAAGTCTCTGACTTAGACCAATATTCGGACTTTAAACTTTAGTTTTGGAAGGATGTGGTAACCAAGAAGAGCTTCGAATATCAGACTCGAATATGGCAGATGGTTGCGGGGAATGAAGTTTACCCTTTTGGATTAGACGACTCATCGACGTATACGAATAGTACAGGAAACATCGAGAGAAACGTGCGTATGAAATCGGAAACTTATCGTCAAACCAACCGTCCCTTTCCTCTGGCAAATCTAAAATCCTTTTCGTTGCTATGATTGCTTCTTACTAGTAAAATCTTTTTTATAGATACATTTATTTATATTAAGGCATTAAAAAGTTTTTGTTAAAGCTTTTAGGAAACAGGCCATTTTTATCATACATACACAATATAAGATCAAATAGAATGATATTTTTGGTCGTTCCTAAAAAGTTGCATCCATGATCTTCTCCTTCTTCTTCTTCTTCTTCTTCTTCTTCTTCTTCGGAACAAGAAAAATTTCCTAGAATAAGAGCCAAGTTTTATTCTCTCACCCAAGACACAATCATAACTTTACCGTAACTGTTTTCCATTCCGGCTTTATTTTCACAATATCCCATTGAATATTTCATGATGATTTTATATTTAGATACGTTTTATCGATTGTTTTAACGTTTATCTTCAAAATTAATCAAACTTTTTATAAACGAGTATTATATATTATCAATAGGTGAGGAAAAATGAAAAATTAATTTGAAGATTAGAAAAATGTGTCAAGTCAAGGGTCTTACAAAATTGTGTTGGATAATACTCGAGTAATCGGGCACACAACACCAACTGCAATGAGTCAGCAAAGAAGAACTGCAACGTTTCGTTCGAACAATAAGCATTTTCGGTAGTTTCGCAGCTCGTGCAGAGCATTTACCACCGCAGGGGTTCCCATATCCGTCAATATCGAGCACAGTTCTTAAATCCATATTACGAATCTCGCTGCACCTGCGTTCGTATGTTGCCTTTGAAAGAAAATGACACGCTGAGAAAGATAGAGAGAGAGGGAGAGGGAGAGAAAGAGAGAATTCAGGGCGAGGGCATAAGGGGATGGAAAAGTCGCAGAGGGTGAATATAATTTGTGGAAGGGGTGCATATTAAAGCCGAGAGAACCCTAACTAAGAACAAGGTTTGTTAAGATCGCGTGGCCCGTAAAAATGGACATTGTCCAAAATGTTTGAACCCACCCCTTTTCCTAAATTTGCTCCGTTGCCATACATTTCTCGCGTCCTCTCTCATTCTTTTTATATTTTCGGACAAGTGGGACAAGCTTTTATCATTACGTCCAACTATTTTCCTTTGCCGCAAGAGAGAAAGAAAACAATCTAGGTCAGAGGAAGTGGGTCGCACTCAAGTATATCTAGCCATCGTTGTTAGAATAATATCCTGTCGAACAGAACGGTTTTTACGTTTTGAATCTAAAGGGTATTAAAAGAGACGGAACTTCCGATGAATCAGAAGATTCGATTCGACGTTTGACTTAACGTTAAATCTTCCGTCTCTGGTAAATCGAACTCCAGAAGAGAATAGATTTCAAATGGAAAAGTAATGGAGTAAAACTACATTTTTTTGTTACTTTAAAGAACGTTTAACATGTTCGTAAATTAATTATGTGTCCGTCGTAAATTTAGAATTATACGAACGTGAAACAAAAATTCATAATTTGTGCGTATTCCGTAAACTTCTAAATTTGAATTTTATTTACCGAACGAATCGTTCTTTTTTTTCCATGTGACCCTTCGTTCTTTAATAGAAATGTTTTTTTTAAACCGATTAAAAGTATTTCTGAAATCGAAGGATATCATCACTTTTCGGTTGATTTAAATGGCGAGACGTTTTGTCCTTTCTTGTTTCGTTTTTCATCTGTCATCTTAAGTATCGCAAATAAAGAATGAAGTAAAACGAAATGGAAGAAACGTCCTAGCGTGGACATTAAAATCCACTTAGGATATTTTCCCACGAGGCGAACTATAGCTTCGAGATTCGTTTTTGCGGTTTGGAAAATTGATGGATTGGTTATAAATACAAGGCTTGGACGTATAGATGGATCGTTATGTTTGTTAAAAAACGTTTGCTCTGATTCACTTTTGCATTTATAACGAACCACATCCTTTCTTGCGCTTCGCTCGTTCGTTCGTTCGTTGGTTCGTTCGTTCATCGCTCACCCATTTCTTTCGGCGACTTTCCATCTGCCAAAACTAATTATTAGTTGGCCCACGTACCACTGGATCATAACTCATACGTTAGTGTAATATTCGCCAAGAGGAAGAGAACGAGGTACGCAAACACGCGCACGTACACGCAAACACGTTCATTGACGAAGATGCACAGTGGTTGTTTCTCCCCTTTTAGAAGAGGAGTCATTCTTACGGAAGGAATCACGCACGTGCATTTAATAAGCTCTTTTATCGTCGAAACGAATCAAATTTAATATTCTATGACAAGGCGTGGTCTGAATGTTTTTGTTCTTTTTTTTCTAATTCTAAACTTACATCGTAAGAGCGAATAGAATTACACCAAAAGTTTTTAATTTACCGTTGAACGAAGTTTTTGTTTCCAATTATGTGCCACCCCTGTCGATAACAAACGAATTCAACAAAAACAATGTTCATTATGTTCCCCATTGTGTTCGCAGAATTTCGGAAAAATCGACATATTTTGAATTTACAATTTGCCATTGTCACTACATTTTCATCGATCTCGTCATTTACTCCCCCTACCCCGTTTTTTATTCAATTTGAGAAAAATGACAATGGACGATGATAAAGCGAGTTTCATGCGATCGATGAAACACCGGACGGCGGTGCAAAGGGTGGATAAAGAAATAATAATTCGCGGAATAAGTAATCTCGAAATATTTCGCAACGATTAAAATTCAGTCTGTGTACAGCGGCCGTCCCGTTGCCTTATTTTGAAGTTTGGTTTTCCACGACGAATCTTAATTTTCCTCGGATGCTGTAATTGAATCACTTAATTAACGTCTTTGTAGACGGTCGCACGTCACGAAAGTTAACCGTCAACCAGGCCGCGGATTAGATCGAATTATTCGAAATTATTCAATTAATTTCGACGTCGTTGAAAGTTGTGATTTTGGCTTATAAACGGACCGGCCTTGAGCGAACATCGTTTCCCCCCCCCCCGGTTTCAACTATTGAAAATAAAATTGTTTAACTAACGTAATTTAATCGATTGTTATTAAATTAAAAAAAATAATAATTTTTAGTCGTAATCAAATCCGCCAAATAATTCGAATAACAAAAAGTTATTCATTTGTCAACGTTCAACGAGCAAATATTTTTTTGGGGGAGTATGCGAATCTCTCGGGCGTAGTAACAAAAATTTCTTTTAATTAGAGCTAAATTGCACCAAGCGTTAGTCAGTGTTCAATTCCCCGCAGTGCCAATACCATGTTTCTCAACTTTTTCAAACTGTTACACGGAGGTCGTTCGGTGAATAAAAAAAAAAAAAAATAAAAGAAGATTGTTAACTAACAGGCCTCTCTGATGCATTTCTGGTGGCGAATGGTGTTACGGGAAATGAAATCCGCACGGGTACATCTATGCAGTTGTACAAATTAACGGCTTCAAACGATTGACTTTCTAATCAATTGGCCTTGCGTCGCCAACCCCAACTATGGTACCTTTATCCGTAGGCTCTCAAATTTTCTCTATAACTATCCACCCGATATATTTCGTAACATTCTAAAAATTGAATATCGTCGATACGACGTTAATGTTTCAATAGAAAAAAACTTGAGAGACCCTTTTTAATTATGAAAAACTCTTTCCGCGACAATTTTTTCTTTTTTCTCTTTTTTTCAAATTTTTTTCCTTTACGAATAGAAAAAAAGAAAAAAAAAGAAAGAGAACAAAAACTTACGATAAAGTAACAGTACGAGAATGTAACAGACGACTAGAAAAATACGTAATATTTTATAAAAGCGTTTAAAACGAAACAAATCTCTCGTATGGAAATAGAGAAGAGAGTTATGGTTGAAAGAGTTATCGGTTAAAATACCACAAAAACGTTACTGAAAGAACCATGATCTTTCGATAGTAGTAGTATAGCTCACAAATTTGTAAAGCAACATCGAAATTCGAGACGGATCTTTTTCCCCTTAAAAAAAAAAAAAAATAAAAAACCACACGCCTTAAAACGCTAGAATATTCGTTTTTCTTTTTTTTTTTTTTTTTCAAAATACAGCATATCCCCGATTTGAGAATCCCTGAGTTGGCGAATAATTTACAACGTGGTGCGCACTGAGGCGGGCTCCAATATTCAACGTGATTAAATATTATAAAAGCAAAATTCCATGAATGCCACTACTATCGCACGGGACTTGCCGAGAGAGTATGGGTTGGGGTTGTCAAGGTAGTGGGGGTTGTGCGTTTGCCGGAGAATACCCAACGGGAAAAGAGAGGGCTCGTTCATGCAGGTAGAAAACGAGAGGTGGTAGGTCGAACGTGTGCCACTGCTGCTAGTAGTAGTAGTAGTGGTGGTTGTGGTAGTGGTGGTGGTGGTGATGGTGATGGTGGTAGTAGATGGGGTTGGTAGGACGAACAGGGGGTAAGGGTAGTCGTTTCAGTCATATCGACCACACCACTTTGCCCCGCCGTGCCATAGCATACCGGTAGAACACCTGAGTCCAGCCTCGTCCCTTTCTTCTCTCCTGGAATACCCAGCCTTTCGTAAGCCCAGCCGGCTACACTGTATAAACTCGATATACACTAATATCGTCCATTTTATACGCCAGAATGATTCAGGATAGTTCGAAAATTTACCAGAATACACAGAATGAAAGAGTACATTCAACATCTACATCCTATATTTGATATGACTACAATTATTATTATACTTTAGTTTCACGATACGTCGTATTTTTTTTTTTTTTTTTTAATAAGACTATAAGGATAAGTCGTATTTTTTTGATTAATAAAACAATAGGTAATAAATGTACTTTCAAGATAAATCTATTATGAAGTGTTCACCCGTAAATAAGGTATTTATGTTACCCCATACACGTACAAATAAGTAATACGAATTATGTGGAATTACACTTGAGAATAAACCAGTGTGCGAGAAATGAGAAAGACGACTTGGCTTCGGTCTAACAGAAAAGAATTACAAGTTGCAGAAGTTAGTGGTACTTGAAAGACCAAAGCCTCTTACCTGCAGTTCGATATGGTTTTCTCTTCTCTCTCTCTCTCTCTCTCTCTCTGGACGTAAGAAATAAAAAAAGAGGCAAAGTTAGTAGGAGCTAAAGAAGCTCTTTTGCAGCTTTTAATCTGCTTCGACAGGTCACTGCATTTGAAAACCATCGAGAAAACTTTTGAACTCTAATGTTGTTTGAGGAAAGATTATTGATCAGCAGTGATGATACTTTGACGAACTGAATAAATCATTGCACAAAGTTCTTTTATTAGATTCTAACGGAACAATTTTCCGCACCATTAGTTACACTATTCAACGATTATCAAGTCTTTTAATAACACCATCATCATAACTAGGTCTCTTTATCGAACGAAAACTTTTAGTATGACAGAGTATAATTTTATCATGTTTTATACAACACAAGATAGGAAATAGTATCTAAGAATATAGTCTCGCGCATGAACGCGCGCGCGGATTTAAATGGCAGACAGGTTCGGTGGTGTCTGGAGCAACGGAAACATTGAGTTTCGCGATCCACCAGCTAGGTGCTTCCCCGTTTCGTAGGAATGCCTACTCCACGAAAAGTCTTATTTTTATACATTACATAGAAAAATCCCTGATAAAAGGGAACCACGGGAAGCTGGCGAACGAGAGACAGAAGAAGAAAAAGAGAAAAAAAGGGATAAGAGACGGAAGAAGAGAAGAAGAAGAAGAAAGAGGAATACGAGCCTGTCAGAGTGGGATAGCATTCTCATCCAGCAGAAAATCCCTCTCGCTCGTAACTGAGACCAAGTCTGCTTGTGCAGTAGTAACACTAAGCTCAACGGGAGATGCCGCCCGTGGTCTCCATAAACAGCGCTTATGCCAGCGGGACGAGGAAAACTCAAGGTTAGGGGTGGCTCTAACGTTATGTTCCAATCCCTTGTTGTCTCTGTCCCTATCCCCACTTCTAACCCCACTTACTCTCACATCTCTCTCTCTCTCTCTCTCTCTCTCTCTATCAGTTACTCCTAGTTTCTTTCTTTTTATCTACCTTATTACGATATCGGAAAAAGTAGAAGATGCCGCTGAACGGCATCTATGTCGATCTGGTGTACAGCTCGTGCCGAAGCCAAGATAGGAGGCTTTAAGGACGTTCCTCTTTCCAGTTACCAATAGATCTTTCCTGCCTGTTACGTCCCTGTCACCCTGATCCCATGGGAAAACCGTTCGAAATATCACGTACTAAAGTCCAAACGGGACTTCGTCGGCTTTCTTTTCACGGTTTGGGATGCGACCATCAGAAAAGCATTCTCACTCGTTTCTGGATTTCTTTTCGTTGGCGTTCGCCACGCAACAACGTCTGGGTAGAAAGAATTTCTGATTGGAAATGATGTTTATTGCAAATTTATAACATAATACTTGGGAAAATAGGAAAGAATAAAGTTTCAAAGTTGCTATACTCGATACTGTGTATCATGTCAAGGTATTTGATCTACTTATATTAAAGTTTTAATTGTTATTTCGTTGCACCTATTGAATTATTTATCAAGCTGAGAGGGGAGGCACTTTTATTGTGTATAAGAACTATAACGTGATCGAAAGGGAAGTATATTGTAACTGGGATAGGTTAAGCGAGTATGCTCTACACTCCATGTTATCGACGATGGATTGAGTATAGTAGGGAGTAACGAGTAACTGTACCACATCGAACGATATTATGCGGTTGCTATAACCCTAGCAGATACAATAATCATGCTGCCGACTCGTAATGCGAGACTAAACCCCTTCGTCGTTAAGGTAACTACCGGATAGTCATTTAAAAGCGGTATGTCGATAACGACCGCGTTGAATCCGAGAACGATGAGCGGTGTCCGATTCATAAATAAACGAAAATCCAAACTGCGGTATATAGTAGGTTAATCATGGTCCTTTCTGTCATTAGAGATAGGGTCAATGCATATTTAACTGGGGATCATCACAAATACAAGCCATAGTTTGGACATTAAGTGATTCAGAAGCTAATAAATGGTCTTGATAGCAAAGTACATAGTTCGGCTAGTTAAAGGGAATCTTTTTAAAGAGTTTTCGACGAAGGAAGATGTTCTTAAACTTCATAATTATACTGCAGACCAGTAAAATCGTTCAAGTTACCGTAATTTATAGCTGTACCATCAAAAATATATAGAAAATGGATATCAGTTTACTAAAAATCTTTCCTAAATAATATATGCACATATTAGCAAGGATCGCCAATTTTGATCAACCCCTAATTTCAGACGAGTTATATCAAAAAGAAACATCACTGTAATTTTGTACAGAATTTTTTGTTTCTTTATTCTATATCGAGCATGTAGGAAACGTATGATGATGATGTAGGATTTACTAGAAGTAGTGATACTGCATAGATAGGTCTTTTTAGCATTAGCTGGATCCTGTTGAAAAAGCAAACTTTTAGCAGATGGGCAGGTAGTTTTACATCATTCGTGAGATATGGTCACCTTTGACCCAGAAGCCTGTTCGGTTGGCGCATACAGGAAAATCAGTGGTCTTTTATATACCTTTTCTGGGGCACGTGGCAGAGGTAATTGGAATGTTTTGGCTAGAGTATCTGGAAGGGGTTTCAAACTGGCTAGATGTACAAGGATGTATTCAAGGGTGATGGAAGATCGGATAGAAATGTAAAAGGAAAAATAGAGAGAGAGAGAGAGAGGATACCTTGCGGCTGGCATCAACGCAAGCAGGCGCGCAGGGTACGAGAGAGCAAAAGAGGAAGTTAGGTTCAACGTAGAGAGAGAGTTGGATCGATCCAACTGTGCCAGGTCAACCCTCTCGACGCGCGCGACTACTCTCGTTTTCTCTCTCTCGTTCATTCCCTATACGCCGCGAGCTATTTTGCGTTTATATCGCGACGTTATTACTTATGCCGTGTTGGTCACAGCACAGTCAACTGGATTAGACTGAAATAGAGAGAAAGAGAGAGAGAGAGAGAGAGAGAGAGAGTAAGATGGGGAAAAACTAAAAAGATTTCATAGAAACCATTATTCTTAAGATTGATTCCTTCCAACTTTGTCAAGGTCACTGTTAGCAGAAGCACCGTCATAATATCAGAGCAATTTACTTAAGTCATTTATCTATATTTATCAGTTATGACGCGGTAACACCAAAATTCTCTAGATAAGATTAAATCAGTAATTAACAAAACACTATACCATCAATCTTCATAATAGCCATTTCTTGAATTGAAATGATAAAGCAGCCCGAATAATTTGAATTTCACAATGGCGATCTTTCACAAATCCTTGAAAATATAATTCAATATATATTCATAATATATATCCATATTTATTATAATCAATCGTTTAATGCTTTTATAAACTAGCCCACACACTCACAAACACACACGAATGGTCATCTTGAACGTGTGTAATGAATCGTTGTGGTCGATAATGTTGATAATAACGGTTAATAATCCTCGCGCTATTGATTACTAATTACGTGGCAATGCGAGGGAAATTAATTAAATCGACTAAACATGGGAGTAGGGGACCGATATTGAGAGGGTTGGGAAGGGGGAGGGGCGGGTCAGGGTGTCCTCGCATAGTTTTCGCTCGAAATAAAAGAAAATGAAATCATTCGAATTTTGTGTTCTGGTTCGATCTCGTAATTAGCAGGAACAGTCGAAACTCGATCCTTTATGAATTTCTAATGATCGTCGTTATCTATCTCTCTCGTTTCTATACCATCATAGATGTACGTATAAGTGTGTGCATGTGCGTGGATGCGTGTTTGCGTTATTGTGTGCGTATATATATATATACATATATATATATATATATGTATATGAAAGGACTCGCTTCGATGAACGAATTATTCGTCTAATTTTGGTCGATAACGGACAGTGATGCGTGTTAATATGGAAATATTGGGCTCTATCCGGTGGATGATGATCATAACTGCGGACTGGTAGTTTATATTAACGAACGTAGAAGGCTCGTTCCTAAATGAAATATATTACTGACACTTGTGGTTATAGTTAATTATAGAGAAATAGAGGAAACGTGTAAAAGCTTCGTACTACTACTATTACTACTATTATAATAATAATAATAATAGTAATAATAATAATAATAATCGTAATCATGTAAGTACGAAATAATCATTTCTTTCCAATCGGCATTAAATAATGCATTTCACATGAACGTAGTTTAATTCATACAGAAATTTGTTGTTAATGAAGGTAATGACATATAAAAGTAGAATTCGTTTGCCCGAATCACTGATCCACCACTACCCACCCTCTCTTTCCTTCCCCATTCTCTTTCGTTCTCTATCTCTGTTTACTCATCAATTTTCATGGAAAGCCAAATGCTCGTATAACCGTATGTAAAATATGCTTTTCCACGGTTTTTGTGATGGATTTGTAGCATGGTATGTGATAATGTATATATATCATATATAATACATAATACTTTATAACGTAGTAGCATTTAAATTTGTTTAGTTCGTCTGTAGAACATATGGTATTCCCCTCAGGAGATTGCGGTTCTATCCATTATGAGTCGAAATGAAACTAACTGAAAAATCTGAATTTTTTCTTATACCATTAAATACGATAACGAAGGTAGATCGAAGCGTCGGAATGTTTTTTGGAATATAATTTATTTGTATTTTTTCAATGAACACACATTTATCGCTCATTCATATCAATTTTGTATTCTTTAATAATTGATTTAAGAATTTAGTCACGAATACATAATATTAGCATTATGATAATAACTGTAAGTAAAACGATTATGTTGGCTCAGATAATGTTGAAAACAATGAGCAAAGTATCCGTATCAGAATCGAATTATTATCCATTGATACCGATAACATAAAATATCGATTTATTGCATCGATATATGCGCGAGTTCCTCTAAACTGTGCGTTAATATTAATTTTCAAGCTTTTACATTCTCCCCCAATCCTTTCCCTTCCTACCCATCCCTTTTCCCCCTTTCCACTCATCCTTCTCTTCCCATTCTTCGTCTCTCCATTCGGTACACTCGTAACGTAGATTAATTGAGAAAGCCTGTTACCGAGAGACGCGAGACGGTGATTATTAATGGCTTAACAAAATATCCCATCTTCGGGACCTAAGTCGCACCTAAGGGTACCCGGAATTGTTGCGAGACTAAAGATTTATGATCGAATGGAAAACGTCGTAGTGTCGAACAAACAAATCGATCGATAATGCTGATTGGCTCTGAGGCAAAGTGGTTAAACGGTCAGTCTTATCGTCTTTATCGTTTTATAAACGAGTCTTTCGTTTGGTATTGTCAGCTTTAACAATTTCAAAATACCAGCTGCCTCTCTCTCGCTTTTGCTCTATGGTAAGAAAATAAAATTTTTGTCTGCTCGTTATCCTATGTAATATATATATATACGAATTACTCATTAGTCCACTTTTTCGTTAGGTACTTCGTACGAAATTAGTAACGTCTATTTTAGCACCAGAAAAAGTTGAAATCTAAAATTCAAAGTGCGCGTTATTATTCTTATAAATATTTGACATAAAAAGATATATTCAATTGAAAAGAAAATAATGTGATTTATGGAGAGAAAATAGTAAACAAATTAAATATATGTAATTCAAAGGAAGAACACGTTTTATCGTCGAATAGAATCGAAATGGGATAAAAGAAAATTGTCATTAAGGTAACGAATGATTCTTGTTGTTCGAGCCAGGAAAAAAACATTAATTCGTCGCGGTAGTAAATCTAATCCTCTCGTTCGAAGAACGCCACTCCGTAACAGAAGTTCGTGGAAAACAATTCTCTTCTTCCAGGCTGCTAGTCTCGAAACAACGAGCCACTAATCACGGGAACATTACTTCAAAACGGGGAAAAAATATTGGTGCCTGTAATCCGAAAGAATGGCGGATGGGAGAGTTAAAATCGCAATCGTAAGCATTTCCGATTACCAAACCGGTAATCCGAATACGCTGAATTACAAATTGCTATTTAACTACGCGCCGACCGCAACGAAATAGAATCAATAATTACGCATTTGTGTAACAAACTCGACGGAAACTCGTTCATCGATCGGTCCACCAACACGTAGAAATAATCGTTCGCTTTTGCGTTTTGCATATCAACGAAGTGCAACAAACAAAATCGTGATACGCTCTAACATAATTACGATAATTACAGAGTATCTCAGTATGAGATATGTTTTTTTCTTCTTTTTATTCCTTCTTTATTTTCCACGACTGAGTACAAAGTACGAAAATAGTACACGCGTGTAAACCTTTGTGTTTCCTTTGTTGTATGATTATTATTAATTACAATTTTCATCATTTATATTAAATATCCGTCAGTAGCAGTACCGTAATCGACCTTTTCTTTTTATTTTATCTACACGTACGAACGCATACGAAATTATGAATATTTGTTTTAGAATATGCAGAATAAAAGGGAACGTTGAACGTTTGTTCGTTTCGTATTTGCAATGCGTACTTGTGCTTTTACCTTTAAACAGATAAAATAGGAATCTCCAAAGGGAAAACGTACAAGTTGAACTTGCACAGATACCAAAGCTCTAGAAATGCGAGTATTGAGTACGGACAAAGCTGATAAATGATAGAAAAATGAAAAGAAAGAAGAATAGTTGATGCTCTCCGATGTTCTTGGGTCACATGACCGAGCCCGTAAATACTTTCATCGTAATTGCATAATCGGAGACATAAGTCCAGCTGGCAGACGTTGAAACGACACGAGACTAATTGATTTATCGCTTTGAAGTTATCGAACCGTTGTTATGATTGCGTGCTCACAATGAGGATGAGAAAGAGAGAGAAAGAAATAAAGAGGGAGAAAGAAATATAACGAGTACGAGGACGAGAACGATCTTAAAGTAGCTTCTTAGAACGAGTTAGAGAAATTGTCGAAAACGTCAGACTCCTCCTCCACCGAGAACAAATGGGATTAAATGGCACGTGTATCTTCGAATACGTCATCGTAATGTATTACTTAAGTGTTTTTGCACGCTTAAGTAATCCAAGTAGGTGCATTATCGTAAACGTTCATTACATAGCAAAATATCAATTTCGTTTTCCGTATTATCGATCACTGACTGCATCACTGTACATTAAGTTAATCAACATTTCATCTCTTCTCAATAATATTCGATTTCATGCATCAACGTCAACATTCAATCATCGATACTCGTTACCAAACGTCATCGGCAAGATGCAATGACCATATTGTAACACGATTGAAAATGAAAGACGTAAAGACAGAATCGAGCTTCGCTCAAATACCCGAGGGAACGTTTTAATTTCAAATATTTTCTCTGTCGCGTACGGTTGGAGATATAGACGCTGGTAAAACAAATATTTCTTCACATACCGTTTACCTTTGATGTTTCTCTTTCTATTCTATTCGTAAAATTGCATTGGTATTATAGGTCGATCGATCGATCGATCGATCGATTTACCTAAGATATGCGCGGATTAAACGGCAAAAATAAATATTTCACAAAAGTACAAATACATCAATAGTAATTGTGTCACGAAATTCATCTAATTGTCGTTTTATTTCACAAATTAATTCTATTTTTAAATGTAAAAATATTTTATTAACCTTACGAATAATATAGAATTGAGGAAAATCACAGGGCATCATTTGCTTATCTATTCCACCGAAACGAGCTTACAATTATTGTTCAGCGCGTGCACTCACGTACAAAGTACATTTCCTTCGTACGTGCGTTCCAAGAGGTACGTAGTCGAATTGAAAGAATCATCGACCCTTGCTGAAATTTGCTCGCGTTGACCCGAACAAGAAAAAAAACAATATATATTTTCAAGTCTAACACAAATTACGACTTTAATTAGTTTTCGGCCAATTCAGACGAATAAAATAACGCAATCGCGAAAGATTAGATTTCGTATGAAAATTTGCAGAAGTGCGAGAAAACGAAATAGAGAGTAATGAGGTTTGAGGGGGAAGAAAAAGAAAAAAAAAACATTAAACGACCACGCGTCGTTGTTTAAAAATAGAGGTGTCTTGCCTGATGGTAAGGAAAAAAAAGTATTAAACAAAAAACAGATATATCGGTAAGGTATAACGATACAGGTATATTTCATATATATTTTTGCGAGCGTCTTTGATAACATTGGCCGACAAGAAGAAAAACGCGAATCGAAGTAAGCTCTTCTTCGTCCTTTCCATAAAGAGCGGGAAAAGTGGAGAAACTACTTGCAAAGGGAAAGAGAACCGAGAGCATACGAGATAGAAAGGGTATTTGGATTGGTAGGAATAAGACAGGGGAATGAGAGTGAGGGAGAGATATAGTAACACGAATTTTACTCGGCTCGGTTCGCGTGTTAGTACACGATGTCGCCACGGGTCACGGTGGCGCTGTGCCGCTGGCGCGACGCTCAGTCCGCTACGGGGTCGCGAAGACTACGCACGGTCTTTAACACGTTCTTCAACGATTTTACTCCTTCCGGTAAGATTCGGTACTCTCGACGACGATTTCAGACGGAGACGCGCCAAAATTATTATATATATGTATATATAAATACATATATATCTATAGTAATAATTTGAAACATATATATATTAGTGTTTTCTGTGATACCGTGACATATCGTGACACGTTATTGACGATCATGCTTTCGTGTTTTATTACGATCAATTAGTGACAGTGTTCTATTCAACGAAAGAGACTGCAACGACCACTTTTGCTCGGTGAACAACCGAGGTGTTTTCGTGACAACTCAGAAGGAATCCTTCAACATTGACGTCACTTTCTTTTTAAAGTGAGTACGTTGTTTTCTTTTTGTTTTTTTAATTATTTATTTATTTATTTATTTATTTATTTATTTATTTATTTATTTATTTTGATCTTTGAATCGTTTTTTAATTTTGTTTTTTAAAGCACGTTCATTTACGTTTCTAATAGAAGTTAAAAAATAAGTTATTTAAAATAGTTCAAATCTCGTTTATGGTAACAGCTGTTAAATTTTCATGCTCTTTGTAATTGCATTCAAACATTTCGTGCTAACTTATTTATAGTTTTAACTCCGTTACCAGGTTTCCTTTATCTTTCGACTTTTAATAACATTTTTTAATATAATAACGTTTTAAATTGTAAATAGGACTTTTGATTGTTTGTCAACTAATTTGATTTCAGTTGAGTTTATTGTTTTCAACGAATATTTAGGTTCAAAGATCATCGAATTAATTGTATTACCATGACGCAAACGATATAATACAAAATGAATAATGTCTTTCTATTTACAGTTATTCTTAGGACAAACAGTAATCGCATAAATTAGATAAAAATAAATAAAACAGATACATCGAAAGAAAGAAAAGAAAAAAACTAGATTTGTATGATCCAATTATTGTAATATGACTCTCTTCCTCTTTAATGGCTTCCTCTCTTCATCGATAAGTCGGTGCGCCGCAGGTAGAATGCTTCGCAACGAACGAATTAAAAACTTTCCTTTTGCGATGAGGTAACTGAGATAATACTTTTAAAAGTGACTTTTTTCCTTCGAACTACCACCACCTTCGCGGATGATGATCGAGACAGCTAAAAGAAATGACGCGGTCGTGATGATATTAAAAAAACACGCTGGATAAAGTATTCAGTTGGAATACTTTATTAGCATCGTCTATTATAGCCGTAACTTATTTCCGTTTAGCTCGGGGCGGGCCTCAAGTCGCTAACAAACTTGCTCACGTTTCACCTGTTTCATTGTTCGAACTTTAGTAGGTCTCATAGATCACGTGAATTGTTTTTCCTTCTCCCTCCTTTTTTGTTTGTTTGTTTAGATCGTTTGTCCGCGAGAGATAAGAAGGAAACGGTACACGGATAAAAAAAAAAAACAAAGAAAACAGAATGGTATTTTATTGCGACAATGTTTCTGCCAAATATACGCAGTAGTCCAGTTATCGCGAATTATTTCACGGTATTACGATTTCGGTTACGCTCGATGATGGTCCATAGTTCCCTTTTAAACCCTTTACTGCATAAATAATTAATCCTATACAATATCAGAGTATTCGCTTCCATATCGCGCTTGCACGGTACCCGACCAAAATAGGTTTGCTTTGTGAACAAACGTGGTTTGTGTTTTAAACGACGTAGCCGCACGATGCATTATGAAAACACTTTCATATCGAGTCCCTCTCTCTCTAGTCCGCGATATTATATTCAAAGGTAATATACCGGTAAATAATTTATCGCTTGTTCGTTAATACAAATTTGTATAAACGTAAAACGTGTTATTCTCGCGCTTACGTACCTAAGTTATATCAATTGACTTAACTTCCAAGCTAACGTCAAGTAAAACTTATGATTAATTTGACTTACGGGTCAATTCTATTCGTTCAGTTAGCATCTTCGAAAATGTATACGCGCATGCGCCTTCTCTTCGCGTATGTGAACAGGTGTCCAAGGATCGAGAACGTATTCGTTTAACTACATATACAAATATATCTACCCTCAATTATAGCGAGCATCCCATTGTTTCTTGTTTTCCACAGCTAGGGACCACGCATGAATTCTAACTTAGGATACATATACATACATACGCGCGAACTCGTATAAATGTATAAATGTATAAATGTATAAATGTATAAATACGAGTGTAAGCTTGAAACGATGTCGTTTCCGTAACTTACCGCTTTATCGATTAACCATTAGCAAAATTAACGTAGATACTCGTTGCTGATAGAACGACGATGGTCGTATTGAGGTTAAGGAACTTTACGAATAAAGGAATTGCGAAAATGAATATTCGTTCGTATATTCGATATGAAATCGGTGATAAAATTAATGAAACAGAGGGAGTAATATCTTTGAAACGTGACGTTGTTGAAAAAGTCAATTAACCTCGTTTTTAAAAAGGAATAGTCTTCTTCTTTTCTACATCTTCTTCTTCTTCTTTGTAAATTTCAAGATGAATAGGATGAGAACGGTGGGTGGTTGTAAAAGACTAGAGTCGAGAAACGGTTATATTATTGTTCCAGGATTTAATCTTGGAATGAAGGCGATCTTGTGTTAGCCGTCGTTCATTTTATAATGGGTAGGAATGTTAAATAAGCTCTATGATGGTGCTCAACATAGCGAAAGCTACACTTAATTATTTTATGCGTCGCGTTTCTACCGAGTCCGCGAGGGTGGTACGAGAGTGAACCCTTTCCCTGCGTGCGCTAGTTTAGTTTCAAACTTTAATTAAAAAGGTAGACTCGCAATAAGGCCTCCTTTCACCCCTCATCTCCTGCGGTCCTGTATCCCCACCAAAAAACGAACGAACGAACGAACGAGCCAGCACTCTTCGAGACTCTCCTCGTACTATTTCAATTTCATTTACCTAAAATAAACAGTGCAATCACATTAGAATCCTCGAACAGTGTGTTCAAACTAACGTGCTTGTTCACTCATCGCGTAAATTGCGCAACTATTCGCTCTCGATCGAAAGCTTTTCGAGAATCAAAGTAAAAGGAAATTGTGTGCAAATAATTTGGCCATTTTCGGGCCGATATAAAATCACATAGAGAATACCAAAACCAAATTATATCGACTGTAGCCGTTTAAAGTGCAAAGAATGCTCTTTAATGTATTATATTCATTTCCCGAATAAATTTTTGCCTAGATTTTTACAAAATTAGTCTGACTGAGCTATGTATTTTTCCTCGTACCTTCGAAAACTGCGTACGGCTCAATCAATTTAACACATTCGTTGCACATCTGTAGATGAGTACAGTTATGGGTCAATGCGCATGTCTTTAGGATAGTGTAGTTTTGTTCGTGTTGAGGGCAATTATAAGGTTGCTCGAAATGGACGATGACACCGGGTCAACGTTGACTGACAATTGTGCACAATTTATGACGCGCCGTTTAGGTCGGTCGGCTCCTAACGCTAACTATACTTGTTGTCATCAGGGCATACCAAAAACCACGATTTACGTGACCGCAAGCGATAAAAATGTCTATCGAGTAAAATCCGTGAATCGTGATTAATTATTTTTAAATTCACTCGTGTTATTTTTTATTATTCTCCTTTCTCTTTCTATATTCTTCATTTATTTCAGATTTATTCTTAACGAAATGAAATAAACCTTTAAATATAATATATATATATATATATATGTAAGCAAAGTGAACGAGCCTCACGTTGCGGGCGTGATCGATAAACTTTTACTTTTCAATATTTTATTGCCTAATATAGATTTTGACGAAATATCATATTCTTTCTTTCATAGGTTGTAGCAATGGGCTCCAATCCGTTTAAGTGCAGGAAATATTGATTTTGACAGAGAGCATTTAATCTTGTTTTATTTCCGACTGGTCGTTCGTGAAACGCGATTCGGTTTTTAAAAAATGCACAGGCACGAACATCGCCAACATTAATGTCTCTTTGTGCGATATCGTCGTGATTGTGTGAAAGTAGGAGAAGTACCATGAACAGAGGCTGGGTAGAAAGAAAGAGAAAGAGAGAGAGAGAGAGAGAGAGAGGAGAGAAAGAGGGGAAGGTCGACAGGTGCTCCACAACTTACATCGGGAAAACGAATCGTTTTCGAAATGAGGCCTCGCGAACGTGCAGAATGCACTGCTTCTAATCTGAGCTGCAACGACGACGACTAGAAATAGCGACGCCTAGAGCTCTTTTTATGCCCGACGCCATATGTGACACACCGGTGGTCGCTAGAGATTAGCTGAAAAGTGGTTGAAGAAGAAGAAGAAGAAGAAGCCCTCCTTTCTCTCTCTCTCTTTCTGATAAAACTCCTTATCTGAAGTGAAAAATTTCTTTCTTCTACGTGCTTCACCTGGAGTCATTCGTTTGTTAAGGACGATAATGATGTTTGGAAGTGTGATAATACTTTATAATATTTTCTTTTTTAATGCCAACCTTACTTTTGTACATTCGTATTTTTTAAAAGTACTTTAAATCGTTCTCAAAGTCATATTGTATATTCTTTTTTCATTAGTTTATAATATTGTTTTAAACGAACAATCGTTTTTTTAATTATTAATTGTAGAAAAAAAAAAGGAAAAGAACCGTTACAAAGTTCAAGAACAAAAGCAATCAAACGAGAATGGCGGTGTACGTTGGTTGCACGTAGGTTAGATAAGAAACTCGAAAACCATTAGATCGTTACAGCACGTGGTTCCAGAATGTTAGCCAATGAGGAAAGAGGGCAAAGGGAAAGTAAAGTCGGGTGCAATACGCCGGCTAGTCGTTATCTTATTACCGATATTGCATCAGCGTTTGCCGCCCGCTTCTCAGCTCCCACCACAGTGTCCTATTCCTGCTATCAGCACTCTTCTTCGTCCTGAACAAATGTTTGCACCGTGTTGCCACGAACAGATAGTGGTTCAAACCAGTAGACCAACCGTGTAGAATAAAAAAAGGAAGGAGAGAGAGAGAGAGAGAGAGAGAGAAAATAGGGGAAAAGAGCTTTCTGTTTGCCATCAAGTGTACATGCGAACGCAATGAACATTCATGCGAAAGGGAATCCGTGTGAGCGTTCAACCAACCGATACTCGGGATTTCGCTCACTAATTTTAAGGGTCGAGTAGCGACTATCGAGAGTAATGGGCTGTTCTAAAGTGTTAATGAAGTTACACGAAAGAATGGAAGATTAATCAACGGGTTACAATAACATTTGGGTAAAAACGTTTTACCTTTTCGAAACATCGAACATTTATCAAATCGTACTCGTAAAAAGTATTAGGTACAATTGATAAACGTTACGTTAAATTCTCTTACATATTAGACCAGTAATTTGCTCGTACGGGGATCTCATTTAATGTACTTTTTTTTCGTTTAACTGCACCTGCTCGCCAACACTTTCCTCACGGTTGAATACTTACATCTATCAGAATCTTGCTTAATCGTGGGAGAACCATTACTTAATAAAAAAGAAAAAAAGAAAATAGAAAAACAAGTCTAAGTAAACTCTCGGAGGCGAGTAATAGCCAGAAGAGGGTGCTCCAAAAGTGTACTTGTGTGCGAACACGAGATGGAACAGCCAATAGGGATGGTAGAGGCAGGTCGAAGCGCGTTGGATGTTTTGCAGGCCGACTCAAACCCCATTTCGTGTATAGTGTGAGAGTCGAGCATGTGGCAATAAACAATTTGTTACGTCGAGGGTCCAGCATGCAACGTATCCTTCGTCTCTCTCTCTCTCTTTCTCTCTATTTCTCACTTTTACACACGCGATATGCGGATCTTTCTTATTCCTCCCTTTTCTTCTTCCTCTTTCTTTATCCATTTTTTGTTTTCCTGTTACGTTTTTTTTTCTCTCTCTCCCTCTCTCTCTCTCTCTCTCACTGTAGTATCGCGTCGAAACGAAATAGCAATCAATAGCAACGCGTCAGGTTGTTTTCTCCAGTACCTCAGTCCACGTAGATCGTTAAGTTCTCGATTATCGGTCCAGTAGTTACTAGACACGCAATGAGGATATCCGAAGTGAATACGTCCTGCCGTTTGAATTCTTTCCTTCCTTTTCTACGCTAACGATGAAGAAAATTTGTTATCGGAAAATCGACTCTCTCTTTCTCTCTCTCTCTATCACACGATTTTTAAACTTTTTGAACGTTTCCCCCTCGTTCGTTGCCGTGCTTTTTCCTCGATTGGTGCTTAATGTGGATTCGAATCGATTGTCCGGTTTTTCTTTTTTCTTCTTTTTTTTTTTTAACTACGCGATAGGATTGATTTTTAATCGCTTAATGGCTTTTTCAAATTAACGATAAGTAATCGGTGTACTTTAATTGTTGTTACCTTCCTTTACCTTATTTACTATCTAATCTTTTTTTTTTGTTTTTCAACTTCTTCGATGCTTTTACAACACTTCTAAGGTAGTAACGGAGATAGATTATAAGCTATTTTAAAGTCGTACGAATGAATAGGGGTGGGGTGGACAGGGGAGGGAAGTAAAAAAAAGTCTCGTTCGGTGAAGCGTCAAAGAAATCAATAGAGGTTGTACCAATGACGAGTGAAACGGACTTCGTACGAAATAAACCATTCGATCGAAGCGCGATACAAGCGTGATATTCGAATCGTTGTGATAAAAAATAACAAAACAGAATGAAAAAAAGGGAGAGAGAGAGAGGGAGAGAGAGAGAGAGAAGAATAGAAAGTAACGCGTCGTGCCCTTCGCAAACAAATACCAACGAATCTCCACCTGAAAGTATTCACAGCGTTCAACGGCGCATAGTAATTGCGTAAACCGCGAATTTTCGTTCGTTCGTTCGTTCGTTCATTCGTCCTGGAAAAGCTCGAATAATTTGATCCTAAGCCCAAAGAAATTTGAGCTTTCAACCGAACGTGAATTATTTTCTTTTTCTCTTTTTTTTGTTTGTTTTTCAATTATCATTATAATTGTCATTATCATTATCGTTACGATATTATAATATAATATGTCGAAAATTAATTCTCACGTAACCGACCACACCTATTTCTCTTATACAAAATATACTCTTTCGCTATTACTTTTTTTGTTCGCGATACTTTATTCTTTCTTTCTTCTTCTTCTTTCCACGGTATTATGAGAATAATAAATCGGCAATATTAATAGCACAAGAGAATCTATAGAAAAAAAACTGCAATTTTCAAGCATCAAGCTGCCCGATCTTAACAAAGATAAGGGGGAGCAAAAAAAAATAGAGAAAAAAGGGAAAAATTTTAAACAGACGCGAACGAGGAGAAACTCCGAGAAAGTGTACAGGGGGTGAAAGGTTGGGAGGGTGGCGAGCCTTTTCTCTTTTTTTTTCTCGCGACGTTCAGGGACCGTAGAAAGAACGACGATGATAACAGAAGGTAGGAGGGTGGGTGGGTAGGAGGTGGGGGATAGAGACCGGTGCAAAATAAAATGAGATCGCATTATGTTCGCTCGTCGAAAAGAGCCCGAGGGTTCGAGCAGTCTGCTTGCAATGGTAAGCAGCACGTGGATTTCGCGCGCACACACACCCACACCAACGCCCACATATACACCTCTTTGCACATGCAACACCGGCTATCTACCCTCTTGCTCTCTTTTTTCTACTTTATTACGATCTGTGTGTGTGTGTGTGTGTGTGTCTGTGTGTGTGTGTCTGTGTATGAGTATATATGCACGTATACGTGTGTATGCGTGGCATGTAAGCGAGGATATATAATGCATACAATAAGTACAATTTTCTCGCTTTTGATTTTTCTTTTTTTTTATTTTTGTATCGAGACTATTCGCGAAATAATAAAATGGCATAAGCAACTTCGTTTTTTTAGTTTTATTATTATTTTCTATAATATGAAATTACGTAGTTATTGATTAAAACGTTTGAATGGACGTATGTATGTATGTATGTATGTATATATGTATGTTGGTATAATTCAATTAATTCATGTGAAATTACTTTGTTTTATATTTAATAACTAAACGTTTTTGTGTACGTGGTAAAGTATATATATGGACAGAATTTGTATATATTCTTTAATTTTTCTCAGATTTCTAAGGAATTATTAATGTGCTTTATATAATAGTGTATTGATTTGATTTTATAATCACCGTTACAATGGATAATGCATTTTTATTCTTCGTCATCCATACTGCATTATTTTCTGAATTGAATATATACGTAAAATGTATACAATTTTTTAGAATTTTTGTGAATAGGAAATATATCAAATAATAGACGTAACGAAACAAGGAAAAGCAATATGATTTAATCATGAAAATATTGCTGCTCCGACTGAAGCAATTTTTTTCGTTCATTCGATACAATAAAAGGCAAATAATCACGACGAACAAATACAGAAAAGTATAGATTACTTTTTTTTTTTAATGATTTCTTTGTTCACGTAATTTCGAATTTTCTGGTTTTATTTCCGAACGAAAAATACATACAAAGTTATATCGATCCAACTTACTGAAGAAATAAATCTTGTAATATATCAAACATTTGGTTTTCATTTTATGTTTGTTTATATTACTTTTTCATTTGACGTATCTCCGACGATATGCGCGCTAGTATTGGGTTGGCAACTAAATGAGTGCAGTTACTTTAATAAAAACCTACAGGTCCCCGGGGGAACCTCTCTTTCTCTCTCTTTCTTTTTATCTATCTGTCTATATATCTCTCTATCTCTTTGTATAAATAAGAACTTACGTAAATATATATATATAAAGAAATAATTAAAACTTTACCAACGGCTAGAATTTCAACAGCATATGCACGTCAAACCGGCCGCTCAGCTACAGATTCTACTAACAGATTTTACTAATTTAGTATTTAATGATTACATACGAAACGTTGAAAATTCGTAATATTTTTTAGCAACGTAAGCAACTTAACAAATTCGGACTAGGAAGCTTTAATTACCGACTCGTAAAAGGTTCGTAATTCATTGCTGAAATTTCCTCAAGTTGTTATATTACCCGTTACCGCGTACAACATCGCCATTTTTCTTTATATTTTTTAAGGATTAGTCGATCAACGTGACTTCGTTACCGTCTCTACCAGGATTTCACGAAACTCCTCCGCGAGTTTGAACGACGCTTCTGTCAGCGCGTCATGAGGAAGAATAGGAGGAGGGCTTTGAGAGAAACAGAAAGAGTGAGAGGGAGTGAGAGAGAAAGAGAAGTTTTAGGTTGAAGGAAGAGAAAGACAGAAAGAGGGGGGTGTTCACCCCCTCTCCACCGTTGAGCAACGCACCTATCCTCTGCACACCGAACGAACTCCATTAATCACGCGCCTTTCGGCGCTTAATGAAAAGGCCAAATATCGCGTAGCCTGCTAGTTCTCAAAAAGAGAGAGAGAAAGAAAGAATGAAGAAAAGAGAAACATGGTGGAGCTAAAGGAGAGGTAAAGGAATAGCCAAAGGCTGAAATTGCGATCGAAACGACGAGCCGCTTACGAGGCAAATGACTTTTTCGTGATCTACGTGGTGTCTTCATCGTCGTCGGTTCGTACGAGAATCGTTAGACCGTCAAATTGATTCGAGATCTTTTCAATTTTCTGACCATAGAAAAAACATTAACTCTCTCGTTCTTTTTGGCCTCCTTTCTTTTCTTTTTTGTATCCTTTGTTTTGTTATTTTGATTTCTTTTTCCTATTTTGTTTATTTTGTTTATTCTCATTTCGACATATCTCTGTTTTTTCGGATTTCGTTTTTCCTCTCTCATTTCTATAATATTTTTTGCCTTAAACAACCTACCTATCCTCCGTTTTTCTGCTATCGTAAAATTAAGCTGGGAAAAGTAAAGGAGGGGGAAAATAAATAAAATCAGTAGGGAGGAAAATATTGGAGGAATAAAAATATATATATACATATAATATATAATATTTCGTGTATCGTATAACCGAATTGGAATAATTTGTCTTTCACGGGAAGAAATAAGTCTCGGCAGCGATACCCAATCTCATTCTTTGCAGTAAAAAAAACGACGTTGGCGTAAAAGTAGACGGCGAAAGAAGAAGTAGCAGGGATATGAGAGCTTTACGCAGCCCCTCTTCTACATGCAACCTGCATTTTATTAGAATAGTTCGCTCCAAGTTTTTTAATAGAACCGAGCTTACGCGTTTTGCCCTTTTAGAGCCTATTATTGCGAACTGAGTTCAAGGCTTTTTTTTTTTTTATTTTTTCTCTTCCTTTTCCTTTTTTTCCTTTTTTTATTTCTTGTTTACGTGTGTGTGTGTACGTGTACGTATTTTTTGTTTTGTTACGTAAAGTAGTACGCGACTACCGGAGAAAAAGGATAGGATACCAGCTGTCATAACTACTTCTTTTGAGATTTTCGTCATACGCTCGAATAAAGAAGAAAGATATGGAGAAAAAAGAAAGAGAGAGAGAGAGAGAGAGAGAGAGACAACGGTCGATCCGTATCGCTCGAATTCGCGACAAAAACTGCGAGTTATGTTGAATCGCGAAAAGAGAAAGGGGGAAAGGGAGAAAAAATTAGAAAGGAAAAGAACACTGCCAGCAGAATAAAACTCCGCGAAGCAGAAAAATAGTAGGAACGAATGGAAAAGGGATACATACATACACACACACACACATATATATATTTATAATGAATATGTAAAAAATCGAGAAGACTAAAGACTATTTTTGCTATCATATAGCGTATACATTATTATCAAAAAGTAATTCATGATATATATTTTAATTAATTGCCAATTTCTGAATGGTACGTTATCGAAAATGAAAACCGAGCAATAGAATAATCCTAAAGTAATAATTTATTAATCGTAAATTTGATTTAATAATTTATGCGCCCGATTAAATATTAAATTAACCGATAAGTTTCGATAATTTTTAACGCAAATGAACATTTAATCGAAAGTAATGCTAAAAACATTCTTCCATGGTAAACATAGCCACGGGTTGAGCATTCGGAACTTCGTATCGTAGATATGATACCTCAACATGTACCGGGTGGATTTTAATTAACGACCTCGTTGTGTACCGCAACCCCTCGTGTATCGTCGTAATTCACATTCATCCACGCACGATAGCAACGCTGCTATGTAAAGCTCCATACGCATTCGTTCGTTCGTTCATTCGTTGGTTCGTTCGTTCGTTCGTTCGTTCGTTCGTTGAACGATAGTGGCCTATAAAGCCCAATGGGGATTACACGTGCAGACGCGCGTAAACCCGAGGCCGAACATGCTTGCTCGGAGTCATTTCGATGGTTGAAAATGTACGGATCAGGGAACGTGTTGTCTGATGTCGACAAATTCTATATCTACTACTACTAGTACTACGGATAGGTATATAGTCTAACACGAGTGTGACCAATTACAAGTATGTATTCAGGTCAAAAACAACAACCCAAAAATTAAAAAACAGAAGGAAAAACAAACCAATGGAAAAACTAAGGAAAAATTTAACGAAAAGTAAAAAATTTGGATAATCCTACGTTAGATATTTATAACCATATATATATACCACGAAACTACGGCAACACTTTAAACTTATTTTTCTTTTTTTTTATGTTATTATTGTAAGCGAGTATAATTATATGGTTCGCGTATGGGAATGCAAATTGAGGTAGTACTTAAGGAAATATTAAGAGAGAAATATAGAGTGCAGAAGTGGTTGCGTGGTAGAGTAAGAGTATGCTCTTACTCTCGTGGTAAATGCGCTTGCGCAAAAAGGTCAAAAAGCATTTGGTCATGTTTCGCCGCAAGGAAGGTGTTATATTCCAGTTGCCAGCAGCGGTGCATGTCGAGTTAATTGATTCCGAACGACGAGTAGAACGACGACGACTACGACGACGACGACGAGGACGAGGACGAGGACGAGGACGAGGAGAACGACGACGACTACGACGACGATTCGCACGTGTCACACCGACATTAAGCATTACACATTGGGTTCTGCTTCGTGGACCACACGCCGATCGTCATCACACGTGCGAAACAACCGATGTACACGAAGAACCGATTTGCCGATAGTGTACGGTGGCCTGTTATACCGTTCGACCAAACAAAAAAATGATTCATTATAATTGACGGCACATGTTCGGTAGAATTTCTCTTGCGTGTCGATTCGAAATATTACCAATCGGTGATGCATATATCGGTGCGGGATTTTATTTTATTTTTTTATTTTATTTTCTATTTTATCAAGAGAACCTCCTGAAATATTCAATTCACGACGACAACACCTAATTACTATTCAAATTTGTTGAACGAAACGATCTATGTAGTTTATAATTTTTGAAATACAATCTATTAATAATAGAAATGATTAGAATGGGTCAAGTATAACATAGTTTAATTTATATAATAATAATAGTAATAATAATAATAATAATATACAATTGGCCAACGTGTATGAAATTAATTAGATGGAATTTAATTGTATCTCATTAAGGGTAGAAATTTCCTGATAATTCACACATATACTAATGTACTTTAGATACATATAAACATTCCGATGTTATTAATTCGGGCCACAAAGTATTTATTAACGTTTGCGTTTAAGTAATGATTTATTGATATCGATGAATGACCAATAATTATCTTGCAATAATTTTATTAGAAATATTAGACAAGATAATGAATATTTTGGAATATTTCAGCAACAATTATTTAGTTCCTCGAGTTGTTTTGACATGCTGAAAAAAAAACGTATGAAAAGGAATAGTACAAAGATAAAGATGCCTTCCCACATAACACATAACACTGAAAGAGTTTCCCTCCTGACGAATGACATCGACTTGCGTGAACCTGACTCCAAGTACTTCTTGATGACGAACGTAACGTCATTCATTGCGTGCTTAATTAACGCAAGTGCAATGCAGCTAGTGAATAAGAAAGAAAAAAAGAAAGGAGAAAGAAGTAGAGTTCAACTCGGGTCATTCTTCGACTTCACGCACACTCCCTTTCTTTATTTCTTTATTCCTTTCTTTCATTTTCCTTCCCCATTGGCAGTATTCATTCACCATTCGAGCCTTTCCAACAATTATAATCATGCCTTATAAAATCCTTTCGCCAAATCGTTAGCTAGGGAATTTAATTAACCTGTTTTGATAGGTTCGCAAGAACTTCTGATCGGTCTTTTCAGTTAAAAGATCTAATTAATAAACGTAAGAGGTGAAAAGCATGATGGATGAGATAACGGAGAATGAAAGAATGAGAAATACCGTTGAATTTTCAAAGTGTGCTCTTTCAGCCATAGACCTAAACTAGAACTGTTGAGATGCGCCAAAGGCGATTTCGAATTCTAAGATTACCGCCATAATACTCGACGTTTAAACTTTACCTAGAATAACTTTTAGGATTGGGTAATATTCTACCTGGTATATATATACAATATATATTTGTATATATACGTGTAGGTTTTTATGGACTACCCGGAAGAGAAATAGAATGAGAGAATACCTGAATTCCTATTCCTGTTAGTCATAGTGATCCTTTTCGATCACCAAGGAGCGGACAGATTTCTTAAGATTTGAAAGGAGGAAACGTTGAGGGCGTAGGCATAAATCTCGACAACTACCACTACCAGTCTCACAGGACTATCACATCCGCGTAGGATTTAGAAGAGAGTACTGAGACAGACAGATTAGACAAATGTGATAATAAAATATCCGTTTAATCGAGAGTAGGATTTATTTATTTATTTATATTTAGTCGTATAATACGTCATAAAACTATTCTCAAGTATGAACGTATGTTTTTTTTTGTTCGAATAGGTCTACCTACGTCTTCCATATCTCAACATTATTTTCTCTCGTATCTGATAACGTTGTACGAATTACTATCGTACGTGATATTAATCATGCTTGAATTCGAAATCAAAATCATATATTCTTCGGTATTTCAAAATATTTTAAGTGGGTTGTATAAAGGATCGTAAGAGAAAGAAAAAATTGTTGAACGGGCGTGGACGGTAAGATTGCTGAAGATTCGCCAAAGCAAGAAAAAAATGGAGAAAAGAGTGGGAAAAAGGGCCGATTGGGGAAGGAGTATGGGGAAGGGGGAGGGGTGAAAGAAGCAGATGGCGTAGATTATAGAGTCGAGCGAACGAGCGGAACACGGTAAAGCAATTTCTGTTACAAGCACACTTTCTCGTTTCCGCGCAGAGAATCTTTCGAGTTACTTGAAGGAATTTACATGCACACGTTTGTATACGCACACATACACACATATATATATATATATGTTTTTAATGTAATCGTGAAAGAAAGACGAAAAGGTTTTTGTGAATGGCCAAACAAGTCTCTCTACCTTTCTCTTTCTCTCTCTTCTCTCTCTCTCTCTCTTCAACAAGTCACTCTCTTTTGCTCTTCAATCTATATAATTCTACATAAGCACGAGCTTATCATCGCTTTCCCATGAAAGCTGTACCCATGTACGTGTACACGATATCGATTTCGCCGTCGTTAATGATAATTAAGGCCTGGCGCAACGAGATTTGGCTAATGGAACATAACGTATACGGAAATAACGCATCCTAGGTTAAAACGCTAATGCGTGATTACCTCTATTTTGTTTTTTTTCAAACTAACGTACATAAATGTATAGTTATTTCTTCTTTTTTTTCTTTTCTATCGCGTCGATAATCAAAATGTTACTTTCACATATAAAGATACTTTAAATGAATGTTTGGATCTTTGTATCGAACAAAATTACAAATAAAAATGAAAGAAAAATTACGCGTTGACATTTAATTCACATTAATGAATACGTCATTACGCTAACACTAGTTTATCTCTCGTGAAAGTATATCGTATTATCTCGGAAGTGAGAGTAAAATGGAAAATGAAGATAGAGATAGAGATAGAGAGAGAGAGAGAGAGAGAAAGAGAAATAGGAAGATAGAGAAACTGTTCCGTTGATAATTCGCAAATCCTCGAGGGCGATGATGGTCGTCGATTATTCTCTCTCGCCGGCTGGTTATCGTGAACTGTAGGCGCCAGCCTGCTCGAACTTCCTTTTCCGCGTCTGCTTATCGTTCTTATTAATATCATTCATCGAACATAGTGAACAATGGCACGAGCAATCGCAAGCCTCGAAAACAATTTTTTTCTCAATGAAATACACATTTCTCGGTTAATAGTTAGTACCTAGACTCGATCATTGGCTATCATTACTTGTATATATATGTGTGTATATGTAAATGTGCATACGAGTTTGTGTGAGTGTATATATATGCAGTATGCAATACTCTCTTCGAAACGATGATGAATGTAACGGCCGTTTATCATTACTCCGCTATAAATTATTCCGATACAAATTAATAACTTCGTGCGAGAGTGAGAGAGAGAGAGAGAGAGAGAGTTATTTTTCTTTCGGGTTATGTATTGCCGATGGATAATGAATGAAGGAAACGTTGATGATCGTCATTAGAAGTCGTCTTGATTAATATCGTGTTATTCGCTTGAGAAAAAGCAATAATAAAAAAAGAAATTGCGAATTGTAATAGAAATGTCAGATAATGGATAGAGAAGTGACATATACATTTTTTTCAAGCTCTGTAAATGTACTCTTATTATTTTTTCTTTCTTTTCCTTTTTTTTTTTTTTTATTATTATTATTATTATTAATATTTATTAATTAAAGGTAGCTATTATCGCGAATATTTTTCTCGATAAATGTCAGAGGAAGTCATTTATAATATCTCGCAGTCGCATTACAAAGTATTGCGAAATAATATCCGTATGAAGGGAAATTATTAAAGAGAAAAGAAAAAAGAAAAAATAGTTTTCATAACGATCTTTCGCCGTGCAATATTTGTCCGTGCATTGTTTTTAATTATATTAATTACTAAACATCCGAAATATCCCCCCCCCCCCCCCCCACCTTCCCCTCTACCCATGCATATGCATAACAGATATTCATTTCACGCGCTGCGCGTTTATTGAAACTATTATTATTTTCGAAACATTTTATCTTCCGATACGATACGAAAAACTAAACGTAATCATATTTTTATTGAATCTAATTTTATTAACAACTAATATATAAAGAACGATATATATATTATCGATAATTAATAATTAAACTTTCAATTCGTAATTCGATTCGATATTCAAACTATTTACGATTGATATGAAATCACGAATTTGATTTAAAACCCAAACGCTAAGAATAAAAAGCTCGTAGCAAAACTTATGAACTTTTATTATGAGGAGGGGCGGGGAGTTATGCCAATACACACAACGGTCGCATTCTGAAGCGTGCCTTAGGATTTACCAATGCGATTCAAGAATTTGCAGGACGTGCTCCTTGCACACGGGAAGATATTCAATGCATATGGATTTCTCGCGTGGATTTCTATGTACATCTTTTCTTGGTAAGGCCAACGACTCTTTCTTCTCTCCTCCTCCACCTCCTCCTCCTCCTATTTATCCCTTTTCGTACTCTCCGTACTTCTTTTTCTTCTTCTTCTTCTTCTTCTTCCAAGTATTCTAAAGCACAGAAAAGAAGTGAGAGAGAGCGAGTGGGTGAGTGAGTGAGTGAGTGAGTGAGAGAGAGAGAAAAAGAATGAAAGGAAGAAAGAAAGACGATAGTAGACAAGAAGAAAAGCGTCGTTCCCCATGCTATCGTCATCTTCGTCGTCTTCTTCGTCGTCGTCGTCGTCGTCGTCGTCGTCGTCGTCGTCGTCGTCGTTGATCCAGGACAATATGGTCAGAAAGGAATTCTTAAGGAGCAGACGAGGAATAATAATACCGGGAAGAGTAGTGGAGACTTCGTTTAGACACACTTGCCTTAAACGAGATTCAACGAGGAGACCTCTCTCGTAGCCCATTGCGAGAGGATTGTTGATTGCTCTCTTCGTCTCTTTAATTTACCATGAATCGCTCGCGGCAACTGTAAGTGAGCTTGGATCGAAGAACGCAAGACTGAATGGACTCTACGATCTACTTTCTTCCATTCTTTCTTTCCCTTTCTCTCTCTCTCTCTCTCTCTCTCTTTCTCTGTGTATTTCTTGTTCAATGATCTTTTACGAGAATTGCTAGCATACTTCTCTTGGAAAATCATTGTCTATGAATGTCTATTAAGTTTAATTACTTACGTTTGAAAGATCGCGACGAGTTTATTACTAATAAAAGAAAGTAAGGTCTTACATTAAAGAATAATTTTTTTTCTCTCGAAAATATGTATATATACCGAGTCACAGAAATATTCGTACCTGTTCTCATTGTAAATTTTAAATAATTGATATTTTTGCTTGTAATGGATACATTTCAAAAAGTGGCACTCACTTTACATTAGCTATTTTTAATCATTTTCTTTTAATAATACAATTTGTTCGTGTTAACGAAAAATTTCTAGGAGAAAATTGACTCACTAAATGATATATTATTTACGATTGACAATTTTCTATTATACATAGACATCGTTACGAGGGTAATGACGAATTCGATGTTTTATTACGCTCGATCATTCTATTCATTCATTCATTAATTAATAATAGCTCGCAGTGATTCCGATACATCAAGACTGCCATTATATCATTTCCTCATTCGACGAATAATAATGATGAAACGAAACATCAATCCTCGCGATTTCTGTATAGTCAATTTGACAAATTATTATTATTATTATTATTATAACATATCTTTCTTGATTTTCTAACTCCTATCATTCTTCATAGAAATTAAATGATACACAATACTAATTTTAAACTATCACGTAACACGTAGTAGCTAAAAATAAATTTCATTATTATTAGATCTCATTTTCTTGGTTAACCGGTTACGATAGTCCCCGGGTATGAAATTTTGCCAACCAACCAACGATTTCATGTGCAAATGGGCAATAAAGAATACGTTTCGGTAATTTGATTCATTAAAGTATAAATTTCCGAGCTATAAATCATGAGGTTTTAAACTGGTATAGCATAAAATCAAGAAGTCCAATATGCTAACATATTTACGCTTAACACGTTCGAGGAGATCAAATAAATTCCATGCTTTTAACGTTGGAAACTGTTGGTGAGGAGCGTAGTCGTGAAATTGGTTGTAAAATCTAAAGCAAGACGTTAAGTATACCAGAAAGAGAAAGAGAGAGAGAGAAGAGAGAAGAGAAGAGAGAAGAGAAGAGAGTAGGAAGGTTAGGAGAGAGTAAAGAGTAAACGAGTGGTTTGAAGAAACTATTCGGACGTCGACGGCATGACGAAGACGTCCAACAGTGAGCATAAGAACGGTGCCGTCGGTAGATGTCCATTTACATAACAAGATTATTTCATTTTCCCTGCGAATGGAGCCGTAACCCCTTATGTAAATGTGAAACACGTGAAAGGCGTGCGATCGGAGCGGTTTCTATACGAGTGTGTACCCTCGCAGAATATCCTGTGAACAACGTGCACGCCCTTTCCCTTTATATTAATCCATAACGTGCAACTTATGCGCGAACAATCGAGTGCATCGAAAAATCCTCGACAACGAAGCTTCCTATTCTTTTTTATTATTATTTTAGCTCTCACTCTCTCTCTTTCTTTCCTTTTTCATCTCTTTTATTTCTTTCTCTCTTCCCTGCGAGCCATAATTCATAACAATAGGATCAGGGATGGAGTTCTATTAATAACGCTAGGTCGAACTTGATTCGAAAGTTTTATTTCGTTTAGTCGGTGGGTTCACGTACAAATTTTCAAAAGCCCCATGATAAACCATAAATGTTTTCATTTGAAAATCTAAAGAATTAAATGAATAGAAGTGAAGGGTGGGCAGGAGGCAGAAGGTAAAAGCGTAAAATAAAATATTACCCATTAGGTCCATTGGTTTTCCTTCAGATCATTGAATAATAAATTAAACTCAAAATAAGCTAGTCATTTTTTTTCTTTCGGAATTTTCCATTTTCACGCGATATCAATTTAATTTCGTGTTGGAGGTCTGTAGTAAGAGATGGCTCGATTGAAATTTAAATTTTTCCTTGCTTATTATTATGGCCATTATGCAAGATCGTGATGTAGTATGTACCTACGTACCAAGTGTGTTTTAAGTATGTTCTCGTTTCTCCTCGGTAAAAAAAATCAATATTTCGTAGTACGTTGTGAACTTGTGGATGTACCTTTATGATTATATGTTTGCGTCGTATTAACAATTAATGTAATGGTAATTAGATGTCTAACTAAACAATAGTTATATCAATCATAATAACTGTATCGCTTGGAACGTACGTATATAACAACACAGATAGAAAAGGGGAAAGGTAGAGAGAGAGAGAGAGAGAGAGAGAAAGCTAATTCCATGCTACTAATTAGTCGTATAATTGAAGAAGCCATTAATCGAATAACAGGACCAATTGCTAGATGTACCACTGAGTACTCAATTATGTGCATCCGTCCAACTATTAGCCGCAAATTTATCCGTATAACAAATTGTCAACGCCAAACAATGGACAACCAGAGGCAGTGCAGCAGCAGCAGCAGCAGCAACAGCACAGAGTACAATTTCGTATTTCAGGATACGCTTATGAGATATCTTTGATGTCATCCTGACATGGAAGATTCACTGTTAATACTAATAGATTTTATCATCAAAGCATGAAAATACAAAGATTAATATTATGCAAATAGATTCTGATTGTCTTTTGACGTTTATATTGGACTCAACTGACTCACTTTGTACATTAATATTTCGACATTTTACAATATAATTATCTGTTTTAATGTAAAATGTGTGGATAACGTTGTCAAGGAGTAAAGGGAAAGTAAAAAATAAAGAAAAGAAGAAAAAACGAAACAAGATAATCGCTTCACCGGTGTAGTGTAGTGTATGTACACACGCGATTTAACTTGAGGGGTTTCCCCTAAAAATGATGCCCCGACGAGTGCCGAAATCGATCGTTCGAGCGAAACGTTAAAAGTTAACCCGAAAGTGGGCCAACTGGCTGGAGGGGTTTTAACGAAAGAAAAAAAAGAAAATAAAATACGACAGGTAATAGTGTGTAAGCTTCCATTTTCATCCTCGTCTATCAGGATTCATCATTGATATGCAATTCTCGTATAGGTATTGAAAGAGATTTTTGTATCGTGATATACAAAAGGTTCGTGGGATCAAGGAAATGAATAAAAAAAGAAAAAAGGTAAAAGAGAAGTAAGATGATGGTACAATATATAAGGGGGGAAAAAGTAAAGAAAGTAAAAAGAAGAAGAAGAAGAAGAAGAAGAGAAGAAGAGAAAAAAAATAGGAAGTGAAGAAAAAGAAAAAAGAGAAAAAACTGGTGTAAGAAAAGTTCTACTCGGGAAAGCATCAGATCCAAGTAGGCGCATAGTACTTTGTTAAATTATTAATACAAGCCCACCATCGTAAAAGCATACGGGAACATAAATTCGCTCCTTCCATTCCATATATGCTTATGTACATATTACATATACTTATATGTATATCGACCAGCGAGAACAAGTCGGACATTGAGCGTGACATAAATACGTAATGTAACCCGTACTCTAGTGAAATATGAAACTAAACTAGAAGGGAGAGGAAAACAAGAACGAACAAAACGAGAGATAGGAATTTATTTGTTAAAGGGTTATTGTAATCATACCTTCCTAGTATGCGTTACGATAAATAAGATAGAAAAAAAATATTGATAAATAAAATAATAAAAAGTAAAGGATAAGAGATCGTATATACGTATGATATTATTAACTTCGAGTTTCGTAGTATCCAGACGACGATATCATCCTATTTTTTTACTGAAGGAAAGAAAAAGGATTGGCAGGGATTTATTGGCTGGCAGGTAGTAGGAAGATGTGACGACATAACTCGATAAGGGTCTTTGGCACGAGGCAGAGGCACACGGATGGAGAAAAAAAGAAGCTTCTTATTTTTCTTTTTCTTCTTCTTCTTCTTCTTCTTCCTTCACTTCTTTTTCCTTGGGTTCTAAAAGATTCTCGTCTCTCTTTTTCTCAAGAACCGTGGTCGCGTCACGGCAGATCGGATGATGCGGATGAGTGCCGAGTACAGTACAATACGTCTCATAGCAGATGTGCGTGGTGGTCCTCTCAATGGGATCGTACTACGTACTACTTTCTCTGTCTCTCTAGTTTGTCCATAGGTCTATCCCTTTTCTTTCCTCATACACTGTTCTCGTCTTTTCACCATTCTTTCGATCCTTCCTCTTTCTCCCTTTCTTTCCTTTTTCTCTTTTTTTTTCTTTTCCAGACTCCTCTCCCACTCTCATTCCCAAATGCCAATAACTCTTCTAGATTCATTTCCTCTAATACTCGGTGCCTCTTTATTCTTCATCTTTTTCTTTTTCTTCTATTTCCTTCGGTTCTTTCTATATCTCTCGACGCCAACACACATTACCTCTTTGTTATCTTATGTATAAATAGTAAATGTATATCAATATATGGTAGTACGGAAATATAACACTCATTCAAAACATAGTATGATATAATTCATAGATGAGAATATAATTACGAACATCACATTTACATCTTTTTATATGAAATTAGTTATCCTATTGGTAGTTTATTTTTTGAATTTTATTCGATTATATACGTAGAACTGACGATAAGTATTTCAGTATGATGTAGTAGTAGTAATACTCTTCTCTTTCTCTCTTCTTATCTTTTCACCCTTAATCGTATTTTTTCTTTGCTGTTCTTTTTGCGTTTCAAGCTATCTCTCCCTTCATATAGCCAGATGCCAATAACTCTTCCACATTCATTTCCTCCGATACTTGGCTCCTCTTTTTCTATCCTTTTCCTCTTCGATCTTCTCTACATGTTCATACTAACATCCACGATGCTGCCCTAGGACGCTTTTCACTCACGTTACTAACGAATCTGTGTACGTACGATTTAACAAACTCCATTTCTCGCTAACTTCGAACGGTGGCAACTTCAAAGACAAGCGGTCTGTACTCTCTCATAGCTCGACCAAATACTTTCTTTGATGAATCCATTTGGCAATTATCGTGGACGAGTTAAGCCTCCTCCTCCTCCTCATCCTCCTCCTCATCCTCATCCTCATCCTCATCCTCATCCTACTCCTTTTGCTATCTCTTTCTCGCTTAGCTTTTATGAAATTTCTGGGATGGAATCGTAGCAAATCAAAGGATCTAATCAAAGGATCTTTCATCTTTCGTAACATTTCCTCGATCGAATCGAGAGATCTATAGAATGTTCGACGTTTAATCTAGGATTGTCTGCGAATATAAGAACCGCGGTGACATTTTCGTACCTTTGTTAGAAGTTCATTTGAAATTCTTTTCCTCTCGTATACTAGATATACGATTAAATTCTCAACATTATTATTGTCGAATAAATATACTTTTATATTGATTTTTTTTCTTCAATTATTTCAAATAGAATTGCCGGTAGTACTTACTTAAATATTTGATTAAAAGCTTACGACAATTTCGAAAAACGTTTTCTATCAGTAAAAGGAAAGAAAGAAAGAAAGAAAGAAAAAGAAAAAGAAAAAGAAATAAAGAAAGAAAGGAAGAAGAATGGAAGGAGGGGAGAAAAAAGGGCAGGAAAAAGATAAATTGAAAGAAAGCATTGAAACGGCGTTCCCTTTTTACTAAGGTTACCCTCCTCTTACGTGTCCTCGTGCTGTTTCTCCGTTTGCTAGGCCGAATTATTACCAGCAATACGAGTGCATCAGAGTGATTCGAATATAATAGTAAGCGTAAAGATGGTGATTTCAAAGTGTACGAGACACTCGAAATCGAGTGACGTATAAGTGTTCCTATACCCATATTGAGAGCAAACCTTTCCTCGGGGCGTATTCCAATTGGTAATACCTTCTGTTGTATAGTTCCGAAACAAAAAGAAATAAGTCATCATTTTGTTTTTTATAACAAACAAAATATACACGATACATTCATATTTCTTTGCAGCGTTGTTTCACTATTTGCAATTTCATTTAACGAATTTCCAATCAGGATGACAACAACGTTTTAATATTACGCGTATCTAAGCTGCCTGCTAAAAGAAAAATCAACACGAAACGCGGATCAAAAAAAGAAGGAAGGAAGGAAGGAAGCAACAGCAACAACAAAAATATCGTCCAACCAGATTTATATTTCTATAACCGTATCCGCACACGCATTCATTTTCACAGGAACGCGTTATTCTTGCCATAGAATAATCTACGTTGGCTGCCAGTGAAGCGATGTATCTTCGAAATATTCTGTATATTAATCTTGCTTAACGATGCTATCATATTTCACACACAACGTCGCGAATGTGCGCACCTGTAACCTTCCCCTACCCCCCCGCTTCACCCCCCTTCACCCCCTTCCCCACCTTTTCACTGGTCCATTCCATTAAAGTAACGTTTTCGTATCGCTTAATTATGAATTACTGATTGCTACATACTACGTGAACGTTAAGCATTAATTGTTAATCAGAAATGATAAGAATCGTAATATACAAATTCGAAGCTTCGAACGTTATTCCCTTTTCAACGAAGTTCCAGTTCGATCGATCATCCGGTGAATTAAATCATTCCTCTCTCTTTCTTTCTCTTTTTCTGTCTAAAGGCGCCATAAAAATGAATTCGAAGATATCCACCTGTAGAACCAACAGCTATCGCTATTCTTCTCTTGATTCGATGTAAAACGAGAATAATTCAGCGTACGGTTCTTGGACGGAGATGAATAAAATTCTTGATGAAAAAGAAAAAGGAAAAAAAAAGTAAGGGAAAAAAAAAGAAAAAAGAAAAAAGAAAAAGGAAGGAAAAAGGAAAAAAGCAAGCGGTAGAGAAAAAAAATTCGCAATGGCTTGCGAAACGTGCAAGTGCATGCGTTACGTTGTGCAATTATAAATCTTGAATAAAAAAAAAAAAAGAAGAAAAATATTTTTCTAGAACAGTGAATTATACGATCCGTGATCTCTCGTATCTCTCTGAGAGAGTAAATTTAATTAATGGAATTTAATTAATATTGCTTAACGAATTCCGTTAAATATTCGTTACGATAAAATATTATTGCCTTAGCAGCAGCAGCAGCAGCACCAGCAATAGCATCATTCGCAAAGTTACGAAGTTTAACAAAAATTAGCCGGGCGGGAAGAGGAACGATGGATTCTTTTATTGTTTATTTATTTTTGTTTTTTTTTTCTCTGTATCGAAGCAGTAGTCGTCGTCGTCGTCGTCGTCGTCGTCGTCGTTGTCGTCGTCAGACTGCTTTTCAGTTCGATATTGACTAACGCGCGACGTTCCGCAAGCCCGGAGAATGTTCCTTTTATTTTTTTCCTTCTGTTTCGGCTACTCCTGTTTGCCCAAACTAGATATCTGCGGTACTTTTCCAGCCGTGCATCCTTTGTAACTCGCAATGACCGCTTTTTTTCATCCCTTTTGTGCGCCCGGTAGTTTTCCATTGCCCGTATTTGCTTTCATTGTTTCTGCTGGACGCAGCAACGCCGGCTGCTGCTGCTGTTGCTACTGCTACTGCTACTGCTACTGCTACTGCTACTGCTAGTGGTAGTGGTAGTGCTAGTGCTAGTGCTACTGCTCCCTTGCATTTTCATTCCTTTGATCTGACAGCGTACGTACGAACCATCGTCCACGTGCTTCGATGTTAAAAAAGAAAAAAAAAAAAGAAAAGAACGTAAAATACGAACGCTTCCATCCATTTCTCTGTCTATCCGTCTTTGTCTCTCTGTGAAATCAACCCCCCAACGCTCTCCGTCCCCGTTCCACACCCCACCCCCACCTCCACCCCCACCTCCACCCCCACTCCTACATATTGCTGCAGACTTTTTTTCCGGTGCTACGAGAAGATATCGATTCCGTTTAAACTCGACTCTCTTATTTTATTATATTCCTTTCCAAATTTTTCTTTCCTCGTTCAACGATATTTTATTCGACACCGTGAAATCAATTTTCTTTTTTCCTGTTTGTAATTAAATTCATTTATTTTTACGTAGTACGCGTAATATTTCATACGAATTATCCAACTCACGATTGTACGATATTAGAGTATATCTAATTTATCGCACGAGCAATTTTTATACTTTTGTCTAAATGGACCGGAGTATCCGTTTTATTGCGAATAAACTTTTATCGCCAAAGTCGAGGGTAATTTCACAACTCGTACATAGATAATTTTTATCGGGGAGGACGCTTCGCTCTTTGCTAAGGTAGTTGAAAATATATGATATAAGATCATACGTTAAAGTAACGTAAAATTTGTGAACGTATGGACGTACCAGCATGCACGTGTACGTGTACGTGTACGAGAGTGCAGTCTAGTCCAAGAGAGACATACACACAGCCTCCCTCGCCCCCTCACTCCACCCCCTCCCCATTCCCCCTCCTCTATTCCTCTCAAGTTCTCCACAGCTACTCGTCGGTGGTATGACTGCACACCCTACGGTTGAACCACCCCTTCGCTAGGTGCACTTAACCGTAGAAGGGCTTGGGAACACACAGGACACCATCCACTTATGTCGTGGTTTCCCCATTGGCATCATACTAAACTAAGTGAACGAGAGAACGAGTATCGTCATTAAGCAATTCCGCTTGTAAGCGTGTTGAACGATCGAAGAAGGGACGTGCGATATTCGAGAAACTTCTCTCGCACTCACGTCTTTTATATGTATACGTATACATATACGTGTGTATGTATAAGTATCACCGATCTCGAGTACATTTTTTTTGTTGCTTTCAGAAAGAATAAGAGAGAGAGGGAGAAGCGAAATATCACCCCGTAATCGTAAGCGTGAATTTTATGCAATCGATTTTCCTAAGATGCGTTCAATCTCGTTAGTGAGAGAAGAAATAAAAAAAAAATCGAATCGATAAAATTCGTAATAATAATAATAATAATTCGTAGAGACGAGCAAAAGTAGAGGTACCTATTGTTTGAACGAAAAAAAAAAAGAAGAAGATAAATAAAAAGGAAAAATCTTTTTAAGCGTAGTAATTCGTAAGTTCGATCGTGTAAGAAATAACAGAGAAAAACTATATGAACTTAAAATAGAGAAAACTATTTGGAAGAAAAAGTATGTGATATACTTTGAAGCAATCTAAGAGTTTCAAGCAATGCTATAAAAAGGTAGCAATTAGGTCAGAACGCGTTAACATCGAATTCTCTGTTCAAGATATCAGGTTCAAAAGAGAGAATATAAGTGGGTAGTACTCGGAAAGGCAGTAAATGCAATTATCGTTAGATCATAAAAAGGAGAACGGTGGTCGATCTTACGAAAATCTGCGGTGGGGGTGGGTGGGAGTTGGAGAAAAAAAAACCAATTTCCCGTAGAAACGAGCCTCCGTGTATTTTCTCTTCGTGACTTTCGAAACAATGCTATAATTACGTTTCGGGTAATTACATTCGCAATGAAGACAAGACGACATCTCGGCAAGTTTTCCGCGTGACTTCGTTTCATGGAATTTCCGGAAAAGATTCGCGTTAGGAAGCGGAACGAGTCGGTATCGTTGACTCAAAAGCAAGCTTGATTAAAGTTTAATGCGTCTTTACGACGCAGTAAAAAGGACGATCGCCGAAACTCTATGGGAAAAGCCAAGGAATCGCACTCGTATTCGATTACGAACCTAACCGAGACCACGATGATAGACTCCTTAACGACGCTACGAATTTCTACGATAGAGTAACCCCATCTCACGATAGAACACACGATCTTCCCTTCTTTCTCTCTTCTTTACTCTATTCCAGACAAGCGAACGATTCTTCTGATCACCCACCAATCGTTACGCTCGAAAGAATCGAGTTTAATCGAAAGGATTCCCAAGCAAACTTTCATTCTTCCATTCTTCGCGATTCGCGATTTCGCGCGAAATTAATCTCTCGGTTGACAGATGGATCGAAAGATCGTTCGTTAAGAATTCAAAATGATTTTGATAATAAATAAAAATATCATTACATTTCTTTACGATACGATCGTATCGAGGAAAATATTTGACTCAAATTTCCAAATGAATATTTAATAACTCTTATTTTAAACGATAAATGTCATACACTATAGTCATATAATATCTACCTGAACTCTCCCTAATTTCGAAACAGTCACTTCCATCGTATCAAATAGCTTAAACCCGCGGCGTTTCCACTGTCAAACCCACAAATTCAACTATAACAAATTTATTTCCGTTCCCTTTCGATGATCCGTGTTAGTGTTGATTATGTCCCTTTTAAGGATTACGCATCCCCTTAGGCGAGAGGGACGCAAAATTAGTATACCTTGTTACGCGGTTACGTAGCCTGTTCGTTAAGCAATTTCTCATATAACCGCGAGATGTGCAGTTAGATGGGCGGATATTCAATATCGGTGAGCATTTCTCTTTAGAGGAGAGAAGAGAAGAGTGAGAAAGGGGTTGGGAGGGAGAAGGAAAGGGAGAGGATCGAAGTGTACGAGTGTATCTCCCGGTTATATTATGTTAGTGTTACACACACATATATTCATATATATATATAATAATATACGTATAGAGATAGCTTTGTACTCGCCAATCCTCGTAGCCCGTTACACACGTCAAAGACGAGGAATTAGTAATCAAATACGTGCTTCGCTGTATACAATTACGTTGAACAGGCTAAGAAGAAACTTAATCAAGATTATAATATATCGGAGCCATGCTGGAATGCAGCGTGTACAAAAAAAAATCGGAAAAACGATGCTCTTCTCATCGCTTCCGCGTATTCCGATGCAACGAACGAGAAGGGGAATACCTTCGGGGAAACATCAATCCCCCTATCCCACCCCACCCCACTCCACCCCATTCGACGTTATTTATCCCGTTTCAACTTTTTATTTCTCTCCTGTTTCTTCCTTTTTTCTTTTTTGCTTTTCTTTTTATTTTAACACAAGATGCAATTCATTTCGAAGATAATGCGTCGATCGATTCGAACAATTGCAAGAAGAGTAAATTCATTGCTTAAAGTGTTCAATGAGTTGTACGATTTCTTTTATTTTATATTCTTGTTAGTTTAACGATGTCTTCTTAGGTAACAAAAGACATTAGAACAATTTTCCATTAGCACATTATATCGTGTAAATTTAATTGAAAAACATATTATATTTATCTTACGTTTTACGAAACGATTTTAATGAATACAAAATAGAATAATCTTAAAGCAAAGATTTTCGCGACGAAATTCGCTCGCGTACTTTTCGTTAAAAAGTTAAAGAAAAAAAAGAAGAGAAAAAAAAACAAATATTTGGATAAATAAGTTGGCAAAGAAAAAAAACAAAAAAAGAAAAAAGCTGGCTCCCTTATTTCTCTCACGCTCTCTCATCGAGTTCTCTTTTCCTTTTTTTTTACTCATTCACCAATCGAATGTCCCTGAGGATGAATATTATCGAAGCGTATTTGAGAGAAACGCCTGAAAAGTTTTCTCTACTCGCGCCATCGTTAAATATGTTTCCGGAGGGTCGGTCTTAATAATACCAAGCGTCTCGAGAGTCACGACAAAGCAAGAACCACCCCCATCGGCGAGGCCACGAGCACTTTGACACCGATGTGTAGACTGTCTCTTATTCTTTTTCCTTTTTTCTTTTCTTTTTTTATTTCTTTTTCTTTCCTTTCCTTTTCTTTTTATTTCCTTCTCTCGCGTTCTCTGCAATTCTATCCAACGTGGGTACCCTTCCCCCCACCCCGCTCCCCCGACTCACTTCCGTCGCTTTGCCTCTTCCGGTCCGTTTCACCGGACCGTTTCCTCTCTCTCTCTCTCTCTTTTTCTCTTCTTTTTATCATTTCTTTTCTTCTGTTTCTTCTACTTTTTTTTTCCTTTCTCCTTTGACTGCTCCTTTACCCACGCCACCGTAACTACGAAAGCTCTAACGAGGAAGAGCTTTACGACAGTAGACGAGTAATTAGGAGACTCGTGCTCGTTGAAGGAAACAATCGGCCAGAATCAACAGTGGCGTTGTAATAGCTAATTGTAAATCGTACCAACCAACCCTTTCTCTTATATATATATATAGAGTTTTTGTATATAGGTATTCGTCATCGGGGGAAAAAGGAACCGCTCGAACGTGATAATCGTTTCGCTGATTTTTTTTATTTTTTTTTTCTCATCTCCCTTTAGCTTTTCATCTCGAGATCCTTTTCGGATTTATTTTCGATCCCTCTTTTTGTTGTAGCTTTTTTTTCTTTTCTCGTTTGTCCCTTATCTCTTCTCCAACCGTTTTTCCTTTTTTTTCTTTCTTATTTTTTAATGAGATTTAATGAGTAAAGATTATTAAAATCACAGTCACGAATTTGTTCTCGGATCGGTTGTTGTAGTAGTAGTAGTAATAGATGCAGCTTTGGGCTTCGAAAATCGTTTTGAAAATCGTGGATCGTTGACACACAGCGTGTCTCGTATTACTCGTTTGCTTCCTTTTGGAAGAAGCGTACCTACTAATTAGCCGTTGCGTCTGTCTCTCCTCGTTAAGCTGATGCCGAGCGTGACGAAATAAAGAACGTTAGTCGGTAGTTTTGTATAAAGCTTTAAAAAGCTCGTCAAGTATAATATCTCGATGCTTTTCCGAAATATTCTCTTTTGTTCTTCGCCGAGAAATTATCTAATAATAACGTAACGTTTAAACAATTTTCCTATTCGTTTTTGTCAATCAAAAGCTACAAATACACGCGCAAACTAACGCATACGTACGTACACGTATCGGAGAGATATGACATTATTGTTTTATAAACGCGTTAATAAAATTATCATTTAAACGAATATACATCTATCCGGACTCTGAACAATGTTTATTATAACCAAATTGTACGAATTTAGTCATCCGATAGATGCGATTTTAGTATTATCTGCTCGTTAAACTTTAAAGGGGATGATTCTATTTGTTCTCGGACATGTTCTATGTTTTCAGAGTGGAAAAAAGTGAAAGGATTTAGATTTTCCATAAACATTTTTTTACGCTTAATGTATATCAGAGTATATATGCATATATTTTTTTAATATATATTACATATATAAATATATATATATATATTGAACTTACTTAGATCGCAAATTTGCAATGATGTTTGTATAAGGCGAATTTGCAATAAATGCAGATTAATTTTGATCGATAAATTAAGTGGCAATATGCTCGCGGATATCGCCACAAGACCACGAAGCAAAATTAATCCAACCACATTCGAGCAATGTGTTCAATACTGGATACGTAATCGTGGGATAATGCATGCTGCGGTACAGGGTAGTAGAGAGATAAGTAGTATGGTGTAAATTCTATCCAATCGAATTTTGATGCTCAATAGAGCTTAACATCGTTAATCGTATATTACGTACGTAAAAAATATTATCCATATAATAAATCCTCGACGTGTACGTACAAAATTTCCCATGCAAATCATTTATTTCTTTCTTTCTTATTCCTTACTTTCTTTCTTTCTTTCTTACAGACCGATTCGCTCTCTCGTTGGTATCCAAGTATAGCGGAAGTTGTGCAGAAAATGTTACAGTGAGTACTAATTATGTTAACTTACGTTCAACCAAATCGTTGTTGTTTAAAAGTCTTTTTAAGAGAAAAGAAAAGAAAAGAAAAGAAAAGAAAAGAAAAAAGAAAAGCAGTAAATAATAGTACGATTACGAAACGAGTTCTCGGTATGACTCTCACTTTTCGTAATTGCCCTTATATACTAAATACGTTTAGTCAAAGTTGTATTACATAGGTTTGCAAGTACCTACTTACTTTGCACGTATACGGGGGGGGAGGGAAGTTAACAAATAAAAAACAAAAAGGAACTTTTTTAATATACCGCACACCTAATGATATATTATTAAGGGATATTCTTTGAGGCATACATCACGGGTCGTAGAATTTTCACGACGGCTCGGCGGCAATGGCAGCCCAGCTCTTTTGCTCGAAGCCGCCGACTTTAGCAAGCGACTTTTAATGCCGCTCCGTGGCACATTATTCAGCCGGCGATGTAAAGTAGAGGAACACGTGTAAAGGTCGGCCTTTAAAACGCCTAACCGAGACCTGCCAACCTTCCTTTGCCTGCGTATATACGCAGGTAAGTATCAGCAATGCTAGCAGCAACAAGTATACGTGCGCATATCGCATATATCACGAGTTTAAGTACCGAGCATGGCACTTTCGACCTTGAGAACTTGAACCACCCAGTCGTGATTTCGTGGTACAACTGCCAAAGAAGAAATTTTATTCCTTCTTCTGCTTCTTCTTCTTCTTCATCGGTAATTTTTTCTCATTGTTCGAGGATACAATATATTGTTTTGTAATACTTTTGTCCTAAAAAGAGAGAAAAAAGAAATAATAATTATAATTTTTAATGTTAAAATATTTTTAATATGACTGATGGATTGAAGATTGAACAAATCGAACAATTAATTAATATTAAAAATTCATTTTTTTCTAGTATTTAAATAAAATGCTAAATAAACTAATATGTATCGATGCGTACAGGGAAATTTCAGTCGAACGGACAGACGATAAATGTACTATGTTCTCGTATTATCCAATGAATAAACAAGAAAGAAAAAGTTTTATTATTGCTACTCTGTCATCGTTAATAACATTATTTGAAATGAAAACAAACAGATGGATTCGTTCCATAAACGTTTCATTTTTGAGCCATGCAACTTATTCCGTTTGATATTACGTATAATAAATAAATATTACTTATTTACGTTGAATAAGCAAATACATTAAAAATGAACATTAAAACATAAAGGGAACATTCGATAAATGCATATATATCTATGCACCAAATAAAGTCATTGCCATTTATATACAAACACAGATATTAATATATATTTTAATGGAAATTTATTGCACGTGTTAAACTGTAATAACAACATTCAACGAAATATCATACAGAACTGACAAATAATCGCGAAAAGGATGACAATTTTCGTGCTTCGGTTCGATCGTTTAAAAATCGTTATGAAAAATGATCGATTTCGATCACGGTTAAAAAATAAAATCGTTCCCAACAATCCTCGCGGAATGTTTTGTTTAAAGGTAGAAGAAAACGAGTGGGAATTTTTCTCTAGAAAAAAGAAATAGAAATATAAAAAGGGTAGACAAGGTTCGACAAGCAGTGAAAGGGAGGGGGGGAGGACTTGGGGGAGGGTGTCGTTTCAACGAGACGCGAGAAAGTACAACGAGTTTCGGAGAATATTCTATTTAAATGCCTTTGACGCGGGAAAAAGCAAGTAGACGAGAGAAGAGAAGACGAGACGAAGAAGAAGAAGAAGAAGAAGAAGCAACGTTTTGCTCCTTTTCGATTCAGCCCACGATATGTTCGCTGATTTAACGACGTCCGTGGGAGCCATTGTGCGTGCTCGCTTCTTCTTCTTCTGCTTCTGCTTTTCCTTCGTCCTTAAATCCCCGATCGTTATTCATCGTCTATTCGAAAGAAAAAGAGTGGAAGAGAGAGAGAGAGAGAGAAAGAAAGAAAGTCTTTTTAAATCCAAGAATAAAGCAGATAAGATGAAAGAAGGTTTATGTATTTTTAATAAACATCCATTGTCGCTTTCTTAATAATTTCCTGAATCTCTGACGACGAGTTTGTTATATTATATTAAACGAAACGCGTACAAGTTTCTACAGAGACGAGTTTGACGTTCAAATATCTCGAAAATTGTTCCTTTGTGAATATTCAGACCGGTATACAAACGGACCAAGGGGGGTTGGTTCTAACGTGCACAAATAATTCGAAACAGAAGAGTAACGTTATTTCGTGTCAGACTTCCTTTTTCAAGATAATCAACCATTTTGTCTATATATATATACATATATATTAATATTTTCAAAGCTCGATGAACTAAGGTTAATTAAAAAAAAAATAATATAGATATATATATATAATGCATCTAGAAAATATTTTCAGTTTATAAACGATGATCGGACAATGTATGAGCGTACTTACCGCAACGGGAGATAATGCGAGAATGAAAGGAAAAAACTAAAATGGATAAAATGAAAGTAAAAAGGAAAAGAGAAAGAGAGAGAGAGAGACAGATAAAGGAAGAATATGAATAAATGAATCGTTCGTTTCGTAAGGTAGATGATAGATGTTCAAAGGGTGGAAAAGAAATATAAGAGAGAGAGAGAGAGAGAGAGAGGGGGAGGGAGGGACAGATATAGGCGAAAGGGGACAGAAGTGTGTAAGCGCGTGTAAGAGAAGGAGAGAGAGAGAGAGAGAGAGAGAGAGAGAGAGAGAGATAAAGATATGGAGCAATAGGCGAATAAAAGCTACGTCGAGCAGATGGCTGGTATGGCCATTAGCTAATGGATCCCTAACACCAGTCCACAAGAGTCATCCGCCACGAGGTACAAACTGGGAGGTAGTTACATCCACGAAACGCTGTTCCTACACCCTTTCACTACCTTCTAGAAGTGGTGGTGGGAGGTGGGAGGGGTAGTGGGAGATCGAAAGAGGGTGGTTTGAGAGCTGTTTGGTCTGCATAAAGCCGGCAAAATCACGCGGATAGCAATCGTGCTAAATCACAAACCGACTATCCTGCTACTACCACGCTTTTCCGTCCACAGCATCCGAGCTTCTATCACTTTCTGTCTCTCTCTCTCTCTCACTCTATTTTTCACTCTTTCCAACTCGTATGTTTTTTTACATGTACGCTCGTTTTTACATTGCTCTTTTCGAGATCGAGCACAGGTGTATATCGTACGTTCGATTTCAGATGATTTCCAATCACTTAACTCGAGTCTTTCATAGAGAAAAAAAAATAAAAAACAAAAAAAAGAAGAAATAAAGGGGGAAGTAGAAAAAGGGAAAAGAAAGAGATAGCTACTTAAGTGAGAGAGGAAACCAATTCTCACGTTTGTTACGATAAAACGAGTGTTCGTTCGTACTTTTTCTTTTTTTTCCTTTTTCTTTTTTCTTTTTACTCTCGACGCGAAAAATATCGGCATTTGAGAACTTAAAAGGCATGCTCGATTCGAATAAGTAATAATAAAAATCGATTTAAATAATACTTATTTATATATTACGATTGGCTATACTTTATATTAATAGCTGGTAATTTCTTGAGTTTTCTTGTTTCATGATTTTTTTTTCTTTTTTCTTTTTTCTTTTTTCTTTTTTTGGTGGGGGGGGGGTTGGTTCGTTTATTCAACAGTAATAATCGTAGAAAAAAATTAGCCAACTTATTAACACTTGCAGTAAAGTTAAACTAGTATCGGTAACACGTTAAAGTTATATTATTAGTGTCTACTATTAGCATCTACCGGTTAGAACCAATATTATTATATAGAGAAGAACGAAGTTAACAGTACACGAAGCAAGCCGGTAGATTCGATCAAATCTACTGGATTACCGAGATAATACATTTTTGCAATCGCTTATCGCGTTTGTAATTAATGGTGGTAGAAAATAATTAGTTTAATCCCCGGTTTACCCTAAGCACGCTTCCGCAATAGCTAAGAACTTAATACCCAAACGCAAAATACTAATTGTATAAAGTAAATTTATGTACTCCAGTATCGGATGTAGATATTAACGTGTATCAAATAACGTGTATTACCGTGGGTACATTAAAAGAGATTACCGGAGTGCTTATAACAACGAAAATAAATTTTCCTTTAGCCAGTGATAACGACTGAAATTTGTTTAATATCCATTATTTCCATCGTAAACACTAGAAAATTTTCTTTATCAACGAGCTAAATACTACAAGCCGATACGAATACTCCTCCTCCTCCTCCTCCTCCTCCTCCTCCTCCCTACGGCCCGTAAACTTTGAAAGATAATTAGGTTACTTTGATGTCCTTTCTTAAGTATACTCGTTAACTGTTTCTAACAATAAATTCTGAAACTCGTTAAAATTTAATGAATCGCACTGAATGCGTGGCGTGGCGAAGCTTACGGTTTTCAATAAAAGAAAAAAAAAGGAAGGCTAACAAAATAGAGGAAAAAAGAAAAAGGAAGGATACGAAGAGGAAAGAAAAAAATCAAAAGAGGATCTAACTGGACTGACTGAACAATGTTACACACGTGCGTCTGGGTTTTATGTACGTGCATGCACGAGACCGGAAGAGGGTGCTCAGTAATTCCGATGTACCCCCAATTACCTAAAATAACTCGATTCAAATCTCTCCCTCTCTCTCTCTCTCTTTCTCTCTCTCTCTCGATTCTTCTCTCTATAATTAGCGCAGCGATCGGATCCTGTAGTCGTCGATGCGTGACTTCGGTATCACTTTCCAATTTGTGACGGTATAAACGGCGAGTAACGAGAGTCGTCGTTACGATCATCGATCAGGCGTAGAACATCGGGACGTGACGAGCGAACACGTTAATTGAACCTTTCGAATACGACTTTGTAATCGTACCACGGATTCCGTCAGTTATTATCGAGTATTTTGACGTGTCGAAGAAAACAAGTAAATTTTTGGATAAATGTACTACGTTATAATTAGCTTAAAGATGATAGATATAAAAAAAAAATGTAGTATCCATTAAAAGAGAGAGAGAGAAAAGATAAGTGGTGACAAGCCGTAAAAAGTAAGCAGAGTTTTATAACGGTAATCCTAACATCTTACATTTGTGTGAGAGAAAAGTAGTGGTAATACTCCCAATGAATAACGCGTTACTCAAGCCCGTGACAGAATCTTTTGGTGGTAAAACATCGGAGACATTAGGAAGAAGTCGTGTCGGAGTAAATCGCACGAGCGAGTAAGCGAAGTTGAAAATCCTATGATGGACCGGTCTTAAGCGTGGAAAAGCGACTTGTTACTGTGCGGTTAGGAAAAGCCGTCGTCTGAACTTTGGTAAGGAAGTAAGAAGGAAGGGTAGAAAGGAAGGAAAGCAAGCAAGTTACCAAGGAGTAGAAGTAGGAGTGGGGGTAAGGGTATGGGGTATAAGATTGGAAGGAGGTAGACGGAAGTGGGGTTGTTGTTTCGAAACGATACCAGTAGAAGACTCGTCTACTCGAGGAAGCATCTTAAGATTTGGTTTTGGAAGCGTCGCTAAATATTCATCGCGTCGAAAACGTAAGCAAGGAATATCCGCCTTTCGCGCCAATCAAAATACAGGCCGACCGACCCCTTAAGCCGTAGAAATCTCCTGCCTTGACGTTTTGAACGTCTTTAAATTAAATTCAACTGAGATAAGTTCTCGAGCAACATCCCGACGGGCCTAATTTTTCTCATCTCGCTTTTAGTCCGGACCACCGTTCGGTTTCGTGAAATAAAACTCTGTCAGTCCGATCTAACAGAAAAAAATAAAAACGTTTCAAAGTTTCACGATAAAGAGAGTTGATTAAAATGGACGTGCGATGGATCGAGCTAGCGAAAAAAAAAAAAAAGGGAAAAGAAGATCTTTAATTGCATTTTTACGCGAGTGTCATTGATTATTTTCTTCTAATTCTCTTTAGATGAGTGTTCATATTAATAGGGAAAAGGAAAAAAAATGTTCGATAAAATTACGAATGAAAATTATTATTGAACGTATTATCCCGGACAATTACAGGATTCTATTATACACCGCGAAGTTTTCAAGATATACACTCGAGCCGCATAACTATCGAACAACCTCTGCCGCTCTATTCTGAATAAATTAGCACGTGATTCCTCGGCACAATTGCCAGATTCTACGCTATTGTTTCCATTTAGGGTAAGATATGCGTGCACCCTCTCTTGTCGGTAGGTGCCTTCGAATGGTATTATATTCTAACGTTCGCCAAACAAGACTTAGTCTCCCGTGGTACCTGTCTAACCCAACTCGATAAGCGATGTTTGAACGCTTATACTTGCTGGCGGAAGCTAGAAGAACTTGACTATAGAGCCGAGTAATAAGTAATAACTCAAGTTTCTCCCTTAATACTCCCATCTAGTTTCCTCCGTTAGGCCGGTACGACATTTTTCAACAACCCTTTGTCTTCATTGTCCTTTTGCTTTCGAGATCAGGCGTGCTCCAGACGCTTTCATTTATATGCTACCGTACGTTTGTTTAGACCGCGTGCAAGAAAACTCGTGATTGCGAAAAAACCTCGCTCTTTTTCTCTCTCTCTTTTTATTTTTCCCTCATCGATATAAAAAGCAGAGAAATTCTCGGCACGACTTCTTGCTGCTGACTTTTCACTCTCTTTCTCTTTCTCTCTCTTTCTTTCTTCGTCTTTTGCATCCAACTGAGGAAGGATAAATAAGAATGAGCCCACATCCTTCTTACTCGGTATAACGTTCATTTTACCGAGGAATTTCAAGAATGGTGTTGAAAGAGACAGATGCTTGAAGATAAGAAGAGGATGGAGATAGATAAATATACGGAAAGAGTGAAGGAAAAGGGCAAAGAGAGAAAGTGAGAGAGAGGGAGAGAGAGAGAAAACGCTGCGGCTCAAGACAGGGACATTGTTCAAATTGTGGAGAGTGGAGACATCGATCACTATGCTACTGCCGCAGCTGAGCCCTCGAGGACAGTCGCTAGCGACCTAGCCCGTCCCTCTTCAAGCATCTCCTCTTACACCACCTCACCCTTCACCATAAAGAACCAACACCTTCGAATCCTCCTACGCGAGGACTTCAGCATTGACTGGAAACCATACCACGTGGTAGTCCTTTCAAACGTCAACCCCCTTAAGCTGATTCCTTTCCCTCTTTCTCTCCTTTCCTTTCCTTTCTCTCTCTCTCTCTCTCTTTCTCTCTTCGTTCCATGCATCGTTTACAAGCTATACAGGGAACCAGTCGATATATCCGGTAAGGTTGGAATAGTCGATAACTTTGAAGAAGATTAAGAGACCGATATACGAGGATACACTTTTTCGTACTTTTACGTTGAAATTGTTTTTTTTTTATAGATCCTATATTCATTACTTTCAATAGAATGTAATTGTAATATTTATATTTATTTGAACATTGAATTTATTTAACGTGTATTTCATGGAAATCCTGATGAGAAAATCTCTCTCTCTCTCTCTCTCTCTTAGTATTCAACTGAATTCAACTAGTTGGGATAATTCACTATACTAAATCTGGTCGAACATAGAACCGTCTGGAACAAAACAGGAGATTGAGTTTAAGTCGGCTTTAACGCGAAAGGATTAAAAGTTCATCCTGACGATATCAAAAGACCGAAGCCAGTTGACATTTGGCTCGTGATCAAATATCTGCATTCCTGTTAGCGATTTTCAACTGTTTCCGAGAAGAAAAACTCACTCACTCACTCACTGGTGGGGTGGCCCGACGGGTTGGTAGTCGAAGTGGAGATCGGGAACGGGGGTAGAAGAGAAGAGAATCAAGCGACCCCATCGGTTCGGCCAATAAAGCCGAAAATTTTTATTCGCCAACATCGGCGCGGATAATTTCTTGGCACTTTGCCATCGAACTCTCCACGTCGCTTGCCCATCGTTTTGCTCCCTGCCTTTTCATTTATTCTATGTGCACCATAGCGTGAACTTCGCGATATTTATTAGCCACGATTGAGCGCTCGAGTGTTTTATAGATTCCCCTATTTTTGCGGAAAACCAAAATAGAGCTAATCGAAACTAACGGGGCACATTTTTCTTTTTCTTTTCTTCTTTTTTTTTTTTCTTTCTTTGTGATTCAATAAACGTTGTTTCAATAGAACGAAATAAATCAACTTACATGTATCTTTTATGTCAATATCAATCAGTAAAAAAATAACAACTTGTCAAATCTGATTCTTATATAATAATATCGAATCCCGAAAATAAGAAAAGAAATTCGAAGGAAAGCCGTGAGTTAATAAGAAAAAATAAAAAAAAGCAATTTCTAAAACTACCACCCAACTCGGTAAAGATTTTAATAAATCGTATTGCGAGAAGCAGCATTAACGGAAGTATCCAAAAGAGAGACACACAAAAATGTTGAGCTCATTATGAATCCTCCTAGTTGCCAAAGAATTTATAATTCGTAGGATGTACAACTCGGTCGAATTTTCTTTACCCCTCCGTCCCCCACTCCCTCCCCATTCCATTTATGATGTTAGAAAATGAGTCGAATTTACGAAGTGTTGGTGGAAAATGACAGTGATAGGTCGAAAAGAGATAGAGGAATAGAAAGAGAGAGAGAGAGAGAATATTAAAGAGAAAGAGGGTCGATAAGTAAATGAAGGAGAAAGACGAAGGTGAAGGAGAAGGAGGAGGAGGATATAAAATCAGATTTTCGAAGTTTCCCTTAATGTATACGATTTCCTGAGGCGAATTATGCCACCGCGATCCAAGAAGGAAGGAACAGAGAGAATAATAGTATGGGTTAAGGGTGGTGGAAAGTAGAGAATGAGGAGGTGGATAGAAAGGGAGTGGGGGTAAAGTAAAGGCAACCGTGTGCCCTGGAGGCCGACCACATAACTTTGAGATTAATTAAATTTAAGCGCTGTTAAAAGGATTAATTAGTAGCAGCTACCGTGGTGGCACGAAGGACACCGAATCGCGGGACAGAATTATGCACCGCGAGATGAAACTTTCCGTTCGGTACAATTTAAGATTCGCTCGTGCACCATCATCCCCACCCCTCCTTGCCCCCCTCACCTCGTATAACTTGCAATTCCATATTTTTCTATCCCCAATGTCTTTTCTTATTTTAGTACAATCTATCGGGACTGTTGTTATTTTCTTCGTCTTTATTTTAATTTATTTTCGACGTTTCGTATTACGTTGTTAAATTTATATTTTCTTCGTAAACGTTAAATATTAATTATTAACATTTTTTTTTGTTTTGCATTGATATTGGTTAACGTTAGGATTAAATTTTAATGGATAGGATTTCGAATGTTCGTTACAATTTTATTTTTAATCATCAGGAAGTTTTCGTTAGAACACGTTTCATTGAATATATCATTTATACGAACCTAAAACATTTTATTTAATTTCAATTAATTCCGTGTTTAACAATTTTCAATCTCCGTTCTTTGGATTAATAATAATACCGACAGATTGAAACTCCGGCAATAATAATAATAATAATAATTATTATTAATATTATTATTATTTTTTATTATCATCATCGCTATCGTCATTATTTCATTTTATCGTTCGTACGAGTCGCTTAGCAAATCTACCCTTCGTAAAAGAATAAATGAACAATATATATATTATGTACGTTACTTGAAGCGAATAAGAGGAATAATTTCGAATAATCGTGAAGCTTCGCCTAATTCAAGATAGGTATAATGATAATCTAAAGGTAAGCAGACCGACGAAATCCACACCTACCACCCAAGACCATGGCATTTGGCAGAACTTCAACAATGCCATCTTTCTATCTTCTCCGACTTTCGTTTCCCTCTCCCGTTTTCCCACCCTTCCGAAGCGTGTTCCTCTTTCCTTTCACCCCCTCTTTTCCTTCCTTATTGTCAGTGTTCTCGCGTTAAATAACAATGGGCTCGTGGAAGTGGGACTACTCGAAAACATTTGCCCGTTTCTTCTTACTCACTCTCACTCTCTCATTCTTCCTCTCTCTCTCTCTTTTTCTCTCTCTCTCATTCTCATCCTCATTCTCTCTTCCTATCTTTGTCGCGATTCATTCGGCCTCCCGCATAATGACGCTCGCTTCTATGAGCCAACGTGGCCGTTCTTTCGCCAACGCGCCCGCGCGCAAGCGTATTCAAGATCCGGATGCCGGGAGCATCTCCAACAACTCCTTCCATCTTCCTTTTTCCCTCTCTCTCTCTCTCTCTCATACTTTCTCTATCTTTTTCTCTCTTCCTTTTGTCCTTACTTCTTCCGACGTTTTAATTGTTGTGCTAACATTTACCCTACGGCGATCAATCGGCACGACAGTGAACACTTCTTCGAGGAGGGGATAATGGTAAAATGATGGAAGACATTTAAAGTAATATCATTTTGATTTCATTCATCTCTATTGCGATATCTCCAACCATTTTCCTCTTCTTGTCTTACCGTTGTTAAGTGACAATTACTTTTAATGATTATTATTTGTCATTTAACGATATTTAACATTTAATTATTGTTGATATTTATTATCTTTCCAAAGATAATTGATGTTACTTCAAATGTTAACAAAAGAAAAAACAAAGCAAATTTTTGAATATACTTTGATTCATGTATTCAATATTTAGTCAAATTTTTTAATTGTACATAATAACATAAGCAACGTGCGTAAATCACAATATAACATGGTATATTTTTCAAAAACTGGTCAACCCATTTAAAAACTCACTTATGTTGGAACTTATTCGCCTTAGGGCAGGGCTAACGGGTCCATGTGCGGCCAAAGAAGGCAACTTACTGTAAACTGTGTATATGTATCTTTCCTGTGGTTTAGGATCTCAGCCGTAGGAAATTTACAGTTTCAATCTTTCTCTTTCTACCCTTTTCGATCAGATGTCGACCCTTTCTCTCTTTGCATTATCGATGCTGTTCTGTTAAGTTTCAAAAGGGTGGAAACTGGCTTCTCTAACCGATAGGGGATAATCGATCTCAAAAGGAAAGGTCTTTCGAGAGAAAGTGAAAGAGAGAGAGAGAGAAAGAGACGATAGACCAGCATCGATACGTCTGTTTACCTTACCTGCTAATTTGCTCGACCCAATGAAAGATCAAGCCAATGCAAACTCTTCGTTGAATGCACTAACATTGAATGCTAACATCAATTCAACGCATTGAGGTGCACAAAGTGCATCTGAAACGGAGTTTAAATTTATGGCAACAAAGTGAACTGTTTTGAGCGTACTACAATGTATCCCTTTTTGATCGATTACTATCGTTTGTCAAAGAACGTGTTAGGTTTTCAATCGTTACGATCAATAATTTCTCATATCGCGAGGCAATCGTAATTCGATCAATTATATTTTCTCGATAGTACGAAAATATCGTACGTAAGAAAATCTATACCTGATCAAACGTCATCCACAATTTTCGAGCAATCCGTTTGAAAAATAGACGTAAAACATAGAATAAGTGAACTCTTACGAGTATTCCGTTTTCTACGTGCCTTCCGTTTCCGGTTTGTCCTATCTCGAAAGGTTTTAATTCAACTTGAACATATCCTGCTACCTCTCTTCGACCTTCCGTTTCCAACCTTTGCCTGCTCTCACCCCACCGCCCCTATTCAATCTCACCAAGTCTAACCCAACAGCTAGCCCACCAGACTTTCTTCCCTTTTCTTTTCTTTTCTCAACATCAGTTAAAGCCACGAGTTATACCTACGTGTGGTTGAATAACCGGTGGTCATTAGCAACCGGCCCTTTTTTTACGTATTCTAACCAACGTGTGTAACACCGTGACAAAATGCTTCTCACACTTTGCCACCCTTCTCCCACTATTTTACCCTCCTACTCTCACTCTCTTTTTCCCTTCGGTACTACGGTAATGAGTACCATTTCAGTAATGAGGTCGCACGCCATTGAAAATCGCAAAGGAACGGAGATCTCGCTAGATCTTTCTCTCTTTCTCACGTTAGAGAAATGTAGGGGTGTTCTCGTCTCTACCGTAAAAGTTAATGAACGAAGAAATAACCGTCTCGAAAGAATCTCTGGACTATAGTCACCTCTCTCTTTCTCTCTCTCTCCCTCTTTCTATCTCCCTCTCTCCTCTTACCTTTTTATCGTCCTATCTTTCCCGTTTTCAAAAGCTCCACCGACTTGACTTCTTTCTCTTTTCGTCTACTTCGAATATATCTATCTATCTATCTATCTCTCTCTCTCTCTCTCTCAGCTTCTTGTTCTTCTCGTTCTCCTTCTCACACTCTCTTTTCAACGGAGGCTCAACGTACAGAGAGATTCGATCTGGCATGATAGTATCAGGCATCCTCGAGAATCCACGGGATCGACACCCTCTTACACTGCTACTGGCTCTACGTGACGATGGAAATCTGATTTCTGTCGTTATACCTCTCCCTTTGCCCCCTGACGCAACCCAGCAACTATTTCTACACACACACACACACACATACACATACAGGTGGCTTACTTTTTCTTTTAGTCTACACTTCTTAGTCTTCTTCTTAAATTCGTCTTCTCTTTTTTTCTCTCGTTAATAATTATATCTCTGGTATTATCATTAAATCGATATATTCATATATAATTTAATCGTATATATAATATTATATTGATCTTTACGGTATATCTTTTATATCACTAACGTGAAAATGTGGGTGTCAACGAAGAAGATAAATAAACGATACTTAAACCTTTCATTGAGAATCTCGTCGGATCATTAACGAGTCAGCTCGGTAAGTTTTTAGGATGAAAATTAAAAAAAAAATCTTAGAGGGGGAAGAAAAAATATACAAGCATTAAAAAAACAAACAAACAAACAAACACAAAGAAAACAGAAGAAGGGAAGAAAGAAAGATAAGGCGAGAGAAATAAGTTAGTCATAAGACCGGTAACGGCAGTAACGTGGAGTAGGAAAGAAAAAAAAGGAAAAGAAAAGGAAACGCGACAAAAAGGATGAGAGAAAGGAAATAAGGAAAAGGAAGGATGAGCGGGGGGAGAGAAAAGGTGAAGAGGCAGATGTGATAAATGGTAATTGCGCAAAAGTACCGCGACGGACACGAGTAACACCCGTTCCTCATTAGAGGCTTGTTAAGGCGTCCAGACGCGAAGCGGCGGAATGTTTTCAGAAAGAACGATGAAAAAGTTAGAATGAGAGAGGGAAAGATGATATTGGTTAGGGTAAAAGAGAAAGGTTATTCTTTTCTTCTTTTTCTATTTCTTCTTCTACTTCTACTTCTTCCAACGCACTCAGGAATCTTCTTTTAGACCAGCTGCCGTTAACCCTTCGTCTCTCGTATACGTCTCGTTTTTCGGAATAATCGTTTTGATTACCCGGCACCGTGCCACGCCTGGCCAATGCCGAAAGATTTGATTTCTGTAGAAGACTCCGATGAGTCAGACGTTGCCTCGAACCAAGAATCAACGAAATATCCGATGTTACCCACTAAAAAAGCTTCTCCAAGCTTTGTGAAATCTCGCGCTTAACTTTTCTCCCTTTACTTTCTCTTTCTTCCGAGATCAAAGGGTTTTAGCTTCTATCCCTCTCACCCCGAGCCTGTCCCAAACAATTTGCGCACTTCTTTATCTTGTAAATTTGCTGCCAGCTGAAAGATTCTCAGGTTTTTAAAACGCCTCCCCCTCCGTTTCCCCTCCCTCACCTCATCGATCTGTTATTTTCGTTCTTCTAAGGAAAAACCACTTTACAGATTATTCGTTATCTTTCGATATCCGATACACGAGTGAAAAAACTCGTGTGAATCATTCGGCAAATAGTAGAAGAAATAAAAGAAGAAGAAGAAAACAAAATGTTGAGAGATAAGAAAATAAGAATTGGAACTATGGGGTCGATACGCGGGGACACGTGAGATATTGTGTGATTTCAGGTCAGTTGACATTAACGATAAGCTACGTGACAGATTAAAGTACAACAACCTCATATATTCTTGTATACTTTTTAATAGAACTTTATATCATGATATTCATACATACATACATACATACATACATACATACATACATACATACATAATTTATCACGGCACGTACTCTTAACACCGTAAAAAGAAATGTAAAAATTGTACTTTATGATTCCAGTGAAAACGCGTTGGAGATTCAAGAAATTAAAATATCCAGAGTTGTTTTCTAGTAGCTACCCCTTATTTTCTCTCTCTCTCTCTCTCTCTCTCTCTCTCAACGTTACACACTTTATCGCACTACGCCTGTTTCTCTACCCAACTCTCGACCTTCTCTTGTTTCTTTCTATTTTTTTCCTTCTTCTTCTTCTTTTTCTCCTTTAGCAACGATGCCAGGCACTGCTACCAGTCGTCGTCGTTTTCGTCGTCGTTCTTCCCTTTTCGTTGCTGGAAGAAGAGAAGAGAAGAGAAGAGAAGGCAAAACGTTTATTTGCTTTCGTTCGTTGTGATTCTTCCGACGTTTCTCTCTCTCTCTCTCTCTCTCTCTCTCTCTCGCTTCGTTTCCATTCGTTCCAAGATAAGACCAGTTCCGTTTGCGAGAAGATCGTACGAGAGGTACGGCAAAAGAGCAACACGTTTGCAGGCAACACTTCGAACTACTAACGAACGAACGAACGAAAATTATTAAACCTGGGTTAATTACTCGAAAAAATAAAAAGAAAATAAAAAGAAAATAAAAGCCCTCGTCTTATCGTCTTATAATTTTAATAGGGTTTTATCGATTTCACTTTAACGTCAGCTCGTTATCATGGGTATTCCCTTTTACGGTAACGTCCAATTTCGAAAATCACTCGGTCGATAAAATTAACAAGAGAAACGTTTTTCTCGATTAAAAATAATAATAATAATAATAATAAAAAGAAGAAGAAGAAGAAGAAGGAGAAGTAGAATAATCATTTCGTTCGATATCTCATTCGATTTAACACGATAATGGACACAACATTTCGCGTTGCTTTTCATCGTACAAATAATCCGAACGATTATGAGGATTATATAACGAAAAAAATAAAGAAAATAAATAAATTAAAATTAACAGACGATAAAAGAAGAAAAGAGTCCATTGATTTTAATCGATTTATCGTACGATCAAACTTTTTTGTCTTGATGATGATGATTATCTAGTACCTGCAATTTCATTGAATTTTTTCACATAATCGAAGAATGCATAAGAAGATGCATCGTAACGGATAGATAGAAGGTTGTACGACAATACGTTCTCAAGTCGATGCTGAACACGGACATAGGAGGCGTCATTAGCTCGATGTATCGAGCACCATCCAAAGCGTCAATTTAACAGCGTGTGAATATTAATGATAGGATGCAGAGAGAACCCTGTTCGCATATTTGTCGCAACACATGCCCTCCGTATCATCGATTAATCTACGTCGAAGATTATTATAGTTTACGTTGTACTATCATCTGATAATACGTGGAATGTTATTTCGACAAAGAGATCAAGCATCCCGTCAAACGTTCAATAAAAATTCTTCATATATTTATTATTATTATTATTATTATTATTATTATAATCATCATCATCATCTTATAATAAATAATATCTGTAATAAAAAATACTCGACACGATTTCGACTCTTAACACCTTAAGCCATTTGTTTGACTTTCGGGAACGCCTTTAAACCAATCATTATCACGAAAATTACTCTATCACTCGCGCCGATATTCTCGTTAATATCTCGATAAAATCGTATAAAAAAGTTTATAGATAATATATATATGTGTGTGTGTGTATGTGTGTGTAGGATTTATCAGAGATTCCATAGAATTTTACGATTAGAGCAGAAACCCAACTCTCCGAGTCGAAGAGTCATTCACGCCTATGAGTCATTAAAACGTTCAGCTTCGCTTAAGTACCGAACCCGCCCATCATTATCTTAGGTACTCATCTTGTAATGGTAAATCACGTAGAACGAGCAATAAACGCCGCGGCAGTGCGAATCGAAAGAACCGAAGAATATAAAAACCCGTTGATACCATGAAATAAATTCAACCCTTTACAATAGCTCGATTAATCGCAGGGTTATACGGCAGTTTGTTAAACGACTAATTTATCGAACGGTAAAAAGATTTTAACTCAAGTGAACGAGCATATTTTAATTTTGATATAAAACACGAAAATTGTAACAAAAAAGAAAAAAAAGAAACAAACATCTTATAATAAAAGTAAAGTATCGTATTATTTATTTTCATTACATACGAAAGGTTTTTAAGTGGGAAATTTAAACAAGATTGTACGAAGATAAAGGAAAAGAAACGTTAAACTACTTTTCTTCTCTTTCTTTTTTATTTTATTTTTCTTTTATTTTTTTAAAGCTTTACTTTAGTTTTAAGATTGCTCGGAAGGACATGGGTCAATGGTTGAGTCAGCGAAGGAAATTACGTTTCGAAATGTCGCAATTCTGCGATTGTTCTTTTTCCACGTCTCTTTATTGTCCTTTCATTCAAGTGAGTCAGCAGGGACCATAGTTTCTTCTTCCCCGATGGAGAAGAATGACTATGATGTTTAGTAGCGTTATTAGGAGATGGTCTAACGATCATATACACGCATGGATATATGATTTTTTTTTTTTATTATTCATTTTTACATTAATCATTCTAAGAAGAATCATATCATCAAGAGATGATACTACATTGTTGCGATTAATCGTTCGGGTATTGTTAGATAATTTCATATTCATCGTAACGTACTCATTGTTAATCAATTTTTGTTCGTTTTAACGGTGTCTCAACTTTCCTCTGTTTCTTTCTTCAAATTTCTCAAACGATACTTATCGCGAATAGGTGGATTTGTAATGGTAGGGGGTTGAGTATGGGGGGTGGGAGGATTGCGCATCGTAGACGAACTCATTCTTCGATCCTCTGTATGATCCTCGTGCCTTACCGAAGAGCACGCATCCTCGTCCGAAATTCATTCCCGGCTGGATTTCGCAAATACTTATCTCCGGAAAGAGATTGGAGGATTTGCTAGCAAACACGATCGTTTACCTTAACATAAAGTCTTTAGTCTTAGCGATTATTATCGCTTTCTTGTATTTGTTTTATCAACTTTTGTTACATATCGAATTTGATTAAACGCATTTTCTTCATCATCATTTTTCTCTTCATCATCATTTTCTTCTTCTCATCATTTTCCTCATCTCTTTCTAAAAATTTGATTAAAAAGAAAAGGAAAGAAAAACAAAAGGTAAAAACCATAAATAATTTAAAATCGAATCGCAAATTTAGCGAACGAGCTACTGTTGACCAAGTGGTAAAAATAAAAGCACGTAGATGACGATTTAGTTCCATAACATTCGGAATAGAAAAATGTTCTGGTTTCGACTATAGGGGAAACTACATCGATATTACTACGAAGAGCTTTATTCCAAACATGTATCGTGACGTTTTAGATTTATGAAAGTATGTATATACAGGTCGGCCGAGTTTCCATTTATCAGTAGAACGCACATACGAATACCTGTAGAGTTCGAGGGATGAGAACGCATACGGCATGTAACATTCGCGAAACATCCTCAAAAACTTCGATTCGACGAACAAATGGACGGAGTTTTGCAAAAGAAAAAGCGTCCGACGGAAATCACAATGGGAGAAAAGGTAACAAGAGAGTGAGAGAGAGGGAGAGAAGTAAAAGAGAGAAAGAAAGAAAGCGAGACATACAGAGATAGCTGCTCAGCATCGAATGTGGGGAAGCGCATTCCCTTCCTATTGTGCATCGACTGGTGAAAAATGCACACTGATTTTCCGTAACAATGCTGATGAAAAGAAGAATTTTCACTCGTCAATGAAATCCGAAGAATTTTTTACAAATGGATAAAGCTAGTCGAAATCAATGTAGAATATGATATTCATTATACGAAATAACATAATTACGAGATTTCTTTTCGAATTTTGTAATATCTTTTTATTTTATTTTTATTTTCAAATAATATTCCAATTTGTCGAGATCATTGCTATTTGTCATTAACAATAATTACGAGAAATACAATTGAGTATTTTTCGACAAAAGTTGAAATTAATCCGGTTGAGATGATAAATAACGAGAATAGACATAATTAGAGATTCAACAAACGATTCTTCAAAAATATTAATTACGTTTTTAGTCGAGGAATATACAGAGATCTATTCATGTCATTCAACGTTTCGAACGATCCAGAAAAAAAGTGTAAGAACTTTTTTATTTATTCATCGTCGAACGAGGACAAGAGATAATTATCCGGCGTTCCGTATAATTTCGTGCTTGATACAAATTAACGGTGGCAGCTCTTAGGCTCTTACAACGTCACGTGGATTATTTCGAAAGGCGTAAGATTGAAAAAGAATTAGGTTGAACGACGGTCACGAAGAATAAGTTTCCTGTGTAATATAAGAAAAGAGATAAACTCGGTGATTGTTCATGAAATACAAAATGTAAATGAATATTTTTCAATCTTTAAGGTATTGTAATCAATTCAAATGATTATTATGATAAAGAAAAAAAGAGAGTACATTGTAATAAATATTAATGTCTTACTATTAAACGATTTATTTGCAAGACAAATTATTTTTCAAAACTGACGACAATTCATGGGAAAAATGATCCAAAACAAGAGAGAGAGAGAGAGATCGTTATATCATCGTAATCTTCAAATGTACATAGATGTTTTCAAGTATAGCTATTGCGTACGCGTATATGCGTCCGAGTAATATTCAACTAATGCTAGCTATCTCGTGTCATGTGTGACATTCGGATCTGTTGAGACGTCAGAGAGCATTCAGGATTACGTCAAATCGTACAAAGCAGAACAATGCCAGTGGAATGATCCGGTAGCTTTATACCTCGGACGGATCATAATCAGCACTTAAGTCGAGTACTTTGACGAGGGAAACGACGAGGAGGATTCTGGTTCCACCTCGAGTAGTTGGTACCTAAACGTTTTTATTCCAAGAATTACTTCAGGGTATTCGAAACGAAATGCCGCTCGAAAACACTTTAAAATAAGTACTCCTCTAACGTGTTTTTTATCACATGAACGTTCGTCGGGAAGTATACTCGATTCAATAATTTTTCAATTTAATGTCCTATCATTTTTATCATTATTATTATTATTATTATTATTATTATTATCTTTTACAGGTGTGTTCTCGAGTATCGTTTAAAACGTTTCTAACTTAACTTCTCACAGAGAAGTATATAAAAATAAAAATCAGATACGTTCGTGATATTTAATAGCCGGAAGATAAAATCACGGAATTGCAATGATTTCATTTAGTATTTTCCGAACAATCAATTTTCGTCATACGTCAACGACCAAACCATCGTTCTCTCCATTTTCCGATTCTTTTTCAATTTCTCGTTGAAAACGATGTACCGCAAACGGTACGATAAAGTAGATTATTAAGTTCCTTGGCTTCGTTGCAGGGGATTTCTACCGTGTATGGTTCTTTTTATTGTTTTTTCTTTGTTTTCATTTTCTCTCTCTTCGTTGTACCGTCGTCATTCGCTTTATTCTCTTTCTCTCTTTTGGTTTCGAACGAACAACAATTAAGGTCAGAAAGCGTCAACTCGTCGACGGTGGGCTACGTTATTTGGGTCGCGTTGGATCGTTTTTCAACGCGAGACCGTCTATTTGTTAAACGGCTTTTCCAAGAGAAAATCTTATCTCGTTTAACAACGATGCCCTTCCTCCCAACCCCCCAACCACCGATCCCCAACCCTCTACCCCCGTCCATCGTTCTTTTTCAGTTCGACGATGACGACGACGACGACGACGAGAAGGACAACGGCAACGACAAGGGACGAGGACGAGGACGAGGACGAGGACGAGGACAAGGACGAGGATGAGAAAAACGATCGATCGTTCCCTTTTGTTCTTCTTTTTTTCTTTTTTATTTTTGTTCATCCCGTTTTCTTCTCGTCGTCCAACATCGGTGTTCTCGTCTACGACCCGCCTCGTTGCTTAAGATTTAAAGTTTAGACTTTAACCCCTTTTTGCAGCTTTTATTAACGCCTTAACGACGGTCGACGTGACAATCCGTGTCAGTTGGATATTTTACCAAGGACGACGGATTTAACGTTGGCTTAGTGATTTGTTTGTTTGTTCAACAAATTATTTTAATAATAAATTTAATATATTATATTTTTTTTTTCGACGTGAATAAGAGAAAAAAGGGAGTAACTTAGGAAAGAATAACAAAAAAGATTTCTTTAATGATGCGGTAACGGTATCGTTTATACAATCGAAAATCTTTAACAAAACTTTCACAAATTGTCAATAAATTTATATATATATGTAAAAGTTCGTAGAAATAAGTTTATCAAATATTTCTTATCTATGTGAAATCTTTGAAAAGTAAGTCATCGCACCTGCGCAATATGAATTATCAACAAATCCTAATCCAAACCTTACCGCTGGAAACTTATTTCAAACAAACTCGGTATAAACTTTTACAAACTGACAAACTGTGATCAGAGTCGATCGAGAGTTTCCTTTTTAAACATCGTGAAAGTAGAACGGTTTCTCTGATGAAAGAAAAGAGAAAAAAAGTATGAGAGAAAAAAAGAAAAAAAGAAAGAAAAAAAAGAAAAAAATAACGTAGGAAAGAATAAAAATAAAAATAAAAAAAAGAACACGGATTTTATAACGATGCCTAACGGTATCTCATTTTTTTATGCAACAGAGAAACTCTCGAATAGATCGTATTCACGAATCGTCAATAAAATATGCATATGTACGTTTAAATCCGTGTAAGGGACACCATGCTTAACATCCCCGAACCCTGCGAAGAGCAGCCAGCTAGCGAGTGATGACTCGGTATAGAACGTTATACCACCTACCTATAGTCCTAGCTTGCTAGCTAGTCCGTCGCAAGCTACACGTAGAGAGACTCTCGCACGTGTATTAATCTGCATAAACTCATTCCTATGCAAACGAGGAGGATTCGACGACGTCGAACTAGGATACCGAACGGGTAGAAACTCGCGGGGCTTACATCGCGGCTTAGAAGCATGCTGAGGCTTATATACATATAGATATGGCTTGTATACCGCGAGATACCGATCGTAAATGAAACCACACCGACACCAACAACCCCTTTACACATTTCTATCTCTCTCTCTATCTCTCTCTCACATTCATTCATTCACTCACTCACTCACTCACTCACTCACACTCTCGTTCTTTCCTTTCTTCGTACCTTCTTCCTCTTCTTCGTGTTGCCGTAGACGGAATAATAATTGCCGAGTCCCTTGTCCTACGGCATATTCGAAGGTGACGATGATCATCCTACGGTTGAAAAGAAAGAAAAATAAAATCAGTGAGACAGTGACACCTGCCAAGCTGAGATTAAGATCTTTCTCTTATCATAAATGTTAATCGATCGGGAGAAATATCTTTTTTTTATTCTTTCATTTTTCTTTTCTTTCTTTTTTTTTTTTTGTTACACCCCCTATAATCCTGCACGAATCTTCTTCGTAGAATCTTATTTAAACGTTAAGATAATCTTCTATTTTCCTATGACCGATTCGTACGATCGATCATCCAACCCCACGCCTCCTCCCCCTTTGTCTCTGGACGCTGTTTCGAGAACACACAATGATAGAACCTCTCTAACGTTCCTCAATCTTTCGGTCTTCCTTCGTATTTCCGATATCGAGCAAGGAAATAGTCGACGGACCGATATAAAATAAAGAATAAAAGATATAGGAAAAATAAAAGATATGAGAAACAACAACAAAGACATACTGATTTTCGATATTTTTCATCTCGAAACTGTAAATCTATGACGAATACGCTCAGAGGTTTTGATTTTACATTTGCTCGAGGACTATAAGTTCACCTACTCGTATCCTATGTATGTTTAATGCGAGCAAGCAGCAAGGCCTTCGACCAAGAAACTTCTTACTACCATTTTGTTTATAACTTATTCACGACTGGTGCAATTACCGGTGTGTGGTAGTTCATCGACGTATAGACACGAAAATCGCACCTTTCTTACTCGCTGCCAACGCCTGTATCAACAACCACCTCTGTGCTTCTCTTTTTTCTTATTTTTTATTTCATTCAACACGTATCTAAGCTTATCTTTTTTTTTTATTTTTTTCTTTATTTCTTTCTTTCTTTCTACGTCTGACGTGTACTAGGGATGACTTCGATACAAGTTAGATGCTATAGAAAAATGAGAGAAAGGTAAAAGAAAAAATCTTTCGAAAAGCATTGCGATAGTTACAACTTATTTTCGAAGTAAAAATATATGAGAGAGAAAAACATACAATATAGGAGATAATATCTGATATATAGTCATTATCATCTTTTCTTATAGTCCAGGAAGTTGAAAGTTCTCGCGTTTTAAAAATGTACTCACCGACGAGGCTGATCCTATGGAACGTTTCGAAAATTATAACTTTCATTGTGATCATTTTTACGATCGATGATAAATAAAAAAATGTTTCTCGTGTCTGACGAATGTACAATATTTTAATAAAGAATATGAATCGTTGAATCTTGATATCTGACAGATTTTAAGTTTTCAAAAGCAATTTGTAACATTTATTATAAATGTATTCTAAAAATGAAAATACTTTATTGGTTAAATAATTCTAGTTCAATAATTTGTTGCGAAGTTCGTGACTTGTTGGATGGTAAAATTTGTTACTGTATTCACAATGACTACTAATCATTCGTTCAGGCACGTAAATTAGTTTTTGTTTACCCAACTTATACTCCTGTCACTGACTTTTCTCCTAGTTGCGTTGCTTACCTGAACGAATTCGAGCAAACTTCTATATTGAAAGCGTTCGCGAATTTTAATCTACCTCTTCGTTTCTACCCTCCTGTCTTCAGATAAATATTTAATAGTGGTTTCGTACAGACTACAGGACCAACAAATAACGTATTAATGAACCGAATCAGCTACTATAAACCATCCCATCTTTAAATTAAAATCGAAAATTCAAACGTGTACCTAAATTTTCACTAGAAGTGTACGCGCATCTCGAGCTTTATTATAACACTTATGACATTCTCGTAAATGAAATTTATCTAAGGAATATTTAACAATTTTTGATAAATAATAATATTATGCATTGTTAACAAACGAAAAAATATATTAACCAATGAATCGGACGAAAAAATAAAATGCGCATCATACGTTCGTAGAAATAAATTGATGCTTGTCTTACAAAATCGATGCAAATATCGAGAAATATAAATGTATATATTATTTCTCAACGTTGAAAGTTGCTACGTTGGAAATATGATTCACGAGTTTGAAGTATTTAAACAAAACGAGGTTCCTCGTTTTGATATCCTTTTATGATATCTCGCGAGACTTGCAAATAAAAATACGCTTACATGCGTACATACGTACGTCAGGTTTACGGTGATACTAACGATGTCACGGGTTCCTTTTGTTTCAGCTTGACGAGGACTGAAATGACGCAGGAGTCACGGTGAGAAAAGGGCGAGGGTTTCACCCTCGCACGAAAAGGGGGTGCCATGGCGAAGAACTTTAGTTTCGTCGTTGGTGCGAGCCCATCGACTACCCTTCACCATATTCGTCTTCTTCTCCCCCTTCTCCTCCTCGGTTTCACCTGGTTCGTTCCCTCAACGCATGCCGTGGATCTTTGTAAGTATTATTTTTACTTTAACAACAAAAAAAAAAGAAAATATAAAACACGGAAGAATAATATCAAATATTTAAACAATTTTCCTGCTTCTTTTCCGTTATTGCGCGCATATGTGTGTGTGTGTGTGTATGTTTTATGTTCCCCTTTTTCACAATCTACAATTTTTACACCATTTAACGTATATATTATTCTACGCGATATTATTTCTTTGTTTTGTTTTTCTTTTTTTTTCTTTTTTTACAATCAAACGTTAATACCGGTTAACTTAATCGTTTTCACAATATTTGTCGTTGCATGGTCCAATCGTTTCGCAGAAATCATGTACCTACCACCATGTTCCCGAGAGAAAAAAAAAGCCGGCCATTATTCGTTCGAACGTTGATTAAATATTGATTTTACCCTTCACCTGTGACGCGAGTTCTCGCAAATATTTACGCCGGTCGTTATAAAATAATTCGCTACGGCGAAGAGAGAAGATCCTCCGTTTATTAAATAATATTCGGTTCGATAAGTGACGCCGAGCGTTAATATCTTTGTCTCTCTCTCTCTCTCTTTTTCTCTCTATCCCTGTCACTCTTTCTCTCCATCTATCGGTCAACCTCTCTTCTCGTTGAGAACGGAAAAGAGAATCTATCAACTGACGCATGCAAATCGTCGAAGCCGTATTAAGGCCAGCTTGACGATGAGAAACTGGGGTGGTCTGGAAAATAAAACGAGCGTAAAGTATCGAAACGAAGAATTATAAGGGACAAATAAGAAAAAAAAAAAAGAAAAAAAAAGGAGTAAGTAAAAGAAAAATAAGTTGGGGTTGAGAGGGGGAGGTAAGAAAGGATAGACGACGAAGTTAAACGACGATGTGAGAAAGGAAAGGAAGAAAGAGACCCCGATCAAGACGAAGTCGAAAGGGAACTTGTGTACCATTGGAAGATTAAACCAATGGTAGGAAAGAAAAATAAAGGAAAGGAAATCAAAAAGGGAGAGAGAAAGAGAGAGAGAGAGAGATATTCCCTTTCTTTTTCTAACCGACTTCTCGAACCCACCCTTTTTCTTCGTGCTTCCCCTTTGGTTCACAACAACTTTCTTGAAAGCTGATCGATTAAGACATTTAATCGTTAAAACCGTAATCGTATCGAGAAATAATTCGAATTATTTCAATTAGCATATATATTTATACGGTTGAATTAATATTAAGATCGAGATGAGAAATAATTAATAAATAATTCGATCGTATAACGGAATTTAGGATGATTGTGTTTAGAAAAACATATCTGGGATAAAGAAAAAACATATTTTTTACGTTTGTAAACTAATTCGCAGAGAACATCGTGTTTTTATATTCTTACTTGTCAGTCATGCGCGTTTTTCTTTTATTTACGCTTTCAAAGTCATTGTTCTCTATAACGTTTACATTTTGTTTTCAATCGCGCGTATTACGTCACCTTCGTTCAGTCTGTTTCTAACAGTCGAGCGATAATGTTGTCGCGGTAGTAACTGAATATTTTTCTATTACGATTCGTAAATCATCGTTATTCGGATAAAATAGTGATAAAGAAGATAAAACAAGGATTAATGGAGTACGATTTTTTCTGTGATTATCATTAAACCAATGTGAGTAGATATTTAAATATAGAATTTTGTTCGTAACACAATTATTTCGATAACGGTACTTCTAACAATTCATTTTATCGTTTACTCGTTTTACTTTTTGCCTGTAGTTTTTAACTATATTTCTCATTTATTTCATCAAAGATCACGTTTCATTTCATACAAAAAAAAAAAAAAAATAGTTAATTTTTCAGATTGAATCTCGAAATAAGATTCATTGTCTATCTCTGAATAAGTATATTTTCATTTCAATCAATGCAACAATTAGATCAAAGTACACTGATAAGTTAGACACGCTAAGGTAGACCCTTTTATTCCCTAACACTTAGCTCACCTTCCATTTTACTAAACATTCAACGACGACCCACTCGTTTCGGGTAGTAGTCCTACGTGAAAAGCTGGTTTCAACTATCACACGGATTCATCTCAGTTAGCCGCTTATTTAGCCCTTTTTAATTCGCCTTGCTACGTTGCACGGTAAATATATAAATACGCATACTTTAGATTGAGTTCAGGGATATATTCCTTTCGCTGTTCCTTTTCAAACCAGTATCTCGACGATCTTCGAAACGTTCGTGCTCGTATAAATTTAACTACAAGCCGATCTCGATCAGCTCGATCCATCGGTTAAATAAATTATGATAAATATAAATATATACAAATATATGTAAATGTGTACTAACGTGTGTTTGAATGCATGTGTGTGTATGTGTTTAAATTTATATCTTTAACAGAAAATATTATATTTCAGATAAGATTATATTATTATTAATCGTCTTATCGTATAAACGCAAAGATTTTAACACATATATTAATTCGTATAATTTTGTTTAAAAACAGTTTGTTATATACTTTTTTCTTTTCTCTCTTTTTTTTTTCTTTTTCTTTTTTTACAGTAAATCTTTTTATACGAATTATTCGCAACGTAGTATTCGATTAAATAATCGTTACGGGAATATTCGTTTGACACGTTTAACGTTGGTTGTATATGTAAAAATATGCAGAACGCATACGCATGTAAAACGTTCGAGATGATAATTCTTTTTTGATCTTTTTACGTTTTAGCACAATGCATCGCGCCACTGGGCATGGAATCCAAAGCAATACCGGATAAGGACATCACAGTCAGTTCCACCTACGATGCCGGAAATGTTGGCCCGCATCTGGCACGGTGAGCTTTCATATCTTTTATTTTTTTATTTTTTACATTTTTTTGCAGAACTTTGCAAATTTTTCAAACAGACACGACCGAGACACGTGTCGATTCAATTTGATCAAGATAGATGTTTCTCGTACAATGTACGCGGAGTGATTTTTAAACTGAACATTTACATGACGTTATCTATCTTTACTTAGATATAAATATAACAAAACGGATTTATTGTTGTTTCTCAAGTAAACGATCGAACATTATTGTTATTTGCCATACGTTTAATATTACCAACCGTTATTTTCAGCTAAATGTAAAATACTTTTTTCTTTATTTTATTTTTTTTTTAAATCACGCTCGAAAGGATTAACGAAACGAATCAATGAAAAATAGGAGGAAGGGGGAGGGAAGAAAAAAAAGAGAAAAAATTTCGTCCGTTCATTTCTTTTTCAGTTGACAACTCGATTCGATAACGACTACAGACGGCTTATGCGTCAAACCGAATTTTTGTCGCACTTATCGGCTATTCGTTCACTCGATACATAATCCAACAGAGCTAATGGATTTAGTTGGCAGACGAGACGATGTTGAAAGAATCAGAATTACAAAGAATCGTTAATGCGTCTGTGCCAATGCACACGTCGCTCGTTTTCCCGTCACGGATGTTGGATGGACCAGAAATCGTTAGCACAGAACATCCACTATTCGCCTTAATCGAAGCATGCCGAGCAAAAGGTTCATCACGATTACGCTCTTCTTCCTCGCGTTAATGCTTTTCTAAGAAGAAATTCTATGCGTAAAATTAGGTAAACGTCAATAATTTCATTTCATAAAATTTTGTTTAATATTCGTATTAATTTAAATATTATATTCGTATGTATTTTAAATTACGTAAAAATCGAATGATTCTTTAGACAAAAATTATTTCTAATATTTTTCATACGCCATAAGTACTTTCTATAACAACACAACTTCGTTCTCGTTTACGTAGTATTATATGAAACTCGATTTCTAATTATCATAATGGTAGGTAAAAAGTTACTTTACAACTTAACATTTATTTGGAACGCCTCCAATTTCCGGAGTGGGGGAGTTACAGGGTTAATTGAAACGCCTTCGTGTTAGCGTGAATAATAAAATCTTGCGAGGAATGATTTCGTGTACGGTTGTTTTTAAACACGTAAAATCCGGTGTGGCAGGTTCTATAGAATTTATATGGCTGTTCTCTTATTTTTTCTTTTTTTTTTTTTAGATTAACATAAGACACGCGAAATTTACTTAATAAAGTGTCACGAACAAAAATCTTCTTTATTCCCTTGAAAATAAATACTCTCGATGTTTTTTAATTCTATCGATAAACGTAAAAAAATCAATAGATGAAAATAATTATTTGCATAACCGAAAGCATTGTGTTTTACAAAGCAAATGAATGGAATTATTAGAAAAAGGATGCGTGTGTTTTTAGAAACGTGCGATAATTCGACGAATAATAGTATAAAAAGAATCGTTTCGTGATTGACGATAGAATTATTTTCTATAAAGGACCGAGACCTGTATTTCTTTTTTGTCTTTTTCTTTATCCTTGGTTCGAACCCTCAGCGACGAATTACCGTTCGTTCATTGCTTTTCAATCGCTGCTGTTGCTGCTGCTGCTGTATTTGGCTTGGTGGCAAGCCGCAAAAATGTGCGTTGGATCGCTTAAATTACAAGCGAGAAAGTTCACGCCTATTCGTACCGCAAATTATCTGATACTTTCAAGAGGCGGTTACGCGGTCAATGCAAATAATCGATCATTGATAGTTATCCGTGCGTGCGCGAGGAGGTTATGAAAAGTCCTTTCACTATCGTACAGAAAGAACAGGAGCAATCGTCAGTGAAATAAACTTACAGAAGCTGAACCAACAAACCATATTTGTCTCCAACGAAATTTCATAGCAATCTCATTCCAACGTATTAAACAACAAAATATATATCCTCGAAACCTAATGTAACGAAAACATTTTCATTCCAAATGAAAAAGAAAAAGTAAAGGACTACAATTGTGCTTGAGCAATATTGTCACTAATAAGATATAATAGTATGTTATAATAGTATTTTTATCTCCCACTTTACCCCAGTCTCCCCTCCCACTCTGAGTATGATCCTCTCTGTCTCTTTGTAACACATACAAGCCCTGTTTAGATATTAACGCGCAGTACCCAATGTTCGTCGGAGGTTGTACCGCAGTGCCGGTTTATACGAATATACCGTGCCCCGTGGGAAGCATCCGGTCTACTGTAGCACGCATGTTGTACGAAGGAACAAACGAACGGGGCAGCAACGAGCAGTCGAAGCGAGTATTGCGTCGGTCTGTTGTTGTTGGCCCCCGCGGGCTCTCCGATATTAATACATTCCATTACAGTAGACAATGACCGGCTGAATGGATCTCTGACTCCTGATGAGCTTTTAGTTTCCCCTCCCCTCCCCCACCTCGTCCCCCTCCAACTGCCCCCTTCCTATCCCGCTCGCCACTCCGATGACTATCCTTTACCAATGTATATACTCTCTACCTACTCTCAGCCAACTCCTCCTCGCACGTCACCATCTAATTTAATACTCGACGACCTCGGGCCAAAGAAGATCGCACACCTGCTTTGCTTGAAGGATAAAACGTGCCCAACTAGACCCCGTAGGTTCGATCATTTGCGGTTGTTTTCTAATATCTTGATCGTTACTATCGCCAGTGGTAATGGGTGGTGGTTTAAACTTATCTAACAACGAATGACTGCAATTCTTTATTGGTTTGTAGTTATTCCTTTGGTTATTACTCTATCTCATAAAACGTGACTACATTTAACATAGATACGACTTACTCTCGGTGATATCGCGTAAAAAAGTTATTACTTTATTAATATTCTAATGTAACGATGAAATATATGGGAATATTTTATAATTAACTTTAGCAATAGTCGTGTCATTTTGATAAATTTCATTTTAAGTTAACGTAATAATAGTGATAATAATTAATGGTGGTAAAAATTTCAATGAGATAAATTAACTCGATACGGATTTAACCGGTAGATAGAAGCGGTTTATTATTTGTATTTCTATGCAAAATAAGATAACTTTGAAATTAAGTGAATTTCCAAGGAAAGAAAAAAGATGAATTAATGCAAGTATTAATGCGGAACGTTAAAGGAAAACAAGTAGGTAGATTCAATTGAACTCGGGTTATTATTAGATATATCAGTGGAGCCAAGTCCGTTTTATTTTTCTGCAAAGGGGATTTAATTATACCAAAACTCTCGATTTCCTTTTCCATAACAGTCAAAGTTGGCCAAGAAATAGAAGAAGAAGAGAAAGAAGAAGAAGAAGAAGAAGAAGAAGAAGAAGAAGACAGGGAAGTATAATCATACCGTTACACGTAATTTCACGACGAACGAAGTATTCTCTTTCTTACTCTTTTGGAATCTCCAAGGCAAGTTTTGCGCCGGATCGTCATAACTTTCGTCACGCGTTTTTGATTTCGCCATTTTACTTCACCAAGAAGTTGTCCCCCAGCTGCGCTTTCTCGCGTCTTGCTTGCTCGCCCTTCTTCCTCCCTTCCCCCTCTTTTTCTCTTTCCCTAACTCCATACTTTCTTCTCGCCCTTTCCCTATTTCTCTTTCTCTTTCTCTTTCTTCAAGCTTTTCTTACTCGACAGTATTTCTAGAATGGGTGCAATTAAGACGCCGGTAAGAGTGTCGCGTTAAGATACCGAAAGAAATAGTAGACCTCGTGAAAAATCAACGCTAAAGGAAGTAGAAATGGGTAAGAAAATCCTCCCTTCCTTAAAGAAAACTTTTCGAAAGTCTGAAATATATATATATATAGTTCTGTGAATTATTGTCAATCCAATCCAACAATTTCATTTCTATCATAAAATAATTATTTCTTAGATAACTAATTATTATTAATCTTTGACATAATTATCTCTAACGTGATCATTTTCTCTTTAATATTTATTTGTTTTATTTCTGCCATCCGATAACCACGAACCATCATCGTCGTTTGCGCAAACGAGCGCAAATTTCTTCCTCGCTTCTTATTTCAACACCTGACCACTGATATCGTTTATCGTTTTCTGCAAATATACATAACGTTAAACGATAGCAATTTATGGATAACGACTTTATTTCCGTAGAAACTCGTGCATACGCGTTGGGATACCAGTTCCAATTCGATTCACCAAGCAATTTCGTAAAGAACTTGTACGAGTCTTGTGGAATCGAGAGCAATTATGCACTTAGCAATCGCTTCAAATGATACCAATGTGAATCTCATTTTCGATTTTGCATCTTCCAAGAGGGAAATAGGAGTGGCCAATGTCGTTTTTATAAAAAGTACGATCGTAACGCGCAATCAAGAGACTCTTTTCAGTATTTTAAATAAGAGACCAAAAATAAGAACAACGGAGAATAACGAAAAGCCTCTTTAAAAAAAGATTATACAGTCTCACTTTCAGAAACATAGCTACGATAACGTTTATTACTGAAGAAAAACGACTGAAAAAGGAGAAGAAGAAGAAGAAGAAGAAGAAGAAGAAAGCTCCTCCGTTCGTACGAACATTTTATTCGAAAATAAAACAAAACAAGAATTCGTAAATGGTAATTCTGTTAACTTTTGTTCGTATTTTTAAAAAAATTTCGGTTATACGAAAAAATTATTTATGCTCGTATTTTTGTCGTATTTACTGTTAGATCGATACTAAATCATATGAAATATATTGAAATGGTTAAATATATCGTCTGACAATCATTCACTTCTATGTCATACGTGGATTACCTTCACTATGGAGACAAAAAAAAAATAATGATTGATCTCGATAAATCGAAGAAAAATAAAAAAATCGTTTTAAACGTTTCTTAGTATTAAATGACGCTTAAGACTAGTCGTATACGTCTTACCTCTTACAGATAATCAGGTTCACCAGGAATTAATAATCGAGTTATACATTCAGCTGAGGCGAGAATGATAACGACTCCTTCTTTGCATCACCTTTTCTCTCTCTTTCTGTTATCCTATGCTGGACCGGTCGTCGTTATAACTGGCGGGATCTCCTTTCACGAGATTTACAACCTGCGCGACCTGGAAGCATCTCTTTATCGATAACAAGTAGCTTCGACAGACTGGTTTTGCGTTTCTCAGACGAGCACCGAGAAGAAAAAAAAATATCTTTTCTTTCGTTTTTTCTTTTTTTTTCTTTTTTTCTTCCCTTTTTTTTTTTTTTTTTATTACACAAAAAAGAAAAGAATAAAGTACGAACTGTATTTCCTGTTATCTTTGAAATCATCATAACAGTTGTAAATCAATATCGTTTCGATCGAAAAAAAAGATATTTATCTACAGGAAACATACTCACGCACGCACGCACGCACGCACTAACACTTTTTGTAAAAGTTAATACCAATGTTTCTCGTGTTGTATATCCGTATAATGCATGTTAGATAAATGTAATTTAGCGTTATTAAAATGAAAGTACATGTAAAAGACAGTTTGCGTTTAGCCAGCCGAGACAAGTACGATTCTATTTATAACTGAGTTTTCTCGGATCCGTTAGAAGAAGATGCAAAGGAAGAGGAAGAGAAAGAGGAAGAAGAATAAGAACAATAAGAAGAAGAAAGGGAAGATATCGAGGTGTGTGGTCCCTGTAAAGCTAAAAAGGACGATCAGAGGTATCGCTTTTTACGCGGGACACTCTCATCCGTGCCATTCGAAAATTCATTCCCCCGTGTCGGATGAACGGACTGACGTGTAGGACGAACGGGCGGATGGACGGATGGACGGACGGACGGACGGACGGACGGATGGCATTAAATTGAGCGAAACATAGACGGGAAAAAACCGAAAGAGAGAAAGACACTCTCACGAGCAGCTAATTTTCCACCCGCAGATAATTCTGGATTCGAAAAGGGGAAAGTGGTAACACGTCTGACATTACCCAGCAATCTCTCTCTCTCTCTCTCTCTCTCTCTCTCTCTCTAATGCGTACATTACATTATGCAATCCAACGACTCGCAATGAAATTGACAGTTAGAAAGACTTCACTTATTAGATACCGACAATATATCCAAGCAAAGTTAATGAAAAATTCGAATTATCGGAACACGACGTTTTAAACGTTCAACTCTCATAGCTAAATCGTCCATTATCGAACTTATTCCACCTCTACTATACCTCTCGTCGGTAAAGCTTTACACACACATACACACGCGCATACACATACGCCAACGATTCTACCAATCTCTTTGGAATTAACCGAATTGCAACGTGGACAGAAATAAGTGATCGCGAGCGAGTCGACAGTATGACATAGCTAGAGATAAGCGAAAATGCTAATTACTGCTGTTGGAGATAAAAGACGAATCGATTTTGTATATCCGTAAAATGACTACTGCATGCTTTATGAATTGAATGAATCTCGAGGGAAAATCAGAATTTTGCCTTTAACCTAATAATATCCTATATTTTGTAAAGATACCATTTTAAAATGGACATTGAACAGAGTATTGTCATTAATTAATGTTTAATTATTAACCTTTTATATTTGAGTTACAAATAATTTCAAACTGATAGTATACATCAGAGAGGAAAATTATAATATTCGGTTTAAAGAAGATAAATAAAATCAAATTTTGCGTGTTCGAATTCGTTAAAGATTTATTGTATTTAACGTAAACGCATATCAAATAATATTCGACACTTATCAAATTGGCTTAATAACAAATTGCGACGAATGAGAATTTAAATCCAACCGTTTGGTAATGAAATCTGAAAACAGAAAGTCTCTGGTATCCTGATCACGGACGTGTTCCGATCCTTTGCATCCTTCCTTGTTCATGATCCTTCCAGCACCAATGATGCTCATTAATGCAGCCCGCTTTCCCAACAAATATATATATACCTTTGGATATACAGGCAAATTCGCACGATTTTCGTGTACGTGTTGCATCGAACGAGGATTCCCTCGTTCTTAGTCGAGCGTTTAAACGGTCCACGCAATTAGGGAAGGCGCTTCACGCTTCATCTTTTATTCATGCTCCAGCCCTGCCAACCTTCTCTCCTTGGCTTTGCTTTCTGCTATCCTTCCCATTCCAAAAGATTATAACCGTGCCGGCAACGACACACTCCGACTCTCCACCCCCCCCACTCTCTCTCTCTATCTCCCTTTTTTCCTTTCATTCTCATCTTCTCTCTTCCAAATTCTTACTTGATGTGGGGTTCGAAAAGAGTTTCTTCAATAGTGCCAAGGATAAGTGATTTCGAGCGTTTCGATGGACATGAAAAGAGAATCCCAAAAGTAAGACTTTAGGGTCTTCAGAACTCAGAGATCTCGATAACTAGGGTCTACCGATTCGAAAATCCTTATAAAGAGAGAGAATCAGTAATACCTAATTATAGTTACTTCTGTCCGAAATGTCAATCGTTAACGAGTACCATTTAACTTATATCGTTTCTTACATTGACGAGAACTCTAATGATTTATTTAAGCCTTTCCGTAGAAGAACATTTCATTGATCGTTAACGTGTAACCACAACTGACTAAAGATCTATTGATTTTAGATTGAAAACGGAGAGCCTCGGTGGTGCTTGGTGTCCGAAGAATCAGATCACAAAGGAAGCTAAAGAGTGGTTGGAAATTGATCTCCACACTGTCCACCTTATCACTGCCACCGCTACTCAAGGTCGTTTTGGAAACGGACAGGGTGTCGAGTACTCGGAGGCTTATCTTCTAGAGTATTGGCGACCACGACTGGGTAAATGGGTTCGTTACAGGGACATCAAAGGACAAGAGGTAAATTCTTGGCATCGTTATTACAGTGCGTAAGAAATTTCTTTGAACGTTTCATTTAAAGACGATTTAAATGAGCATTAGTAATAACATTCTGTTTGAGTCAAATGAAAGTTTATTCGGGCATAAAACAGTTCGAAGAGGCTTAATACATTACGTCATACGCTTGAAATAACCAAAGATATCAATAAACCAGTTTAGAGAGTAATACCTTCGTTGATTGGTAACTGGGGTAACCATGATAGAGAACACTCATTAGTACATCTAATTATATTCTCTTGAGAAAGTAGAGTAACTGTTAGCCTCTTTGAAAAGCAGACGCAATTCGCATGGTGGAAGCTCAAAGCATCGGGTTCGTTCGTTCTGTAGTTTACTGGCCACCGATGAAGGAATCGAAGACCGAGTGGAGGGATTAATGTAAACGGCTTATCGCGAAACCGTAAGCTAATTTCGTACCGTTGGATGCTGCCACTTTGTCGGAAGCCTGAACCCAGACGTACCTTAGAGATCGTCGAATCCGTTCAACGGTTAGCCAAAGCTATCTCGAAGCTTTAGGAACGAGCTTTTGGACTGGGTCTCCAATCGAAGAACGAGCCATTACCTTCGTTGGAACGTTATCCTCTCTCATCCATCAAAATCGATTTTCTCCCCGTGCTTGTCTTATTTTAAATCTCTCTCGAGTTTGAGTTTTCACCTATCCTAATTAATTTTATCAAATAACACGGTATTTTCGAAATGAATAAAATCTCGATCGAAAGAATATTTCCGTTCATTGGCAATCATCGTCAACCCATAATTTTTTTCTTTTTTAATCACGAATATTCAAATTCTTCGTCTAACACCACGGTTACAGACAATTTTTCAATTAAATCTTATACAAACATCGATGCCATCCAATCTTTATCGCATATTTTTCATTCTCAGATATACATTGAAATTTCAACTAGATATTCGATCGTTTTCTATTATTTACCATAGTCGTAGGAAGAACTTTATCGATACAAATTTATTCTACCAGCGTTAGAAATCCAAACCGCTCCCTCCCACTCCCTATTTTCAATAAATAACGTATAACGATTTCAAGTATAAGCATAAGATACTAATCAAGTTTCGAATCGTTCGCGTAACGTGTTATGCGTATGAAGATAGAATTACTTTTCCCATTAAGACACTTTAAAGGTTTCAAGTCATTGATAAATCCCCTTAGGCAAGATTTTATACTTGACGCGTCCATCATTAATACCCAATGATCGTTCCCTACACCCTTTATGCTTTTATCATTCTTCTCTTTCTTTTCGTGCTTCAAAATAGAAAAATGAAGAAAAGAAAATGTTAAACGTTCGCGAAAAAGCTTAGCCGCTAGGCAAATTGGCTGACCAATCAATGCCCGTCCACTGTCCAGTTACGATCTCTTATTAATATTGATGAACCAATTGCATTGGCGCTAATGTGCCAAGGGCTTTAACTCTACCTTTCTCTCTCTCTCTCTCTCTCTCTCTCTCTCTTTCTTCTACTGCTGCCCATCTTTCCAAAGGTGATTCGAACAAACGATTGGATTCATGATTATTCACTGCTTTCTGATTATTAATCGTCTGGCGACCTTAAACTCGCATACTGATGTATATCACGAACAAATTTTTAGTCTCCGTTGATTAAAATAAATATTAAAAGATATCGAAAGAAAGAAAGAAAGCAAGAAAGAAAGAGAGAGAGAGAGAAATTGAGACAAAATTTATTCTCAATTCTCTCTTCTAAGAATAAAAAAAGAAAAAGAGAATACGATACTCGATAAAGCAAATCAAATTCCATCTGCGAAAACAATTTGAAGTCTTCATTCTTGCCTGCGGTTGATTCCCGTGAGAAATTGCTAAAACGTGGAATGTTTTAATTAAAAAAGATCTAATTAGAATAGGTATAAAAAGGGAAAGGGGTGGGGTGGGAAGAGGAGGAGGAGAAGGAGGAGAAGAATCTTTCTCTTCTTTTATTCTCTCTCTTTCTATTTTCATATTTTTTCTTTCTTTCTTTCTTTCTTTCTTTCTTTCCTTCCTTCTTTTTCCCTCTTATTCTCGCCGTTGTAGGTGGCAAACTTAAGTCACGAGCAAAAGCGCTTCTCCTTTGATCGTTCGTTTCCCAAATTACTCGCGTCTTCTCGTCCATCTTTTCTCGTTCGTATTTCTTTTCTTTGGGGGAAAAGAAAAGAAAAAGAAAAGAAAAAAAAAACAAAGAGAGTTTAAGAAAAAATAAAAGAGAAAAACATATATAATAGTAATAATTATAAAAGTAACAATAATAATAATATTAATAATAATAATAATCATCATGCGATCATCAACGACGAAATAAGGGGTTCTAGCGGGAGCTTCAAAAGACCGACAGAAGTAATTAAGGCTCGTGAAGTCGGTCGCCTTTCAAACCTTTCCCTTTCCCTTGAACACGAGTCGCCTTAATAATAAATAGTCGCGTCAAACAGAACGACCTGGGCTCTCATTAGCCTCTTATATGTACACGCATACAGAGTTCATACATACATGCGTATACAGGAGAGGAAACAGCAGCAACTGCAGCAGACAAACGCACAAACGCATAGACATTTTGTTGTACTGCACGTTTCGTATACTTTTCGTAAAACTTCCATCATCGACTGGCACGAGATTAAATAGCTTTTCCCGGAATCTCTCGTGACGTAAATTCGTTGCAACTGCATCCTCGTAGCATACACCCGAGTTGCACTTGCGCTATGCAGCAGTTTCCGAGCAAAGTGCAGAAAACTGCTCGTTTTTTTTTTCCTTTTACCAACTTTTCCTTCCCTTGCCTTTTCTTTTCTTTTCTTTTTTTTTCTCTGTACTTTCCTTTACTTTTGACAAACTCTTCTTTTTGTTCTTACCTTTCGTTTTTTTTTTCGTTTTTTTTTTTTTATTTTTTGATATCAAGCTTCCGGTCCGCCGGGAATATTTTCACGTACGTACGTACGCCGCCTCGTTCCTAGACGAAGAGCTTTCATGACGAAACTCCGATAACAAATATTGCGCTGTGTAGCCGAGCGGAAAGATCGTCCTACGCGTTTTACACGCTCGTTGGCTCCTCCTCGTTCAGGAAGGTACAGGAAGAAGGGGGATGGAACTCGATGGAAACGTTTGCCGGATGGATGGACCCAGAGTTTACCTCGTTCCGTGTCTTCTTCCAACCTATACCATTTAACGTGGAAAATTGCAAGTTATCGGACTAATGGCGAAACCTTCAATGGCGATATACTTTTTTCCCCATACATTTCTTTTCCTCTTTTTTCTTTCTTCTTCTTTTCTTTTTTTTCTTATTTTTCCACGATACGTTTGTCCTTCCCCCCCCAAAAAAAAAACGAGAGGTTGCATTTTCTTTATTAGACGGATTTAACCCAAAAAAAATGTCTTATTCCGTGAATTTAATTTCTTTTCCTGTTCATTTTCTTTTTTTTTTCTTCATTTACTATTTTATACGAAGGAAGAAAATTATCGGAGTATTATATACGCGATTACTTTCACAATGAACTCTTTTAAATTGCTGAATCTACATTTATTATAAATTAAAAATTAAATGGAATGGTAATGCGGTAAGGAATTTTTTTTTCCCCTTCCAAGCGAAGGATTCAGTCGGTAGAAGGAAAAGTAAGCAACTCTCAAAGTTAAGTTAGGTTTTCAGTTTAGTTGAAAGCATATACAAATCCTAAAGTATAATATGAAAAAGCTTTTCTAAATAGTATACGGTGGAAAAATTTTTACAAAATCCGTTGGAAATATATTACGTGAAATCATTATTTTACTTTTATTTTAAATAATTAAAATTACTTTATTTACTTGGCATAGAAAACCCATCACCCGTTTATTTAATTCCGTGTCTCCAGAGTGAGAGAGTGAAAGAGAGAGAGAGAGAGAGAGAGAAAGAGAGAAAGAAGTAAATCCATCTCATATATCAGGTCATTCTATAAAAATTTCTTACAATTTAAACAGTTTAAATGTATTTTAAATATTACTTTAATATGTAACACTAGTATGGAAATTTATTTAGGAGGCTAAAGTAAAAAATTACCCTTTATCTAACTTCATATCTACAGAATGTAAAAGATAAAAAGACAGAGAGAGAGAGAGAGAGAAAGATAATCCATTTATCTCTTATCTTTTTACAAAGATTTTCTCACCGGACTAATTAAAATATATTTTAATTTATGGTAATAAGTACGCGAAAATTTTGGTATGAATTAGTTTAAAACGATAGAAAGAGAGAGAGAGAGAAAGAGAGAGGAAGAAAAAAAAATTTAGGGAAAATTGGCAAATTCCCAGTATCTTTGTTAACGTTCCTTGAAACTGACTGCTGCAACAAGACGCATTAGAATGACGTTTCTAAAAACAGGAGAATCTCGAAATCGTTCTACTTTCTGTTCCACTGCAGAACGCGATACTTTTTAACGAGCACTACTTTACTGTGCCGAATTATTCGCGTCTTCTCTATCTCTTTCTCTCTCTCTCTCTCTCTCTCTAAGACACACTTTCGTTCTTTTTCTCACAATAATTTACGATGCTTGGCATGCGCAGACGTATTCGTTAAGACGTTATTACCAGGCAAGAATTAAGCCACGATAATAATGATAATAATAAAATAAAGCTGAAGAAAATTTTCAATAATTTTGAGGAAACATATATATATATACGTGAATAAAATAAATATTTCCGTGCTCGAATGCAATTAGCGAGAGAATTGTCGTGAAAATGCATCGGATAATTGTAATAATTGTTAACTATAAATTGACGTATGTATATCCATGTGTGCATCAATGCATGACAAGCTCGTTTCTACATTGTACCTAATTTTCGACGAACCCGTAAGATAATCTTTCTCATGGTACGATACTTTCGAAATGGTTGTTAAACACGCGGTACGATCGGTCATGTTGATCTTCGTTGTCAGATAGAATCGTCCCACGCGTTTGTCGCATCTTGAAACGAGCACTACTCACGCTCAACGTTCAAGAAATTCTCTATACGTATGTATAAGTATTAATAATACACATACATCTTTCTCTCTCTCTCAATACGTAGAAATATATACTAAAACTTGTTATAGGATAAATCGTCAAACGAACGAATCCAATTACGTCGTTGGCAATGATAACAAAACGATTGATCCGAACATTTAACGAGACTCGACAAATTGATTTTTATTTTAAACGAATAATAAATACATCTAGACAGATAGATAGATTTCATTCGAATATAATATTACAAAATCATTTATTTATAAAATAATGATTTTATTTTGTAATACATTAGTAAGAAAAAGTATATAATATGGTTATTACTTGCAAAGGAAAATTTCTTTTGAAAAACGTTCCATTGTAATTTGTTTCAACAACGTATTTCCAGTTCCATTCACTTCCTTTTGTACGTTCGGTTAAGCTTTATTCGATTCTCACCCTATATTTCCTACCCCCGTCTGAGATACGAGTGTAGTGATTTATGTGGAAGCAAGTCTAGCCGATATAGATGACGACGACGGTCCGATGCTCGTAGTTGCTCGCGTGTTATGGTTTCTCGCACACGTTCGAATCTCATACGTTGAACGAGTGAATGCGTGAACGTAAACATAGGTATACAAATACACGCATACATATACGAACGAACGTACGCACGCACGCACTTCCGTCCCTCCCATTTCACCACCCTTCGTAATTATCGGATTTCCACCATAGTATTCTCTGCGGCTACGAAGAAGATATGGAGGATAATGTGTATGCGTTTCTGCGTGTATTTCTCTATGTATTCGTGAATACGCATGTGTATATGCGTGTATGTTTTGAGAGAGGGAACACAGTTTCTTCGCGTGACGGAATAATGGCGATAGAACCTACTTGCTTGTACCGTCAGTTTTTCTTGTTTTTTTCTTTTTTTTTTTTTTTCTAATTTTCATTTCTCTCTCTCTCTCTTTCTCTCTCTCGCTCTAGAAATCTCCCTGACAGCTATATCATTACATACTCTTTTTTCTTTCCACTTTACCATTCGATAGTACTTTTTATTCCTATTTATTTTTCAAATCCACCGTTTTTATTCAAATTCGATGTTCTTCACAAAGTGTTCTTTTTTAAGATTAAATTTGTAGACAATTTTAACTCTCCTTTGTTCTTTTTCTTTTTTCTCAAATTAGAACAGACAAATATTATAGACACGCTATATTCTATGAGAAGTAGTTGTATTATTGTCGTCTCGATTTGATTGCAATCACGAGGACTACTCGAAAGGAGAATCGTATGATAAACGTATGATTTTTAGAAATACTCGTAGTTGACAAATTTTTGGAGTAAGGTACTTCTTCTATAGTGCACTACTCGTTCATGTCGATGCGAACTTGAGTGGCTGTAACTTGAGGAGCAGCTCGTGACCCTTTCTTTTTTCTCTTTTTTATTTTATTTTTTTTTTGTCTACCTATCGAAGAAACACATAAAGCGAATTTATTACATCGGCGCATATGCGCAACCAGTCGAGTATTATTTTCCATTATTTTTCTTTTCAATACAAATTTTCGTCGACAAATTTATATTTTATCGATAATAATCAATTATATATTATATATCAGAATATATTTTTGTACATAATACATTTGTTCTTGTTAAATAATATCACGTACAAATCTCTGAGAAGAAGATAGTTTATTATCATGTAAATGGGAGGGGGGGGGAAACGTTTAAAGTACCTCAGGTTTTCTCAATTCTCTTTCTATCCCAAGTTTCTCGTTGTTAAGTATTCGAACAAGTGTGAGGAATTGTCAGGTATTTTTTCTTTTCTTTTTTTTTCACTTTCATTCATTCTCTCATAGGAGAAAGAGAGGTCTCCTTCAGACGACAAGTTCTATCGAAATATGAACTTAAACTCTTTCTTTCTCTTTCTCTTACTCGAGAACGTGTTCGCAATATAATTTTACGAGTCCCGTCGGGTATGGCGAGTGCATAAAAGTCGACAGATGTCTTATCTCACGCTCGCGACTCAAGAAAAAAGATGGATAGAAGGTAAGAAAGAAAGAAAGAAAGAAAGAAAGAAAGAAAGAAAGAAAGGAAGAATGAAAGGAAAAAAGGAAAAAAAGAATGAACGAAAAGAGGGAAAAGAGGAAGCTTGTAAAATGACTTCACATCGCGTCCTTGTACATCGTTTTTACTTTTCACACTTCTCCTAAGAAACGTGTTCCACCTGCCCTTTTGCAGTTTCAGTTTCATCCTTAACTCGTCCCTTTTTACCCCCATTCAGAAGATACTCCGAAACCTTATGCTTCGTACGTGTTCACAATATACATTCCTAATGTTCTAGTGTCGTGTCAATTGTATAAAAAGATCCTCATTTTTGTATACTTCTTGCGAATCGCAATACTAACGTTATTATTATTATTGTTGAACGACCGACGCCTTGTATCGGTACTCCGGTGGTTTTCTTGTCGTTGAAAATGCACTTATAGATGGATGTTAGGAATCGTTTATTTATGAGGAATGAGAGTAGGTGAAAATAAATTAAAATATATTTGTTGAGCCCAGTCAGTACTAATAAGTACGATTTATTTGGCTCGTTGCAGGGAAAAGCCTTTCGGCGTAAAAACCCTGGTTGAAATACAGTTGATGATGATGTGTCGCTGGCTTGCCTATCGGCAGCTATCGAGGTTGCTGTTAATCCAAAGCAGACTATAATTCTGACCACGTGGCCTTCTTCCTTTTGTCCCTTTGTTCCACTGATGTAATAGTAACGCAGGAGTGTAGTTCTCTTCGACGTGATCTCTCGCAGGTCTCGTGGTAGAATAGCATTAAAGCGTGAAAGCACGCGGCTTTTATAGAAAAAGACGACGCAACGCGCGGACCAATTACCGAAAAGTTGGATAACGTAGCTGTCGATGCATATGATTGGACTAATAGAAATGGTGGGAGAACGTGTGCTAGAAGAACGAAAGCGCCCTGCAAGGAGCTCGCTGCGCTCCTTTGTTACACCGTAACTAAGATGTTTCTTTGTCGCTATATCTCGGCACGCGTCGATACGTCTCGAAACGTCCAGATGATTCTCACTTACTCGCTTGCGTAGGATTACGCAACAATTATTATTATTATTAGATAAAAATGTGAATTTAACGTGAATATATTTTTTTCTCATTACAAATTTACACCCTTTTTTAAGATATTTATACAATTTATTATAATTAGTTGGAGAGATAAATTTAAAATTATAATTAATTAGATTGAATTACATTGCAACGAATTTATTACGTTAATTATATTAATATTCATTATTATTGGAATTTGAGAATAGAATTAATGTAAATGGGAAAAAAAATAAAACTTTAGGTAAATTACTTATGATAGTAAAATGATAAGTACAAAAACTCAGTTAGCATTAGTAATTATTATCGTTTCTACGAACCAACAATGGTTCTAAACACGAAAGAAGGAATCTTATGGGCAACGACTTCAACGACGACGACTTCGTCGTCGTAGCCACAAAAGGTCGATAACGTCGACGATCACCGCCGTGTCTAACGTTTGACCCCCAAGTACGAGCACGCACCACCACCAACTCGTATCGACTTTCCCCCGGCCCCCCTCCCGTTGCACTACACGCACCACGTCTTGTTTTTCCTCTTGCAGAAGTGAAATCGATGTAGCTCTGGCAAATTGCACTGAGGGAGGGCGTATGAACTCGCTAATACCTACTTCGTATCTCGACTAGCTTTTACTTCCAAGTATTTTCAACTTCCTAAGTAAAAGGAAAGTACATTTTGAAAGGATAAACACAACAATGTTCTTTTAATTTAACTCGTTTGAAAATCCTATAAAATAGTATTCCTTAAAATGAAATAAAGAAAGAAAGAAAAAGTAATCAAATTGACAGATCGAAATGAAAAGTATCATCGCTCATTGACGTTCGCGAAAATGTGGTGTGTTCCGTTTGACGAATGCAAAATATGAAAAAAACTACAAACTCTACATACGTATACGTAGGTTGCATATGTTTTTATTTTTTTTATTTTTTAAATATGCACCAGCAGTTTCAACGAATCCAGTTAGTAATGCAAGAGCGAACGTGATAGGAATTTCAATGGGACACGAATTTAAAATATTTGCAATGGATAGGAGGCGTGTGACCAATGAGAATCAATCACAATGTATATTCCACTATCAAAATATCGCGTTTCATCGATCAGGTATAAAAGAATCGTAAATCGTTTTGAAGAGGAAGAATTTTGGGGAGGGGTGACGAACGGAAAGGGGGGGGGACAAACTGGTACAACGTTCCATGACTACGTAATGAAGAAATAACGTGCATGTATCCATCGTGCACGTTGCACCGCATTATTGCTCCTTGACAACGTATGATACCGACAGCAAAAACGAGGGGAAGAAAGATATTACGATCTCGCACGCTAAGTACTGCAGGCGTGGCTCCAGGTTGCACCGACCAGCGCATACGCGATCTTTGTGCAACGAACTTGAACCAGACTTTTTAGAAAAACTTATCCCCGGTATTGCAAAAACAATCGAAAAAGAAAAAAACGATAATTATTTAATGATTTACTCCCTTTGAGCTATCTCTCTACATGTTAAATATTAAAATTTCATATTTATGTGTATATAAAACGACAAGTAAAACCAACAACAACAAGAAAGTTACTTCTGGAATATTGGCTGTTGTACATATTTCAGACGTAATAATCGATTATTAAATGAACTCCATTGAAAATTTCTACGTTAGACTGAATTCAGATCTATTGAAGTTGAATTTTAAATGGGGGAAGGGGATAAGTTTTACAGTAAAGTAATATCCTTTTACCATTTAGAATAATATAATACTATGAAAACAAGTAGTGTATATTCAAGAATTGCAAAGGAAGGTAAAGAAGGATCACTTTCTATGCACATAGATGTATCGAATAGTGAACTCGATATTGGCGATACCAAAACTGAAATCGATGGTACATGTCCGTACCTGTAAGGACGAAAATAGGAAGAAGAAAAGAAAGAAAAAAAGGAAAGAAGGTCGAGGTAGTAGCAAGAAAGGTGATAAAGGTGTCCGAAGGCGAGAAACGTGTGCCGAGCAACGAAACGTGCACAGAATGTGTCGTGTCTGCCACAAAATACTTTGTCACGCGACCGTGTTATACCCTGTGTTCTATACGCAAGAACTATCAAGCTTACACGTACACACATCGAACACGTACACCAAGTAAAAGCTCTTACCACATATATATATACATACTCTGCAGCTTGCTGCTATCTGCTCACCATGGGCAACGCCACTTCGCGTGATCTCTCGGGACACCATGCACACATACCATTATACATACATTTATACCCTAATACATACTCAGTCATTCCGCCTGTCTTTATATCCCACACTCTTTCATCTCTTTCCCTGAGTCGCTCAACGTCAGATAAAACTGCTTATTTTATTCATAAACTTGGAAAAATCAATATTACAGTCCTCAAGCTTTTTTCACCGTACTTTATATTACTTATATATTATCGAAAATAAATATCATTTTAATAGTGATACGCAAACGACGAATAATAGTTAACAGTAAAATGGAATAATATAATCTAATCTAATCTTATTTTATTTTTTTTTATTTTTTTTTTTAAGATTCTATATTATTTAATGCACTTAATGCATTCTATATTATTAATCAAGATAGATTTATTTATTATACGTGTTCGGAATACATTCGTTTACTCTCTCTCCCTCTTGCATATCATCTTTCCTACCTAAGTTGCCTTGGTATGCAGGATGAAATTAGTCCTTAGTCTCGTCCGATGAAATGGAATGCGATATTCGTCCTTATGACAAGATACCTGGGAGAAGACAACGGTATTCCATGTACCGACTAATCACGATCTACTATGTGGGCTACATAAACGTCGCTACGTTGCGTTTAATTATGGTAAACCAACGAACTATGCATCGTTCTCGGTTGATCATTGATATAATTAAGTTGAATATACTTTTCTAATCTCTTTTCCATTGTAATAATATGATGAATATTCCATGGAAATTATTAAAAAATAATATATATATATATATAAACTAATAAGAAAAGTTTAGTATAATTAGAACTAATGAGATTTGGTGAATCTATTCCAAAGAGAATTCAAATGCCGTGTATGAAAATCGAAATTATTCTGGCCTTTAGCTGACATTCTCTTTCTCTTCCTCTTTGCTTGCAGGTAATACCAGGAAACACGAACACGTATTTGGAGTCCAAGCATGAACTGGAGCCACCTCTGTGGGCTAGCAAGATCCGTTTTCTACCCTTCAGCAGTCACACGCGGACAGTTTGCATGCGGGTCGAGCTCTACGGGTGTTACTGGAGCGGTAAGCTGTTTGCACTTGCCAATTTTCGTGAAACTTCTCGACCCCCTTGGTATGCCAGCTTGGAACGTTCTATTAGCGAGGAAAACTCTATGCGTCGCATAAACACCCACCCATTTTACTACAGGATCAGTTCCCTCATAAATTGTGAATCGTATAAAATATAAATTAGTGTCTTACAGGTATAAAATATTAAATTAAATATTGACTCGATTTGTTTTTCAAAATTATCAAATTTTTCCCAGGTCTAATATTTAATTCAATAATCTTATAGTATATAATTTAATTAAAGAATATTACTTTTTTTTTTGCATTGTCAGACGGTGTTGTATCCTATTCGATGCCCCAAGGCGACAAGAGAGGTAACGAATGGGAGTTTTTCGACGCCACTTACGACGGTCATTGGGACGATGAACTTCGTCGTGGATTGGGCCAATTGATAGACGGTAAAATGGGCCCGGATGATTTCAAAATGGGCTATTATGACGATCGAAGGCAAGGCTGGGTTGGATGGAGGAACGATACACGAAATGATCAACCAATAGAAATCAAATTTGAGTTCGATGTAGTCAGAGAATTCTCGGCAATTCATATTTACTGTAACAACCAATTCACCAGAGACGTTCAGGTTAGTAGATTGGAGTGCTAGGAATGTTTGTTCAAATATGTTTGAAACAATGAACGTTATTCCATTCACAGTTCGCTTTCAGAAAGCGCTAACACTTGACCCGGATTATGTTTCTGTCGTAAATGGGATTACGTGAAAAATGTTTCGCTCGATTTTCGCGTGTCTTGAATACAAGTTGAACGAAACGTTTGGTCATGTATTTTAACTGAAAAATGTGGAGAAACCTCGGGAACCTTTTGTCGATAAAGTGTACTAGACGTAAAGTCGTTGACCTCACGAAAGAATCGTTTACCTTCGCTTTAGCAACGTTGTACCTTTAGCCCTCGAGAAGAATGCGAAGACAGTGTCGATCAACAGGCTTACCCTCAGTGTTCTTTCGAATTTTCTTTCCACCTTTTACCACCAAGTTCTTGGCATCTTACGAACCAGCTGCTGTGGCTGTTACTTGATTGAATATTCTACTCGACGATTTATCGAATACGTGTCCATGGAATACAAACTCACCCAAACGCAACACTGATCCGAGTTACTTCCCATTTATATCATTACACTATTATTACCTTTCACGATTAATGACACCTTGTTCGACTATATTGGATCTTGGAGTCAATTTTCGTGCTGATCAATTTCATATTTTTTCGAAATCATATTACACGGTAACATCTTTATTGTTTAAGAAGTGGTTGGATATATCTTCTATAAGTTTAGTTTGGAAAACTTTGGAAATGTTCAATACGGATAGCACAACTTTAAGTTTGCGAACATATACTTCCATGTATTTAGAAAGTTACAAGTAAAGATGTAGAGAAGTAAAGAACAGCGAAACAAAATATTGAATATTACACATTGCAATATTATCGGTAATGTTTTGTTAATATTATTCTAATGTAATACGATACAATATATTTTATATATATATATATATAGGAAATTGTATATTTATGTAGATATATTTGTATTGGCATATACATGCAACATCTATACGAGCCCAAGTTATGTACCATTTGCGCGTTGCGCGCGTATTTCACTAGGCTCGCAATAAATCCGCTTTGAACGCGCTCGCGTGCGCGCACTTTCCATAGCTCTCTATAGTGCATTTAAATGTTTGACGGCGCGTGCGATGAAATATGCATGGGAGATTATTGAACGTTGCCAGAAACGGAAAGCCCCCGACTTTTGATCAAAACAGAATCGTTCTCGGCGAATGGTTCTTGTCGATTTAAAAATTCGTCCTGCCAGGGATTGTTGTAGGAAAAGCTCCGACTAGGGGGCTGGGGGGAAGGGGGAAGGGAGACAGTCAAGGTAAAGGGGAATGAAAAGTGTCGTTAATCTAACCAATCTTTTTTTTTTTCCGGAATTAAGGAAAATGAAAAATTGGTTACACGGTTCTTTTTTTCAGAAAACTGATGGAAAATAAAATCGTTCAAATTGCATTGTATCTAATGGTTTGGAATTTATATTTTTTGTTTAACTACCGAGATAAAAAATTTCATCGCAGAAACGATTATGAAAATTATTCAAATTATGTGTGTCGCGTATTATCAGAATAATCTTCAGTTAACGACAGGGGTAACGAGTCAGGTTTAACGTACTGAGCGTTTAATTGTTGATTCGAAGACATTTAGCTACGTGCTCATGGCATTTCGATGCCACCTGAACCCCTCATAGTGTTATTTCGCCTAATCTCACCTACTTTCGACTAGATCGATATTCTCGCGACACTTTCCGAGGCGTTACGCGCAGGATCGCTTCCGTTTCTCGTCAAAGTGCATAAATTAACGTGATTACACCTTCCCTACCCTTACCATAACCATCCTTCTAAGCCTTCGAGTCTGTTATTTTTATTTTTTTTATTTTTTTTTTTTTATTTACGAATGCTCTTTTCAGACCCCGTCGTACACCAGTTGATCTGTTGAATCCACTCGGGGTAGATTATCAAAATTTAATGTAACGCATAAAATCTTATGGCCGACTAATGGATCGAAAAAGGGGGGAAACTTCTCTTATTCTTCTTTACCAACTAAAGTAAAGAAAATATGTTTCTTTTAAAAGAATTTCGTGAAAGATCTTTAAAACTTTTCGTTACTGACGACTCGCCGATGCTCTTGTTTTAAGATTAAAGAACTAGGATTAAAGAACTTTCTTTTTTTCTTTTTTTGAAGTAAGAAGAAGAAGAAGAAGAAGAAAAATAAAATGCCAGATATAGAAGATTATTTTTGAAAATAAATAAATATTCTAGGTTTCTCTCTCCTTCCTGATATTCGTAAATCTTAAATAAATATTTTTCTTTTCTTTTTTTCATTTCTTTTAAACATATTTTATTTTATTTTATTTTAAATCAGACTTACTTGACTAAAACGACTGTAGGTAACAACAAATAACATAGAAAAAGATAAAATTTAAAATTTCGATTCTATTCGTAAATCGTACGTTACAAGAAAGTTTTATGGAATCTTACGACGCGACGGTTTCTATATGGCATTTTACTTTAGCATATCGATATCGGAATGTCTATACTGTTACCAACAGATACCGGCCACTTTTCAGGCACACGATACCATTTTCCGCTTGTATGTACACCGAGAGGAACGTTGCCGTACGAATCTTTGAGAATTGGTTTTATATAACGGAAATTACGAGATGGACGATATCTACGACGTATTCAATCCAAACTACGTGCAAGAAATATGAATATTTTTACTGAAAAATGCCATCTTCTTCTTCTTCTTCTCTTCCTGCTTCCTTTTTTTATTCCTTGAAAAAAGTTTTTTCCCTTCTTAAACTCCGAGTCTCGGTGGAAGTTTAAGTGCGATTATTCAATATTTCCTTAACTCGCGTTCGGTTGAACAGCTTTGAGCTACGTTATTCTATTTTAGTTTTTTTTCCTTTCATTGTGTGTGTGTGTGTGTGCGTTTTTATGTTACTTTCATTTAATCTCTTTTGGTCTTTTAACTGATATCATCACGACGAATTGTAATTTAATCAAGTGTTATAATGAAATAATTATGAGTGAAAAATGAAAACGTAATATTGATAACGTTATCAACTGATTATTTCTAAAAGATAGATAAATTATCCTCTATTCGTGAGCGTAAGATAATTTAAACATATTCAAAATATCTTCTTCTCTCAATTCTCTAGCATTTCAATTGAACATATTTAGCTCTGGCAAATATGCAAGTTAATCCGTAATTACTTCCTGACATCTATTTTCAACCGGAACCGTTTCTCAAATTCAATTTCATTTCAATCTCTTTTCATTTCATTTCCATGTTATCTCTCTCTCTCTCTCTCTCTCTCTCTCTCTCTCTCTCTCTCTCTCTTGGCAGAGAGTACCTATTCTTTTTCTTATATTTTTTTCTTTCTTTCTTCTCTTTCTTATTCTCAGAAAAACGAACGGATATAAAATTAGAGAGACACAACTCAAGCGAATCGTTTTTCCTTTAACTCCTTCCGACTCCCTCTCCTTCTTCTTTTATGTAAACCCTTCGCAACCTCGAATGATAGTCTTGATTTATGATCAGATCATATACTCCATCGAACTTTAGGGACACATTAAACTTTTATGATGTCCTCAATAGCCACACAACCTTTACTCCTATTATCCTGCGTTTCCAATCCCTTTCTACCCTCATAAGAATCATACAAGAGCTACCCCGTTAAACGTGCATCCACGGGGGAATGATTTTCTCCTGGGATAAGGATGTTTATTATGTAAACCATACCGAAAGAGAATTTTTTAAGAAGTATATACGCGTCTTTCATTGTTTTCTTCTTACAAAAATAATATAATATCAAGTAAATAAAGTATATATTTATTTATTGACGAAACGAATGATTGGAAAGTTAATATTTGTTTTAAATATTAATCGTTTACTTCTGTTATATAAAAAAAAATCGTCGTTATTAATCGTCGTGTCGTGTTGAACGAAGGAAAATATTCAAATCGTTTGCACATAATTCCGATTTATTTTCACGAACGAAACAGGTTATTCAGAAGACCCAATTTTTACTATTTTTACATTTCCTACTACGTTATCACTATTTTTTCTGCAAACGTATATTCCAGATAGGAAATATATGTGTGTATATATATGTATATATATATATATATGTTATATCGAGATTTGAGTGCATTGATTTTTTTTTTTTTTTTCATCTCCCTATATCATAACCGTTCTCATTTTTATTCACAGATCTTCTCGCAAGTCGACATACTCTTCAGTATAGGCGGGCGATACTACAACGGTGAGCCGATTACCTACACCTACATGGAGGACAAAATATTTGAAACGTCTCGTAACGTCTCTATCAAGCTTCACCATCGTATCGGGAAGTACGTGAAATTGAGACTCCATTTTTCCGCCAGATGGATCATGATCAGCGAAGTGATTTTCGATTCTGGTAAGTCCTCACTTCCGTTTGTTTTTTCTTTTTTGTTTTTTTCTTTTTCTTTTCTATTTTTTTTATATCAGAATAAAAAGAAAGGTGTTCAACTTCTCTTTTCAATATCTCGCCGATCCTGTCATTTGTAAAAAAAGAAAAAACAATAACTTTTCTGTTCGTGACGCAAAATCGTTTGACTGGCATGGATTTTGCTCAAAACGGGAAAAGAGAAATATATACATACATACATATATTTTTGTATTCCTTCTTTTTTACTTTTAAGCCAGGACATTTTATTTCAATTCGCCAGGAACGGATCGTATTCGTATCCCTCTTTATAAACCACCCCTTTTTGGATCAGTGCTTGCTCAATAGCCTACCGACCTGTCAATCGATACAAAAATATAGCTTTCGAAAACGATTTCAATCGATAAAAACCGAGTAATTGAGGATCTATTGTAAATACTATTGTCCCGTTACAAATTTAAATTCAAAGATACGTTATCGTAATATTTATTATATTGATCAGACTAGTCATTACCTTTTTCTTCTCGCGTCAATTTTCTTCGTTACTTTCTTCCTTCCTTTCTTTCTTTCTTTCTTTCTTTCTTCGAACGATATCCCTTCTCGTTTCGTTGCTACCTTTTTTTATCTTTTTTTTTTATGTTTCCCTTTTGAAATCGCAAATCACTCACAATTCGATTTAAAGCACACTCGAGGAACTTCTTTTCTATCCGTGTTTTTCCTTCCTTGCGTTTTTCCCGATCGTTTCCTGGAAGAGATATAACGTATTGGTAGCATTACACGCGAGTACGGTTCTTTATCAAGAAAGATATAAAATCATGAAGTACGTCTTCGAAAATTCCTTCCGTTATTCCTTCTCTCTCTCTCTCTCTTTTTTCTCTCTTTCTTCCTTCGTCGTTCTGTTCCACTGAAAGTAAATTCCATCTGATTTAAAGTAGTTCCGTCAGGAAATTGCATCTTACAAAGAGCTTATCGGTGTTTATCGAGGCACCCAGTTCTTCCAATATGGATGTGAAAGCAAGATGATTTATAATCGCGGATATATATCGAATAGAGAATTACCATCTTATTCGTATAGACGCATTGTCTTGGCTATTTCAGAATCGATTTATCATAAACATATTAAGATTGTTCCTCGTTCAATTTTCCATCGATTGAATTAGATTAAAATTCAATAACTTTGATAGGAAAATGATTTTATTTGTGTTTGACTAATCAAGTTTCGTTTTCTTTTTTTCTTTTTTTAAACGTTTATTAATATGAACGTAATTATCGAACATATTAATTATGCGTGGGAAAATGATATCAATCAAATGACCATTTAGGTTTCTGTCACAGATGACGAGACTCTATGAACAAAATTAACAATAATCGATTAAAATTGCAATTCTTGTTGGTTAATTAAATAATAGATATTTTATAAAATCTATCGTAATTTGAATATATATATATTGTAATCATTTTTATATTACCTTAATATACCTGATAAAGACATTGTTAAGAAGAAAATAATAGAGAAGATGTGAATTCTAGATAGAATAAAAAGAAAAAAAGCTACGATAAAGGTACTTAAAATGCATCTAGGAATTAATGAAGCCACCACACACAGACAGAGAAATACAAAAGGTAAGTCCAAATCGGTAGAATTCGAGGAGAATAATAACCCTTAGGCTGAACACAAAGAACTCTCGAAAGAGCTTTCGCACAGTCGAATGAGAATCGTCGAACGATTCCTTAAAGCTCACTTCGTCGGAATCGTTCCGATTAATGCAGACTCATGGTTTAAAACACATTCATATTCACGTTATATTCGATTCGTACAAGCACGTACAAGCAAAAAGATGGCAAAGTACTTCTGTGAAATATATAGAATGCTTTTGAGATGACATAGATAAGACGAGAAGAAAAAAGAAAGAAGGAAAGTACTACCAAACGAGTCAAGAGAGCGAACTTCATGCCGCGATGGTGGGTTGCTAATAACGCTCTGACTCCACTCTCGTTACCTTTTTCTATTTCGCAAAAGACTCATCTAGAAGCTAGACGCCTCTCTTCAATGTATCAGATGTAATGTTGAAACTCTACATCGAATTGACACGCCATTAAGCATTGGAGAATGTATTTTACATAATGTCTCGCGTACGAATATCTGGAGAAAAAAAGAAAAGTATATATGTGAATTTTTACCGAGTTATTTTTTAACACGTTTACTATGGTGACTCTATGGTATTATGGTATACAAACGTGTCTAATAATTTAAGTCGATCTTTTTCTTTTTTTTTTTTTTTCTAGAATCGTTAAGTACAGAAAAGTACAAATAATACAACGAAAAGTTCAACGATGAGTGAAACGAAATACGAAATGTGAGTTTCCGTGTTAAAACAGTGGATTAAACGTCGAGAAGAAAGAATGAAGAAGAAAAAAAAATAAAGATAAAGAGAACATTGTCGAGCTTAAAGGAGATTGTTGTTGATGACGTACCACGGCTTACTTTATACCGAACGACTTTCCCTATACTCTTTACCCTTTCTATAGGATCGCTATCAACCCTTTTTTTCTCTAAACATCCTTCGCAATAGTCCCCTGCACACTCTCAATCCAGACAGGGATAATTTCATAGGGATCTCTTTTGCGCGTTACGCGTGAAATTCATGATCGAACAGCCGGCACCCTTCGTTCGTTCGTTCGTACGTTCGTTTCAACCAATGATATTGTGGCGAGTATATAACGGGTGGGAGGTTGATATAGTAGAAAAATGAAGCAACGGACGTATTGAAGAAAAATGAGTCTTCCTTTAACGACGTACCCTACAAATATGACCGTCCTCTGTACCCGATGTCTGTAAATAATGAACGAGGAGAGTTGAATAAGGGTGGAAAAGAATAGGGTGGAAGAACAGGAAGAAGAAGCTTGAAATTCCTTTAGCGTCGAGAAACGAGTCGGTGTACATCACGGAAAGTCCAATGAATAAACCCTGCACATCGAGATTATAAAAAGAAAAAAAAAAAGAACAAGAGTCGAATGACGAGGAAACTTAGGAATCCGGCGAATATTTCTGTCCCTTATTACCAACATTTTTTAAAATAAAAAACGATTTAGGAACTTCCGGTATCTCGTCAATTACGATCGAATAACACACGGTGATATCGACAAAATTTGTCCATTTAAGATAAATTATAAATTCGTATAGAAAAATGATTATTTAATCATTTTGTTCGTTATTCCATAGGCATACTATATATTTCCATTAAAAAGGGTCTCCTAATATTAAAACATGTTGGAATTTCGTTCGTGCCGTACCGTGACTCGCGAGAACGGTAAAGATTTCTCTGGCCCCCCTTTTTTCTTTTTTTTTTTTTTTCGTAAAAAAGATATCCTCTGTTCTCCCTCGACCATGTAAATTTCATGAAATAGGAAATATTTCCTATTCTCCGTCGTCTCATCCGAAATCGTCTCGCATCACGCAAAAATATTTCACCGTTGGGAATGGTTCCTTCCGTTCTTTAAATATTCAAGATATCGTGTCCAAGTGACGTTTAGCAAAAGAAGATCACATACTATTCCCGTGAATTCCACGAATTCTTTGCCGGAAGCATAGGTTTTCGGTTGGATGATCTTCCAACCAAGGGATGGAAGAAAAAACAGGTAGCAACGGTGGTTGAGGAGACACGGTGACGGTGACGGTGACGGGGACGAAGAGAAGGGTGGCAAAAAATGGGAGGGGAGGGTTGATGGTACCGCATTTCCATACCGTACGGTAAATCAAAGAGCTTTAAAATTGGCGAGAAGAGAGCTGTGCTCGCGACACGGGCCGCGAGATCAAGGAGCGCATTAGTTGCGTTTGACATTGAGCGTCAGCTGCACATGCATGCATATGCACACACACACACACGCGCACGCGCGCGTAACCAAGCCATTTTACTTTCCTACTCATAAAACTATATTCAGAGCGTCTTAGGCATCGCATAAGTCTCTTCTTTGCAAGATGATATCCTGGCTCGAGCTTGGAACGAGTAAATAAAGTCTTACGTTAACGTACTCGGTGAATTTTCATTAAATGTACTCTTAAGTTGGATTCTGATTGGATGTCTGCATGTTTTTTTCTTTTACATACTTTCTTTTCTTTTTTTTTTTCTTTTCCAGTTCGTTTTATTCAATTTTTCTTGACATGATTCGTAATTGAATTTTTATACACTCGTCCGAGTAATTCGATCTTCTCCAAGGAAAAAGTTTTGAAATGAAATGTTGGAAATAACGAGACACCCTGTATACAGGAGGATACCAACACATCTTAAATTAGTAATTCATAGCTCTCGTCGTAAAGGCTCTTCGCTTAAACGCCGTTCAAGTCGTTCTCACACGCGACGAAAGGCTTGCTTACACTTTTTTTCCTTCTTCTTTTTCTTCTTCTTCTCTTCCTTTTTGTTTTTGAACCGCTTAGATCTCCTCGCGGAAATGAAGAAAGGCATCCAGTTGCATCCTACGAAGTGATGATTTATAATCCAAATAACTGTACGCGAACGCGTAATTATGTCTCTGTCATCGTTGCTTCTATTGATCTAACTTTTCTACTTCAAATTCTAAGATATATCACATAACGATTGAATTAAGAAATGTTTCGATATTACTTACAGATAAAATAATAAAATATTTGATTTAAGATACACACTAATTGAAAGAAACAAGAAAAAAAAGTAATAAAAATCAATAAATTTTCATATGTCTCTAGTCGCGTTGAAATGAACCATTAAAAACTAATTTTATCTTTCGTCGTTAGTTACCATTCGTTTGTCGCTTAAACACCTGACACCCCAATAGAGAAAGAAACAATATGGAGGTCGGCATACTCCTTTGTAGTTTATATCTTCCATGTATAAAGAATGTTTAATATCGAATTTCATGCGGGAGATTCGCAAAAGAGAGAAAAATAAAGTATGGTTCAGGCTTGTTGCTCTCACTAACGCTGGCGAAGCAAAAGGATGACGTAGGAGAAACAGGACACGTAAAAACCGATATCAAACGCGATGACAGCTTTGTTTCGCCCGGGATAATCCTGTCGGGAATTCACGGAATACCGCACGCGACCTGCCACGAAGAAAAGCTTCGTTCGTTCGTTCGTTCGTTCGTTCGCTTCTCGACCTTCCTCTGCTATCCTCTCCCTCTTCCCTCCCCTCCTCTTTTACCACCATCGTTAGTTTTCTCTTTCTCTCGTCGACTCTTGGATGCATTTATATGTGTTGTCTTTCCCCTTTACCTTTCCTCATGCCAGTTTGTTTCTTCGTTCGAACTGTGTTTAACAATGCCCGTTGAAATTTCAACTGAAAACAATATCATTCGTTAAAAAGGGATTACGATAGTTATAGAATTATATTTTCTCTTAATAGTTGATACAGAATCGATTTGATATCGCGAACGTCACGAACAATACCGAATTTCTCTCTGTAAAATATATAACATTGTTTTACAGATATCCTAGGAAAAACATTTTATGAGGCTTATGTAAATACGAGCCCTACCACGTCACATTGCTATTTCTTTATCGCTTTTCTTGGATTATCGATGATGCATCGTAGCACAAATAGGTTGATTTTACGCTCCACATGCACGGAGAAAAAAAGCTTTCGCGGAATAAGATGTCGGTCCGGCATTAATAGCTCCTCGCGCTATTTTTCCTTTTTTATTTTCCTTTTTGTTGTCGTTCTTTTTTTACATTTTTTTTCCTTTCCAACACTCGCTATCCTAGTCCGATGCTTATCTTTCAAAGGACCATCCTCGTGAGCGCCTCACGCACGATTACTTCTCTTTGAAGGACGCAAAAGAAAGAGTCCCGGAGTAGGAAACGACACTTTTTTCTTTTTTTTTTTCGTGTCGTCACGTGCACTCGTGCGATTATAATGCGCGGACTAACGTTTCCCGCGTAGGTTTTCCTTCTTTTTTCCCCCCCGGCAAAGTCATTTGCAGTTTCTAAACGCGCATTCTATTTTTGAATAATCTTAGTTAATTATTTTTATACGTTAATTAAAGTTTAACCAATAACCGTTGGTATACATGTTATCTCGATCGTTATTTCGTAACGTTAAGAATAAAATATAATGTTCGAATGAAAATATTATATAATATCTTTTATAAATCTTTTTTTTTTTCAAGACATAGCACATGGTAATTTCACGACCGAGGAAGCACCTACGACGGAATCGCCAATTCAAAGCGACGTTTTTGTTGAAAAAAATGGATCGGGCGTTGACGGTGAATTACCTGTCTCAACCGCGAAACACGATGATCCGACTTACATGGCAATCGTAATAGGAGTATTGATGGCTGTAATATTGCTCCTTGCAGTGGCAATATTTCTGATCATTTCGAGACACAGACAACGGAAATGTTTTGCCAGTCCTATGACTGGAAAAGCTCCATCTCATTTGGGTTCGACCTGTGCCACCGTAGAAAAGGGAGCAGCACTGATGGCTTATACTTTGGAAGACGACGAAAGGTATATACAACTTCAATCTATCGATCAAAGTATAATTTAGTCATCTAAAAGTTCTTGATTTTATCATAGAACCTAACATTAATTATCTTGTCATAGCGATGATCGACTTCTAGACGTTCCTTTAAATGATTATCTCATTAACAGTGAAAGCTACCGCTAACTCGGGAAGGACCTGCAATTAGTCAAAGATCGTTTTTTTGTTGTTGTCGCGTTTTGATAGATACGCCGGGGGTTCTTTGCCTACCCTACCACGTGACCTGGGCAATCGTCTCCTGGATATCGCCAAGCTCGATGACTATCAGGAACCCTACCAAGCGTTGAAGTATGCTCCATACTACAGCTACAGCACCGTCGTTATGGAGATGAAAGACATGATGCTGAACAACAAGGGCACCAACATCAATCACTCAGGTATGCGCCGTTCGAACGGTACCGTGCCGATACATTCATGGACATTCGCTTACATCTACTCCTAGAACATATGACTAGCTTTTGCTGATGGTACACTAACATGCACAAATACGTATCAACGTACAAAGCATTTCCCTAACCGCAATCAATACACCAACCCCCTTCTACATCCGCTCCTCCTTTGCTATATCATCCACAGCAGTGTACGCGAACGGTGCAGTTGACACATCATACGATTATGCGGTACCGGAACTCGGCACGGTACCTCTCCTCAACCAAGAAGGAACCGGAGGATGCCCTAGGACCACTACTGTATCCAGTACGACCAGTGACAAAGAGAGTCTCTTCTCTAAGAATTCTTCTCATAGCGCCAAGACCGAGGACAAGAAGGTCAGTTTCAATTTAGATTAATCATGGCCTCGTTACTTTGACTTCTTGGTCATATCTGTTCCTGCAACGATGTAATAGTATAGATTTCGTATTATAACATATTTTGATTAAACTCGTAGAAATTGATTTCGATCTTACAAATGAAATGATTTCAATTCAAATTAATCATTTAAATTTATTTGTTTCATATATACTTCAAAAGAGAAAATTCGTGTCAATATTTTAGTACCTACCTAGAGGTATATAAAGGTGGAGCCCTTTCATTGAAAACGGCCTCGGTCTAGCCGAGGGAGAAAAAAAAAATTGAAATTAATTATTTAAATCACTAGATTCTGGTAAGAGATTGAAATGTTTTTGGGGTAGATTGGTTCTCGTCCCACGGGTACACTGAGGTCTACCTCGTATCCGGAATTTCGATACAACGCGAAAACTACTTGACTGTTCGACTGTAAAATGGATAAAATATCTGGAAATAATGAAAAAATAGAAACGACCAAAAAAATATTATTACATCGAGTAGAGTGTGTTGCCAATTATAAGTTCCATTTCCGGCACTATATATATACTCAAAATACTATTGAAAATATTTCACATTCGTTTTAGATTAGTTTAATATTTAAAAGTTAGCATATATGTGAAACATATTTATGAAACCTAACTAAGCGATTTCTTCCACTTCAATAGACATTACCACTCTACGTGTGTTCCTGCATTTATCAACATGAATGCATTCCCAGTCAACAAACGATTCCTTTCGCCGTGCATCCCTAGTCTTCCAGATAAAGAAACGGTGAACTAGTATGCTAGTGTTCACTCTCGTATACTGAATGGTATTCTCCGTATCGGATATGTATAGTTTCGGATTGAGATTGATCCGAATACAATACTCCGGCTAGGACGATCCAAATCCGAAAGTGCTCATGTCTATGTCGGTACCCGTCTGTTCGTGATTGACATACGACAGTACCACTCGAAACAGTCAAAACATTTCACCCTACCACCCCCGTTGATTCTCTGCCCTTGACGCATCGGTAGCAATGCCAATCAACGGATCCTCGATTAATTCATCCTATCCCTAACTGCCCTTCTCTATACTCCTCGCACGTTTTTTGACAAAACCTTTTTCCTGTTTTATTTTTCATTGATTCTTTTTCTTTTTGTTTGTTTTTTTTTTTTATTTTTTTTTATTTTATCTTTATCTTTATCTTTATCCTCCACCTCGCACCGGAAATTATTTCAAATCATTTATCAATTGATTTATTAGCGATCTATATACGTAATTTAATAAACACGACAAGATATAATGATACAGTAGGAGAAACGATACATCAAATACATCAGAACAATCTATCGTGAACCCATTTCGTGTTTTACCAACGTAGCGTGATCGTCTATCGTCGATTATCAATGGGTTACAACAGTACAATAGATCTTTCTTCGGTGTTGCAGTCACCAACACAACAGGAGGTACTGTCGGCCTTGAAAAGACGTCTCGAGCAAACTAGCGTTCCCCTCTTCCCACGACATCGCCTTCGCATGCTTTCCAAACTCGCAGAAGGTGCTTTCGGGACGGTAAGCATATTAATAATCTTTTATAATTAGCCAAAGAAAAAAAAAACAAACAAAAAACATATATAAATCAATTTATTAATTTAAATAACAAAAGAAAAAGATATCAGAGAAAAATGATTTAATTGGATTTAGCAATGAATAAAGAGGTACGCGCTTGACAAATTCATTTAAAAATAAAATGAATCCTTTTGACAGCTTCAAATACGACAGGTCGTCGTCTTTGACATTTGTTCGACTATCAGAACAAAACAGAACAGAACAGAACATAACAGAACGAACGAACGAACAAACGAACGAACACGGCTATGAATGAATGGCACGACAAAGTGCTCCCAATTTATCCACAATTTACGAAATGACGGCACTTCCTATCGGGTCGATGATGATCAGGAAATCAATCCGTTTGTTGAGAGAGAAACGCGCAAAGCAACTTCTCAAACCAAAGTCCATTCGCTTGGGCTCGCGCAATGAGTTAGCAACGGGAGCTTCAAGGCACGCAACAATACGTCGATTAACGAAGCGCAGTATTATTCTTCCTGAATACAATGCAACCTCGTCGGCCGAGACTCATCGAGTATGATCAATTTAGAATGTGTTAGCGCGGCTAATAATTCCCTTTTGTCCTCAACCCTTTCGCGTACGAATCGGGTAGCGTTAATGACCGGCTAGACCGAAGTCACCGCTTTCGACACCCTCCTTTCGAGAGTACCGCATCGTCGAGTTTGCGAAAATACACCGATCCCCACTTGTCGATGATTTATTTTCTAGTATGCCCGGAAAGAAAGGGTTAGCAAAAAAATTAAAACAAAAGAAAATTACTTAATTGATATATATATATTTTTTGTTTCGAACGTTGACTTTAACGATTAAGTGTTGATAAAAAGTCATCAATAGCGAGAAAAAACAATTATTCTTTCGTACGGGGTGCGATCAAAGGACGCGCACTCACTATCGACAAAATTTAAACGCGCGGATATCAAACGTATATCAAAACGAGAGATGGATGCATCAAATCTGTACGGTCGATAGGGTAGGAGGGGGGAAGGGTGGGGGAGCTGGTGGTTTAAAACACGCGTCGACAATTTCAAAGAAATACTACCAGACGCCATCAGATTGAAAAGTCTTGAAAGAATTCAATGAACTCGCGAAACATGTATCAACTCGAAAGCATTTCCTTCTTTCTTTTTTTTTCTTTTTTTTTTTTTCTCTTTCTTTTTTACCCCCTTCTTCTAACACACAGCGAGCGAACAATGTAAAAGCGACGACCACCGCGGCAATAATTTTAAAATGCGCGTCGAATTCGATGCGATTCATCTCTCAGCGCTTTTCCCCTTCATATTTTTAAGTAAAACGATTTGTCTAACGAAGAAAAAAGGAAATGTAAGAAGTAAAGAGTGAAAAAGTGAGTGTGAGAGAGAGAGAGAGTGAGAGATAGATAGATAGATGGATAGATAGAGAAAGGAAAAAAAAACACAGAAATCTTTCTTCCAAAGGTATACGTAGCTGAAGCCGAAGGGATTCCTGAGTACGGAACAACGACCACCCTCGGCAAGCGTTTCGTCGCCGTCAAGTTTTTATTACCGGAAGCCAGCGAGAAGGAAAAGTGAGTATACGAGCGCACAAACACATACACACAAGCACGGACACACACGCGTAGGTCGCATGTTCACATGATTATGCACACATGCAGTTTTACCTGGAATCTCGAAATTTGCATTCTCTCGTGTTATGGCATACGCTCGATCGAATTCTCTCTCTTCAAGTCCCACCCCCTCCCAACTTACCCCTCTCATTTTATTCTTTTAGATTCTCATCCTTTTGTTAAACCGATAAACTTTATACTCGTTCCACCGGTTTTCCACTCACGATTTCATATCATGTTTGGAGTGTTGTATTGATCCACGGTAGTATAAAGTATAGAAAAAAAAGAAGCTTATTTTGAAGAAACTTTTCAAGACCTTATTTGAATATTAGTGATAGAATGAATGGTTAATGGGGCAACCTAATAAAATAATTTTACTTTTAAATTAGCTCAAACAATTGTTTTTATTTTGATATATTGACTTTTACGATCACTATATATATATATACACACATATCGTTGAGACAGGATATAATATCTGAGTCGGATTTATGTATAGGAATGCAAAATCGATTCACATCGTTCGGCACGTCTATAAGCCATACTTAAAGGTTCAATAAAGTATAAAACCTCGTTGGTTTCTTTCATGTTAGCCAATCTCTTGTTCACCTTCCCGAAAATATTCTTGGCCAGAGGTCCAACAGTCTGAGCCACGCATCAACGGACACGTCGTCGTCCGTTTGTTCATAGAAAGGAACCCCACGGTGTGCGATCAAGAAACGTTGGCAAAAAATCTACCAGATAAGAGGCCCAGCCTCCTCCTGAAGACGAGAGCCGAGCCGAGCTGAGCCGTTCCCGCGACTATCGCGCTTGGACATCAGAAAAAAAAGCCACTTTCGATTCGCCGAATGGAATAGATTTGCATACAATGACCAAGGAGAGATAGGGTGGACCGGAACTTTGGTCTCTCTCTCTCTCTCTCTCTCTTTCAATGAAAAAGAAAAAGAAAAAAAGTCGCGACAGACAGTCGCACGCCGGCTTCCTTCTCGGACTTCTTTCGTCGACCGAATCTCCTCACAAAATGACAAAGCTTCGTTCCTTAACCCCTCGTTCATTCCAACTCAGCATTTCCACCTTGCCCGTCGTTTCTACCTTTCAATGACAAAGACGAATTACCGTAGCAAGATCTATCTATCTCTATCCGTACGTTTATCTTTATAGATAGATACTTACACAGAACCTGTTACGATTAATCAGAAAAGTAACGTGTGAATTTTTAATCGTTACGAGATATTTTATTTCATATTTATAAAATAATTATATTTTATAAAAGATTCATCATTTTAATAATTTATATAAATGTACACTAGAGATATCACAAATTTCATATAAAATTCGTTTTCTTCTTCTTCTTCTTAGAGCTTAGAATTCTGATCAAATAAAATAGCCTGTACAAAAAATTCGTAGAACCCTTATACATCAAACATAAACTTTCGAAAAGTCGAATAGTCGGGCTCATTCCAACGCTTTGTCTTCGACAACTCACGCAACAAGTTTCCCACCGTCGTCCTCGTCCTCGTCGTCGTCTTCGTCGTCGGGTATAACGTATCGCATCTCGTGACTCCAGCCCTCTCAATTTCAACCCTCCCTTCGTCTCACCTCAATTTCCTTCTCACAAAGTAGTTTCTCTCTCTCTCACTCCCTGGATCGAAACGATCCACCATTTCTCCCTTTCACGAGAGACCCGGAGACAAAACCTTCCGTTTTTCATAGTACCTTTAGAACCTAATGTAACACCATTCGTTACCACACTCTCTGGACCATTCTCTTGGTCCTTGAGAACAGCTTACTGATTGGTCCGTTTTACTCTTAGTTCTCTCCTTATCACTTTACGTTTGTACACGTAAGTATATTTATACAGGTATACTTGTGCATAAATGATAGTTTTTCAAATGTAAACGATGCTATTATAAAGAGAAAAAAAGAAGAAGAAGAACAATGTTAACAAACCCTCCCCAACCTTCATACTAACCAGAACTAACAACGATTCTAGTGGTCATGGTCTGGCAAAGGTCGCGTTTACTATAGATAAGAGGGTTGTTTTATGCGTCACGCTTCCTATCGTCTGATGCAGACTCCGGAGTATACTTTTATACATATACAATGCACGTGTACAGGTAGGTTTTTTATTTTTTTTTTTTTAATCGATCGTTTCCATATATATTCTATCATCCAGAGACCTAAACTTCTCTTACTTATTTCACCTTATTCACCTGGAAACATTCGGATCGTAGAAAGAACTGCCAAGAATCCAAGTCGTTTATCTTAATAAAATGTGAGAAACTACTATAATAGAATTTCGAGATCGAACATCGTCGTTAAGTCGAAATGCAAAAACATTCACTGTTATCGAACTAGGAAATAGAATATGTATATACAATTTTTGATAGTTTAATAATAAGTGCATATTATTGTTTAATATTATAACAAATCAATGAAATAGAATTAAAAATCATTTAAGTGCTATGTGATTCATGTTTGCAACACCGTATAACGTTTAACTATTTTCTATATGTGAACCAAGTTTCGTTTTATAAATCAACCTTATTACCGATACAAAGAATTTTTCATCTTTCGCGAAACAATCGTAGAACACAACTCATAGGAACGTAGTCATAATTCTTAGGGAAAATGCGAATAGTGCAGGTAACAGGAGAAGAGAGAGGGGGGGGTTGCATTCTCGGTAGGATTCTCGGTTTTATAGCGAATCGATAGCAGCAGCCTTGTAGTTTTGTTAACGGCCGCATTAAGCTATCACGCGAGAGTGCCATTACCAAGTCGATCGTAAGTAAAGCCGAAGTAACGAGCCAGCGTTGAACAACATTCACCGTCGGTAAAGTCCATGGCATTACTACTCTCTCTCTCTCTCTCTCTTTATCTTTCTCTATTCTCTGGCAAAAGCTTCAAATTTTCATGAAAAGTAACTCGAAAATGCTCACCAAAATATTCGCTTGTTCGTGTGTTATACTTGAAAAATAATGATTATAAGATTATCATTTAATTCACGCATCAGGCTTCAACCCTCCCACCCTCCCTTGTTTTCATTCGTCATTGTGATCAAATCTTTTAATTTTCAACGCCTTGAATTTAATATTATTAATATAATACATTTATTAAGTTGTGTGTGACACCGTGTATCAATTACGGACAGTTCGATCCATCAATATGCGAAGAAGTCAACACAATTTGCTTCAATCTTTTCAGACAGTCTAGACTTCTTCTCTAAGTAATAAATTATTAACAGGAACTCGATTAAATTAAACCGCTCTGAAATGTAACCTTTCATCTGTCAATTATTCTCTTTGAATATTAATGTCCCTTTTTGATTTAACTTCACGTACTAATACGAATAAGCGTCGCCCCTTTTATAACTCTTTAGCATACGTAAATATTTTATTTCAACGTATGTTACAAATTGAGATCATTCCTCGAATTCACATTTATATATACATACATATACATACATACATACATACATACATACATACATACATACATATATCATACATATATATATCAACCTATCTGCAAAATTTGATTGAAATATGTCGAAACTGTCAAGATTAATATTTTCATCCAACAGGCTAGATTTCCAAAGAGACGTGAGGATTTTGGCGGCACTCGAGGATCGCAATATCGCTAGGGTTTTGGGTGCTTGCTGCCGTGAGGAACCCTACTGCGTTGTGATGGAATATTTGGAACACGGGGACCTCTGTCAATTCCTAAAGACGCATATCACTGCAGAGGATGCCCATTCCATGCCAATCGGTGTTAAGACGCTTAGGTAATTAAAAAAATCGCTTGAACACATTGTATCGGAAGTACTGGAAATTCCATAAACAATCTCATCTCCAATCAAGTTTCCATTAGTTCGATCTCACAGCATTATGTACTTTACTCTCCTTTCAGTTTCAACTGTCTCATCTATATGGCAGCGCAAATCGCATCGGGCATGCGGTATCTCGAGAACCTCAACTTCGTGCATCGGGATTTGGCTACTAGGTGAGTACAACGAAACTTTCTGCGAATGAATCCCTCGGTAGGCAACTCCCCCTACTCCTCCACCTTCTCCTTACCCCCACCCCCTCCACATCTCCCCTATCTCTTCCTCTCTTTCTCTTTCTCTCTCGTGGGGATAACAGAGGATTATGTAGACCGAACTGTCGCGTTTTATCCCGAAAACTCGTCTTCAACAGCGAACGAAGGCTTTTCCTTCTCCGCAGGGCTTTCCTAACCAAGCAACGAGACGAAAGGTCTGTCTACCGGCATTGATTTCTCTTCTTCCTTTTCCTCCTCTTCCTCCTCCTCCTCCTACTCATCCTCCTCCTCTTCTTCTTCTTCTTCTTCTTCTTCCACTTACACGAGGAAAGCCCGTGCCGGTCACATCACTTCATGTCACCGAGAAAATTAAATTATATCGTTTTCGAAGAGCGTGCATTTTCATAAATTCCTAAACAAACGGTGAGCTACTGCCACCTGGGAAATCAACGATTCGTTGGCCCTGATTCGATGTCAACGAATCGGGAATACGCTGTGATTATACTCCTGATTATATTAATTATGCACCGTGATGGGAGCGTGCTAACTCATCCGACAGAATAAATTGTGTTTTAATCAAGGAGCCCCCAGTTACTGCATTTTCTACATTAGGACAACATTCGTTTAGAGTATCTACGTAATACGAGATAAACATTAATCATAACCTCGTTTCGAAATTCACGTTATTAAAAAGTAAATTTGCCTTTTACGAACGTTTTCCCCATTTTAGATTTTTATGCTCTGAAAATGTATGTAGGTATATCATGCGTCATTTTAAAAATCCTGTAATAATATTGTATTACTTTTGATGAACTCGACGGTATGGTATGGTATATGCTTTTACCGGATAATCTTCTAATAAATAATAATTTTGAAATTATATATATATACCGAACGGATAAAAGCATGAAACGCGTATGTATGTATATATGTATGTATGTATGTATGCAGGCACGTAAATTATATTTTCATGTCGCGTGAGCAATTGGAAACTCGGTGACGATTAAGATGAAACAATGCGGTTACTTTGGTTAATTTTCCTATACGTTGTGAAATTCTGCTTAATAGAAGTTATAACTCATTACGTTAACGGCATCGTTACTTGACACATGGAGGTGTGAGATTTCAGGGTTGTTCCCGCATTGCTAGTAAATGGAAATACGTGTCTACGTTTTGAAAGTTTACCCTCCATGGTAACGCAAAATTAGTTTCTATTTATAGGACTCTCCCGATTGAACGATTTTATGTTTAAAAGCAGAAACGTTACGTTAACGTTAACAAAATATTCATTTACACGTCAACGGTGAATAAGTTTTAATGAATAACTATTCGAACATTTTACTTTTCTAGTTTCTTTTATATTTTAAGTACATACATACATACATACATATGTACATAAGAGATAATAATCCTAAGAAAAATTATCTTACGTGAATCAAATCACAAATCAGGATAAACACACGCAGAATTCATTTGCATAAATAACGAAAACTTTATCAACATCATCATTGTTTCAATTCTCTCTGTTATTATTACTTGCTGCTGAATTATTACAAAGCTATCGATATCGATAAGTTTATACGTAGTTAGAAGAGAATCATGAACAATAGCTTTGGAAGAGCGGAGAATATCTGTAGTGAAAGATACCAGTTAGTTAAGCTTGCCAGATAATAGGATCGGATAACAGAGAGTTTCCTGTATTTACGTTATAAACGCAAGGAACATGTATTTTCTTTTGAAAGATAATTAAATATCTTTTAATAATCGCATTGTTGTTCCTTTTATCGAAAAATAGTAAATGAGTCTCATTATTTTATTCATTTTCAAAGAAAACAGAAAATAGTCAATTTTTTATACAGCGACCTAAAAAAAAAAAAAAATAATATCCCTGCATTATTAATGCAGTCAAATCTTTTATTACATATATATATATATATATATACATATTTGCATTTATATACTATCGAACCCATAAAGCATTGCTTTGAAAAATAATATTTCGTATAGAGAAGATATACAGTAGGTCAACGTGAGGGTATATCTTCCTATTCGGTATAATGAATCAAGATAAAAAAAGAGAAACAAAAAAGCAGAAAAAAAGAGAAAGAAAAAAGGAAAGAGGAGTGAAACTAAAGTGAGATATCTCGAGAGATGAATAGCTTCCGTAATAATCCAGGAGTATTCGCGTAGATCGTTGGCATTCGTTCATGTACGATCGCGGATGATCAGCCAAGGTAGAAGACCCTCACGTACCTATCTCGTACGTTCCTGTTATTGAAATGCGGTGGCCTATCTCGACGAATCGATAGAACGTTTAGATGCATACACGCGGCTACGCATCAATAAAGGTCTCTACGTATACGCTAGAAATGCATGAATGTGTGCAAGTAGTGGTAATGCATACACACATGCAGTAGAAGCGCGTGATGCTCTCTCACAACGGCCTGGAACCTAGTTTCCTGCGAAGCAGTGTCTCTCAAACGACCTCCTCGTAAATCTTAATGGAATACCACGAGACGCTTCCTGGGGCCGCTTTCACGATGATATTACGGCTTTGTGAACACTCCCGAGGAGGAGGAGGAGAAGGAGGATGTTCCTGCATCTTTCCTCTCTTCCACCCTTCCTTCGGTATCCTACAAACCTCTTTCTCTTCGATGTCTCGTTTAATGTGACATTTAAATTACTTCAAACTATAAATATTCTGTCGATAATAAAAATTTAACTTGTTATTTATATTATTCTTATCAAATATTATTCTTCTCTCAGTATCAATTGTAAAATATTTCAAATGTAACATATACGATGTATTTGAGAGGGTTTGATTTTCAATAAATCAGTGATACGTGGAATTATGCTGATACCATGTATTCCTGATATACCCATTCCAGAAGACCGAATAAATGTTTGCTTCTCGCTTCTCCGTGTACTACAAGTAGTCAACAGTCAGGTATCTATCTAATACAACTATCACATAACATAGCAAGTACGAGTACCTCTCTGCCGAACTTCGGAAGAGCATCTCTCACAGTTCTCATGAACCACTTGTTCATTATGTAATCATACGAGCATTTGTAGATAGATAACAGCCCTGCACTGACAAAACAGCTGTTATATGTATACGTATACGCGTATAAATAATTACTAAGAGAGATTTATTACTCGACACGATGAACATTCATCAACGAAATATACGAAAAGGGGCTACTTAATAATACTTATAATATGTCTTTTGGATTAATCTTATCATTCCTACGTTCGCGAAACTACCTACTACGATCGTTGACAAACACGAGCTGCGAGTCGTGGACAACTATCAGAAGCGAACCAGCCAATCGCAATGATCGATAAAGCGCAGCTAATTACCCGGACGTTCTGCCTCTAAATTGGTGCTTTGTTCTACCGAAATTAATCGATTCCCTCCATTCAATAACCGTTGGATGCTCGGCTATCGTTCGCTCGGTCATTTGTCCAGCACGAGTACGTTGCTTGTGTTCGTCTCTTAACTATCTCTAAATAGATTTCAATGGAGCTTGAAATTGATTTTGTATTTACCTATATATATATATATATACAAATATCAGATCAGATGAAAATTCTTCTACTACAACTTTTATTTCCATCATAAGTTTGGAAATAAAATAGTGGTTGTTTAATTTGTATCTAATCAGTATTTAGAGATTATAATAGTCTAATTAATATATTTCTGCCCATAGGAATTGCTTAGTTGGAAAGGCTTATCATATCAAGATCTCAGATTTCGGTACAGACAACGAACTATATGCCTGTGACTATTATAAGGTGGATGGAACTGTACCCTTGCCTGTTCGTTGGATGGCTTGGGAATCTATATTTTTAGTAAGTAACGAATGATAGTTGGAATAATATTTTGTTTTTTTTTTTTATAACGATCACTCTAATTAGAATTTATTTGTTAAAAGGGCAAGTATACGACCAAGAGTGATGTCTGGGCATTCGCTGTGACTCTTTGGGAGATCTTAAATCTAGGAAGGCGAATACCTTACGAACATTTATCGAACGAGGAAGTGGTCGAAAGTCTACGAAGATTTCATCGTGCTAACGAAGAAGACGGCTCGGCATCGGAAAGCGGTGGTACCGATGGAACAAACGATCATTTCGATTATCTTCCAAGACCTACAGCTTCTTCGAAAGATATTTACGATCTGATGTTAGAATGTTGGCGTCGGGAGGAAAGCGAACGTCCAACCTTCCGCGAGATTTCCTTGTTCTTACAACGGAAAAATCTCGGATACGCGCCAACGTCTTGATATTGAACCATCAACACCAACGAGGTTTATGATTTATTTTCTGAACATTTACGATTCTCCGATGTTACGAGAATCGAACGATGATTATTCGATTATTTCATCGAATTTTCTTCTATTACTTGTTGTTCATCGGTTCATTCATCGGAACAAATTTATTCGATGAACCTTTGACAACGTAGATCGTTTGGGAATCTTAATCAATGAGAATATCTTGAAATCAATCGCGAACGTATTACACACTGATGAATAAAATAAATATCTTCCAATTATTTAGGAATTTAACTTTGGTATGGTAAAGTAGATGGGGAAAGATATTTTTGACGATTACGTATCTAAGGAAAATAATGTCATCGTATTGGTTTTCTTTTTTTTTCATGAGAGAGTTGTTAGGAGCTTAAAAATCGCGAACATTCCTCTTATTCAGAATTAAATTCTAGAAACTCCCGCTTTTGATTGGAATCGTCAAATTGGTTCGTTCTTTTGCATTCTGTTTTCGAGAAAGAAAAAAAAAAGAGAATACGTTACATTTGAATATTTCTAAGAGACAAGAATATGACGTTGGACTGTGACTTCGACAATCCAATGAGTGCGCCGTGGTTCTTATTAAACTGTTTAATAAAAAAGGCTACTGCGTTTATACGACTGAACGATAGAACGGCGATATACGCCTCTGATGTAATAAACTTAAGATTAAATGAAAAAGAAAAGAGAACAAAAAAAAATTAAATAAATAAATAAATAAATAAAAAATAAAAATATAAAAAAGATAATGAAACTGAATAAAGGTAATGATATAAATTTCGTGAGAAAACTAATCAAGATTCTTCGTAATGTAAACATTTAAGAACAATACAATGTAAAATTAGCTATTAAATACCGCTGTGAACATTCCTGCATAGACGAGTACGTACCTATGCCATTGAATAATTATTTCATTGATATCGATTTTGATCATACGATCGATAAATTCAACACAATTGCTTTCGTAAATTTTAATAGATTTAAAATAACGATTTAGAGCGATTGTTTGTTTGTTTGTTCGCTTGGTTCGTTGTTTGTTGGTTTGTTTCTTTCTTTCTTTCTTTCTAACTATCTTTTTCTCTATTTAATTAAAAATTACATCGACCATAATGGCAATATATTATATTATAACAATATAAACGCTGTGACTATCGTTGCTAACTAATCGAAGATCGCGAAATGATGTGTATTATGTATGTTTGTGTGTGTATGTGTGTGTGTGCGCGCGTGTGTGATCTGTACAATGAAGGATGCGTTAATAATATAAGTATGCGTGTAACGATCTACTTCTCTTCGATATAATATAAAATAATAAAAAAACTAAACCTCTTTTCGAGACAAGTCTGCATGTATATATATAGATATATATACATAATGATGATAAGTAAATTTTATAGAATCAAATGGATGCCAAGCGACATGAATATACTTTCTAAATATGTTTTAAAATATTAATTTAAACCAAATAAAAAATACGACTAAATTTATCGGTGATTATTTAAGTTAATTTTTAATGTTTAACATTTTTTCAAATTTTATTCATTCATGTCACTTGATAGTCGGACACGAGGAATTTAAAAAAATGCTAAGAATTGAAATTCGATAACGTTTTACCATTCTTGTAGTGAACATTGCTATTGATAAATCTAAATGAATCATCGAAGAAAAAGTAAAGATAACAAAAAAATTACATAAATTGAAATTAGCATATGTTCGACTAACGGCAATATATCGAAATAATAATATAACGACAACAGATACGTTATTTAAAATAGAAGAAGGAAATTCTATATGCTAGGCGGGATCAATGATACTAGTATAAATATATCGTGCATAGGACTACGTTTTAATATACATAATAATAAACAATGATTATTTCTTTTGAATATCGCACAATTTCTTTCGGCAATCTTCTAAAATTATTGAAGGTAAAATCTTGTTAACCAGTTCACTGCGAATTGACGAGTATATACGTCGTAATAAAATGACAATATTTTCTGTTTAAGCAGAAAAAAACAATAGTTACCATTTATTATTTAACCAATTAGCTATGCGGTGACATCTTTGAAAAGTGTCTACCTAAATTGTGTCATATAATATAATGAAACGATAACACAAAATATTAACATTTCTGCATGACGAGTATACACGTCAATTATAGCTAAATGATTAAATTGTTAACGAACGAACGAACGAACGAAGCTTTTTGGAAAATATCATTTTCGCAAATGTTACAACATATCGTGCTGTGTTCCTTCGTGCTTATTTCAACGAATGAATAAAAATTTAATAAGAAGTAAGGAAGCATGGGAAATCGAAAAGCAATAGATAACAAAACAAACAAAAAAATCGGATTATATTATACAAGTGTATATATAAATATCTACGTAACGTGCATAATCACTTTGACGAAAATGAAATATGGGAACGAAAGAGTTCAACGAAACAATTCAATCAATTAAGTTCCATTGTATATGTACATGAAAGATATTAGATTACTACGAAAAATATGCTGTTGTCTTTCATAATGCTGTATCATTCTTTCTTCTTAATGCTTTATTGGTAATGCAGAAAAAAAGAAATGAACAACATTGTGAAACGTGATAGTAACGCGTAATCTTAACGTATAGGCGATGTTACCGTTAAAACGTTAAAAATACTATTTATATAAATTAATCTAATGCCATTTAAGGAAGTAGATAGTCAGAAAATTAGTCATATACGTTTTTCGAATATGTTCAATTCGAGCGTGACTAAAATCGAATTTATCTCGTATACTTATGCGAAATTCAATGAAATTTGTGTCTATCTGTATGTATGTCTTTACCTACAATTAATAATCAAACATGATTGGATTAATTTGTTGCAATACTGCAATATTTTTATCATCTTAAAACGAAATTCTTACTTGGTCTATGTTAAATTCAACAAATTTCGTATGTGAAAAATAAAACGAACGGATAGATAGACACACGAGGTTTGATTTTAATAACAACTAGAATAATATGAATAATAGTTGCGCTCGAATTAAATTGATATAAAAATAATGCTGCCTTTGGCTATATCGTTGCCCCTACTGCTAAAGAGTAACTCACTTGTCTACTCATGTGATAATTCAGTATATCTCTTCGTATCTACCTGTACCTAACTAGCTCGATGAGATTATCAGAAACGAAAGGATTACATTTTTCGAGCTTAGCATCATTATTTCGTAAGACAACAAAAGAAGAAAAAACAAAATGATACAAAACTTTTCGTTAGTTTTTTATTTTTTTATCGGAGTATCGGGAAGAACAATAATTAATCCCGTTGCTAGTATATCCGATTACGAATTTAAATTAAAAAAAAAAAAAAAAAGAAAAAACGTAATCCTTTCTTACCTGAATGAAATTAAATCGAGATGACTATTCTACCTTAATAATATGCGCCTTCTCCGCCAATTATATCGAATAATAATTTTTAAGTTCGTTGCGAAATAGAGCTCTGTCAAAGTCGTTAGCTAACGTGTGAGATCGCTACGTGTCTGAGGAAGAAAAAAAAAACGTCATTAAGAGAATAAGTGTGTTAACGTGTAATTAATTATTCATCCAAAAAAAAAACGAAAAGATAAAAAAAGGGAAAGAAAAGTCAAGGTCCCTTGTTTCGCCTCTCTTTGAAATACATTGCGCTCTGTTGTGTAAATTATTATTATATTATTATTATTATTATTATTATTTTTCTTTCTAGAAATACGTTCACTTCTTGTGCTATAAGTCAGTTGAAACTTGTAAGAAAAAAGAAAAAAAAAAAAACGAAGAAAATAAGCGACCATTGAATTTAAGATGAATCGAATTGAATTCCTTCTTTTTCAAAATGAAAAAAAAAGCGCTTCATTTTAAAAAGCATCGTATTTGCCGGTCTATTATGGAATTGAATGGAATCTTTAAAAAAAAGAAAACGGAGTAAATAATTAATCGGGAAGACTGTGAAAAAAAGAGCTCACCTGAGTTGTATCTTCTGTACCGGACGCGGGCAAAAGTTAAAACATTTGTTTTATTTGCTTCAACGTTATAACTTCTTAGACGTGGAATATTATTTCCTTGTCGACGGAAAAAATGAAATGAAGAAATGAGATCCAATAGTGGAAAAAAGATAATGTTTTGAGGAAATAGAAAAAGAGAGAAATAGGGTGAATAAGAATATAATAAGAAATGGAAACACCGTGCCCGTGTCCGTTATTACAATGCTATTTAAAAAAGGGAGAACAAAAAAGAAGGGAAGGAAAGAAAACCTTAATCGTTATAGTCATAAAATTATTTTGTACTAAAAACTGTTTATAATTTTGTATCTAATCTCTGTAAATACTAAACGGGTCGTTTTCGACTTATTAAAGAACAAAACAAAAAACAAAGAGGAGAAAGAAGAAGAACAAGAGGGGGGGGGAGAGAAGAAAAATAAACTTAGGAACAATGAAATAAGTGCGACGCAAGTGTCGGTTTAAATTAGACTGGTTTAAATGAGATCGTCGGAGGGTAATGTGATTAAAATCAAAAGTTATGGTTTTATTTCGTGGTTTTACTGTGACATGATCTTAACCATCCTATCAACCTGTGATCTTGTTTCAAGTGTATACTGGAAGAATATCGTTTTTTTTTTTCCTTATTTTTTATAGACCATAATATATACATCCATTGAATTTATCGAGTACAGGTATGAAAAAAAAAACGATACCACGTGGTAAAATCATAACTTCTGAAAATGATCACACACGTATATAAATATATATATAATTATTTATAATACACGTGCACGGATATACATATGCACATGTATACGTGTGCGTGTGTATATATGTGTAATATAACTTTAATTGGTAGTAAGAGAGTCGATGAAAAAAAAAAATAAGAAATGGATAAGTTAAATCGAAAGAATGTAATTAAATTTCGTATAGAGCGGGACTGGTAAAAAACGTAACGATGTACAACGATTTAGAAATTACTTGTATCATAAACGAATCGACAATTAAGGGACAAATCATAAAAAACTATATATGTTATTCGGTAGCTGTGTATATATAAATATATGATACGACATTATATGTAGAATATAACTAGTCACTTCTCGCGGTCACTTTGTAGAGCACAAAATGCGATCGACGATCGCGAGAAAAGAAAAATCTATGATAGAGGAGGAAAAACAACAAAAAAAGAAGATGAAAAAGAAATAATAATAATAATAGATGAAACAAGCTTGTTTCTAATATTCGATTGAACTTTAAATGCGATCAATAATCAATCGAACAACAACATTCACGAATTTTTCTGCTAACAACTGCGAGAGTATCACAATACATCGGTTTTTTAAAGCACACTCGACGAGAAAAACCGGTATACTATTATATTATAACGTGCAAAAGTATTGAATCGTAATACTTTGGTAATGACTTTTAACTGAAATCATGTTCAGAGAGGAAGGGGAAAATAATAAATTAGTCTCGTAGATGTATGAATATCATACAAATGAATATGTTTTCATTTGACAAGTACTCGTGCATGTATTTCAAATATTTGGTAAAATTATACAACCGTCGAGACTGATTATAAAAAAAAAAAAAATCGTTTCAATTAATCGAAGTTAATTAAATTCGTCTGATAATTCGTTGAATGTCGGATAAAAATGATTATACAAAGTGCTTGCTGTATTTAAAGTACTTACCAAAGGTATATATCAATGATACGAATTTCCTGCATGTGCAAAAATATCAAGACGAAAATGTCTCGTTTTAGAGTCATCACCAATAAAATACCAAAGTCAATACTTTTACACATCAGCATGTAATATTTTCTTAACGGGACAGAATCATTGCTAATATAATTATATTCACATGTTCGTTTATTAATCAGAACGATCTTCGAAGAATAAAATCGAGAGTCATTCTCAACTCATTACAACTCCTATTCTTGGTGTGTAATCGAGCATGAATCCTCCACTTTTAACGTAATATTTATTAGCATGTTCCTTATAGAGCTCAAATGTACGATATACGCGCGAGATCTAAAGAAAATAAAAAAAGAAGTAACAAAAAAAAACATTAAAAAAATAAAAAACCAAATAAGGTTCGTATGAATCGAATGTGCGACGTACTGTAATATTGCAGCCGATATAAGAAAAAAAAAAAAGAAACGGTTATTTGTATGTTCGTAAGGAATATGTTAATGCGTCTCGCATTAAATAATACGACTGTACTACGATCTGTTTTCTGTCTGTGTTTTCTTGTAAAGCCTTTTATAATAAATTAATCGATTCCTTGAAATGCATCGAAATCTGGGCACGTACGAAGCACAACGACGGTTTCTATTTGTAATAAGACAGTGGAACGGAATAATAAACACATTTGAAATGAAATTATCGGTCAACCCTTTTTCTCTCTCTCTCTCTCTCTCTCTCTCTCTCTCTTTTATGAAACACAGGAAATATTAAAATACAAATCACTTTCTAGGTGGAATAAAACCAAATGAAAATTAAATTAAATTTCTACTTCTTTCTTTTTTTTTTCCGAAACAATGAGCTTCTTCATGTTCATGAGAACCCCGTGTTTTACAAAACCAAATACAATGCGAACAATGAATCAAATGTCATTTCTGGCAGCGCGTATTTTTCGTAAGGTAAACGTTAACGTTAACGTTCCACGATGATTCGTTACGACTTAGGAAGTCGTTTTTGAAGAGACGCCGACGAAGAAGTGTTAAAGATGAGGCGTCGGCGCACGGGTAAGCCGGCTCGGCGCCAAAATCAGCTCGCCAGTTGCTTTCCGGTCGGTGTTTTATAAATACTGCAGACAGCCAAAGAGTGCACCGAACACTGGGAGGCCCGTTGTGAAGTTAGTGGAACTTACAAGTTCACCCTGATCGTTAAAAGTTCTTTTATTTTCATTTTTTCTTTTCCTTTTACCGATTGATATAAAGAAACGTACAATTTGTTTAAAATATATATCGTACATTTTATTTTCTCACATGATTTTTCTTATTATTTATAGTATTATAACGTGCGCTTAATTTATACGTATAAGAGAAAATAACGTGAAATGTAACTGATATGTCCTGATAAATTAGCTAGGACATTAATAGCTTTTCATTGGTTCGGTTTGGCGAACGTTGGTTACGTGACAATAAAGTTCATTTAATCATCAACGGCGGCACCATTTCTATAAGTGCAAGTACGATTATCGTTGAGTTTTATATAAAAATTGTAATATATAGAAATGATTAAATATGTGACACGTTTATAGTGCATTTAATATTTATAATAAAAGTGTGCATAAGTTCATCAATTTTATATTGACAAACATTACCCTAAATTATTAAACAGGATGAATTTAATGAAGAAGGCTATGGGTGGATCGATTCACAGGGTACGAGAATTCGAGTTGGAAAAGGTAAAATTAATGAATCCTTTATTGGAAAAATTAAAAGGCACGCACTTTAGTCATCATTTAGAATTAACTATGCCATACGGATTTTCCAGCGAATCGAGTCTTTGAGATCCCGAAATAGCGAGCAAGACTTAACAATACTTACTTACATTTGTCGAAATTACGAGCAATCTCCTTGTTCCTGGCATTAAACCAGTTTCCTTTCTTAATAACATTGCTACTTGACGATCTCGGAAAGATGACGCCACGCGATAGTCTCTATATATCATAATGATTTAATGTAGATATAGTTGGGACAGATTCTTGAATAGTGTCAGTTTTATGTTCATCGTGTTCACATTCAAGACATTGAACTGAGAATACGTAATTGTATTTGTAAACGACTTGCGTAACACGTGCCACGTGATCTCACGTTTGGTACTAACGTTAACGTTGTATAGAATTTTTCACAATTTATTATTAATCTAAATGATAAAACATTAATTACATTTGTTGTATAAACGACTTAATTATATGTTGAAAGTATAATTTATTAAGAATTTTACTTAACGATCGATCAAATCTTACAAATTAATTGTATTAAATTGTTTTCGCGCTAACTATGCAAAGTTTTTCATTAAACAATTTTCTTCTTAGTTATTGAAATAAATAAAAAAAGAAATAAAAAAGAAACCTTAAGACATTTTTACCATGGAACGAACCCTCGTTTTGTGACACAAAAACGTGATGTGTTCGTTAGGTGCCGACGTTAGCATGCGTCGAATTAAAAATAGAGACAGACGATTCGTGCGAGTAGAGTCTACGGATGGTGATCCACGCGTTCAACGCACAGTGATCGTTTAGAGATCGTTTCGTTAGGGGATCTTCTCGTATCGAAGAAGATCATGCAAGCTGCACCTGTTCCTTACACATTGTCGGCCAACGATGGCCGATTTCATCTCGACTTGGATACGAGCCACGTTAACGATATTAATCAAAAGTTCTTCATACCTCAGGTTAACTTAATTGACGAGTTCGATATACTTCAAATCGTCGGTGAGGGATGGTTCGGGAAAATTCTTTTGACCGAGCATCGCAGTACGCAAACCGAAATGGTCTTGAAAGCTCTACCAAAAGCGTACACTGGGCTATCGGATTTTTTTCGTGAATTCCATTACGGGTTACATCTAGCAGCACATCGTAACATCATAACTACATACGACGTTGCTTTCGAGACTGCTGGCTTCTACGTTTTCAGCCAGGAATACGCACCACTGGGTAAGATCAATGATTTACGTTCTGCTACGTGTCTGCCATGTTTCTTTAATGATTGCATACAACTTGTCTCGCAAATTTTCTATACTATATACATTCGATCTGTATTCGTCAGTAAATCTGATGCAACTCGATCAAATAAATACATATCGTTTAATTATGATATTGAAGATTATTTTTAAATTAATTTTTAAACTAATTTAATCGTTTAATAAATACTCGCGATTTTTTTTATTTAGATAATATAACAAAAAGGGAAAGATCCAAAATACGATTAATGAGAATAATTTCAAATGGATAACTAATAGTGAATGATGTATATTTTCAGGTGATCTAACGTCGAACGTAACAGAGACTGGTTTAGGCGAGCTACACGCAAAACGAGTTGCAAGACAATTGGCAGCCGCTGTTCATCATATTCACAGTCGCGAGCTTGTTCATAGGGACATCAAGTTGGATAATGTACTAGTTTTTCGAAGCGATTTCTCTCGTATAAAGCTTTGTGACTTCGGCGAGACCAGACGAGTTAACACTATCGTAAGAAGGCACAATGAGTGGCTTCCTTATTCACCCCCTGAGGTACTACAGATCAAGACCGATGAAACCTACAAGTAATTAAGAACTATACATTTTAAATATACGATTAGGTTGCATGATAGTTTACTTTAATTCTATTTTAAAACACAACTATCTACACCGATTTAATTTTACTACCATCACTTATTTACCAATCAGTTATTCTCACCAACAACACTACATTATACTTGAGTCATCCTATAGATCTATTTGTGATCACTATGCATCACCAATTCTGGACAATTAAAAAGGTCAATTGTCTTAGGCGATGATTAATAAAATTAATTGACAGTTTTGGTAATCAATATTGATTGACTATTAATTTAATGCAATTTTCAGAGCCCTGACATCTCATGACGTTTGGCAATTCGGCATTGTCCTATTTGTTTGCCTGACCGGATGCCTACCATGGCAGAAAGCAGCATTGGACGACCCACGATACACAAGATATCTAAACTGGCACAATGCGACGCTTAACATCGCCAAGAAACCGAAATTATTTCAGCTGATCAGCTCACGGGCACAGAGGTAAATATCTTAACTTTTAGTACGCATGACCACGTGGTATCAATCTAAATTGTTGATGCCTTTTTATTTTTCTGAGTATCAAAAATATATATATAAACGTTAGTAATTTCTATTATTTAAAAATTATTATATTTTGACGAAGTATATATATATATATTAGATAATGTTTCTTAAAGTTGTGCAAACAAATGAGTTAATGGATTCTTGTGACATTATATTTTTGAATTGGCAACCGTTCAAATTAGTTCTCTTTGAACCATAGTCTATTGAAATGTTTTTTGCGACTTTCAAATAATCAAATAAACATAATCAAATATTAACATATTTGAATATATTGACGCAGACTATTTAAGAGGCTGTTAGATCCTAAGGCGGAGAAAAGGCCTGTTAGCGTGTTGGAAGTTAATAAATATTTGGAAGACAGATGGTTAGCTAAATTGGGTGCTGAAAAAGCCTTGAATGGTAAGAAATATGTTGAGATTATTTTAATATCTCTAACCTCATTAATCTAGTTATATTACACGAAAAGTATAACAAACTTGTCCTACTTATTTCAGGTGGTGCTGACGAAAGAGACGAACTTTGTCCATCCATGTACAGTTTTCACAGTTCTTTGGAAGAAAAAAACCAACTGCTGCATACGCTGACTACTTATGGAATTGAAACGACCGTTGATCGAGCTAAAAAGAAAGACCGTATCAGGGAATGGATAGAAGCTAGTGCTATCGTAGAAGAGAACGAAGAGGATGAATCAGACATTAACGAATGTATCGATGCCCAAGAGTTAGAAGATAAGGAACCAGTTTCTATGAGAGGTAGACATTTTCCAGAAATGCATCCACCAAAGAAAGAAACGTCTGAGACTAAGAGAAGAAAGAGACGAACAGAAATGGTAACAAAAAGGCGTTCATCGGTTAAACCCGTTGAAAGGAAGATACCATTCGCTCCGCAAGTTGCTGAAGAACGAGAAACCGTTGCTAGATTTGCTAGTTTCCCTAATGGCGACCCCAGCCTAGCAATGATCAAGAAAGAAGAACAAAACACTGAGCCTTTAGAACTGAATACTGGACAGGTTATCAATGGAAATAAGATGGGATTAAAAAATAATTCAATTATTGATAATACAATATCCTCATCGGCCAATATTAATGATCAGATCATCGACGATTCTCAAAAAGACAACGGTACTACTTCAAGGGACAGTTCTGTGCCAACAACTAGTGGAAATTACGGTAGCAATGGTTCATCGATTGACGTCACTGTAGAAAGAACCTATTCAATTCCTAGAAACAGTGCTGTCAATGGGAAAGCACACGTTGAAAGTCCTCAAACTCCAACAAGGAAGCATCGTGCAAAGACGACGCCTTTTTCGGAGACGTCAACGCGTACGAATGAAATAAAGTTGAACGAAGCAACTAAAAGAAGTCAATCTGTCAGTGCGTTAATAACAACTCAGTCAGATAGATCGCCCTTAGTTGATAACAAAATTGTTAAAAATACAATTCAAAGGGTCTCGTCTATTGTTGACAAAGCTACAAACGATTTCGTTAAAAGAGTATCAGAGTCACCTACCTCTTTGGCGTCGTCAGATCTTCAAAAGGATGTACAATCAACGGAACAGAAAGAAAAATTAACAATTGTACAAGCAACTAATCCATTGTCCATGCCAATTGCATCTCATTTAGTGATGCAAAGTTTAAATGCACTACAAAGTGTCAGTAATACTTCGTTACCTCCTGATGTTTTGCCCTCACGTCCAACAGAAAAAATGTCATCAATTAAATCGAAGCAAACTACTTCGAATATCAATACTTTCGTATCTGGTAAAGATGTTTACGAACACTATGGTATCGCACAAGGTGTTATCATTAAAACTGAAGCTCCCATTCATCGTGGTTCCATCGGTGGTAGCGCTAGTAGGTCAGTTAGTAATTAAATTTTTTCGAATACTTTTACTATACTTTTTCCTTGACATTTTTGACATTAATATCATTGCCTTCAAAAAAAAGATCGAAGAATTCTAAATAAGACATAAATGAAAAGTTTATCAACCTCATCTCAGTTCGTTTTTCAAACGATTGTTTTGAGCCAATGAAAGTCCGACTTCGAAATGCAGAAAGGTAATTTATATTCATACACATGAAGGATAATTTTGACATTCGTACTTCGTTTTTATTTAATCATTGTACGTTTCAGATACTGCTTACATAATAATACCTGTCGGTTGACTAAGAGAGTAATATTAGCATGTTTTAAGAAAAAAGAAATTAATTTCACAGAGATTTCTTTAACAACGAGAAATGTTGTTAATCAAACAAAGGAAAGCTCTTGAAATAACGTCAATTTTATTATGAAAAAAAAGATGAGTATATTTTAATAATAATTATTTGTAATTTTAATATGTCTGATATCTCGTTGTACATATAATATGATTGACAAATTTTAATTAGTCTTGTATAATGTTTTTTTAAGCATCTTTAGAAAATCTTTGTTACTAGATAAGAAAAGAATAATGGTTTATTAATCAATTATATTCCTATAGACTTTAATAATTTTAACTCTAGGCAAGTGCTGTATACGAACCAATTATTCCAAGAATAATAAGATATATATATATATATATATATTATATAATGTATACAACCATTTTAATTTGGTAAAAAATTTGTTGCATAGAATCTTGTCGTTTAGTTTTCAACAATGCGATTATAATTTGATTTCATTTAATTATTATATGACAAATACTAATAGCGATATAAAATAATCTTGATTACAAATCAATTGCAATAAATGCAAAAGTCTTTTCTTTTAAAGACTATGGCGTACGAGGTATTCGAATAAATTTATAAAAAAAAGTTAGACAATTTTTTTACTCATAAAAGTTTCTTGTATTTTTCATTTCTGCCTTATGTATATTCACAAAGGACAATTACAACTGGCTTATAATATAATCTCACCTAAATCTACTCTTATGTCAATAATAATCATCCGTAGTGTGTAGTAATCGGCTTAATTTAATTACTTATATTTATTACCTTTAGTGTTCTAATCTAAGCATACTAATTATAAGCTTTTTTTTTTAACCCTCTTCGTTACACGCATAGCTTTCACAGCTTTTATCAGCCAACAATATTACGGAACGACAGCTTTAAAATTTTTTCCAGTATCAATATCGTTATCATTATCATTACTCGTTACTACTATCATTTTCTCATTATTATTTTTATTATTATTATTATTATTATTATTATTATTATTATTATTATTATTAATATTATTATAATTATTATTTAATAATATTATTATTATTAATTATTATTATTATTTATTTATTATTTATTATTATTATTATTATTATTATTATTATTATTATTATTATTATTATTATTATTCATTAATCATTATTATTTTTTATTTTTATTATTTGTTCATTTTATCATTGAATAGTCTTTCTTTTAATTGCTTCGGAGTTCCTTTCGCTTCGATTTTCGTTTTGGCCTATCGTTTTGGCGAATGGAACGCATCAAAAAATTATTTTGTATATTTATTTATTTATTTATTCATTCACATATTTATTTATTTATTTATTTTCTTTTTTTTTTATTTTTTTTATTAGAAAAATTACAGCTTAACTTACGGTTATTTACGTAATCGTCATCAATATATTAGATTTTTTCTTTCCATTCTTTTTATCTCGCGTAAATAAATAGTTATAAATACATTTGATTTTTTTCGGCGCGTTAGGGCGCGGTCAACCGCCTGACAGACTCAACATTTAATAAGACTTCATTTAACTCTTTTTATCTTTATATTATTTTCATTTCTCACGTTCTTTTTTAAAACAAAAAACAAAATATATATATATATATAGAAGAAAGAGACTAGTGCTCGCATTTTACGTCGATCGATCCAAGAATCCAATTGTGGGAAGATTATTCGAAGACGATCGATCGATAAACAGTTACGATGTATCAATTGGTTCATTCATTCATTTTTTTGTATACAATTAAATGAAGAATTATCATTTATATTTATTCATTTATTTATTTATTTATTTATTTATTTATTTTTATTTATTTATTTATTCATTTCAAGTTACGACGAATTCCAGGATCGATTATATACGAACGGGAGTGATCTGTCAAAAGTCTACCGCTTTTCCCACGCCGAAAAAATTTAATTTCGATTTAAAATTTCTCTTCACGATTTTTTTTTTCTTTTTGTCCAAAAATATATGTACATATATAATTGGTGTATACATAACATTTTATGCGTAATGCCCTGTGAGTGACACGGGGATATTCTTCTTTTTTTTAACCTCCCTTTATTATTTATTTTTTATTTTAATCTTCTTCAATATGATACCAAAATGCAAAAATGGTGAGTTTCAAACAGTACATTCTGCTAATTAGAAATACGTTTCTCATTTATAATTCATTTATATTTGCATTTTTGTATATTTATTTTCCTTTTCTCTTTTTGTTTCCTTTTATATTATATTCGTTCAACCAAACATATCCTCACAATTTCTGCATCTCAGGTATTTGGACAATGCAACACTGACGTGTCCATATTTTATTATACTATTGTTTATTTATCTTTTCAAACTCTGTTTTACTGTAAACTACAAATATTGTTTTCTTTTTCTTTCTTTTAAATTTTATTCGTTCTTCTTCTTCTTCTATTGTATTATTTTGCTTCTTCATCATAAGGCGAACAAGTGTGTGTGTCTTTTATTTTTTTTATTTTTTTTTCATTTTCTTTTGTCGGGTTTTTTATTTTGTCTTTTTTTTTTTTTTTTTTTTTTTTTTTTCTTTTTTTAATGAATATTTGTAATTTTACTTCACGAGACATATACATCGAGTTTTTATTTTCTTTTTCTTTTTCTTTTTTTTTTATTTTCCTTTACTTTTTCGCTATTACACTTACATACGTTTTCTCTACAAACTATCTCAAAAGTTTCTCTTCATTCCTCTTAACTTCGCTTCTTTTTTTAGGACTTTTTTCGTAGGTTTTTTCGTAAAAAACAAAATGGCATCTTTTTGGCATTGGAAGAAAAAATACATTTGTCAACTTTTCTTTCATTTCCCCTTTTTTTTTTTCCTACTCGCGCATTTAGAAGTTCCTTCCAACAAATATTAACTTTCTCCTTTTTCTTTGTTTAATCTCTGTTTCTCAACGTCACCTCATCGTTTTATTTAATTTTTATTGTTACATGTGTTTGCTTACGAATGCGACGTGTATGTGTATGTGTATTAAATAATCCTTTTTGTTCATATCGCGTTAATGACTTCCTTATATACTTTACGTTTACTATTACAAATATTTTTAACCTCTAATTATTACCATTAATACTATTTTGGCATCGTCGCATTTCAATTTCAAGTTTTCATTTTTCTACAAAAAATTAACTTTGCATCCCGTAAGGAAAACGTTCCCCCTTTTTTCTTTTATTTGCGTGTACATGTAAATCCATTTTTTTATATGTTTCTTTCTATGTAAAAACACGTGTTAATATGTACGTTGTGTATATGCGTGTATTAATATGTACGTGCAAATATTATTTTCGTGTGTGTAAAACCTGTAACAGGTGGAAGCAGCTGTTACGTCGCAACATTTGCGTCACGACAGGACGATAAAGTTAACTTTTACTTTTGTTTGTTTATACATTTACATCATTTGGAAGTCGTCGAAATGTAAGATTTCAATTTATAAAAAGAAGATATTAAAATTTTATATGAAATTAGATTGAGACATTTCTCTTTGTTAGTTTCATAATTAAAAAACGAAATAAAAAGAAAAAACATTTCTTTCACATAATTTGTCCGATATAATTGTTACACAATAGCTGTTGTTTAAAAATATATATATATATAAATATATATATAGATATAGATATATGTATATACACACACACACGTTGATCATAATAAAAAATAAGCTATCACAAAAAAATACAAATTATTAGAAGCCTCTTTTTGTAATAGAGAAAAAAATTATTTAACTAAATGGGTACGCTTGTAGGCACGAGGATTAAAGGAATTAATTATTTTATCGCTAATTTATAATAAGTTCCTCGTGTCCTACCATCACTTTTTACTCACTCAGATTTAATTATGCATGTTTAGTCATGTTTGTTTTTACATCATATAGCTTGCCTGAGCGCTTTGGAAGGTTTCGAAAGATTTATATAAATTCACCGAGATAAATTATACATATTATATACGAAGTAAAGATAAATATTAATATAGTTTATTTTTTTAAAGGAGCGTCAATAATTGTGCTCTCGTTTTTCGGATCACTGTCCGTCCTTATGTAAAACAACCTAAAACAATATATCGTTTGGAACACATCAAAATTCTTAAAAATGAAACATTTGTACCATTAATTTTGAAGGATTATTTAAAAACTCGGCGCCGAATACCGAGAAGGAACGTGCATCGTGACTTGCGAGCATCCATTATTACGATACTTATTTTGTCATTTATTTCTTTTTTTTTTTATTTTTGTTTCTTTGTATATGTACGTGTGTGCGTGTGTGTAATTAATCTATCACCCATTGCACGATTTCACTGGATTTCATGCTTAAAATATTTTTAAGCTTTCCCCCCTCTCTCTCTTTCTTTCTCATTATCTATTTGTTTTTATCTTTAGTTTTGTTCTCGCAATAAAAACACTCCTACATTCAAGCCCCCCTTCCCTCCCCAACTCCAACCCAACCCCCTATAACCACCCGTTCCTAAATTCTTATTTTCATGCAACGTTTTTTATGATATGCATTGTAATCGAGATAAAAAGGTTTATTTTATTTCTTCACTGTATTTATTTTCTCTCTACTATAACATTTGACGTTTATAAACGGTAGCAAAATATAATATAGTCAACTAGAGTTAAGAGTGAAAAAAACTCGGGCGTTCATTGTTTATAACACTCACGAGTATATGTAAATACGCGATCTCTTAAACTCTTTATTATTTAGTGCGTCTCGTTTAAATATTCTTCTCTCTTATTTACGAAAATACAAGGTGACAAGATTAAAAAGGATGAAGGTCCAAAAGTCAGACGCGATGCACTTCCTGTGAAGATATCGGCTATAATTATTATTATATATATATATATATATATATGTGTTCTTTCGTATCTTTTATTTTTATTTTTATTTTTTTTTTTTATTTTTTTATATTTTTTTCTGTCAAATCACCGTAAATCACCGAAAGACAATAACAGTTCATTTATTTGCAAGACTATTAATAATAATTATTAAACTAAAAGAAGAAGAAAAGAAAATAAGGCAACGGAAAAGAAGAAGAAAATAAGAAAGAAAAAGAAAGACGAGAAAAGTAAAAAGTGAATTGTGAAAAAACGGTAATGCGATGATAATGCTTGGTTGTTGTGTTGCAATTTCGTTACCCTTTTTATTCTTTTTTTTATTCTTTTTAGAAGGAAAAAAAAAACCTAGATAATAAATAATAGATTAAATTATATTACGTTACTAATTATTATTATTATTATTAAATCTTGTTTGTCTATATAATTAGTATATATGCTATATCGGTCAATAGTCGGAACGATAAATATATTAATGATTCTTATAATACTCTAACTAGTTTATGGTAGGTAATCTGCATTTTGCTCTTCCTTTTCATTTTAATTTTGACTATTCTATGAATATTCATTTGTTTTTTTGTCGTATTCTTAACCCCGCGCTTTTTCTTTTCACGCGAAGAAATATTTATTTTTATATTTATTGGGATCATCACGTTCATCACACACATTATTATTAGTCATATAATTTTCTTAAATAATAATATTCTTTCTGAAGGCTCAGTTTATCCAATTTTTTTACTCCATTCACAGGAGTTTCTTTCCCCCTCCCCAATCAAGTATGAATGGGTTTTCTTATTTATGTTGGTGGATCCAGAAATCTTCTCACTGTCGCACAAGTTTCAGTTATTGTTGCTTTTTGTATATTTTTTTTGTATTTGTTTATTTTTATTATTATTATTATTATTATTATTATTATTATTATTATTATTATTATTATTATTATTATTATTAATATTATTATTATTATCATTATTATCATTATTATTATTTTATTATATTATTATTTACTAATGAATTAGTTATCAATTATGATTATTATGATTATTATGATTATTATTATTAATATTATTATTAATATTATTATTATTGTTATTATTATTATTATTAGCGTAAATATAGCGTTCATGTAACTAATAATCTAAAAATGCATTCAATCTTCTTAATGCCCGATCAAACGGAAAATTCGCAATGTCAATAATTAATAAATAAATACGTCGATTTTTTGATAGGCGTCTTTCGGATAAACACCTATCATCTTCTTCATCTCTGTTTCTTTCTATCTATCTTGATTTCTCTTTCTTTCACTTATTCAGATTCATCCATTCATCCTCTCTCTCTCTCTCTCTCTTTCACTCTTTCACTCATGCACTTAAACGTTCATACGCACAATTTTTTTTTCTCTAATTATTATTATTAATATAATCTTATTCGCTAAAATAAAACATAAGAGACATTTTTCAAATCACTAATAATAACAGTCGCCTAAATCGTTTTTAATTTCGTTTTCAATGTCCTAATCGACAAATCGTTTTTTCTTTAATTATCAATGAAATGATAATAAAAAAAAAATGATAATAAACAAAAAAAAAGAAAAAAAAAATAAATAGATTATTATTGATCACAATTATACTCCCAGGTAAAATTTTGAAATTTTTAACCGATATAAATTCAAAGAAAAAGAAAATGACAAGAAAAATAATGTTTTTTAATTCTCGATAAATATTACATTATCCTAATTAGCGATGGCATTTAGCAAAGCCAGTTCGCTTATATTTCGGGTCCTTAAAAAGAAGAGGAATGACAAGGGATTAGTGGGAGGGAAGGAAGGAGGAATAGATAATATTACAAACACCGATATTCAACATACAATTTACGTTAGACGTGTAATTGGACGAAATAGTAGTTGTCAACGTTTAAAAAAAAAAAGAAAAAACAAAAGGAGAAAAAAATAAACCATACAAAAAAACACGAAATTTTGTAGAAATAAAAAACAAAAAAAAGAAACGTAACACGTAAAAGTTTTCGAAATTGTTAACCCTTTGCACTCGGGACCTCTTTCGCACGGCGCACCAGCAACTCGAAGCGTTTCGTAGCGTATTTGGTGAATTTCTTACCTCTAACTTAAAATGATTACACGCATAAAGTAACACATAAAACTTTTATATTTTAATATTAAATGTATCTTTACATTTTTAAGATGATAATTTCTGAAACGTTATTCTTTGTAATTTTGCATTGTATGGTATTTGAGATAACAACTGCCGAGATGCATGCCCGGCTTGTCAAGTGTCACAATAACGTTCCATGTTTTTAGGGATCAAAAACTTTAAATTCTGCAGTCTCTCTGTCACGACTGTCAGGTTCGAACTAATGCCGAAAATGCAGTCCGGTTCATGGTTGCGAACTAATCCCAGATAAGAAAATCTTATATCCATTTCCCTTTATACTTTATAAGATTATATAGAAAGAGCGTAAGAACCCGCGTCGAAGAAAGTAAACGAAAACAGTTAGTCCCGCGTATCTAATTACCGAAGCAAACCACGTGGTGAGCGATAGTCACCTCTCGAGTTGCGGTAGCACACCCCATGGTGAGTGAGAGTCACCTCTCGAGGGCAAAGGGATAACAGATAAATAAAAAAGAAAAAAGAAAAACGAAACGGAGATAATATAAGATTTGATAACGCCATCCCTACATGCCATATCGTATTAGATGATTGTTAGGAAAAAATGCTTTGTACTCAGCCGACCCGAAGGACGAGTGGTTAGTATTTTTAATAATCCGCGCCTTCTAATCAAACTATTTTCCACATTTTCTCTCACGACATACTTAGTGAACAGCTACAAGTGCAAACGCGTGCATACAAATAAATATGAATATTTATAGAATAATAACAAGCGCAATTTACAAAGGCTATAAAGAGAAAAGGAGAATATTTATCGTTTAATTAGTTATTTTAAGACTTGAGATCATTTCTTTCGTGTGTGTATATGCGTGTACGTGTACCAATATTCTTTTTTTCTTCTTAACTCTTTCTACCTTTCTCTCTCTCTCTCTCTCTCTCAATGATGTATTTATATACATGCATATATGTGTTTTTGTATATGTGCATATATGTATGTATGTATGTATGTGTGTGTTGTGTGTAACACGAACACTTCTGGAAAAATACTTAGCAATTGTGATATATTGATGATGATAGTATACAATTATTGTGCAATCTCTCATGGCTTTCACGAAAATATCGTTCAAAACTAAGATATTAAGCCTACTTGTTTGTATTATCTTCATTTTCATATATATATGTGTGTGTGTGTATGTGTATATATTGTACGGGTTGTTTTATAATGTTCGAAACGTTTCACTGGACGAGTAGGTCAATCAATTGGAACACGTGGCATCGTAAATATGTAAAATAAATCTTTTGGATAATGACGCGCGAAAAATGGAACGTTTCAAAAAATGTCTATAATAATAGTTTATACTGTTTTCATTTTTCTTTCTTCCTCGTTATGGAAAAAAAAACATCTTATTTGCCGTTTTCATGAACTCGGGGGGGCGCGCGCGCGTGTCAAGTGATTTTATTATTTTATTATTGTTTAATACTCGCTTTCTCTCTAGGCGTGGACTAGGTAAGAAAAATTACGATGCTATACCAATAAGAAACCACCTATGGTGATGATGATTCCTCGTTTGCGCAGAAAAACGCGGTTGTCATTTGTTTTTCTTTGTTTTTCTTCTTTCTTTCTATCTTTTATGTTTCAAGCGTACAGTCGAATATACTAAACACTTTTTACTTTTTTTCATTATTTTTAAACGCTTTTTTTTTTTAAACCTTTTTTCTTCACTTTGTGTTTTTTCTAATTTCTTTTTTTTTTTTAAGATCTATATTATCGTCGTATCAAAGCCCGGTGCACGGTAAGACATCAAGTTGATCGCTGCTATTATTTTAAAACGCGGTTCAATCCTCGCATTCGCGATATTATTACACATTCCTGGCTTTCATTTACTTCGTCCCCTCCTACATTTTGTTAAATTATGACAATTATAACTTCACCGATATTTTCCTATTTCAATAATCATATTCGATCTACAGTGACTCTCAGAAATATTCGGACACCAGTGTATTGCAAGCTTTACGACTTAATATCTCAGTTATGTGAAAAGGAATCGTGTCTGTTACTTTTTCTAATAATAAGCGTTTTATTCATGTTACTAAAGACATATGATTAGTTTATAAAATTTACATACATTACATATATAATAGCCATAAATAAAGGAAATAATGCCACATTTTCGGGTCACAAAAATATTCGGACACTATCAAAAATAACATCTTTGACACAAAATTTAACATTAACCACCCCACTTTAATATTTTGTTGCATAACCATTTTGTTTTATGACGTGTCTTAATCGACTCGGCATATTAGAAATTATTTTTTTTACGTATTCTATGGATATGTATGACCATTCGTCTTGAAGCCTTATTTTTAACTCTTCTTTTGAGCGAATGGGCATCCTGCGAATCCGTCGGTTCAATTCATCCCATAAGTTTTCTATGGGATTAAGGTCCGGCGACTGTGGAGGAGGATGAAGAACTTTGCGGCAATTGTATAATAAAAATTCCTGTACAATACGTGCTTTATGCTTAGGATCATTATCCTGGTAAAATTTAAAGTCTTCTGAAATCCCCATTTTTTCCGCACTTTGTTTTAAATTGTTCTTCAAGAGGCTCAAGTAAGCATTCTTATCCATGATGCCATCGATAAAAACTAAATTTCCAACGCCGGAAGTCGACATGCAGCCCCAAACCATTACGCTGCCACCTCCGTGTTTCACCGTACCTCTCATATTGGCAGGCCGAAACTCTGTATTCGGCTTACGCCACACCATACGTCTTCCGTCGAAATCGTAATGTTAAATTTACTCTCATCGGCAAATATAACATTACTCCACCATGAATTTTCTTTAGAAATATACTCCTTTGCGTAGTTTATTCGTTTTCTCCTATTTGCTTCATTAAGGGGTTATATCCACTTGCGAGGCAGAAAAAACGCGTTTTTTTGTGAATTTTTTCCAAAGAGGCATTTAATTTTATACATTAATGAAAAAAATGTACTTAAACAGAATTTAATGTACTTTAACAATCAACGGTTTATTTAAAAAAATATTGGATCCCCTAGCTCCTGTAGATGATCTGCGGAGAGACCTCCAAAAAAAAGTGCTTGGCGGTGAGCAAGATATCTCTGGTCCAAATTATTTGAAAACCAAAAACCAAAAATGTTTAGTTTTGTAATAAATAAATACAGGTAATGATCGAAGGACTAGTCAAAATTTAGATTTTTGACAAAATGGCGGCTGTTCAAAAAAAAAATTCAGTTTTTTATGAAAATTTTTCACTTCAAAGTGGCTTAAAAAATCGAAATTATTGTCCAAAACCTTATTCCTTCGATCATTACCTGAAAAATATATCTGAGTAAGTTGTGTGAAAATTTCAAACCGATCGGTTTAGCGGTTTCGGAGAAATTTTCCTCACCAACTCTGAAAACACGGTTTCGAGATAAACGCGTTTAAAGTTTCGGGAATGATTTACACTAAATTAAAAATTTTTTTTTTCAAATTACATCGTGTCATCTATTCCAGCACCATAAGAGGAACCCTCTGCTTCGTCGTTTGCCTCCAAAATGTTTAGTTGTTGTTGTCTACGAGCCATTCTCCCCTCGCGCGTCGACCCTTGCGCTCTTGCGTCCGAAATTGAGATGCGCTCTGCGTCCTCTTTACTCACGAAGGAATGAGCATTGGGTCCAAGTGATAATCCCATAGCACTCATATAATAAAGAAGAGATGTTTTACCTTCATTAAAGACCCCGGCTGCAATGTTTGCAGCTATTTCCACAATTTTAGAGCCAGCTGGAATAATTTTTGGAGTTATTTTCCATATCAGCTGATTATAACTTTCATTATTGTTCTGGGTAAAACCACCAACGCATCGTTCCAATAATTTTTTGTTACTTAGATCTTCGTAAATTGGAAAAATAGCTGTTGCAACATCAGGTGGTAAGGCCTCATAATCAAACTGCTATCATCATATTCCACGGTTTTCGGATTAAAAACGTTCTTCCGTTTATTTCTTCGAGACAACTGTTCACTGGAAGTTCTACGAGTTTCTCTGCTAATTTTACGAGGCATTTTTTACTTTAATTAATTAAACTATACACACTGAGAAATACACAAACTGAGCAAAAACACAACTTGTCCACGTGGAAGATCACTTTTAACTGATGAGTTCACATATTTTTAACTTAAAATTCCTCAACATAGGTTTCACGTATAAACTAGACCTTTTGTATTATTATCTTAGGGTCCCAAACACAATATAAGTCGAGATCAAAAGTATAGCGGCTACCAGAAACAGCTGCTACTTCGGCTCGTGCTCCGCCTACTTTCGAACGCTCGGAGACGTTCTTACTAATACGCTCACATCTCCGAAACTAATTGTCGGATCGATTTGAAATTTTCAGAGAATATTCTTGAATATATTTACATTCAAAAAATGAAAAAAAAAAAGAAATTTTTTTTGAAAATCACAAGTGGATATAACCCCTTAATAAAGGGTTTCTTCCTAGCAACCCTACCATTATAGCCATGTTCTCTTAAAGTTCGTCGAATTGTTCCTGCCGAAACCTTCTTTTTCGTCTCTTCGAAAACCTCACTGGCTAGTGTTGGTGCACTTAAACATGGATTGCACTTAACTTTTCTTACGATTCTTCTTCTATGTATTTGCCAAAAATTCCTCCTACGTGGAGTCCTCCGGCGATTGGATTCAGCGTTTCGTATCGCCTCTCCCTTTCTTTATCGTTAATTACCGCCTCTGCGGTCCGTCACCTTTATCGTTAATTACCGCCTCTGCGGTCCGTCACCTATCTATCGTCGATCCTGGGATGTGATCGCACTACTCCTGGGATGTTGAATCGTTTACTATGTTCGTTGGAAAAATGAAGTGTTCTCTTAAGCGTCTGGCGAAAGAATAGACCGAATGTCTTCGATAATGGGCCCAGCAGGGCGTGCCCACGCTCGGCGCCGAGTGGTGGGGATATGATCGCTAATGTCGGACTAAGGGCGCGTTTTACAAAATGCTACTTTCTCGCTCACGATCGATTCCGATCGTACATTCTATCTCTCGCGTTTAAAACAGGTGGTCGGCCGATTTAGGGGATAGATTTAATACGATCCTCAGTATTGTATCTTCTCACAATGTCCGACACAGTACTTTTGCTAACACCGAGCATGGAACTTATTTCCCGATACGATTTTCCCTTTTCCCGGTGGAATATTACGAGCTGACGCATTTCAAACGATGTATTTCTACCTTTCCGACCCATTTTCATGAATATTAGAGTTGGTACTGAAGCTTATTGAAATGGTATCAACGACCAAAGCTATGTTTGTATACAAACACTTACCATTCTCCGAAACAGCGGTTTCTGAGAAAAACAGAATCCCGAAGCGTAAGAAGTGTCCGAATATTTTTGTGACCCGAAAATGTGGTATTATTTCCTTTATTCATGTCTATTATATAAAGTATTGTAAACTCCTCAGCACATAAGAACATAAGATTAACTAACTGCTAATTCCTACTACTCAGCACATAAGAACATAAGATTAACTAACTGCTGCTTCCTACTACTCGTATTGTCCGACTGCCCTTTTATACTTTTCCGTCGAACAACGAAGCATCGGCCTCCCTCCACGGGTGACGCATACAGCCTCTGTTCCTCACACTTAATCTTAAGAATATCGATATCCTAAACAAACATCCGCACGCACTCACACCAGTGCAGGCGCCAACGTGCACGAACCTGCATAAGACGTTTACAGTATGTACATTTTATAAACTAATCATATTTTTTTAGTAACATGAATAGAACGCTCATGATTAGAAAAAGGAACGGAGACGATTCCTTTTTAAATAACTGAGATATTAAGTCGTAAAGCTTGCCATACACTGGTGTCCGAATTTTTCTGAGAGTCACTGTATATCCTACATCTTTCCTAATCTCTTTTACTGACTTGCTCTCTCTCTCTCTCTTGTACATTCTCTCTCTCTTTCCCACTTTACACCTTTTATCTACACGTGTGTCTTACTTGCCTTTTTCATAAACTTTCATCATCCGTCTCGTGCGCGCGCGTTAATTTTTTATTATTATTATTATTATTATTATTATTATTATTATTTCTTTTGTTTAACACGTAATCATCTTACCGTGAGTCTAACAAAAGTTTCGTATAAAAAAAGGAAGCCCCAAAAAAAGGTGGGGAGATCACGCGATGGACGCCCTAATAATAATTGTCGTTCGTCAGCATCTACTTTTTCTTTTCCTTTCGTTATTTTATTATTTTCCCCCTTTTTTCTTCATATTTTTTTTCCATTTTCTTCTTTTTTCTTTTTTTTTTCTTTCTTTTAATTATCGATTCACATTATTTCACCGGTTTCGTTTCATTTCGTTTCGTGTATTCTTTTATTTTTTTTATGTTTTGTATCGCGCACAAAACGTATGATAGAAAAATGGCAGTGCAATTGGTTTTTTTTTTTCTTGTTGCTCCTTCGATAAAGAACTAACTCCAATATTATTAGAATAATGCGCCCTAAAATATATTTGGAAGATTCTCGCTCGTTTTTTATTTATTTTTTTTTTTTCAATTAATTTTAAAGTCTTCCCATTATAAAGCATCTTTTGCAGGGGAGAAAAAAATAATATATTTTATATGTACGTCTAAAACGGGTTTTGGAAATGAGTTGATACCGATTCGTGCAATGCCTCTTCTTCCATTCCATCACTCTATCCTTATCTTTCTCTCTCTCTCTCTCTCTCTCTCTCTCTCTCTCTCGCTCTCCTATTTTTCTCTCTGTCTCTCATACGCACTCTATCGCTTTCGTTCGGTTCAACTCTGTATGGATCGTTCCTATTTTTAATGCCGGTCAGGCACACCTCACCAATATGGCTATACGAACAATGATCCCTCCTAATTTCTTGGCTGTATCCAGATTTTGTTAAATTATTCGTTCAAATCCCGGTACGATTCGCAATCACGGCCGATTGGAATCGTACCTTCCGTTGATGGCTCATCCAATTGCTCCTCCTTCTTGATAGGGACCTGTTATCATACACGGATGCATAGGGAAAAGTGTTGTCCAAGTCATAGTTGTATAAGTTGGCGATCGCATCATGAATTGTGAATTTGGTACTGTAGTTATGTGAGGAAGTGGTGGTAGTTTCTCGTTATTCGCTGAACTTGCTGCTGGACTAGTAACTGCCGTAGACACCAATGGTGACGTGTTCGACGAGCTGGTAGTAGTCGTCGTTACAACACCCAATTTTCTCAATCTCATTTTCTCTTCCCATTCGTCCCAACCGTGTCTCGGTCTGTTTAAATTGCGATGTTGGTAAAATACCAAACTGATTCTAGTCGGATTTAAACGATTGGGTTTCTTCAAGGCCGTTGTTGCGTGCATCTCGTGTTTAGCACACTCGAATAAAACACTACCGTGACCCAAAGCTATAGCAACTCCTCCCATTTGCGGATCTTTGAAACATTCCTCGTTGTCGGAATAATCGGCTACCTCGCCAAGCGGTTCAGCTTTCGGTGGTGGCTCGGGAAGTACCGGGAAGTAAGATGGAGGTCCATAAATATCCCAACGAGAGGTTTCCCATCTTGGCCAGCCGGAATTTAAACTCTGATATGGTGGTATACTTTGATACGGATATTGCGGAGAATGGAAGCAGGCATCCCTTTTAGGTTGTTGATAAAATTGCGGAGGATATTGCGGGGCTTGTGGATGATAAGGTTGATGATAATTGTAACCTTCCCAAGTATTTGGGTACGGTTTTTCAAAAACTGGATACGTAGGATAACCGTACTGTGGAAATGAGTGAGGATGACCCAAACTCGACATAGCATGCAAATCTTGAACTTGTTTCATTTCTTCAGCCCAAGCAAGAGAACTGGTATTCGAATTAACGATCTCTTGTCTTCCATCGTGAAACCCTTCTCTTATTTTATCATCGTGCCAATCTGTTCGTTTCTGATGATTCTGATTTGGTACGCATGTTTGTACGCCATTGCTTAAACTGTCCGCAAAAGTATTATTTCTTGTTGGTTCCTGTGGCTTCAAAAATGTTCTTGCAAATGTGTTTGGATAAGCATTGTTGTCAGTTGACAGATGTTGATTTGATGTTGTTCTCGAGGGTGGTCTTCCTTTGGGTATACGGAAAGGAGATGGTTCGGTTTGCGTTTCCCAACAAGTTGATTTTGATTGATCAGTATTTGGTAATCTTTCAGGCCAAGTTGGATTTTTCTGATGAGCCGCTTGATGATTTATTTTCTCCGCCATATTTTGATGCTCGTTAAAAAGGGTTTGATGCTCCATCGATTTTGAAGATTCGGAAGACCATAAATTAAACATATTCCAACTGCTTCCATAACCTCCTTGTTCCGAAGATACGGTTGGAAACTGAGGCGTTGCTGAAGTTTTTAAATCCGGTTGTCTTTGCAAACGACCGAAATACCTTTTTTGATCGCTTGAACTCAAAAGTCCTTGTACATCACTTTGCTGGTCAGGGATTGATGGAAGATTTAATGAACCCTGAAGAAGGAAATCTGGGTTCGTAGCACCAAGTGATTTGTGACTATTACCATCCATACAGGAAGTACCACTATATCCAGGAAAAACGTCCCCTAAATTAGAATCGGTATGTTGATTTTGATATGTAGCATTTCTTCCTAGTTGAACGGATTGCGAAAGATAATGACTTTGTACTCTCGATGAAAAGGATGGCTCGGCTTGTGATTTTGGTAACATAAATCTTGTAGAATTCTGTGATTCTAAATAAGTTTGTGACAATGCACCAGAGTATTTTTGTTGACTAGCATCTTGTCTCATTCTAGTTTGATTGTCCATGTTATTTTGTCCAACATGACGAATGTTATTGGCATTCGTTTGTGACTGATGTATTCGTGATTGTAAATTTTTTTGCATAACATCTAAATGAGTTGGCGAATGAAAGTATCCTGCTCTTGGAGACGCGTTATTTTGTCTGGCATCAAAAATATGCTGATAGCCTCTAGTAGAAGATGCATGATTGTAACTACCGTCGGGTGTTGAGGGATATCCGGAACTTCTTGGGGAAGCCATTCTTGGATCCTGTGGCGTTGATGGACATCCTCTTGGTGACATGGCATAAGCTGCTTCAGTAGGTGTACACGGATGAGAACTTCTTGGAGAAATAGGATGACCTCTTGGCGAATGACTGTAAGTACCTCTTGGTGAATCCATCGTGGAATTTGGTAAATTTCTCGAACCTGGTCTATGATCTTCTTGCGAAACTGTACTTCGTGGTCTAATATCATCCAGGCTTGTGCTATCAGGATCTACTTTAGTATCTCTTTCTAAACCACCAAAGGCATATTCTCCCCAAGGATTTAACCAATTATTTTTTCTTTGATCCAACCAACCATTTCGACTCCATTGTTGTTCACCCTGATAACCCCAACCTTGATACATAGATACTGGACTATCGAGGACAGTTGACGACACCTGAGAACTTTGTAATTGGGCATCCATACCTTCAAACATTGAAGCCATTTCTAAAGATAATTGTGTATCTCTTGCTGGAGCTCTGGACAAATCGTGATGATTTACTGCACGACTAGCTTCTATTATTTTATCGGACGCATTAGTGTGCCTTTGTATTTCTTTTTTATTAGCTGCAGTATCAGGTTCCTCGTCTTTTCTTTTCTTCCCATGCCGACGACAAGGTTGAAGAGGAACCGATCGAACTCTGACTTCACAGGGATATCTGTTAGGATGATCATTTTTTTAAATAATTTTACCGTTCATTATCTGTACCCTTAATTCAACGAAAATTACTTACTTATTTAAAACTTCTAAGGCCCCGGAACGAACTTTCTCTTCTTGTCCTTCTTTTGAACCAAATTCGTCTGTATCATCCATAATGTATAGAGGAAGTACATGTAGCTGTTCGTCTTCAGGTTTCGCCAATGTTCGATGCTTTGTGAGACTTACTACCTATATAAATTAAATTTATTTTACATAAGTATATTATTATAAAAAAGAAAACATTAAAACCACCTTACATACCACAGTGCATCCGTTGTTCATATTGTGGAGGTCTCGATGAGAATGAGCACAGAAATCGATACAAGCTGTTACACCAGAAAAAGGTCTACCAGGTTTGAATCCTAACCGACACTCGCTTGCTTCTCGTTCGAATTGCGTTTGATTATTAAATGCTTCCGGTGCAAGACTCAAATATAAGGGTGACAAAAGTGTAGCCAAAACGTGCATCCTCTCTTCAACTTCTTGCTCCTAAATAAAAATCATTGATATCACATGTGTACCCAAAAAAAGGACAGCTTTTACTAAATTATCTTACCTCGGATCGAACGGATAATCGAAATTTTCGTACAGTTTTGCTTCTTGCATATTTACAACCATTGTAATACATAGACCAAGAGCATCCGAAAGAAAAGCTCGCTCCACAGGTATCAGGATCGAGTCCTTGACAAGCACAGGTTCTCGGTTCATTAGTACCACATCTTCTGGTCGTTGGAAGACCAAAACGATTTAATTTGTGACTCAAAAGGGAGTAAATTCGATCAGCCTCATGGGTTGGAACACCTTCCCAAGCAACCATGGCTACAACGATCCATGCTGTGGCACATTTATGACCTTGTCGATGTTTCACTATAGAAAGGATCTTCTCGTCGATGCCAGATCGTCGTATTATCTAGTAAATCACTGATATTATAATCCCATCACCAGAGTATAATTTAGGTCGATTTGTAATAGTAAACTAATGTCATAGATTTCTAATTAACGACACAAAATATCATTCTAGTTGACTTACCCATTTAGCCATTGGACAGCCTTGAGTGGTCTTGCCTTCCTTCCCAGTGTAGACGACCTTCTCGAACCTTATTGCATTTCCCTTTAGCCCAGTTCTTCTTTCAAGATCGTTCCGAAGATCAGACAGACTTGCAGCCGCTCCGAGATGAGTGTAGTATGAGCCGGGTTCAGGCGGACCTTGTGGTTGAACCTCATTTTATTTACGAAACCGACGTTTCAACGAAAGCAAGCAACAGAAGCGGAAACATTTATGCCATGTATGTTATATCCTTGAGAAGGAATTGGGTTAGGTATGTACACACTTCTCTCTGGATCTCTGAACACAGCGCATAATCGATGTATTTTGGCCGTAATTATTAGTACTTTTGTTCGAATATAATTATTCTTTCGTGTGCAAATATTCATTGTTAGTGTGTTCTCTCAATGTTAGTGTCGTACTGAATACGCAATAGCAACTCACATTTATCGGCAGGAAAGCAGTTGCAGTCCGGTACCTCGGTCCTAACATTGTTCTTCAGTTTGTCCAAATGATCTTGCAATTTAGTAGTCGATGATGCGTTGCCACTTCTTGGACTATTAGGTCCTTCATTCTTTATATCAGAGTCCGATTTCTGTTGAGAATCTGCTAATATTTCATCCCTCGTTTGAAGACCTTGGCAACAACCTTCGCGTAGATGTTCCGGCGTAGGTTGTTCCGTACCACCCCTCCGACAGCACCACGAACCAGTACCTGGTGATACTTTGGCGGGACCACCGTCGCCTCTAAATTTATATTCCGAAGCATCGTGCGACGTTTGATCTGGTTCAGCTTTTACAGGCAGCGTAGTATGGTCTTCTCCTCTAGAAACATTGCAGGATTCAATGTTTTCGGGTATGGCGCAATTGTATTCTCCTATGTTTTCCTGCTTGATGGTTTGATCTGAAGCGTACTTTACCTCCGAACTATTTTCCTCTTTCGTGGATGGCTGGTCTACCTCCATTTCAACGGATCTTTGTTCATTCTCAACTACTACGGAAGTATCTGCGGTCTGTATAAATTCAAGGTTGTTCTCTCCCGCTTTCTCAGTTGTACCCGTGTCTTCTTGTACCTCTTCGACTCTTGGCGTTTCCTTTTCAACGCACTGTTGTTGAAACGTCTTATCTTCTATGGTAGGATTATCGTGATGCTTATTCTGGTCTTTCCATATCTGTTCCTGATTTTGCTCTTGCATATGTTGCTGTTCATCAGAAGGTTTGTCAAGGACTATTTTATTCTCTGTCGTGAATTTCATTAAATTTTCCATAACAGTCACACCGGTCTCTGTTAGTACATTATGATTACTTAAATTGGTTCCACCTCCTGTCCATTCTAATAAGCCACCACCTTCGGGCAAACTATCGACCCGAGGGTGGTGGCTGTATAATAAAAAATTACCGGTCAAATTTTCATTAGATTGCGCCATTGACATGATTGTCGATTGATTAAGGTATTGATCCGTTGTTTTGTCTTGCATTTTTTCTGAATTTTCATGTGACTCTCGTAACCTATCATCACCAACATATTCTCCATTTGATCCAATGATGTTGTTAATATTATGCTGCCCTTGCATTTGACGATGCATATGAAGATGTTGTTGTTGCTCTTGATGTTGTTGCTGCATTTGTTGATGTTGCAATTGCTGCTGCTGCTGTTGTAATTGTTGTTGCTGCTGTTGTTGTAATTGTTGTTGCTGCTGTTGCAGTTGTTGTTGTTGTTGTTGTTGTTGTTGCTGTTGTTGCAATTGCTGTTGTTGTTGTTGCAATTGCTGCTGCTGTTGTTGTTGTTGGTGCTGCTGTTGTTGTTGTTGGTGCTGCTGTTGTTGTTGATGATGCTGCTGATGTAGATGCTGCTGCTGTTGTTGTTGTTGTTGTTGTTGCTGCTGCTGTTGTTGTTGTTGTTGTTGTTGTTGTTGTTGCTGCTGCTGCTGCTGCTGTTGTTGCTGCTGCTGCTGTTGCTGTTGCTGTTGTTGCTGCTGCTGTTGTTGCTGTTGCTGCTGCTGTTGTTGCTGCTGCTGTTGTTGTTGCTGTTGCTGCTGCTGCTGTTGTTGTTGCTGCTGCTGTTGATGTTGCTGCTGCTGATGTTGTTGTTGTTTGCTCAAAATCATTGACTTAAGCCGACTATTAAGATTCACTCGATTCGATTGGGCATATACATTATTTTCGTGATTATCTTGATTATCTGAATATCCATTGTTCTTACTATTATCTGTATTTTGTTGCCACATGATTCTTTCTCCGGAATTTTGCATATCTTGTTTTGTCGTATGCTGACCCCATGTAGGTTGATTTTCATTAACCGAAGATGGGGACCATGTCATATGATTATCCATTTTAGTTTCTTGGGATGGTTGATTTTGCCACGTGGTAGATTGATGGCCAGGTGTTCTCCTTGGACTAGGTTGAGAATCTGGCCACTGTTGTTGAGGTTGCTGACTGGATTCACTTTTCATGCTATTTGGCGACCAGTTGGGTTGACTAGTTGGTGTATCTGGCCATGTCATTTGATTAGATGGAGTCAGTCTTGGATTTTGTTCAAGTTTAGTTTGTTGCGACCATTGCTGCTGTTGTATTTGTTGAGAGGATATGATTAATCCTGAATTTTGTTGACCTGTAATCTGTTGCGTTTGTATTTCAGGACTACTCTGTTGCCACGTATGTTGACCAGAAGGCGTTACTCTTGAACTTTGTTGGGACGGATTTTGCTGATGATCTGATAATTTTGGAGAATGTTGTGGCCATCCCTGGTGTTGTTTTTGAGAAGATGGCGTTAATCTAGGATTCTGAGTATCTCTTAATTTAGGACTTTGTTGCGACCAACTTCCCTGAGTTTGTTGTTGAGACTGTTGTTGTTGATTCTCGGTATTGTCAGACCACGATTGAGGAGTTTGAGGATCTTTTACGGTACCATTTTCCCAACTCATATGACTTCCTGGTCTTGATAATTCTTGCTGTCCTTGAAGCTGTATCGTCTGTTGCTCATTCTGCTGCTTCATAGTATTTTGCATACTCTGCTGCTGAAGTTGCTGCTTTGAAGACTTCTGCTGTTGATGGTGTTGAAGAGTAGAATCAGACCACGTCATATTACTATTATTTACACCACTGATTTTGGAACTTGTATTAGTGTCAGTCCATATATGTCGTTGACTAGTATCCGACATAGCATGTTGCCGTTGCAAATGCTGCTGTTGCTGATGCTGCTGCTGTTGTTGTTGTTGTTGTTGTTGTTGTTGTTGTTGTTGGTGCTGTTGTTGTTGTTGATGTTGTTGAGCAACTTGCGATTGCCACTGATTTTGTAGCTGTTGTTGGCCCATTTCTACGTAGCCTGGATATCCGTTAGAGTTGTGTAAGCTCTGTGGGCCCGGTTGAAGTGGATACCCAGGCATCTCGTTTCCCGACACATTATTTGCAGCAATTGTGGCAAATCCTTTTACTGCGTCCGTAGGAGGTGGCTGTTGTTGCTGCTGTGACGGTTGTTGCGCTTGTTGGGTATCCATATGTACAGAGCTACTACGACTTGTTGGAGTTGTCGAAGGTGGTGGTGCCATTGTCACATCCTGAAAAGAGGATCATTCGATCTGTAACTTAAAATCGATTGCAGCTTTATCATCCGCAAGAAGAGACGCTTACTCTTCTTTGCTATGTAATACATGTGTTATTAAATCAATGATACGATTATCAAGTATTATTATTGTGTACATGTTACAATGAAAACAAAAATTACAATAATTTATCTTCATATTTTTAATACATGTTTTTCACGTATCACTGTATTTGATATGTATTTTAGCAACGAATGTTAAGCTTCGTCTTCAAATATATTATAAAAATACGGCCTTTGCATAAAACATTGGCTCAAAAAATAAATTTCACTAGCAATCCTTACCTGCTGCTGGTAACCGTTAACATAATCCTGTCTTTCGTAACCAACGGGTTGCGTTGGTGCCGAAGCAGGATCCATAAATTGGCCATTTAATGGCCTCTGAGGTGTCGAAGCTGCCGTTTGCGGTGCCACGGGTGTTAAGGGTGAAGGTTGCCCCGTGATTGTATATTGTCCTGTTGTCCCGGCTCGTTGAAATGCCGATTGATCAGTAGTTATAAAAGTTTGCTGTTGATACGCGACTGCAATGATAATTCGAATTAATTAATGAAAATATATTCATACCGTTTTTGTTTAGACAATGACCTTAAAGCATTTCATTTACGTACCTGGTTGAGGATGATAAGGCGTTGCGGTGCTGTACTGAGTGTGATATCTTAATTCTTCTAATTGATTAGGAGCAGGAATTTGTTGAATAAATTGTTGAGGTGGCCATGCAGCTGGCGTGGTTTCGACTGCGACTGCACCCACAGGACCAACTCCCTGATGCCATACTGTATTACCGAAACCAGCTGCCGGCCGAAAACCGGCACTAGAATCTCCATAAAATGGCACTACTCCGGGAGACTAGAAAAATATATGAATTTACACGATATAATAGATCTGATATAGTCACTTAAATCGAAAATAGTGCATATTAACTTTTTTACATTTAATTCTTATTTGACCATTTGGATTCGATGAGTATTTATTAATTACATTAAATACAATTGTAACATTTTCCAGATAGTACAAAACAAACTGTTTAGCAGAACCACGATTGTTACTTGTCACTATTCGATAAACTGTTATCGAATTACGACAATAATCCCATCAACGAATGACCAAAGAAGATGAATTTCGTCGTTACATCCTACAACCGGACATCCCAGGGGTAGATTGATTTAGCGACAATCGATCTAAACACGGAATACGCTCGAAACGTTATATCGCATCAATTGGGTATTAATTCATGAGCGACAAAAAGGAAAGCATATGTTCATTGAATAACTTAATGTCCGTTGAATATGAATGCATTCATTGTATTGGTTTGCAATTGATGAGCTTTAAGCCCATTAACATTGAATGTATTTACAGAAGATCGACCATTTGAAATATTGGATTAGCTAATTTTGAATTCCTTCCATTTCATTGTTAGTAACGATCACGAAATACCCATTCCCGTGATATTCTAGTTTCTTTTTTCCTCAATAAGAAAAAAAAAGGAAGTCAGAAGAAAAAAAAAAGAAAGAAAAGAAAAGGACAGCAATCCAGGAGGATATCTGCAGGTCTCTTTGATCCAAGAGCATAAACCACTTAAACGAATCGCTCCTTTCGTTCGTAGGATCGATAAATAGAGGGGTAGTAGTAGTGAGCTTGAGAAACTCCGTGAAAGCCCCCAAAGTGGCCGTGAATCCGTGTTTGTGGTCGAGGTTGATAGCATCGAAGGAAGGCGGGCGTCTCGCCAAGCGAGACAGGGGTCTCTTTGCTGCCCCTACCCCTTACCCATAGCACACCAACCGATGTGGACGTTCTACTCTCGAATAGCCCTCTCCTTCCCTCTTTTCGCAGCTTTCTCGGTTTCTCTCTCTGTGTGTGCTTGCCCTTAGGGGAGAAAATCCTTCCGTTCTCGTGGCACCGTGACCTAGGGCAACGTGAGAGCCCGAGGCGCGATAAAACGGGATGTCCCGTGACAGCACCCAAACATAACCCTCAAGACCCTGCCCGCCAACTCGAACCACGTCGACTGCCAGCCTCTTGCTCTCTTTCTCTTTCTCTTTCTCTTTCTCTTTCTCTCTCGCTCACTTGCATCCTCCATCTTCTCTCTTCCTACTCTCCAGCTAAAACCCCGGAAAGAGTTCATTGCCCTCGACCTTTCGTGTACCTACTCTCCTTTCTCCAGCATGCTCCGCTTACTCTCTAGGGCAGAACCACTTTACGTGCCGTATTACGAGCACACTCGTCGTCGTCCTCGTCCTCCTCCTCGTCGTAGTCGTCGTAGTAGTCACTGACGACGTTGAATACAGATTCTTTTTCACTTACCGAGTACTCTGCTTGAAAATAGGACGTTTATATCGACGCGCATTACTTTCTCGTTTACCGGCACGCGTTCGCTCGCTTGCTCGCGCGCATGTCTAGCTCATGTTAACGTAACACGTTTTTAGCTTGTTCCTTGATCGCGTGCGAATAAAACAGCTCGTAGAATCAGTTAGAAACGATGAAAGTGTTGTTTTTCCCTTTCGTTCTTTCCATACAACTCAATAAAATGAACCGTACTCGGAAAGGTTACAGTATAGCTATAATACCGTTATTCATCATATTTTATGCATCCCATTTCGTAATTTTAGCTCAAGTATTTTTTTATTGATAATTTTTATATATAACATTATTATATTGTTTGATATAAAATATTCTGATGAATCTACGGATGATGTGTCATTAAAATTATTAATCATATCGAATCATTTAAAAGAGGTCACGTTATAGGTAACAGGAAGATCATTATCTTGATGCAATCATTACCTAATTTGCATTTAATAATTCTGATAATACTCGAACAAATTGATTAAAATGGAATATCCTGTGTTACATATATATATAGCTTACTACGCTAGTAACAAGAGAGAAATTTATTTATCGTCACGTCAGCATTTGCCTCATCCTTCTCCACCCCTACCCATATATTTCAGTGGGATCACTTATTCTCTCTCGTTCATTTGCTTGCTAAACAAAAATCGGCTTATAATTCGCTTATTAAGCATCCTTTGCTTTATATACTCGTTTTAGCTAATTAATTTCTATAGATTTATTATAAAATATGAAAACAAAGAGAGACATTTTAAAATAGAAGAAAATTAGTTCGTTTCGTGGAAGGATTTGTGTCCTGTTATTTGGGATTATTGGGCTCCTGAAATTTACGTAACATTACTATATATACATATTCTTCTCATTCATATACATATATATTGTATATATGTATCCATCACGGGCAATTGCGAAAGAGAAAACCGCACGTGCTTCGCGGTCGGACGCAATTCGCGTACAGGCAACGATCGCCCGGCATTTCGTGGTTTTGGTTTACTGCATAATTGCGCGTTTCGATGGATACGCCGACACAACATTGATACCTTTATCGCCACGATATTGCCAATTACCGTCGAACGACATCGAACCACGTTTGCGTATGCAGATGGCGCTTCATATCCTGCAGAATCTAAGCTAATATGTATAATGTGTGAAAATACATAATTAATGCCAAATATCCTTCCACGTAAATTCTATCAAAATCAAAATGGCAAACAGTAACATATTCTTACATTAATTCCAACAGAATTCATATAAAATCAGTAATAATATCAATATTCGTCTGACTTTCTAAAATTTAAATATGTTTATTTTATCTAAATGAGTAGAAAAAAAAACTAAGAATCTCTAACAGTTTTATATATTTATGCACAATTTATGATAAATTTATTATATTCAATCTTAGATTCAAGATTTTACTTTACATAATAAATACATAAATATATAGTATCCGATAGTTCGTGTATAAGGAACGTTTGGAATAAAGAAAAAGGAATACTATAAGAATTTGAAACGAGCACTCTCGGTATTTCCCAATTTCTTGAATGAATCTTAAAAGAACGAAAAGAAAAGAAAAGAAAATGAAAAAAATAAGGAGGAGAAAAAAGAGGAAAAAGAAAAAGAAAAAGAAAAAGAAATAGCAAAGATAAGAAAGGAAAGGGAGTATTCGTTGTTTCTTTTTTCTCTGTGTCCTCGCTACGAGGGTTGTGCAGAAATCGGCTACCGAAATGGCAGTATGACGTCTAGGGGTAGGGGTAGACTACCGACAGACGGCGACTGCGGGGGCGGTGACCGGCCGCCAACGCGAATCAATACCCGCAGGAACAGGAACCGCCGACCTACGAGAGGTATGTGTTAGAGAACGAGAGGAGACACGAAGAGAGAGAAATAGGGAGAAAGAGAGTAAGAGAGAGAAAGAGAGGAAGAGGGAGAAGGGAACTCACCAACGAAGAAGAGAGGGACGCGAAAACGGCGTAGGAGGAGAAGGCAAGCAGAATGAGACCTGAAGAGAAGGAGGAATCGCGAATTTCTCCCTGCCTTCCCTCCAGCTACCCTTACCACCACCATCACCACCACTACCACCACCATCATCAGCGCTACCCATCAGCTAGCTCCTCCACTGCACACCATACCCCATAGTCGTCGCCACTGCTGCTAATACATACGAATGTGTTCTCACTCAGAGGTTGCTGCTGCTGCTGCTGTTGTTGCTGTTGCTGCTGCTGCTTGCTCTACCTGTCTCTACCTTTTACGACTCTTTCATGTCTCTTCGACGCTTTCCTTTTCTCCTCGACACGTGTAAAAGATGCATGCTCGAGGCGAGAGGAAGCAGAGAAAACGTGTATAAAAGAATGCGTAAAGAAAACGAGATCGTTCTCTTGGGACACGAAGAAACACTAGTGTGTTTCTTCTATACTTTTTCTGATCTACATTGATACTAATACTAGTATCTATTTTTTTTGTTTTTTTATCGTTGTTTTATCTTTCGATGATTTGTTGAGAGACACACTTTTTATATATGATCCTATTTTATTATTCTATCGTATTATTTCAATTTATAATATTATTAATGTAATAACACGAGAGATATAAGAAAAATGGGATATATTATATGACGGAATAAATTATTTTACAAATTGTTGAGAAATACAACACACGCCTATAGGAGGTCTTTAGATAGTACGATATGTCCGAATACATATTACTACTTCGTGACTTACAGTCTGGAGTTCGACGGACCGTCTATACGTGACCTTGACGGCCGACGATTGGACGGGGTTCTGCTGGCCGAGAGATAGAGTGAGAGAGAGAATGAGAAAGAGAGACAGAGAAGCCGAGTGGAAGTCCAGAAGACAGTACGGATACACGCAGATTACTTCTCTGAACACACTCTAACGTTTAAGTGTATACACACACACACAGAAACACCCATACTATCCTCGCTGGCACATAAATGCATACCGTAGTCGGAGACTGGTTTGCCCAGTAACCTCGCATACTGGCCGAGCTAAGAAGAACGAAATGTACTCTCCCAGTCGAATATAAAAGACCACATTCCTCTCTTCCTTCGAACCCTTCACACCTTATCTTATACCACCTTACTCTTTCTCTGTCTATTCGCCTGTGTCCGTGCCTGTTTCATTCTCTCAACTTTTCGTTAGTAAGCCTTGCTTCGTCAGGTTAACACGCTTTCTTCCATTATTGTTCTTTTCTGATTGAAACATTTCAACATGATTCAGTTCAATAGATAATCCAAGTATCTTTCTAATATAATTCAATCATTAATTTGAAGAACTATTGTTTAATTCGTGTTAGGTTATAGAATAGTTTTAAATTAGTAATTAAAAGTTATTTTACTCTTTTTTTTTTTTTCGTGTCAATTGAACCAAATACGTTCGATTTATTTGTCTAGACGTACAAGAATACTCTAGACAAAATATTTAACTTTGATCTACGATAGCGTTCGATCGCTAGCAATCTCAGATTACCTTGTAAACAGGATAGAACTCTGCTCGTGGTTGTTGCAAAAGGATCATAGCATATCAAATGACAGAAGAATAGTCACGTGAATTATTGTCTCCAAATGAACATATGTATATATATCTAATTGAGGTCAAGTTACATATTTTATGTATAAGTAGCGATCGATTTAATAGATAATCAAATAGCTATTGTTGTTTGCATCCTTTCTTTACACTCCGATTAAATATTATTATATGAGATACAGTACAGTAATGTCAGATAAGATATTTATATCGAAAATAATTTATTATTTGCAGATGAGTAAACAGAATGATCAAATTTCGTCTCCGTTAAACTTCATTGTTAGAAAATTGATAAGTATGATAAGCGAAAAGTACACTAATAATCCTTCCTACAAGCAGGTATGCCAAATAGCCCTAGGCTCAGAGAGTTCTAATGCAATTTTAGTTCGGTGTGAAGGCTAGTTCACAGATTTCAGTATGGAAAGGGCAAGTAACAAGGGTCTAGGTCAAGGTCTTAGGTCTAGTATTGCTATTAAGCAAAATCGACATTATTAAGCCACACTTCAAACATACAAAGCAATCGTTATCAGTACTATCATTTAAATATCGAAAATGAAATATTCTAAAATTATGAGATACAATGAAAAATGTATAAAATATGAATCCAACGAGTGACATCATTTTTCTGTAAATGGAGAACATCGCAGGTGTTCGTACGATCATCGTTAAATTATAAAACTGTATATAAGGCAAAAGAGTAATCAGAGTACTGTGCGATTGCTGAGTAAAGTTTGATAAGTAAAACTGCGATAGAGTAGTGGCCTGACATCTATTATCAACAACAAAATTGAATTGTCCTACTATTTTATCGGAAACATTTTCAAAAAAATAACATTTATCTTCATTGCGGAGATATAACAAACACCATACTAATATGTGGTAGTAGTATCATCTCGTTTAAAAATATCTTCGATCGAAAATAATATGATTTTATTCGTATTCAATAGCTTTTTACTGTGTATAAGACGACTTTGTGGTAATAAAAAAAAAAAAACAAAAAAAAATCAAAAAAGAAAACGTTTCTAAATTACTCACCATGGAGACAACGGGTGGCGGAGGATTTCCGTTTCTGAGAGCCGCCGTTTGCTGACTCGCCGCGGGGTTCAGGTTGTCCTTGGCCTGCTGCATGGGATCCGGCTGATGCAGAGGCTGCTGCGCTTGCTGTTGCTGTTGTTGTTGTTGGTGTTGTTGCAGACCACCGATGCCTGCTTGAGGACTACCAAGACCTGCGGGTGCACTGTCTGGCGTGCTGACTTGTCGAGCGATTTTTCTATAACTCTGGATATTTCATAATAGACATTTTTTTATTCGAATCTTATTAACTTTAATTTTCGTTCATTTATAATTTCAATTTAAATGCAACATTTTAATAATATTACAAATAATTCTTTTACGATACTAATTCTTCAAACCACTTAACGTAGGTACGATCCATTAGAAAATAGTATCGGCTAGGAAAGGTCACATTTTTTTTGTAATCTCTTAAAACTTTTAATTAGACACTTATTTTGCGCATAATACCATCAACTTTATAATATAGAGAGAAAAAATTCTACATTTAATTATACTTTATGCTCAATTAACAATTTAATTGGATGTGATAAATTTCAAAACACCGTACCGGTAATTTTAACTCGTAATCAACGCGTTACCGAGCGTTGAGTGGTTAAATATTAGATTTAAACAAAACAAATTCCAGTGAACATTATTTCAAAAACTAATCAAGAGTCCATACATTTATTACTCTAACATGATGATAAAAATGACGATAAATCAACGCCAGAAGTTTCAACAACAAAAAAAAAGAGAAAAAAAAGAAAAAAGAAAGAAAGAAGAAGAAGAAGAAGAAAAAAAAGATAGGCTTTTTCTACGTAGGAGAGTTGCATCGAATAATTTCTAATACCGTGTTCATCTTCGTGGCTGTCACGGGACAAACTAGAAATGACGTATACATATATTTATCTTCGGAAATGAAGGAAGAAAAGGATGCTGGTAAGAGAAGCGAGTATACGTTGGTGTGACCCTAATGCTAAAAATAGCTACATGGCCTAAGTAGGCCGAGGCGGCTGAAACTGTTTCCATAGTCCAACTGGTTGAACGAACATCATCGGTCGTACTAAGGCATGACCCCTTCTCTTTTTGTATTTCCCCTTCCTTTCAAATCGTCATTCTTCGTTCCTTAATTCTATTCTATGATAATAACCAACTAAACGTTTCAAGTTTTTAAAAATAAAACGATATCGCTATCGTCCATCGTCAATCGATTTTCATGACTCTAATAATAGACATTTGTCCGTTGAATGACGTTATACAGAAAAAAAACAACAAAACAAATTAATTAATGAAATACAAATTAAAAAACGATAGAACAAAATCGATAATAATAATCTTACTTCGAATATTTCGAATATTCGGAATTTAATTTGTATAATGTCACGCGTACACGTAAGTATATAAACTCATTACTGCTTAAAGGAAATATAACTTATTTTACTATTAATAACACATTAATAAATATAGTCTCTAGTATACATATGAAATCGTGTCTTCGAAGTATCGGTGAGAAACGCATTAACAAAACACACACACACACATATATATATAGAAATCGACAGCTATTAATTTTCTCTTGCACGTGCATGATACAAACATTCAATCTCGCGCCCTCCTCCCTATTTCATTCTCAAGTCCACGTATTTCACGATAGAGTACACAACTCACATATACGAAGACTGCATATTGGATTTATAAATAGGCAAGGTCTTGGGCCCACGCTAAGCCCACAGGAGAGAATCGTATTTGCCTACCGATTGCGCTCTGTCACCCGCTGAGATATTTTATTTACATAAATCGAGATGCAACTTAAAGACTGGACTTGCTCGATCATTTCATTAAATATAATATGTCATTCAAATATCTCTGGCAAGCAACGAACTATGATTTAACTATTAAAATATAATGAACTACTGATGATATACCCCCTTCTTATACGTAGGTATATATAATCTTAATTTATGAAAAAGAAAAAAAAAAAAGAGAACAAGATATTTGAATAATCCACCCTCCAATTAAATTCATTTTAAAAAATAAAAATGATGACAGTCTGCTGCGAATGATCGTATCACAGCGTGGATATCGTATTGATAGTAATTACAAATAAAGAAAGACATAATGATAGAGTAGGCTCGCCGTGTCACCGCGACAAACCGATAAAACACATTTTCACATTACCTTCGAATAGTAATCTCAACTCATCCGTTTGTTATGCGATCGGTGTCATTAGAATGGCGAAGAATTTTAAAATGATACACACGTTAGCAGCTAGCTACCATAGAGATTCGACGTTCTATCACGGTAAATCGACTTTTTCTAAATCTCGATGTTCTCTCTCTCTCTCTCTCTCGCTCTATTTTTTTTTTCTTTCTCTCTTTTTTTTCCTCGTCGTCTTTTATCGCGAACTTTAATCGGTGCTTTTTCAAGCCAGCCAAAGTTATAAATAGTCTTTCCTTATTCCCTGCTCTCGAACCGTCACGTGAAAGGCAGCCTTCCAAACGAGATGAAAACTTTCTTTCTCGAAATGTATTAAACTTCGTCGTCGTCGTCGTCGTAGTCGTAGTCGTCGGCACCGTTGTAGTAGTTATTATTATTATTATTATTATTATTATTAGAATTTCGCGGGACGTGATCACGTACGAATAACGATAAATAACGTAGCAAACTGTAAATCTTGTCTTGTAAAATTGTTACCGACATCATCTTAAATAATATACGTTTTTGTGTTCTCTTCCTTTTATATTTTATTTTATTATAATTTCTTGTTTCCTTTTTTTTCTTTTTCTTTCTTTCTTTTTCAAATGAAATATTATACCGATACGACTAAACATTACAGGTAACAGTAATTCGGTTGGGTTTGACTTATCGCACGATTACGATGGACAGAAAAGTCATTATTTGTTTTCTACCGATAAAAGAATGATACCGAATGGAGAAAGGCGAGGCAATTTATGGGAGACATTACGAAACGACGCGACGCAATATTTTATTGTCCATGCCAAGCTATATAACTCGCGTAAATGTACCTTTTTTCGTTTTTTTTTCTTTTTCTTCTTCTTTTCCTTTTTTTATACTTTTTTTTTTTTCTTTCTTTTTTACCATCTCTCTTCCCCCTATTTCTTCCTTTTTTCCTTTCCAATATATCTTCCTTCCCGTTCTCTTCCACACCGCACACCGTATAACTAACTTTTACTTATTTCAACGGCAAGAAATAATACTCGACTTGAGTTGTCGCGAATTGTACGTTTAAGTACTCATCGATCTCCATCGTCGAAGATGAGTTTCGACGAACGACACTAACGACCTTACCCGATGTCGCGGTAAAAGCTCAAACCTTCGATACCTTCGGTTTGTCCTTGTCTCATACTAAGGACAATGACCACTGGCTGAACCCTTACCGGTTATTACCGCCATAATTTTATCGATTATTCGCATATACCTCCTCGACGTTGGGAATTCTTAAGAAGGATCCTTCCTACGTGCGTTGTTCGACTGTAATTTCATCCATACGATGATTATATTTTTTATTTATCTCTCTCATAAATTTAATACTTAAGTAATTATCTAAAAGATTGTAATGTCTTTCGGATACCTAATGGAATAATATGAACGTTCGTTAAGAAATATTTGATTATCTTTCATTTCGAAATATTGCTTCTTCTATTTTTCTTTTTTCCTCAAATTCATATTTCGAGATAACGAACGTTGGAGTCGAAAATTATTTTTTATTAAATCGTTCGCGTATATTTTTTTTTCTAGATATAAGAGAGAGAGAGAGAAAGATAAAAAATGAGGGGGGAAAAAAAAAACAAGATGCTACAAAGTGGAGCACCTTCTGGCCATTTCATTTGAAACAACGACGTTCACACAGGTTCGTTCGTTCATTTTTCTAACGGCCACGATGCACCGGGCGTTATAACAACGACCAACGGTGATGGTGGTGGTGGTGGTGGTGGTGCATGCTCGTTTACGAGCTCATTTTTCGGACGATTTCGTCGGAAATAAATCCGCTGCGGGCCGTAGAAAAACTCATGCGAGTCGAAAAAAGATGAAAAATAAAAAGGAGGAGAAACGAAGATAAAAAGAGATAAAAAGAACAGAAGGAAAAAGAAAAAAGGATGAGATCTCTCTCTCTCCTTTGTCCAAACCCGCGTAGTAGACGGCAAAGGCTCTTTAATGGCAAAGACAAGCAAATGCACATCCTGTTTTTAATGACCGAACTTGAGCGTGGAAATTCATTAAATCATATTTTTTTCTTTTCTACCTTTTAACACTAATCATATAACGTTCTTTCCCCCTCCTCCCTTCCCCCCATTCACCGTTCATTTTTCGTTTAATACTTTCAAGCAAGGACTTCAAAATATTGTTAATCCAATCGAACGTTTTAGTTTCGTATTATTTTGTTCTTTTCGTAACGCGAAAAGAAATTTATATATATAAAAATGTTATGAAAGATAGGTGTATTTTGATTTATTATTAAGTTCGTTAGTTCATTAAGTTACGTATCCATAAATCAGAGAAATAAATCGACGATTAAACGATCTATTGCGCATAATGATCGTTAAAAAGGATGGTTCGAACGGATGGTCGATCTTTCAAGGATAAATTCGCCATATCTTAGATGCATATACGTATCTATCTACATTTTGTGTAGACGGTGTGTATGTAGATGTCTATTACAATCCTGCCAACAATGGAGATCGAAATTATGCGGAAGACGAAGTCGATGGTAGCTAACGAGCGCATGGTTATTGAAAAGATAATGTGTTCTCTTATTTCGTTCCCTTTTAAATCGCGAACGATTCGCTTCGTCGGAAGGATAGTTATGCCAACGAAGAAGAAACTTACGCTTCCCCGAGCACCTTTTCAATGATTTACAAATCGCATTATCCACACATTATGATTTTATTTATTATATATATATCATAGAAAATATATATATAAAGGGGCAATGATAATTCAGGGGCATGTGTTATTACTTCTATCGTTTTGATTGTTCATTGATAAATAACACCCGATGCAATATTCTTCAATTTTCTTTCCCTCTTCCATTTCTTTCTTTTTTCTTTCTTTTTTTTCCTTTTTAAAATGAAAACATTTTCCCTTTTGAGTCTACGTCGATCAAGAAATTTTTTTTTACCTGACGATATTCTCGAACACATTGAATTGCCAGCCCCATATTCTCAGTCGAAAAATAAAAAAGATGATAGATTCTTTTGAAACGTCGATCATCGCGTTGTGGGGAAATATAATATCTGCACGTCATAATGGATCCTCTTTTCATTTCTTTTCTTTTTTTCTTCTTCTTTTTCTTTTTTCCCTTTTCGAAAAATATTTCCTATTTTATCGGCAGGTAAAAAATACTCCTGGCAAAATCTATTAAACGTGAGTCTCGTTATACGCAGAGTTAGAAAGGGAATCCATTACGCAAGCGAGCCACGTGGTCGATCACGTGGCCAATTATTCGGACGTTAATGTCTGCGAGTGAGGATTATTTAACGTTTTATAACAAACGCCATTCTTTCATATGTATTTTGATCCTAAGCTTAACCTTAATGTTAACGTAAAAATCTGTATGCATTGAAGCGTGACAAATTTAAATCTATTTACGAAGCTTAGAAGTAATTGAAACTTTTCAATTAGCCAGATAATATACTAAACAATATTATTTCGTTATTTTCGTTTTCGAAAAAAGAATACAACATAATATAAACTTAAATTCATCAACGTTCTCTCATAGACGAACAAGGAAAACTCAAAGACGCGTATGGTGTACCGATATAAATACGCATCCAGGATCGGGCATACGCTCGCAACCCCTACTCCCATAAAATGTCGTTTAATTATAAATGGCGAGCGTCTTGTATTCGTTTTGTATTCCCCGCAAAAATTCAAGGCCTACCTTCTTCTATTTCTGACAAAATTTCATTCAGCCAGCTAAGAAATATGAATGAAAGAGAGAGAGAGAATAGTAACGGTACAGTTAAAAATTAAAATTACGGGTAAATAGAAAAAGAAAAGAAAAGAAAAGAAAAGAAAAAAGTCGAAGTAACCGAAAGAAAAGGAAATACGAAACACGTAAGATATATTAAAACAATAGTTAATAGCAACGTGTCAATTCATAAGTGCGTTGAAACGCGTGGCCTCTGTGGGCAACGACCGCTCTCTAGCCGCCGATTTCAGCTTACCTGCGGTCATTCCACTCGTGATGATTCACATTCCGTCGATTTAAGCCAAAACGAGCTTCACCGGCTCCCTCTATCTCTTTCTTCGTATCACTCTCTTTCTCTCCCACCCTTTTGCGCGGCAAACGCACGCACTTTTTCAAAAAAAAAAATACACACGTAGGTATACTTCAGACGCCTTAACTGTTACATCTGTCCTGTCCTACCGCGTTCCTATTGGAAATCATTTTCTTCGAAAGTATTGTTAACTAACGATCCCTAACTGGAAAACGAAGGAACTCTGCTCATTCCAGCGTCATTATGATTAAATTTAAATGCCATTCATAATAATTGACTGATATTTTTCAAAGTGACTTGCTGTGCAACACAACAGTGCAGACAGAATACCGAGACTTGACCTGAATTTCGCGATAGAACGATTACGCAAGCGGCAAAATTTTCAACGAGTTTTTCACGTTCCGATGTTTTCGATAAAAACAACAACTTGTATATATATAATAAATATTACCTTACAGAACGATTCAATGAAAGAAAAAGTGAAATAAATAAAAAATATTAACTGTGATACAAGGCGAGTAAAAAAAGGGATGAGATTAAATAGTTGAGGATTATTTTTATTTAAAATAAATCAAGAGATGGAAGAGCCGTCTAGTGTAATGATCGAATAAGCCTCAAACGATACTCCGGGATGTTTTCGAGCGTGAAAACGGAAGGGAAGCTTTGTTAAGAGGTGTTGTAAACAACATGTGAACGATGTCGGTTGTAACGTGGATCAACGCGCGGTTTCTCTTATCCCCGATTGATTTGAAAATCATTTCTCTTCGTCGTGTTTCATGCTTCAAACGACAATCGCAAAAAAATCTTCTGAATGATCCAAAAACATTCGAATATGTTTCAAAAACACGCGAGAAAGTGTGATTAGTGGATGTTACGATCGTTGAAGTAAAATCCTATTAACAGATTTTACAAAAGTAAAAAGTAACATTTCTTATCGCATTTACGTATATTTATAATTGAATACACAAATATTACTAACTGTTTAAATACAAGACAAAGTTCTTACATTTTCGTTTATGCGTTATAATTACAAAGACCCGGCGGACGCGACACGACTTGAAAACACATCGCTCGAGTTTTTCCGATACAAGATAAAAATTACTGTCTTCTATAAAAACATCCTAACCAACGTAAAATAATTTAAATCGTCAATCGTGAAATATTTCTTTTTTATTTCTTTCTCAACGATAAATCGTTTGCACATGTTCTTTATAATAACTCCGTTCAAATTTCCCGCCTATTTACATTCTTTCTCGTTCTCCATCGTCTCCACCAATCAAGAAAAACATTTCAAATGAATGCTGTTCGATCTAGAAAGGAATCAATTTCGATTTAGGAGATTCACATGATATTACGACCCAGAATCTTGTCGTCCTTCTGCACGGAAAAATGATCGACGAAGATCGACGAGATCGTCTTAAACGATATCTTACTCACGAATAGAAATAATCTATGTAGGCGTAAAAAAGAAAACATAAATCAGAAATCCTACCTTTCCTCGAGAGATCCTTGGTATACAAAACAACAATTGTTCACTTTGATTCTGAAGATATTTTCGCCGGATAAATATGTTATGGATCTCTTATTATCTCTCTCTCTCTATCTCTCTCTTTCTTTATTTATTTATTTATTTATTTTCAAATAAAGAGTTTCGTGTACACTGACCACCGATAAAAATCGATCGTGACTCGTTGAGGAGCACCCACACACACTCACGGATCGTTCACCGCCAAAAAACAGCCGCGGGACTGTTCTCTATCTCCCTGTTTCTCTTCGTCGATCTTTTCCCCTTTCCCCTTTCCCCACCACTACCATCACTCCCACTCCTCCAAAGCCTTCTCCTCTCCTCGGGAGAACCTTCCAATGCACGTTAAGCGCACACTCACACGTTCTATCTTTCTTCTTCCATGCGTTCCAACATTTCGACTATATACTTTCTATCTTTCTCTCTCTCTCTCTCTCTCTCTCTCTCTTCTCCCTCTCTCTCTCTCTCACTCTCTTTTTCTCCCTCCCTCTCTCCCCCTCACTCTTTTTCTCTTAGCTACTTTCTATCTCTCTTTCTCAATTTTCGCGCTCATGACGGGCAAGAGATTCTCGTATTCTCCGCGCCACACCCAAATCGTCCAAGAAAATATTCCGGACAACTTCAAGGAGACGATTAAAAAGGAAGAAGAAGTAGAAGAAGAAGAAGAAGAAGAAGAGGAAACTTTTTTGTATTGCCCGCGCGTTTCGACTCGAACAGAAATCGACCTCCCGCGCTGACGCCGTGGGTCTCTATCTCCGTCTATCTATCCATCTATCCATCTCTGTCTCACCCTGTCTCTATCCCTCCCTCTCTTTTCGTCTCTTTCGCTTGCCCCTTCTCTCACCTCGCACGTGAGGTCAAAAAAAGCTAAGAAACAAAAGAAAATTGGAGGGGGGTTTAAAAAAATTGAAAATAAAAATAAAAATAAAAATAATAACGTAGTGAAGAACACGTCTTAAATAATATATTCCTGTGGCTCTGTTTTTACCTTTAACTTTTTCTTAACTTCTTTGGTATTTTCGTGATATTTTTCACGCGATATATATATCTCTCTCTCTCCCGCGCTTATTTTGCCCTCTTTTCTATAAAAGGGTAAGTTTGACAAAGGTATATAGTAGTGTATACTCGCGTTTTGTACAGACACACGGGTGTCACGTCGTTCTCGGGCAAACGAAGCTAGCCACTAGAGTAGCGTCAAGTGCGCGCCTCCGCGTTGCTTCTTCACCGAGCTATAACCTCGCGTCACGCGCGCCTCGGAAACGTTCGTGCCTTTTCGTGTCGCTAACCTTTCGCTCTCCCTCGCACCGGACTACCCCCCTCACCGTCTTTCTCCTTTCAGCTTTCTCCCCACCATTGAACCTTTACTCCCGCCGACTAGGATCCTCCACTTCTCCTTTATCACCACTACCTCCTCCTCCTCCTCCACCTCCTCCTCCTCAACCAACATAACTCCCACTTCTCCAGAGAAACACTCTCTTTTACCTCACTCTCTCACACACACACACACACCCTCGCTTTTCGTTTCTTCCGATACATACAGTGGCATACAAAATCTCACTCTCCTCTCACAATCAGTCATACTTTGCATTCGAGAACCCCCTCCTCCCAACCCCCCCCAACAGCGCGTCATCTTTTTCATTACATTTTAACAATCCCCGTTCCCTTGCTTTTCTGTAAAATTTGAAGAGAAGTCCCCTTTGCTCAAAAATCTACTCAAATCCTTTGGTTTTGTTCTTTAAAACTATAGGAGTAGGGGGCAGAGCATTAAAACTAGTGGCTAACTTTTGCGCGCCACTGTAAACATCTCCTCACTCAGTTAAGGTTGGTATTCTAGACCCAACGACTCGCGCCTCTCTATCCCCTCCATGCGGCATCGTTTCCTCTTGGATAGTCCTCCTCACCATTCCACCCCACACCATCATCATCCAGCCGCTGCCGCCGCCGCCACCGCTTCGAAGGGACGCGGCCGAAACCCTCTCCTCTTCCCTCTTCACTCTGCTTTCATACTACTACTATATACCCCCCTCTCCCTAGGCATCACTTTTCCCCACTATCACCAACCTATACCCACGCTCCCACTCCTTCCGTTTCCGCGAGAGTCGCATCGACGCCGACTCTTACGTTCCCGACGACAATACTTACGGACAACGTCAATCTTTCTTTGTGAATGTTGTTGCAGTTGTTGTTCTTGTTGTTTATTGTTGTTGTTATTATTATTATTATTATTGTTGTTGTTGTTGTCGTCGATTCTATCTAAAAGATCAATCTACGATCTATACGATCAGATCTCTTTCAATGAATTCAGAGATTATCTCGATTACTTTCATTAAACATCAACAATTGTAATTCGAATGATGATTCAAATGATTAACAAATCATGTTTATTATTTTATGTTAATCTCTCGAACAATAAAATGAAGGGAAATGCTTACGGAAGATAGGATCCCAAAAGTTATCATTTGAATAAATATCCAGTATCGTTTGTATTCAGTTTGATAGCAACACTTGTAAGGAGTAGCAGAAAACGAAAGGCGCAAAGTGATAAGACGTGATGTCGGGGAACGATAAAATTTTCCTTCCCATTCTAATACCATCCCTCTTCCTACCTCATTCTCTTAAGTGGCTCGCTTTCCGTGACTGGAATATACGAAGGTAAAGGATCGAAGCAGATATCCTTCAAACGAGATGATTCCTCGGGACTTCGTTTATTAACGTCGCTGCAACAAGTTGCCGAGCGCATTGCCACTGGCGAATAACACCCTTTTAGTCGCTCTCGAATCCGCTCTGTGCCAACCCTCTTTCTAGGAAACCGAGTAACCCTTTAATAGCTAGTCATTCACCACTACAAAGCAACGTACACTTAGCTTCGAGTTTGTTATTCTTCTTCAAAGTGGATAATATTTTTTAAACAATTCTTTCGGCGCGAGTATCTTTGACATAGTAAAAAAGAAAAAAAATAAATAAAGATGAGAGAGAGAAAAAAAAGAACAAAGTAAAAACTTTTCTTTTGGACTTTTTTCTCAAAGTCTGATCATAGCACGAGAGAAGAAGTATGAACTTTTTTTAAGAATTTAATCGACATTTTATTGAGCATTACGAAACAAGTCAAAATCGTTTGAATTTTTGATTAAAAAAAAATGAATACGATCGTGATCTTCGACCTCGTCATTATGTATAATATCTTACACGGGACACGAAGAAATTATGCAAACTTATTTAAAATCGGATCACAAAATTGTCCATTATTCTAGAAATTATCATAGACGAGTTCGTCTAATCGTAGTTGCATATCACGAGAAACGACAGTTACCGTACACAATGATAGATACGGTAATAAAATTCCAAAGAATTCAAACGTATAAGTGATGTTATTACTATTAATAAAAAATAGGGACTTTATTTATCTTACCAACGCAGAAAACGGAATGAAAAATAGCCGAAATTATCTTATCTATTCGTCGGGAGATTAGATAACTGGAAGGCCCCGAAGCGGTCCCTTGAACCGTGAGACTCGCATTAATTTCTTTCGACTTTTCTTTGACTATTTCTTCTTTTCTAACTTTTTTCTTTTGATAGTTTAAGATGATGAATGTAAATTAGATATTTGTGAGAATAGTTAGAAAGGTCATAGGTTACTATTATTTGGCTAGGAAAGATAGGAAGTATATATGTATATGTAGGGAATCCGACGATGTTATAAAGGATGATAAACGGTGAACGGATTTTCGATAACGGGTGGAAACTTAATGGTTTGCAATTTATGATGTCATCGGTTGGTAATTAAAATCTCATTAATCGTTCGCGAACGAGGGAGATAGGGAGAAAGAGAGAGAGAGAGAAAGAGAGAAGAAGCGGAGGAAGAAACGGATTTTGTAACATAAATGCTCTTCAATTTATTCGATAATAGATATCGGTAATGATAAGCAATCGTAGACTACTTGTCCTATCATTTTTTAAATAACATTCCACCAACGCAGACAAACAAAATATTATCGACATTTAATTTTTAATTTTTCAAAATTACTTATCAGAAAAAATGTTGAAGGTAGACGAAAATAAAAAGAAATAAAGAGAGAATTAATACATTTTATATAGAATCTCGTCGGCAAGTTTATCTCAGTTTTCCGTCAGAGGAACTCGTAAAGCGACACATTGTTCGCGAGTTCAAGATGGCGTGGTCCAACCCACCCCTTACCCCTTCTACTCAGCAGCCCCGTTTGTCGTCCGTCCTTCTCGACCCCCTCTTATACTTGCCTAATGCAATTTTGCTACCGCCGACACCATGGTGAGCGTACGTGTGTATCATAACGAAAGAAGGAAGGGAAAAGAAAAAAACAAGATTTAAAATATGGAGATTTAATATTCAGGATCTAATTCATTTGACTCGATAAGTTTAACCAAAGTTAAAAAATTGAAAATGTTTTAGTGGATATTTTTAGTCTCAAATTTAACATAATATTTTGAATCTTTTATATTTTATTAAATGAATCACTTTTCGTTCAGTTGTCCTATTGAAAGTACTCTTTGAAGTATACATTTTTATTTTTATATAGAAAACTGCATATTTCTTTATATTCCATAATTCTAAGAAAAGTAAGTATAGTAGTTTCTTTAAAAACATCGCTCTATTAAAGTGCTATAATGTTTTTGTCAGTGCATAATTACAGATAAGAAAAAAGTCAGTCGGTCAGTCTTGTTAACAAATGCCGCTAATATGTTATAAAAGACTATTTAAAGTGTTAAGATAATATTCGTCCGTAACGCGACATAGGAACTTTTCACAGAAACTAGCATGTCACGATAGACCTTTATCGATTAGCAGATGTCTTGTGTGTTACCTGATACATGAAAAATTTAAATGAAAAAGAAAAAAGAAAATAAAAGTGTTCACCATCATGAGGGTGTTTGAATGATACAAGTATATGTAATACGAGTACGTACGTTAACGAGCAAGAATTATTCGTTACACGTACTAATCAAGTTTATGTATTACGCGTATAACATGATCGCAGTCACACGTATTTTGTTCTAATAGCAATAGATTTATTGATTATGTTAAATTTGACAAGTGTTTTGTGTTTAGACTCGTTGAGAACTTAGAAGATGAATATACGATTTACTAAAAAAAATCTTTAATACTTTGAGTAAATATTTTTTAAGAAATTATTATAATATTGGTTTCTTCCCAATACATGGTAATTTTGTTTGTTATTTAAAAGATCCTTTACACTGCTGCTGCATTCTATTTGCAAAATGATTCACATGGCATCTCTACGAAAAAGAAATTCGTTGAAACAAGTTTTGAATATTTTCTAGTAAGTCGATTTACAGTATTATCTTTCATTACAGAAAAGAAGGGAGTAATTTCCTATGGGCATGTTCGAATAGTTTATTTAAGAATATTTAAATAAATGCACATGTGGTCCTTTGCCCGAGAAACTTCTTCTAACTGAAGAAAGATATTTCAAGAGTAGGCGCCAGACAACCCCTCGGTGTTTTCTTCTAGGAATCTATCTCCTGTGTTTATTTATTACCTCTTTGACACAGTTCAGAATAATATATATACTTATTCTTATCTAGAGGATTTAAAACACAATAGAGACAACATGTATTTTATTCCGTAGCGAAAGTCCAACACATTCTCGAGATAAATGCTTTGCATAATGACATATATCCCTCAAAAAAGAAAAATATTGTAAAGCATAAGGTGAGCACAGGTGCTTCTATAAAGTACATATACTGTTTTGTAGAAGGAATCGATAGAACACCGGTAGAGAAGCAAAGAAATCATTAACTTGAGAATACGCGAAAATTCTATTTTATCTTTTTAAAAAATATTCATACATTTTATTTATTTTTATTTTCTAAGCATTTTTAATAATTATTGAAGAAAATTAATTATAATCGTCATACTTTTCAATCGTATGATTGTATTTATTTGTTATAGTTTCCCTAAATTTAATTAGTTGTATAAATATAAAATACGGTTTGATACAACTAAAGTTATAAATAACGAATTTCAAAATGTAAATGATATTTTTTAAGATGATCGAACAATAATGTGTAAATGAATAACATAAAAAAAATGATGATATCTTCGTAGAGCGTTTCGTTAGGAAATGCAACGAGAAACCCAGGATATAGTTGTAGGTTTAACCACTAGGAGGCTTAAACAGGACAATTTTAAACATGGCGGTGCAGCGCAGACAGGCGCACTACACGTCGATCAATACCATCTTGCTTAATATCAGTTCTCAAACTCTGTACAGCCACATCCAAGATATTTAAAAGAAACGAGTCGACGTTGAGTCATAATTTTTTCATTATATTCTTTTCACAATATTTCAGTTTTTTTTTTCTTTTTCAAGATCCAACAGCGTACAGTTTGAATTCTTCGCAGCACAGTTTCAAATAAATAATTCGTATTTAATATAATATTTGTAAGAAATTTTTATACATTCGAAATTGAGAAATAATATAATCGAAAAAATTCTCTAAAAAAATATTTTGATCAGGAAATAGAAAGATAAAATGAATTTACGTGGAAATAAATGCATGTTGTTTACGTTCTTAGAAATTATGATTAAAAATATATATATATAATCAAGATAAGGGATGCCATAAAAAAAGATTCGTAAAAAGGGTGACGAAGGAAGGAGGGGATTATGGTAGTACGATTGCAGACAAGAAAAATCGCTTAAAAGCATGTTTCCTGAACGGCATCGTTTACGGAATCGCACTTCGCGCATTGCCTTTTTTATCTTTCCGTCTCGCCTTTTTCTCCCTCTCAGACGATTTCTTTTTTTACGTCGCGCCACCACCTCTTGTTTTCAAAGCTCGCGGACGAGATCGCAAAGGGCTTTGCTCGATTAAAAATTTTTCTTCCACGCGTTTTGAAATACTCTATTCTTTTATTTGTCTCTTCTCTCCTGCAGAGATATATATATATATATATATGCATGTATATCATTGTGAGAAAACATTCCTCTTGTTATATATAGTGGTACTTAAAATTACAAAAGTTTTTACTAGATGCGATCCATCCTTTTTAAGAGCCAAGTAGAGATAAATGTGACCAAAATTAGTACTCCTAAAGCAGGTAGCAGGGCTTTCTAAAATATGTGGATTATTTTTAATAAATCCTGAAGTTTTATAGAACTGCAGTCCTTTTACGTAAAGTAAACGTTTTATCTTTTTGTAATAAATAGAGCAAAAATATAAATTGAAATATATTTTACACTCACCCTCGTGGTACCTTTCCCTCGACCCCTTCCTCTTTCCCTGAACGCTCCCTCGCCTGTCTGCAGGTGATATAGGTGCTGTCAAACAATAAGACATATTTAATTAATATGACGTTTTAGAATGATCTTGTTTCTGAAACATCACGTACAGTTGCCTTTTAGATCATTATCGTTAAAACGTACTATCGTAAAATCAAGGCAACCATATCGCCTCAATTGATCTCGTTAAGTCCAATAGAACCAGTAATAAAAGTATAGTCTTCCAGGGCCAACGCATTAGATTAACTCTTAACCGAGAAAGTACTTTAAATTAGCATGTATGTGTATATTGAGAAAAAAAAGGATATTATGAGAATTAAAGTTGTTCTGTAATCTCTAGGAACTTTATCATTAACTATGGTCAGTACTTGGTTGCTCGCTACAATGTAAAACGGAATAGTTCTTTAATATTCCGTAAATAGTCTGATAAATAGCATAATAAGCTGTGCAATGCGCCACGCGTCTTTACCTTGCGAAATTAAGTCAGTTTTCATGTAGTATAATGAAACTCGGTCGATAAAAAAAATAATTTACTCATAAAACATGGCGATCGTTAATAAGCATTAGAAACATTTCATCAGAAAAACTGTGTTACTTAAAAAGTATATACAATAATCTCTACTTAAAAAAAGAAACAATAATAATATGTTCTTTTGTAAATAATTCTTTCCTTTGTGTAAATCTCTTACTTTCTGGTAGCATTGAAATCACTATATGGAAACCTACATTATCGACTCTGTCAGAAAGAAGAGTCATACCGACGTACTAATTTATCAGTAGATGGCGCAAAAAGACATCGACCATCGGACATTAGGAACATTTATTAGCTCTAGTAAGTTTTTCAATAATGGTAGAACTGAAACTTCTTTACCGACATATCCTGCGAAAGATAATCCCCGACTTAATAAAAACGAAGTACCGAAGCGCAGGCGCTCATGAAATAAAACAAAATTGATTTTTTTTGCCGGTTACCCCCTAAAATTAAATTACTTTCAGCGATAACGAAAGCCCTTCGTAACATTATACGAGAATCGTAAAATATTTAACAATTATTTTAGTCCGTACGACCTGTTAATAATCAATTTGAACTTAACAAATAAACCTCATCAATATCGCAAATAGCATTGATCTTTTAAATTGACGATCAAAATGTATTGTAAATAAATAACAATTACGCAACTGCAACAGCTTTTTAAGAAAAGACGAAGAAAGAAAATTTGTTTTGTTGCGTATGAATAAAAATATGTCGAAGAGAAATAGAGAGAGAGAGAGAGAGAGAGAAAGAGAGAGAGAGATAAAACGCAAATTTATAGGCATACATTTGAACGGGCATCAGTGGTTAGTAGAAGAAAAAATGAAAAATAATCAATAAGATAAAAGGGAAAGAGAGAAAAAACGTATGTCACGAAGGTGGCACCCCGAGCGAGTGAACATCGAGGTCCAAGGTAGGCGGAAAATTAAACGTCCCCTTCTTCGCGGCATACGCGTGGACGATTATGGTCTAATTCCCTTATACACGCATTCCTACCAACCTACCTTACCTACCAACCTACCTGCTCTCCTTTAGCGGTCTGTCTTGCTGAACTACGGAGGAAAAAGAAGCGTAGTAGTCAGTGCAGTCGATAAGTACACGCTTCAAAGATAGGGGTGTATCCCCGTATAATACTCTCCCGCTTTCTCCCTTCTCTCTTTTCCTCTTTCCTTCCTTCTCTATGTCTTTTTCTCTCTCTCTCTCTCTCTCTCTCTTTCTCATATATCTCTTTCACTTTTTCTCCCTTCACACACCCCCATGCCACCTTTTTCGCACATCTTTCTCTCCTATGTGTACCTTCTCTTCTACTACCTCTGCCATCCCTCCGATTGCTGTTCCTCTCCGTTGAAAAGAATGCAGAAGAAGAAGAAGAATGACTGGTGCATATACGTATCTGTATGTATGTATATGCATGTGTCTATATCTGTGTGTGTGTGTATCTGTGGAGAAAAAGAGAGAGAGAGAGAGAGGATACGAGAGAGAAAGGCAAGCAAGGCAAATGTCAATATCGACGATGCATCGCTGAAAGAGCCGCACTTGGGGCGGGAATGAGGGCGTAATTAATCGTGAAAGCAAAGAAATTCTCTCTTTGTCCTTTTCCTGACGCACATAACTCGTCTTCCACCCCTCGACGAGGAGTGATGCCACACGATGGTAGGAATTCTACGGTGCGAATATATGCGCTTAACCCACGGCATCATCATCGATAAGGTGATTTCAATCTCTACGAAAAGTAAATTGTTTAAACATTTCTTCCGTTTCCTCTGTTTTTTCTATGTTTTTTTTGGGGGGGGGCGGGGTCTTTAATCTCTAGCAATTCGAAAAAAAAGTATCTCCGTTCGAAATTTTGGAACGGACTAAAACTTTGTATCCCGCAGTTTCTTTTATCAGTCGGTTGGTCAGATATATAGAGAAGGGATAAAATTTATATTGAACAATAAATTTAATTTGAAATTTTGCGTAGCAGAAAAAAAAAGAAAGAAAAGGAAGAAGAGAAGAAAAAAAAAAGAAGGTTTATGTAATAACTCACAAGAGTTGGTTTAATTTTCGGAATTCTCAGGACACTTCGGTGGAGGAACGACATTTTTCGTTCGTTTTATGCGTATGCGTGGTTCCCCCTCCCTTCTCTCCTCCGGCAGATCTTTGTCCCTCACAGGTCTTCACAACCGATCGTCTCTTTCTCCTATGAATTATTTAAAAAACGCCGCGTCGAAACGCGTGCCGCGCCTGCCAAACTGGTCCGACGACACTATCTCACTGTCGGGATCTTAAAAAATACGAACGATTTTTGCCACGTCCTGGCAGTCTCTCATCCTCGGAATTTTGCGCCTACCGCAAACAACGCTCTTGCTTTTTTTTTCCTTCCCCCCATTCGTGAACCAATATTCCTTTTTCCTTTTTTTCTTTATCATGGAAAAAAAAAACAGAAAAGAAAAATCAATATTGAAATTTGTTTTTTTTCTCAACACAAAAGTATATCAATCAAATACAATAAATAATTGTGACAAATATTTATTATTATTAAAATTCAAACAAAATGATCTTACGTATTCGATTTGTTTTAATAGTGATCATATTAAACAGCATACGAAGTAAATTGATGTCGATCAGTGATAGATAATCTGTGTGATAAAAAGAAGTTTTAATTAACATTTGAAAATAATGTTTCTTCCCGAACGAGCATTTACCTGGAAGCTTTTTATAGTTTCCTATTGGCAAGGTAAGCTCGTTATTTAAGAAATTAACCATTCAAGATCTTCTTCATAGGATCGACCGATCTAGATCAAGTAATTAGAAGCACGCGCGACGCCGCTCCGGCAGCTGTCAGCGATCCTACGATAAGCTAATTCAAATATTTCGAATATAGCTCTCGCTACCTTGTAACTATAAGCAGGCAGATGCGAATTTAACGATAAGGAGACAAGGGCTGCTAAAGTTTCATACAAAATATACGCTTGTGTATTGGAATTAACATTTCCTATCAAAGACGATGTTGTTGGTCGTTGTATTTGGTTTCTTTTGTTCCTTTTCTATTTTTTATTGTTTTTATTTTTTGGAAGGCACGTTTGATCGGAGAAAAGAATCGCATTGACCACTCGACGATAGTGGGAGTGTCGTATAGAACAAGTAGTAGTAGTAGTGGTGGGAGTAGAAGGCAAATATGAGTGAATGAGAAGGAATGTAAAATAAACAAAACAAAAAATTCCGGATTTCCGTAGAGGTTGCCGTTCGTACTTCTCGCCTGCAGCCAATGAAAGGATTCGTTGGTGTCGCGTCGTCGAACGTCCTTCTTTTTACTCCCCGCCCCCCTCCACCACCCACATCTCTTTTCTCTCTTTCTCTTTCCCTCGCTTTGTGTCGAACGTATCCGTTCGTTGCATACACACTGTCCCGAATAGCGCACACGCGATAAAAGTGTCAAACGCGTCGTTTGGGTTCCTCCTTCGTGGTGTTGCCAAAAAGTTCATACTTGTTCAATGGTAGAGAAACAAATAAACTTTTATTCCAATTGTTTATTCAAATAAACCGATCGAATTAGTTGGAACTGTTTGTTATTTCATTTAACAACCTTTTCATCAACACGGGATTTAAAAAAAGGGTATGAACAACGGTTTACCAAAATATAATCGTAAAATTTATTTTATACTTCTTTTTTTGTTGACAATCTTTATACGTGCAAAAGACACTCTATTCGCTACTCGTTTTCCTATTAGATCAGTTACCCTTTCAGTTATTTAATTAACTATTCAATCAGCTTACGCATTTATATCCCATTTCAACTTACTCTTCAAGATTCGTTTAGCTTCTTTAAACTTTGGCGTTTGAATTGTGACAAATAAAATAAAACAAATGTTTTCTATTTACATCGAAGAATAAAATGAATAAAACCGGTAATGTTTCTTCGACGATAACTGATTCCAACTTCCTTTCGATCCGTTTAAATTGGTCGTAACCGACGGTGGTTACTTGCGGTTAGCACAATTTCGGTTACACGTAAAAAAAGAAAAGAAAAACTCGACGTAATCGCAGCGCGAACACGCACCGAGTAAAAAAGAAACTGTTAACTTACGATAGAATTTATTGAATGTCGATTGTATAATATGTGTCAGAATTCTACTGTGTTTCCTAAAAACGATGTACGGGTTCGTTTCTTAACTTTTTTTCGAGATTAGATTAGTGCCTCTGCGATAGGAGAAAGCACTGCTTCTATAAAATGAAAAATATTCAATAGTAATCATTTATCGTATTACAATTTTCTATATCGTAACGTTACGAATCGAAAGATTTTTGAACAGAGTGAACCGATCGCAACAATGACGAGAAATAGAACAAAATATGAAATGAAAAATAATAAAACAAAAAGTATATATTTATATCTCCTACGAGGATCTATCTTTTTTATTTGTTTTCTTATTTTATCTTATTTTCGCTTAGCTGACTTTAATTTCGACAAACCATTTTCACTCAACGACAGATGGCCGGCGGCCGAACGAGCCGTTGCACCCATTAGAAGTGCGACGGTTGAAAATGGTATATATCCGAAGGACAGGTTGTTGAACGTGCGCCATATGAAAACTTGGAATCCCCATTTAAACGATAAAATCCTAACTGATTGATTGATCAAACTGTATACAAATAAATTACAATAAATTTTTCATATGACTGTTTACGATCGAAATCAAGCACCGAGAAAACATTTGTACAACATTACGAATGACAAAGTTAAGTTCCATAAGAAATTATTACGAAAGAAATTGTCAAATAAACAAAAAGAAAAACAACAGTTGAAATTGTATCCAAAATAAAAAGAAAATGAATCACAATTCCGGTCATTCGATCGATTCGATTTGAAACGGTGGATCTGAACTTACCTTTCTGCTGAAAATGTTGATTTGGGGAGAGGGGGAATCGCAACGAATCAATTCTATTGCTCTTCTAAACTATACTCATCGTATATACCGTAACGTAAAGGAAAGAAAAAAGAAAAAAGAAAGAAAGATCATAATTTCGAATTATCCCCGCATCGGTGAACTAAATTGATGGTCTCTATTTCGTTACACGTACATATTTAATCACCCAAAATTATTTTCGAAGCGTGACGCGATTCGAACAATACAATTTTATATATTTTTATATCTTTCCACGAACGTACCCATATATCGTCGTATCTACTCTTCGTAAAAGGGAAATTTGACGAATCGAGAAAAACATTCGTGTCGCGAATGATTACGATACAACAACTAATGGTTTATCTACGAACGTGGGTATTAATATTCAAATTATACTCGTAAAATTGAAACGATAATGTATGCATATACGATAAGTATGACTAATGCGTAATGAAAAAAAAGGAAATATCATAGAAAGGTTGGATAACGAAAAAAAAAAAAAGAAAAAAAAAAGTAAGTTTAATCGAACTGGTACGTACTGGTAACGGCCTTAATAATTATTTTTACAACGTTTCCTTGTATACGTCGGGACTTGGCCGACGTGGTCTCGCTTGGGCGCCTCGCAGCTGGCATTCAAACAACCCCGTGACATAAGGGCGTCCCTTCTTCTTACATGTGAACCAAACGATACACATACACCACCCTACACTGTCGAAGATCGCTGGCTACGCCCTTAAAGCACGCAGGATGCTCGGCTCGCTTTTTCTCCCCCACCACAGCGCTCCATCCCCTTCCTCCTCTTCTTAACCTCCACCAACCTATCCTCTCATCCCTTCTTCCATTCTCCCCTCTCTTTCCACCGACCCCATCATCAAACTCTCCTGTTCTCCTACCAAGCTACCACGAGACTTCTTCGCTAAGGCCCAACTAAGACCTACTACTACTCCGTGTTTATCACGCTGGAACGTTCCACCTAGTTTCAACGGCAGACCGTATCTATACAACCTTTTTTTCACTATACAATCCGCAGAGGAAAATTTTCCCTCTATTTACGCCATTATGCTATTTATCGCTTTACCCGCGAACTGAAATCCACCTACTTGTTACTAAAATTTTCCGATGTCCTTCGCTGGACTCACTCGTTAACCAACTACGTTTATACAATAAATAAAGTGAGATCTTAAGCGATACCGCTTAACAAAGTGAGAGTCTTGTCGTTAATTACGCAAATAATAATACGGGCTTAACTCTCATGTGAAACTTAAAAGGAAATGAAAGAAAATAATGCAGAATTCAAATAAAAATACTTATTCTTTTTTTTAATATAATATAAATAAATATATTCAACAAGGGTGTTTTTCTCTCTTTCTCTCTCTTTCTTTCTTTCTAATGCAAGTGATTTTTCTCAATTGGTATAAATTATAAAATAATCAACGTTTCATCCTTGAAAATAATTGTTGACTTTATCCCCTTTAAAAAAGAACCTTATGATTCTTATTCTCCTGCTTCTTCTTCTTCTTCTTCTTCTTCTTTGTCAGTACAAATCGAAATTCGAAGGAATACGGAACGTAGGGGCGAAGAGCAAGGGTTTATTCTCGTACCAAAACAACCCCGTGGCTAAGCATGTGAAGCGCACGAATCGACGACCCACGAACCCCCTATAGATCTGTTCCTTCCTTCTTCCTTCCGTGTTTTATCACCAAAAATAGGTCTCACACAAACACTATCTTTCCTTTCTATCATTCTTCATCTTCTTTTTCATCGATTTTCTCTTTCCCTTTCTCTCGTAATCTCTGTTTTTTTTTCTATTTTTCGTATAATCGACTTTGGATGGTTGAATATATAAAAAATAAAAAGCAATATCATCTACGTAAAAACTGTTGAATTATTCATACGTAGAGTATTTAATAAATACGCGTGCTTATAACATTAATATATTCAGTGTATGAGTTAATTTGAAAATTAATTTGAAAATTAAATTGAAAAAATTATAGTATGATAAACGTAAAATGATATAATATCGTTACACATAATTAAATACGTATAATCGTATGTGTTTTACGAGGAATACTACTATTTTATTCTGATGAAAAAATAAAAAAAAAATATATATATATATATATAAGTACATAAGAAAAGTATACTCGAAAAGAATAGTTTTCAAGTTTTACAGCCGATAATAGAATATCATTCGACCATCGGTCTCGACCTTCGGTCTCCTTTATTTCATAGAACCCTTCACCCCTTTAGAAATTCACACGCAAGCTTCTTCGTGTATATACTCGTATACTCGCGAAAGTAGGTAAAGCACGAAGAAAGGGAGGGAACGCGAATAAGAAAAAGAGAAAAAGAGAAAGAAGACGGATAGAGAATTGCGTGGAAAAGGTGAAGAGTGGGGGAAGCGTGTGACTCGATGGGCAGGTGTAAGTAAGGTGCCTTTAAAACAGAAGGGGAATACTTAATATCCTTCTACGTCAGGTGCTATTTATGAGGAAGAAATTACGTTAAATTATTAGGAACGGCCTGTCGTAATTTCTTTATTCAGTGAAAACATATTCGTGACGTACGAGAATAACGAGGAACGTATTCACCGGGACTAGTTGTTAAGATAAGGAGTACTTCGATTGGTTGTTAATCTCTTTATAAAGCAAAGAATTTTACTAGGATAATTTTCTAACGAGCAGGTCGTTAGCGGGAAAATTTGCGAACCGCGACAGAAAAATATATTTATCTGGTTAGAAAAAAATATAAGGGAATAAAAGATATCGAGATTAGGTTGCACCAACGCACGAGGGGTGGTCTAAACCATAATTTTAACATTTCATTCCTTCCAGTTCTTGAGAGCTCTGCTGTAGTAGAGCTGACGATAAACAGTATGACTACCTAACACATGGCCCTCTCCTCTATCCTTTGACAGACGTTTCTTTAACCTGAGAAAAGATTTCAACTATATTTCTTTCAAGCGCTACTGTTTCTCATAATGAAAGATAATTTTCAAACGAATAGTTATAAAGATCGAATGAAAAATTTCTCAATTATCTGTCACAAGGATAGATACAAGTAGTATCCCGTCCACGTGGACGTGTTATTGTTTTGAATATAATGTCGTTCTCTCTTCTGGGCCAGAAGTACGACATGGGTATGAGTACGGAGGGTCAGGCACCCCAGGGTCGACCCTCCAAGAGGGATTTCATTCATGATCCCGAAGCCCACCCCCGTCTCTGTGCCTCCTCCAGGAGCTGTGAGGGCAAGCGATACATTGCGACCAGAAAAGGGTAGCCGAAACACCACGCTTTGGTGCATGATGTTCCTAAAAAAGGGGATTCCGGATTTGGCCATTTGATATCTTAATACGATACATGAGGGAGAAGAGCTGGTCGTCCGAAAAAGAAAAAAAAAAGAAAAGAAAAAAGAAGAAAGAAAGAAAGAAAGAAAGAAAACCACCGGCGACCCGCTATTTTCTTGGAGCCACCAAACTCGGTAAGCGATGCGTGGACATGACCAATAGGTCAGTTTTCGTCCCTTGTATTTTTGCACCCGAAAGGACACCCTAAGAATCGATTAGTTATTTCACACCCGCTACACGAATAAGTGATTCAATAGATTTTTATTATCGGTTCGAACGTAAGATTTGCCAATGAATCGCATTACATGGTTGGGAATAAAATTGATTGAATGATTTGCGAGGATAGAACAATCTCGAGGAATGTTTCGTTTCCTCTTTACCTCTGACGAAACATGACAACCAGGTGTTTAAGGAAAATAGGCAAGATGAACCCTAGTAGTAGGGTGCGTGCCACGCTTTCAGATAATTAGGCATCAGTGGACGTCTCCCATCTTTTTCGGAACCCCAGCCTAAGTCACGAGGACCCTGCTAGTGACGCAGACTCCCCCACAAACCTGAAAACGTGGCACGAGCCATGAGGCGAGGGTGCTCGCTTCCCTACGTCGTCACGCTATTCATAGAAAGAAATCAGAGATACGTATTTAGCTTGTGAAGAAAGTGAACCTGAAAATGTCCAATCGTATATAAAGAGGAAATGGTATGTGTCTCGATCGATTTTTACACTTTCGTGAATTTGCTAACTGTTGGTAAGAGAAGGGTAGCAAGACGTCCTGATATTCAAACGGTACGGATTTCCCTAACCCAGATAGCTGGGTGTGACCCTGACCTTGACAATAATCATAACGCACAGCACCCTTGCACCTCTGAGTTCCGTTCTCTCTGAGGAGGGTCTTTTCCACAACTGAGGGTTCCAACCGCGTCTGATGGTTTACATTTTATCGCAACACTCTTTCTCTCTCTCTCTCTCTCTCACACGCATACACTCTCTTTCCATCCCTCTTCTTGTTCTTTCTTTCTCTCCTTTCTGAAAGATCGCGCCTGTTCACGCGGGTAGAAAGGATGAGGAAAGCCAGCTAAGGGATGGGATGGGATGGGATGGATGCTGCACCCTTCGTGTATCATTAACTGCCTTGTAATCGTGAGACATTAGGGACTTCGTGCTTTGGGTAAAATCTTTCATTGGGACGTCGTGAGAAAAAGTAATGCTTTATGAAATTTAAAGTCGTAACGAAGGATAGAAACAAAACGTTATTTGTAATCAAATCAATTCTCAGAACATCGACAAATTAAGAAGAAGTAATTTTAACAATGAATTAAATAATGCATTATAAGTATCAAGACAATTATAATAATTCGATTGACATTAATAATTTCATTAAATTATCGTCTAAAAATATTCGAATTCATATTGCTGAGTTTCCTTTTCAATTCGGTGTCATAATATCTCCACACGGAAACGCTCGATATGAGAACGTCCAACCCAAACAGAACCGTGATTCCAGGGTCAAGGTTCTACTACCTCGGACGTAATACCGCCGTCTCATCCACCCTCAAAAGGTCAGCACGCGAGACAAAGTTGCTAACCCATTTTATCCTTTCTCTCTCACTCTCACTCTCTCTCTCAATTTCTCTCTTTCATTTCCATTTATCATACATCCAAAGGTGTGAGAGAAATGTCCTCATTGTTCATCCACTTCCTACTATTGATATCTATTTTTTTTCTAATTCAACCATATACCGAAATATAACATTGCTTAATACTAAATTTGAACACTTCAACATATCTTCCCAGATATTATTAAGAAATTACGAAGATCTTTTATTAACTTTCTCGAGGCACGCAAAAGTATGAGGATCGAAAAGAAATGTTGTATGTTAAAAGACAAACTCTCCGTTAAAATGTTACCTATCATCGTTTCCTACTGTTTCACACGGGACAATTTTGATCGGTAGGGCCTTCGGATATTATTCGATGATATTTTCAGTGATCCGATCTTCCAGCTTCTCTCTCTCTCTCTTTCTCTCTCACTCTCTCCTGAGCGACACTAACTGTCTACTTCCTAACTTAATCCGTAGCTTCCGACGCTGCGGCAATCTGACATCCTTTTTATTTTCATTGGCTCGCTAGGGCCTCTCTTGTTGGCGGGGGTCTCGTTCCCAGGATTTTTCTATCCACGATCGAGAGTGCGAGTGAACGAACGAACCAACGAACGAACGAACCAACGAACGAACGAACCAACGAACGAACCAACGAACGAACGAACGAACGAGCGAACGACCGGCCATCCTCGGCTCGCCTAATCAATTTATGTCGTTGCGTCGTATGCGTCGTTCTATCTCTCTCACTCATTCACTCACTCACTCACTCACTCACTCACTCTCTCTCTTTCTCTCTCTCTCGTTCACTTTCTCACTCTATCTCTCTAACTCTGGAGAGAGAAAGAGGGGCAAGGAGAAAGAGAGTGAGAGAGTGAGAGAGAGAGAGAGAGGACTGCAAATTGATCGCTCGTTCGACCCGACAGAGAACGACAGATACTGGCATGTAGCTTGAGTGCGGCTTCCGTCGTTCACGTTACAGGTTCATAAAACCTGATAACTCCTCTGATTATGAGGCGCGTTACGTTCAACTATGTTGTCGCGTCTACATCGATTGGTCTCGTTTAAGGCCAAGAAGAATCTTAAGTCAACTACGATTATGATATCGGATGATGTCTCTTCAATAGTTCACATTCACTTCTTATTATTTTTCTTCTATTTCTTCGACACAATTCTTCTTCTTCTTCTTCTTCTTCTTTACGACACATTTAAGTGTATTGTTTTATATATTTTTATTCTTTTTCTTTTTTTCTTCTCTCTCTCTCTCTCTCTCAATATATAAGACTAGGTATATCACGAAAGACGATATAAATTATGACAAGAAGAAGTTTTATGAAGAAAATAAAAATAAAAGGAAAATAAAATCAAGTATGACGACATTCTTGACCGATGAAAGAGAGCTCACATCTTCCGTAAGATTTAATCGGCATAAACGATAACCCTGACGCCCAATTACGCATAACACACATACTTCGAGATTCGTTGCACCGGCAGACCGAACGAACGAACGAACGAACGAACGACCGACCGGCGGGTCGGTTGATATTTGCATGGGCTTATGAAGAAATTCTCTCAAGTCCTGGCATCGTTCTCCAGAATCCCAAAGATTTTAATTAAATCTTTCGAGTCCGAGGGAACAATGCTTGAGAATAAAAGTAAAGGAGAAAAGGGGAAAAAAAAGGAAAGTAGTAGAAGAAAAAGAAATAATAGTAGTAGTAGTAGTAGTAGTAGTATATATATAGTTGTTGCTAGCGAATAACGCAAGAAAATTCGAGAAACTTCTGTTGAAAACGAAAAAGAGAATAATATAACTAACTTAAAAGAAAAGAATTAGGAAGAAAGAAATTTTCAAACTAGCTACTCCGATGCGCATCGTCAGAAAATTTCTTTCTCATATCAAAACGCAAATGTTTGTTCATAGACCTTCTTTTTTTTCTTTATTTTTTCTTTTTCTCCATCTCTTTCACATTCTCACCTTCTCGTTTTCTCATTCGTTCGCTAACTATACCTGGCTGAGAATGATCGCTAGACTCAAGATTTATCAGTGATTTATCATGAAAATTACATCCAAGAAGACAAATTTATTTTTGATAGATAAAAATGTCTCTCTCTCTCTTTCTCTATTTATCTTCTCTTCGAAAAAGGTAAGAATATTTTTATATTTATCGTTAAGTAAATTTTCTATTTAAGGATACTAATAACAATGAAGAAAAACATTTCCATGATTACATAGACGACGCCTGACTGACTATTCGTTAATAAAAATTCTCTATTCGTTTTTGGAAACAACTTTTTTCTTCTTTTTCCCTTCTACGCGAACATTGCGACAGACAATTTTCATTTTGAACAAGAACTCGTAGGATTAACAAATGATCCGATTTCGAATCGATCGATCTTTCGTATAAATGTTATTGACATTTTGTATATGGTATACACACATACACACACATACACATAAACGCACAACATTTGTATGAGAATTGATCTAGGGACAGAAGGGACCGTCTTGTGTATCGCACTATCTCTCTCTCTCTCTCTATCTCTATCTCTTACTCTCTTACTCAAAGATTTGAATTCCATTTGATCTGTGGATCGTATTCATGACGCGAATAGACGTGCCAGTGCATAATGCACTATGATACATCGAGTTCTCTACGATAATGGTTGTCAACCTAACTCATGTGAGTTCGCTTATTATTCGAATAAACTGAATGCAATCGAAATTTGCTTTGCCCTTTCTCAAAATTAGAATTACTTTGTCAGTTTTTTTTTTCCTTTAGAAATAACCAAAAAGAAAAAAAAAAGAATTTAAATCATTAACAGTACATTAAACGTATCCAAATGATTGCATAAAACGATATAAAATAAAAGAAGAAAAACAAATAAAAGGCCGTGAGGTTCGATTAATCGTTAAATAATATCTGCAAGACGATTAGAGGAAAATTCGGCATACATTGGCATGTGAAGAATAGTAATAGTCACCGCGATTAGGTGTGAGAATGAAGAATGGATATGGGAGAAGATAAAGAGATAGAGATAGAGACAGAAAGAGGGGGGAGAGGAGAGGGAGGGAGAGAGAGAGAGAAATTACTGGTTGACCACCGTTGCAGCGTGACCATTATGCTTGCGACCGCGCCATGCTCACGCATAGGCGTGTAATGTATGTCTGTAGGTTAATGCAATTCGCTCAGATCTCATTGCGAGAATTGTACGGCAGAGAGAATTGATTGATTGGCTCTTTCGTTTCAGGCCTCGCCGTACAATGAATACAACCCGCTCGCTGCTGTCGCGCGCGAAAATGGTAATAACCTGAGTAGGAATCTCATAATCTCTTTTCCTTCTGTCCCTGACCGTGAATATTACCGGTTTCTCTCTCCCTTTCTCTCTCTTTTTCTCTCTCTTTCTGTCACTGTCTTCCATAACACAGGAGAACTTTCATTTTCGAGCAGACTTCCTTAAATAACGAGCGAACATCCTTCCTCGTTCTCGTTGCGTTCTTGTTACTGACGTAACAACCACCACCACCATCAACACCAACACCACTACCACGTGATTATCTTTATTCCTTTTCGTGACCGGGTCAAAAAGACGCGTAATCAAAATCTTGTCGACCGTTACTCGGAAAATGTTAGGTTAGCAGTTTAACGATATATCTTCGGATATGTTTAACCCTATCTACTTTATTTTTTCAAGTTATACTTCTTTTGGCGCGTTTGGGAAAATGTGATGGGAGTGATTTTTTTCCGAGCGTCCGAGCGTTTTTCGGCACCACGAAGTTTGTCGGTATTCACGATGCGCGGCAAAGCGATTTCAAATTTACGGCATGAAGTTGTCTTCTCTTCTTCTTCTTCTTTTTCTTTTTTCTCAAGCGGGTAACCCATTCAAGTAATAATCGTACTCAGCGCTGCTTGACTTAAATGATCGAGCGGGAAGTAGTTTTTTGTTTGTTAAAAGATAGATAAGAAAAGTAAGAAGATGATTAAATATCCCACTCGTAAATGTAGAAATTGTTCGCGACCCGCTATTAACATAACGGCGAACTAAAAATGCCTGTAATAAGGCTAAAGAAGAAAAAGAAGAAGAAAAAGAAGAAAAAAAAGGAGAAGTTTTATCAAAAGGGTTTGCGTGCGAAACGCAACTAGCACGAACCGCCGCGTGCAACAAGACGCGCGAGCGCGCACTTAGGGATGTGCCTTGCACACACACACACACACACATTACATAAACACACGCACACTAGGAAGAATCGAGGCGGCAGATGTTCAAACGCAGAGTGGAAAACCGGTCGTGTTGATGTAGCTGCCGTAGCGAATCGCTATAAAAATATCCGCCATTGTGTGCGCAAGACTCCTATGCCAGTAACGGTCCCGAAGAAAACCGCCGAATCTACATTTTTTTTTCCTTTCCTTTCCTTTCCTTTCCTTTCCTTTTCTTCTCTTTTCTTTTCCTATTTCTTTTTTCTGTTTTAACCCTCATTCGACTTGTCGCAGTTTTTGATTGAAGGCATTACGATTCTAAAGGAGAATTATTTTCTTCTACTTTTTTTTTGTTAAATATCTACTTGTTCGAGAGAAAAATCTCAACGCCGTATGTGAGCAACTGCGTCAAACGTTAGACAGACAGACACGAGGGCAAAAAAAAGAAAAAATTGCGTAAGATTAATCCGAAAAATATTACCTGGACGATAATAAGAAGGACCAAGAGATAAAAAAAAATGACTCGGGAATACTTTTGACACTTTTTGAAGTTAGAAAAATAAGAGGATGCGTCTAATACGTTTAACATGACAAAGAAAGCGCAGGGTCAATGTGCCATATAGCTCAGCCACATTCTCAGACGAAATATCTTCGGTATAAGACCTACAAACAATAATTCAGGTATATACGAATTGACCAATACGAGAAGAGGAAAACGTTATGGTGGGAGAAGGAGTAAACTGAAAAAGAAAAAAAAGAAAGAGAGAGAGAGAGAAAGCCAAGCTAGAAGTATAATAATTGTAGACAGCTGTTCGTCGAAAAAAGATCGGCGCTTGCACTCTGACACCCGTTTTAAATCGAAAGACGAACCCCACTTATGGATTCGGATAATTAATTTTGTTCTTTGGCCAATAATCCTAAAGGTCGACGCCTAAACAAAAAGGAAAAGAAATAAATAAAAAAAAAATAAAAAAATTTATCTGATACCTTTTTCCGATCCTTTTTTGTTACGGTGTCCTAATTTCCATGCTTTCGAGGGAAGATATAAACCGCGTAAAAAATTCCATTATTATTATTATTAGTAATATTATTTACACTTTATCTTTCTTTATATCAACCATTGTATGCTTAATATAAATGATTTAAATACGTAAGAAAAAAATAAATGAAACATTTGTCTCGATTGAAATGTATAATCTAATTTTGTATATGGTTGTTCCGTTTAAAAGAATGAGAAAAACTCATGAGACTGATTATACAACCAACGAACGGACGGGACTAAGTATGTATATATGTTTAAGAAAAATCTCAGCCGTACGGAGAGAAATAAACATCCGGATGCATCTGTCCCGTTGGACCGGTAATTTCTGACTGTTTTTCACGGGCCAACCGTAAAAGGAAATGTATTTCCTCCACACGTGCTACTCGTTTTTGGTATCCTCTAGCAGCAACGTCGTCAGTATCCAAAAGCGTCCGAAACATCTGTCTAAGTTTTTGAGAACAGTTGCAGTTGTGGAAGCAGATTTTCTTTTCTATATACTACCTATGAGAACAAACGAATCGATCTCCGATCGCGATACCAACTTTTCACGGTAGACCGAGAGCAATGATCTAATGTAAAGAGGAAGGAAGGAAGGAAGGAAGGAAGGAAGGGAGGGAGGGAAGGGTGAACAGGAGGGATCCCCTTCAAAAATTCATCTATCTTTTTCTCGCACGCGTACACGAAAAAGAAAAGGAAAAAAAAATAACACGCTTAACTATAAAAGGTCCCCCCTCCACCAATTCCTCCCCCCCACCGCGTAAACACACAACACATACGTAGAGAATTTTTCTTCCTTTTCTTTTGTCTTTCCCCTTACTTTTTCTTTTCTTTTTCTTTTTTTTTTGCATCGGTAATCCGCTTACGGTTCCTCTGATAAGTTGTTATATACTTTCGCTGTTGAAAACGTTAAAAAACGCGTTTTTCTTCCTTCCTTCTGAGATTTTATATGAGAAAAATAATGTACGTTTTGCTCGGGCAGATGTGAGAGTGAGGATGATGATGGCGTTTCTTGGAATAACGTTATAGTTTAAATGAAATCCGACGGCTGCGACGAGCTGGTCTAGTGGATATCCGTCGTCTTTATTTCTAATCTGTCGTGCGTGTTACCAAGAAATTACGAGACGATGACGTCCCTCCGACGAGGACGAAGAAAATTCGTGCGTCTTTCGGTTAGGCTTGCGTTGTTTAAAAAAAAGAAAAAAAGAGGGAGAAAGAATTATCTAAAATAAAACAAAATAAAATAAGAGAAATGGAAAAAGAAATCAAAAAATTAACCAACCGCAACTCGGTGTCCTTAATAAAATGTTCTTTAATAAATATTGTTTATATGACTTTCCGAAAATTGCACATATGTGAAAAGGGAATAAGGCACCTAATCAATAAAATTTAAGATTATAGCGTTCTCATTTCCACATTTTGATCTTTTTTTTGTAATTATTTTAATGGTGCTGACCACTGATAATTTCGAAGATAATATTTCCCGTCAATATAATTAGAGTACATTAATGCATTAATACAGTATTCAATTATTCTAGGCAAGTGTGTAACTTTTTTAAAACTTTCGTATAAGCTTTCGGTAATCCGTCGTCTTTGTAAATCCTCTCAATACTGACCTGTTGTCCTTAATAAAGTGTTTTTTAATAAATATTGTTTATATGACTTTCCGAACATTGCGTATATGTGAAAAGGGAATAATGCACCCAATCAATAAAATTTAAGATTATAACGTTCTCATTTCCAAGTTTTGATCTTTTTTTTGTAATTATTGTAATGCTGCTGCCCACTGATAATTTCAAAGATAATATTTCCCGACAATATAAGTAGAGTACATTAATGCATTAATACAGTATTCAAATATTCGAGGCAAGTGTGTATCTTTTATTGAAACATTCGTATAAGCTTTCGGTAAACCGTCGTCTTCGTGATTCCTCTCCACTCTGACTCCCTATCCTCTCTGAAATTTTTTTTCTTAAATATTGTTTATATGACTTTCCGAACAATGCACATATGTGAAAAGGGAATAATGAGCCTAATCAATAAAATTTAAGATTATAACGTTCTCATTTCCACATTTTGATCTTTTTTTTTGTAATTATTTAAATGCTGCTGCCCACTGATAATTTCGAATGTAATATTTCCCGTCAATATAAGTAGAGTACATTAATGCATTAATACGGTATTTAATTATTCGAGGCAAGTGTGTAACTTTTTTTAAAACTTTCGTATAAGCTTTCTGTAAACCGTCGTCTTTGTAAATCCTCTCCATACTGACCCGTTGTCCTTAATAAAATGTTTTTTAATAAATATTGTTTATATGACTTTCGGAAAATTGCACATAAGATAAAAGGGAGTAATGTACCTAATCAATAAAATTTAGGATTATAACGTTCTCATTTCTTTTTTTTTTTTCTTTTTTCTTGATCCCATACAGTAATAAAAAAATCTGTTTTGGCAATGGTAAAGGAGAAGGACATGGGCAAAATTTAAATAAGAATCGTTTTCCAACGAAATTGGATCCAAGACCCTTCATCGAGCAATTACATTCCTTTTCTCTCCCCCCACCCCTAACTAGCTCGGAAAATATCCCTCACGAGTCTCGCGAATCTACCTCGAATTTCTCTTGCCATTAGAACGGCCTTGAGGAGATAAGCCGATTAATCGCAATAAAGAATCGCCATCTGCCGCCTTTACCCCTCCCCCCCTCCCCACCCCTTCCCTCCCCTCGTACGGGGAAAAAGGGATGCAAGAGTGCCAAAGTACGAAGCTATTCTAATGGTGGGGAGAATTTTAAGGGGGTAGTAGGGTCTCTGAGTTATCGATAGTCATAAATTCCAGAAATCTAAAACCAACTTTGAGCGAGTAGAATCGGCCAGAAATTTTGTACAATATAACGCATTAGTCATGGGGAAACCCCTATTGAGCCTTTGCTAAACGTATATACATATATATGTATGTATATGTATATATTCGTGAAAACGAGAAAGAGTGAGAGAAAAAAAGAGAGAGAGAGAGAAACTATATATACAACATGCATCCTTACAGAAAGGATCTCCCATGGTAGTCATGGTAACTGTGCAAACAAGATGGCCGCAGCTTCCTGTTTCAAGATCGGCAGCTGCACGGATCTAGTTTCTAGGCTTCAAGAATGTTCGCAGACAAATTTCAAAGAAGGACAAATACCAAGATAAATCTTGCTTTTATGCTTTACGAAATTCTTAGGACGGGATCATATTAAGTTCAAACGAGAACCATTGTCCAACGTCATCTTTCGTCGTTCATCAAATAATATAAATTTCTATAATATTATAAAGAAATTGTGTGAAGAAGTGAAAGTAACTTTTATAGGGAAAAAAAGAAAAAAAGAAAAAATAAACGTAATATCTTATTAAATTCCCAATTGGAATACATTAAATATAATCAAATTTATTCTTGATTGCCGATGAGAAATAAATGTCCATAAAAAAAAAAAAAAAAGGAAAGAAACCCCAAGATATCTTATTCCTTTTTTAATTATAATATGAAACAAATCGTTGTCTAAGCTTATATAAAGAAAAATTTCTCCTTCCTCTCATTAAACGCGCCTTCTTCTCTCGTTGATAATAAAATAAAATAAGTGTATCTCAAAGTCGTTTAACTCGTGAATTCCATGAAATTTTTCGAAGGAATCGTTTCGACCACCGGCAACGAAGCTCGCGCGCGCGCGTTAATCGCTCTCGCGGCTCTAATTGGAGCGCGCTTGATCTATCTTCATGTAAATGAGCGTAATTAGCGTGCAACATAAATCAAGGTAGCGGCAGGGACGATCGATCAGGAACCACTACGTCGAAGAGGGTAAGTAAGAGAGAGAGAGAGAGAGAGAGTAAGAGAACGTACGAGCAAACGAAACAACCAAACAAAATGAAAAAGGAAAGAGTGAAAAGAGAGAGAGAGAGAGAAAGGTCGTGTCGTAAGGGTCGGGGGCCGATTTTCCTTCCGAAATAAAACTAATGGCCATTCGTAATTGGGATTACCCGTGAGCTGCTCCTGTACGTATAAAAGAGGGTTAGATAGTGTTAGACGTTAGAATCGGACTCGGATTCCTTGCATTGTACCTACCATGGCACATGTGCTTCCTATACTTCTCTCTCTCTCTCTCTTTCTCTCTCTTTCAGTCTTTATTAATGCAAACGCGCGTGTTTCATTCGGAAAGATTAATAGCTGGATTATATTCGATTTGTTCAATTCGGTCAACACCTTGCTCGCTCGCTCGCTCGCTCATTCGCCGTTCAAAAGATTTATTTCTATCCCATTGAAATTAATCTTTTCTTTTTTTTCTCTCTCTCTCTCTCGGCTTATCTCGTCTAGTCTCGTTTATTCTCTCCTAAGTCCCTTCTTTTTTTTTCCTTTCTAATCGAAGAACATTTCGAACGAGAGACAAACTCGACGAACGAAGAAGAACAATCGTCGCGGAACATAAACGTGACAGATGATGATAATACGTCGAATGGGGACAATTGTTACGTAGCATCTACTTACGGATTGGAAATAACTACTACATCTTGCTTTCAATTACGGCTTCCTGCATTACCGTTCTGTAATGCCGAACAAATTTTCGCATTATATTGAATTCGGCGAATCACTGTCGCAAATAATATAGGACAAATTGATGTTACACTATATTGGATTATATTTCTAATTCGTTTGAGTATTTTTCGTACACTTTTACGAGACCACGATATTATACAGCGAATGATATTGATGTAAATTGCAAAAATGTTGTAGGTATATAAGAAAAAAAAGAAAAATAGGACGATCAGTTAAAAGTAATCGTTCCGCATAAGCGATTTAATTGAACGAATTAAGAAAGCACGATAGCAGGATCCCCGTCGAAACCCCCCCCCCTATCCCTTCGATATTTTTTTTACGCGCGAGAGCAATTTCGCTGGGTCCGCCTGAAGTATGCGCGTTTACTATCGCTTACTCGGTTCGTCGTTGCCCCCACACGCGCGTCTCGTTTTAATTCGGCCATATTGCTTCCCATCGATTTAACTTCAAAGTCCCTGCACGCCGTAGACTCGCCGAGGAGGAAAAAAAGAATATCCCGTGACACGGTGTCCCATGGTGCAAATAAATCATACGCGTACACACACGTATTCGTAACGTGCACGCATACACATTCGTGTAACAAATGCACGCGTACAAGCGAAACCGAACAGATAAACCATAGCTCGTTACAGCTGAAAATTAGTTCCGTTGCATTGAAAACTACGACAACAACGTTTCCGATTCGTGCATTTGATTAGGCTAATTAAACCAAATTTCTGTTCATCGGGACAAGAATATATAAAAATAATATTTTTCTTCTCTCTCACTCACTAACGTTATTTGTTATTTTTAAATTTATCACTTTGAACGATTATCTGTCTATTTTTGTTCTTCGATTTAATCGAAGAATGATCGATTTCTTTTCCTCTTCAGCTTTACTTTTCGATCCTCGAACTTTGAAGGGGCCTGTATACGCCTCAAGAGCGATTATCCTTTATCGCGTACAGTAGGTACATAGCGCACCAACTAGATTCGCTTTTATGACGTCATAATGAACCGGCAATCAGCAGCATTGTCGACATAATTCCTGGTGCCGTTGTCTCACTCGATTCCAGCCGGCTCTATTGTTCACCTCGCTCCTTTCAGCGTTCCATCTTCCACCGACAGCAAGACTTTGTCATTTACCTTAGGAAGGTGGAACTAACTGAGAAAGAAAGAGAGAAAAAGAGAGAGAGAGAGAGAGAGAGATAGGTAAAGAGGAGCTAAAGGCTGAAGCCCCTTTTTAGTTAGCCAATTGGTGAGTCAGAATTAGCTCGCTCGAAGAAGAAATTAAAACTGAATTAAAATCAGTTTCTCTGCGGTGAATTGCTTTTCTCAATGTTTTTAATTAATAAAGGTAGGAAAGTAAGATTGATTAAATTTCATTCATGGTAATGAAAAAAAGAAAAAGAACAAAAAAAGAATTATGAAAAATAGAGGAAGAGAGACAGATATACAGATAGACAGACAGACAGACAGAGGAACTGTCAAGCTTCGATGGATGGAGCGAAAGTAACGAGATTCGCAATAGGGTAGGAACGCGAAGGGGGTTGAATCGTAGAAAAGGGATGAAATGATGCTCCACTAATTCCGTTATGTCCGCCATCGATGGTATTCATCGGGTTCCCCGGCATTGTGCGGCGCATTCTTTTTTCTTCATGCACACACGCAGAAAACACGTATACTCACACACATGAGCAATCAAACACGATTCTCCGATACACACGTGCGCAAAGTAGAAATGCATTTTCGGTTCTATGATAGATAGCAATAAAGCTAACCGCTTTGCGTTTATGCGTTTTCGCGTACACACGTGTTCCTATGATGCATAAGTATAGTTGTACGTGTATGTCTGTATTTGAGTGGTTCATCACGTATGTATATAGGACAGAGGGAGCAGCTGTCTGACAGCTGTAAGGCTCTTTTTACCTGTTTCGTCCAGCACGGGTAAATGTATATGTGTATATTTGTATATGTGTATTGAGTTTGTGGCGTGTGTATTGGAGAGGCGTCCGTCCAGTAGTAGACAGAGTGCATCAAGAAAAAAGAATTTAAAGCGGTTCGAGAATGAGAAACGTTGAGGAATCATCCCTGCCAAATGTATAAAAATAGGTACGCGTGTACCGCAAAGATATGACTCAATATTGGTTCAAATTGAGAAGGAATATTATTTTATTTCTTCTTACTCCGCCCCTTTCGGGTTTGGAAGACTTCCCTTACAATCTCTCTTCTACAATATCTTACAATACTTTGCCATCTACTATAAACATATATATATATATATATATCATCCTAAATAAATTATATTAAACTATATTACAGCATATCAACTTAATACTAACAAATTCAACCTATTAACTGACTTAAAATAAAAAACGAACAAAAATTATCTTAACAATCTTCTCTCAAACCCTCTCCACTTCCGAGAAGGAATATAATATACGTCGTTATTGTTATCAGTAAAGTTATTAAATCTCAATGAAAATTGTTTAATACATTATCTTAGAATCGTATTACAATTGCTCCAAATATATTATACGATTTATGTTACACGCGTGTGGTTATGTTATACAAATACTTTCCGATAAAATTCTTCCTCGCGTTTCTAAACTTCGTAGGAGAGGAAAAGGAAGAAAAGGAAAAAAGAAAATAATAGGACCGAACCAGTCGTGGAAATAAAATTTCGATGAAAGTAAATTCGCGGGACGACGACGTTTTCCTATGTAGGAAGAGACGGCGCGGAATTTCGTCTACCGGGGTGCCTTGAATTTCCCTTTCACGGGATTCGTGCGCGTACTCCTCAAGGTCTCGCCTTGGCTTCAGGGTCGATGCCGTTTGCAAGGAGAGAGTCGCGAAGTTTCTGTCTATCGATCCGCTGTATCTTCGACGCACTCGCAAACGATGCGTCTATAAGGATTCACCAATCTCACAGTGATCTCTAATTTATTTGATTTACAAGAAGAATGAATAAGAAACGAGTATTTTTCAAAATATACCTAAAAGTAATAAAATACGAGATAAACCTTTCGATGACAAAATTTCTAAGCGACATTTTATTTTTAGAAACAATTCCTTTCGTTTATCAGCATAGATAACGAAAAACCGATAATTTTTGCGCAAAATTACGTAAATAAAATCCTATTTGATTTCCAATCGATCGGCAGATAAAATTTACCGTAGGTAGGTATCAAAAAAGAAAAAGAAAAATTGGAATTAACTGTCAATACCCTTAGGAATGGAGTTAGGAAATCCTTTGGGTCCTCGTTAAAAAGGATCAAAAAAAAGGATCGGTGGAAAGTCGGAAAATCGTGCCACGATTCTGGGCATATTCAATGAAGCAGGAACGGTGCCCTCGGCACCGTGGGAGCGTGCTCGGCACGCATATAATGCGCGTGCAAGGCCAAACGTTGCGTACGCACGATATATCCTCTAACGTATACATGTATCTTCGTAAACCTACGTGTATTTTCGTGTGTATATACATACATATATATATATATATAGGTATATATATGTATATATATATACATTTATATGGCGTGAGTCACGGAGACGTCGCACGCACGCACACATAAGTATATATACTCACGTACGAGGGATACGTTGCACGAGGCTGCAGCTCAAAATCGATATGGCGAATCTAGCCGGATTATATCCTTTACGGGGCTTCGCGCAATGCTTGCAATCCTCCGTAAACCGCGACCACAGTTTAAACCACGACGATATTTAGCACGGTCGTCGCTATATCGACAACATCGATTTTCGGATTAGTCGAACGGCAATTGACTCGTCGATACGCATATACATTATGTTTTGGTTCCTTCTCACGATCGAACTGATATCGAAGGCCGACTCGATCGATTTTTATCATATGGTTTCACCTTTTTTTTTTGAGGGTTACCGAACCTAACGTTCACACACTTTTCCCAACTTAATGTGTGTACCGTGTAATACACGTATGTATTCTAATCTATTCCTAAAGTTTTTTGGTTAAGTTTAAATAGGATCGTTTGGAGAATATCGTAGATTAGATATTTAATGTTAAATTGATATCACACACAGATGGTGTCGAACGTGTTACCTATTTCAAATGTTTTTAAAACGAATGGAAATATAATGAAAGAAAAAAATTCAAAAGTAAAGAAATAATGAATATATATATACAACATATCGATCCTAAGGGTATCCCTCTATAAAGCGTAACGCTTTGAAATCGAAAATGATATCGTTTCTCTTGCGATGGATCTCAACCCCACCGAGTGGTTACGTGGTGAACAAGCAAGCAAGCAAGCAATCGTGCGCTCGCGCTCACGACCCACTGGCCGGTAGCAAATGCGCGCGAGCGTTGCGTATTTTGCATTTTTCAACGGTAATTGTAGAGGAGTACCTAACGTTATCATTAGATGCACGTGAAGAGTTGCACGTGTGCGTCTGGGTTTTGCGTTTAGGTATATATGAGGAAAGGTGAAGAAAGAATGAAAAGAAAGAAATATATATATATGTGTATGTATAAAGTGCGTGATAGACCAGCTAATGGCGCCATCGTCAACGACAACGACGACAGTTTCCAATGGTCGAGGTTAACACGACTAGAACGTACCATTTGTATTTTTCCCTCGCGAGTTCTTGGAAAATACCATGAAACTCCAGGCAGGCAGGCAGGCAGGCACGTTCGCCATGTTCTTCTCATCGTCCTTGTTCTACCACCCGATATCAACCCTCCCACATTCCCCCTTCCAATCGCTTTCCTTTTCACCGTCACGCTTTCATCCCCCTTTCGTCGATGATCGTTCGCGTTCGTTTGTACGTCGTTTAAAAAACAGAATTTTCTTTTCAACGCAGCTTTGAAAATGCATTTCCTTTTTTTTCTTTTTCTTCTTTTTTTCTCTCTCTCTTTCTTTCTACGTAAATATATTTTGCGAAAGCAACGTTTTTCAAAATTTTCTATCATTATTTAATTATTAATGTCGGATCATTTTGTCTTCGCATATTAGCAGATTAATGTAAGTCTTAAGTTCTAATCCGCTGTAAAAAGAGAAAGAAAGAAAATGCGAAATTCTGTGATATCGATTAGAAAAAGAAAGAAAAAAAAATTAATAATAAACCGATGTAGGTTAGTTGGTACGTAATATCGAAAATAATGTGGACCGCAAAAGGGTCGAACGTTATCGAGTATCGGTCACCTGTGACCTCCCCCCTTCACTGGCTAACGCGTTAAATTTTCACCGCGATCAAATTCGACGATAACATTGATTTCTTCTTAAAAAAAAAAAAAAAAAAAAAAAAAATATAAAAAAGCGTTAACGCACCGATCCCCTGTACAAAATCGTGGAAGAAGAAGAAGAAGAATAAGAAAAAAAAATAGTAAATCAATGTATACGAATCGTGCGTGTACAAATCTTAAACAAAGTAAACGTAACGAATATGAAAACAAGAAAACAAATATATATATAAAACAAAATTACGAAAAAATTTATAACGACAGAGAGAAGAAGAAGAGGAATAAGAAGAAGAAGAGAAAAAAAAGGAAATTATAAAAAAGATGTCGATAGAAGAGAGAGGAGAAAAACGCGTGCAAGTGGCAGCTAGGCCGGCGCGTCGTGCGTTCGACGGGTCGATCGAATGCGTGTACGCTTGTCTTCTTCTTTCTTTCTTGCTTGTGCGTGCGTGCGAGGGTGAACGAGAAATAGAAAGAGAGAGAGAGACAGAAAGAGAGAGAAACGAACGAATAGTACGAGAGAGAAAAAGAGAAAGAGATATATATCCGCATACGCGTGCGCGCGCGTGCAGCAATACTATAGCGTATATTATGGGGAGGCTGTGACTCATCCTATGGGAGAGAGAGAAAGGAAGATAGGAGAGGTGGTTGTGTAGTAAAGGAAGGAGAGAGAAAAGAGAATCAGAGAGAGAGAGAGAGAGAGGGACCGTGTTTCCGTGGCAGGAAGCACCCGAGTGGGGGCGGGGATCGATATATCGACTCGAGAAACGCTTCTGCCGTCGACTGAAACTGCGTAGCTTCAAGGTTCGTTCGCTCTCCTTCCTTCCCTACCCCCCTCGACACCCACAACCCCCTTCATCCTTTTCACTCTTTTACTCACTCTCTCTCTCTCGCTCTTAGCGTTTCCTTCTTTATCCCTCTTTTTAACTGCGTGCCTTCTAGCACGTACCGAGCTTTCTCGTTTGGATTCTTCGTAGAGTTTCTTCTTCTTTTTCTTCTTCTTTTTCTTCTTCTTCTTTTTCTTCTTTTTCTTATTCTTATTCTTATTCTTTTTCCTGTCTTCTTCATTTTCTTCTTATTCCTCGTTCTTTCTGTTCTTTTTTTTTTCTTTCCTTCTTCTTCTTCTTTCTCTTTCCACTCTCCCCCCATCAATGCTGCCGACTTAGTCAAAAATCTCTCGGAGAAATTGAGAAATCCGCGGAAGAAGCGTGGATCTTCTAACGGGATTCGAGAATTTGATATAAGTAGTAGTATGAGATGGGAGAGAGAGAGAGGATAGGATGTGTAAAGGGAAAAGGAGGAAGTCACGCGGAAAGATTTTCGATTATGGTCCCGGAGACAGAGGGATAAATGAATTATTGTTATTATCGGGGGGATTTGGGCCGAGTTCCGGCCAAGGAAAAGCGGTATTGAGTTACGAAAATTTTGGACAAACTCTAGGAAATATCCGTGTACCACGTCATAAATGTTCGGATGTTAAAATTGCGAGTGTGGAATTATTAATCGATTCGTAAGTTTTTCATTCTTGACAGTTATATTCCAAGAAAAATCAAATATATTTGATAGTATATTTAATATCATCATTCGGAGAAAAAATATAAAGAGGAAACTATTACGAAATATAATCGAGCAAAGTTTTAAATTCGAAGAAAGAGGTTTTTTTCTTTTCGATAATGGATGCATGTAATAACGAAAAACTTATCCTGAAATTAACGCGGCGAGATAACGCGTGAAAGGGTTGCTTTTTATCCCATAACGAGTACATTTTTCACGACTTCAGCCGAGGGTCTGATGAAAAGTAATATAATTACCTTGGTTACTTCAAATTGAATGAGAATATTTTAATAAACGAGACACGAAAAGTTAGCCCTTGTATACTATACCCGCTTATATTCTACGAGCATACACCTAGTTGTTTTCTTTTTTTTTTTTTTTAGTTTCTTTCGCAAATAATTTCATCGCTAATAGAAAAAGAAAAGAAAGAAAGATCGACTAAACAAAAATAAAGAGACCGTATTAACATAATTTACATCGTTCGATTGTCCAATAAAAATAAATCTCGATGAAAGTAACGAAAACGAATTACAAAGAATGTTTCATCAAAAAATCCATAAACAAATTTATAATGATTCGAAAGAGAGAAAGAAATAAATAAAAAGAACAAGAAAAATCATCCAAATTCGATGTTGACGGTTCTCCAAAAAGATGTCTTCTCGATAAACACATACACACACACACACATACACACCCTCGTACACAAACAATATCTCGACGTATTTTTTGTGTTCGTAGCAACGAATAAATCGTCGCGTGCGCCGTGGAGTTTTTTAAACGGCGCAAGTTTCAAAGTCCATCGAATGAAGGAAGAAGAAGAAGTAGAAGTAGAAGTAATAGTAGTAGTAGTAGTAGTAGTAGTAGTAGTAGTAATCGGTTCACCGCTTGACGTCACGCTACTCGCCGTGAAACGAATTTTTTTTTTCTTTCCTTTTTTCTCTTTTTCCTTTTTCTCTTTTTCCTTCCCTTTCCCACCCTTCTACTTCTACTTCTACTTCTACTACTTCTACTATTTCTTCTTCTTTTTTTTCTCTTTCGAGATGAAATCAACGGCACGGACGCGTAAAGCTTGACGGCTAGAAGCCAACGGCTACGCGTAGTAGTAGTAGTAATAGTAGTAGTAGTTGTAGTAGTAGTAGTAGTAGTAGTAGTATACGGAGCTCTGCACGTAACGTGTTTTATCAATGAAGGTAGTTACTATCTTTTCATTACGCGCGCTATGATATGAATGGCGACGCGACGATAGCGTAACTGACCCACACGCTTCGCATACACGATGTCGTTTACTATAACTCGGACCACTACTCTCTCTCTCTCTCTTTCTCTCATTCTCTCTTTCTCTTTCTCTTTCTATCTATCTCTGTCTCGATACCAGATAACCTGAAACTCCGAACTGGTTACAAACATATTCCTCCGTCGTATTACTCGTTTAGATGAGATTTTCTTCTTCCATTCATAGAATTTCGTTAAAGAAGAAGAAGAAGGAAGAAACAAAAACAAGAAGATAATATATTAACGTGTTTATATTCGAAGTTATTTAATTATTCCACAAATATATTGACAACGATATTCTTTCTTATTTTTCCTTTTTTTCCCTTCATCTTTTAATTTAATACGACGAATAAGTTTACTGATCGATCGATAGGTAAATTTATTTTTTTTCTTTCTTTCTTTCTTTCTTTTTTCTAATTACGAGATGACACGTATCATTCGTTCGCGCGACATTAACGAAACGAAAAATAATGAAAATAATATTTTTAGCCCTTGGAGAGAGAATAAGATCGACGGGTGTCGGATTTCGAAAATCTGGATCGTTCGATCTCCTTTCTCTTTTTTCCTTCTGGCATACATATGTTAATATACCATCTGTCGTTTTGGTTGTATACGATTGTAAGTATTCGGCATCAAAAGGTTTTTATTTGCAGACCTCGATAATGTCGATAAATCGGTCTCCGTCTTTATTCAGAACGTATATAGGTAAGTACGTACGTACATAACTACGAGCGAGTTTGAACGGAGAAATGGAAGGGAGGGAGGTAGGCGGGGTATGGTTTAAACTAATCCTGAAATATACATCGAACGAATATACACGTATTCTTTAACGAATGTGTTAGATATTCTTTGTGAGCTTCAAAAGGATTTCTCGATTCGAGTTACGAACGAGTTTCGATCGTTTCTGTCAAACAAATCCTACTTTTCGTACCTGTGAATGCGATTTTCTCGTTTGTGAAGGGTTTATCTTGAAAAATTACTATAACGAAATACCGCTTGAAAATCAATGAGAATATTCCGTTTTGGAAAATAAATGACGAAGATATTCGACCGAGAGAAATAATAAATATTTTTCTCCAAAAATTCCTCATATCTTTCTAGAGAGTAAGAGAGGAAAAAAAATGTGAGAACCGAGAGGAAAGAAAAAAAAAAGGAAAAAAACCACGCCCCCTGCGGTTCCATATAAACGTCAACTGGAAATTGTACAAGTCGTACACCACCACCACCAACGTCCAATATCTTTTCGGCTGAATTTCATTTCGATATTTCGATCGAATTCCAAGCAAACTACGATGCGGCTAACGACGACGACGACGACGACGACGACGGCAAAGTAGATTTCACAGTTGGCTGATAAAGACTCTCCCAGTCGATCCACCACCGCAACCTCACCACACCACCCCAACAATCCTCCCACCCCCTCTCATTCTCTCTCTCTCTCTCTCACACGTACACATCTTTACGAGAACCTAATGTCGCATGCACGAAGAATAAAATTTCTTTCCTCGTTTCGTCAAAACTCCTCTTACTTTAACCCGCCCCCTCCCCGATTCACCATATACCACCCTAGTTCCTCTTACTTTCTCCTACCCCATGCCGATCGTTACTCGCGCGAATTCTACGTCATTCTCGCGGTTTCCTCCTCCTCCTCTTCTTCTTCTTCCCCCTCCTCCTTCTCTTTCTTTTTTCGTCCTCATCTCGTTCGTCTTCGGGGCCAAGAAAATCAAGTTTTCCACTTTCCCTCCGAACGGGAACCTTTTAACCGTCGAGGATGATGTTGGTTGCTGGTGCTGATGTTGGTGCTGGTGCTGGTGCTGGTTACGGGGCTACGGAAAATATAACGGGGGTGGTGATACTGAGTAGGGATGAGAACGGCGAAGGGAAAATTCGAGGTCGCGCGATATTTCGAGGAGAAATGGGCTAGGAAGTGGAGCGTATCCTCAAACTTCCGCGCCTGGCTCGATCGATCCCACGTGCCACTCGCGAATTTTCTATCTCCATTAGGTACAACGATACACAAGGAGCATGACCTTTTGCGAATGACGTTTACGATGCGCACACAACATCTTATTTACGAAATTATCTATAAGATAAAAAAAATGTATTTGAAACGAGCTCGATTAAAAACGAATCGCATTGATTTATCAATGAATTAAATTATTTAGATAATAAAAAAAAAAAAAACATAAGAAAATACGTTACATATTCTAAAAATTATTTGACAATTTGATATCAGATAATCGTTGAGTCATTTAAAAATATCGTGCTACGATTTAAAATCGTTATTTTTTGATCTAAATTAAAGATAATAATAAATGTTACACGATTTGAAAACAACTTTAATAAAATAGGTGGAAAAGAAAAGCAAAAAAAAAACGAAACAAGGAGAAAATTAACTTTTTTGGTGGAATACACGCGATCATGATATATCGCATTTCGAGTTTACGAGATAAAGTGTATACTTGCGTCGCGCGAGAACCCTCTCGTTCCGTCGACGTGAAACGAGTTAACGTAATCGAGTAGGGTTTTCGGTTCTAGTTTCTCGATAAATCGAAACTGTACGAAGCCCGTTAAAGTACAGGACGAAAGAAAGAGGATATGCCGAGCAGTGTTCGATTACGTTCAACGTACTCGACGTACTCCACATTGGCTAATGCAGAGAAACACAGAGAAAGAAACTAAAGGAAAAAGAAAAAGAATAAGAAAAAACTGGTGTGTGTACTTATGTACGCACGTCAGAAGTTATACTTCTTTGGCGTACCAAAACGAATATAGCATCAATAACATCAAAAATAACTTCAAAAAATAAGTATTATATTATTTATTTATACATGAGGAAGAAGAAGAGTTTAATTAAAATAAGAAATAAGAAATAAAACACTTGGTTGAGCAAATACAACAAGGTTCAATACTTTATTTGCTCGTCAGGGAAAAGCCTTGTGGCATAAAAACCCTGGATGATAATTTAAATAATTTAAATAACTTCAATATTATTATATATATACATATACAATTTATACATATAAAAATTTAATTAATTCACGTTCATTAGTTGATCTGTTTGTGATTCTATGGCCATGTCAGTTACAAGAGGCTTATGGTAGCTAAAATATGATACAAATAGTCTAGTTGAAACGTTTTCTGAATGTGGGATGCGAGCACCTCCAGACCAAACTTAAGTAGGCATTCGTGGGGAGATTGGACGGTGGGCCCTGGATAGCTCAATGGTTAAGAGCAGTCGCCCGGAAAGTGGAAGATCCGGGTTCGAGTCCCGGTCCAGTCAGTCCAACGGCCCAATTTTTTCACGAATCCTACATAAATATCGTGTAAATACAGCATCAATTGTAGTACCATATCGGGTTGTAGGAACTGTTCTGTCATTATTTATTGAAAGATTAAAATCTTCACGTAAAAAGTTGATGAGTACATCAGAATTTTCAGAGCAGAAATTAACATTAAAATCTCCACTTAATATCATTGGTAGCTTATCTTCGCCTTTACCCATATATGGTGTTCTATATGCTGTGTATGGAGATAGCACCCGTTCCAAGAAATGAATAATATTTTCAATTCTTTGATTTGGAGAAATATAAACTGCTATTAACACAATTATTTTACCATCTTCCGTTGTACACTCTGCTATACAAAAATCACCCAGTGATGATATAGCAGTACTAACAAAATCGGACTGTCTCACAGTCATGTCGATATTAGTGGTCAGAAAGTTAGTTGTATCATTCGCATTGTGATAGATAGCAACTCCTCCAACTCGAACATTTGGTCGTTTGTATTGAATTATACAATTGAAATTTGGTATACTAACAGACTCGTTATCATGTAACTAAATTTTCCTCAACATTAAAATTTGAGATTTTTGTATAATTGAATCAATCAGCAGTTCATCGGAGTGAGCCCACTGACTTTGATAATGGAAAGTATCAAATTGATGATAGTTGCTATCCGCTAAATTCATAACAATTTTTGTACCAATAATCACAGGCTGAGGCGATGGTGCAGAAGTCATTAGTAATTTCGAAGTTGATGGAAAAATAAATAGGAAATATATTATATTTTCTATTTATATTTTAAATTTGTAATAATCAGGATGCATTCCTTCTTCAATTTTTTCAATAGAAAATAAATGCACATGGTTTCTTTGCAGTGTGGTAAAAAAAAAATTAATGACATTCTGTGCAGCTTTTGGCGAAAAGAAGCTATTTGCTCTGCTGATGTACAACCAGTGAATACATCTTTTGCTATTGAAGTAATTTTGTCTTGTGCAAGATTTAAAATTTTATTGTTATATCTTTTTACAGCTTCATATGTATTAAATAATCGAATTCCATTCGGACATTTAGTTTCTGCTTCTTCAGTAGTTACAAAACGTGATTCTAATAAAGCTAATTCTAAAACGCTAAGTTGTTCACCGCTTCCAATTTTAGTTAATATAGAAGAAAACTGCTGATTTGCTTGCCTCATTACTTGGTCTAACTCAAAAAATTTTAATCCTCGCCACAAAATAGGTCCAACAATCCTTTGTTTTTGTTGTTTATATATTTTTTTTTTTTTTTTTATTCATTACAGAACATACAATCAATTCTCGACGAGAATTATAAGTACTTTAGGCTGGCGTGATGTAATAACATGAAATGTAAATAAATAAGATTTACAATGGTGAGTGTAGATATAATACATTAGACTCAAATAATATTACGATGTTTTAAATCATTCAAATCTTGTTTTAAGGTCAGAAGGGTAGAACCTTTTTAGTCTTCGTACTAGTTCATTTGTTTCCAGTAAATTTTTTGCTAAAGGGTTGGGATGTTTGGCTAAACGGGAGTTGTAGCGTTCACTGAAGCTAACAATTTCTTCTTTTATTGTAGATATTCTTAAATCTTGATGAATTCTTTCGTTTGTAACGTACCATGGGGCATTGCAGATGTTTCGTAGAGTTTTTGATTGGAACCTCTGTAAAATCTCTATATTGGAGTTACTCGCAGTTCCCCATAGTTGGATTCCGTAAGTCCATATGGGTTTTAGAATAGCTTTATAGATAGCGAGCTTTTTTTCCAAATCTAACTTAGACGATCTACCAAACAGCCAATAAATTTTTCTTACTCGTTCTTTGAGGTGTTTTACTTTGGTTTGTATATGTTGCTTCCATGTCAGCCTTTTGTCTAGGATAATACCTAAATATTTGATCGAGTCTCTAACAGGAATATTTACCCCATTAATGACCACAGGGGGACACGTGCCTCTGCGCAATGTGAAGGTTATATGAGCTGATTTACTTTCGTTGATATTGATTCGCCATTTCTGACACCATTTTTCTAGTAAGTGCAGATGACGTTGGAGAATATCAGTCGCGTTTTGTGGATCACTCTCAGATGCTAGCAGAGCTGTATCGTCTGCAAATGTAGCAGTAGTTATCCCTTCTGAGGTAGGTAGATCTGCCGTGTAAATTGTGTACAGTATGGGCCCAAGTACGCTGCCTTGTGGAACACCGGACAAGATTGGATAAGCTGAAGTGAATTGGTTTTGATATTTAACCATGAATTTTCTATCTGTAAGGTAGGATTTAAGGATCAGGAAAAAAGGATATGGAAATATTTTCTTAAGTTTATAAAGTAGTCCGGTGTGCCAGACTTTGTCGAAAGCTTGCCTTATGTCCAGGAATACTGCGGAGCAGTATTTTTTCTTTTCAAGATCTTGCGATAGTTGACGAGTTATTCTATGGACCTGTTCAATTGTTGAATGGTATTTCCGAAACCCGAACTGATGGTCGGGAAGAGTAGGGACATCCAAGACATTTAGTAGGCGATTAGTGAACATTTTTTCAAATAGCTTAGATAAAGAGGATAAGAGACTGATTGGTCGGTATGACGTAACGTCGTGAGGTGGTTTACCTGGCTTGTGAATGAGTGTAATCACTGCTACTTTCCATGAAGTAGGATAGTAGCCTAGGCGTAAAATGGCGTTGAATAGTGAGGTAATATACGCTATTCCTTTTTTTGGTAATTCTTTGATCATCTTTCCGTTGATTAAGTCGAGGCCAGGTGCTTTTTTCGGATTAACGTGTGATGCAATTGTTGCTTTGACTTCCATTGAGGTAAACGGTTTATTTGTGGAGATAATTGGAAAGGTGAGTGCATAAATGTCCAGACGTCTTCATCTTCTGCAGGTACTGAAGGTGAAGATGGTTTGAATACATCTGCCAGGTAGGAGGCGAAGAGATTGGCTTTATCTATTGGTTTTCTTGCCCATTCACCCTGGGACTGACGGATAGGTGGAATGTCTTGAATTGGACGAGTAAAACGCCTTGTTGCTTTCCAGAGTGAATAGTTAGAGTCTGCAGTAGGAGTTAAGTTCTGAAGGTAACTTTGAAGACCTTCATTTTTAAAGTTCTGCAGTATTTTTTTTAACACTTTGGTAGCTTTATTAAGTTTACGTTTGTCCTCAGGAGATCTACTATTGTGCCAATTTCTACGCAACTTACGTTTTTCTACAATTTTATTTAAAATATATGCAGGATAGTCATGACCAGAAATATACTCCAGAGAAGGTGTAGAGGCTCGAACTGCATTTATTATGTTGTGCGTTAAATGGTTTACTGCATGGTCCACATCATCAGTTGTTTTCAATGGTAAAGTGGTATCAACAGTATTATTGAATGTTTCGCGGAAGAAATCCCAATTTGTTAGTCTATTGTATAAGGAGATTGGTGGCTTTTTGTCGATAATAGTTGTATTTATTGTTGCTATGATTGGAGTGTGATCGGAAGAAAGGTCAAATGAAGAGCAGACCTGTATATATCGAGGAGATAGATTTTTAGCGATAAAAAAATCAAGCAAGTCAGGGATTTTATTTACATCAGTTGGCCAGTAGGTAGGCTCACCTGAACTAATGCAACATAATCTATTAGTTTCGATACTTTTTGAGAGTGCTTTACCTCTTGGTGTTATAATTCTACTACCCCAGATGTTATGTTTGGCATTAAAGTCACCTCCGGCTAAGAATCTAGAGCCTAGACTTTCGAAGAAATTATCAAAATCTTCTTTTTTGATAGTATGTCTAGGAGGACTGTACACTGCTGAGAAAGCTATTGGGCAATGCCAGTCATATATCATGACACTTGTTGCCTGAAGATGATCTTGTTTATATGGCGCAAGCTCGTAATGTCTTATGTTAGATTTAACTAGAATCGCAGTACCACCATGTGCCCTTCCACTTGGATGATTCGTGGAGTACATCTTATAACCGAAGATTTTAAAATAATTTTTAACCGTAAAGTGTGTCTCCGATATTAATATAATTTGTATGTCATATAATTTTAAAAATGCTTCCAGCTCCAATTTACGTTTCATTAGGCCATTAGCGTTCCAAAGAGCAATGCGTAATGTCTTCATTATTTATTAGTACACGACAGCTTACTTACTATTACCGTTAATAATGAAATGAGATTGTTTGATTGTTCGATTTGTTTATTTATTAGTTCACTTTGTTTTTCGATGAGTTTTTCTAGTCTACTTATAGAATCTGTAAGACTTGAGCTGTTATTATTGTTTACGTTATTTGAATGCTGCGGATTTGAAGTATCTGATATTTGTATATTTTTATTTACGGCTTGTGCGTAAGACATAGATTGGTCGGCGTAACGTTGAATGTTTACCGGTGGGTTGGTTTCGAGATTAGATTGAATATTTACAGTTTTCCTTATTCTAGGTGTAGGAAACGTCTTTTTGTACATCTCTTGGTAGGAAGGGCACCCTTTGTAGTTCGCAGTATGGTTGGCACCGCAGAGGAAACAAGTTGGTGGAGTATCTATGAGTTTCTTACAATCTGCCGTAGCATGCTGACCAGAACATTTAACACACTGAAAATTGCGATTGCAATACTTTTGAGTGTGACCATACTTTTGACATCTCTTGCATTGAGCAATTTCCTTTTTCTTACGTGGTGATTCAAATTTGACTATTGTGTTATTCAGTTTGTTTATATTGTAGACCATGTTGTTGTTAGGTTTTTGTTTAAGGTCAATAAAGAACATGGATAGTGGGTTGTGTGTAGCTCTGTGATAAATATTACTGATGTTTACAACTTCGTGACCCAGCTCCATTAGTTCGTCTTTTAGGTCGTTCAAATCAGCAGAGTGATGTACGTTACGTAAAACAACTCTAAATGAACGTTCTTGTTTTAATTGAAATGTGTGAAAGCTAGCATTTACTGATTTTAAGGTTTTAGTAATTTTTCTGTAGGAGTCCGCATCTGCTGGTAATATACGAACCTGATTATTACTAATTTTATAGGTGTAATTATCTTTTTTAACTACATTATTTAGGCATTTAGTTAAGGATTGAATGTCACGGACGTCATCTATGTAAATTGGAGGAGGTAGTGGTATTTTCTGCACTTGTTCGTTTTGCGGCATATCACAATCTGTGACTACACTTGAAGTTAAGACCGAGAATCTGTTAACGGTTTCGGGTACTCCATTACTTCGAAGAACATTGTTGTTATCATCATCTATTCTTGCTCTTTTATTGCTACAAGAAACATGCTCACGCCTATGAGTAGTAACCTCTTGCCATGATGGAAATGTGGTTGATGTTTGCATATCCCGGTCAAGGATTTGCGAAAGGCTCACTGCCATGAGCCGGTGACCGATTTGTTAAAAATTTGAAAATTAAACAGCCAGGTAACGAATTTATTCGTTATACGTAAAATGTAAACAATAAAGTTATAAACACGCGGATCTACACTCTGAACGTCCGTACACTTCGAATGCTAAGACGCAACTTTCGTTGTTTATATATTGGAGTAGCTCTAACTGGAGGTAATTGGCGTAAATCTCCAATAAGAATAATATCTAAACCACCAAAATTAGTGTTGAAATTTTAATCATTTTTAAACCACAATCTGTCACATACTGAGCATGGATGTCCAAATGAATTGTCCAAGAATTTTATTTTAAATTCCTTATGAGCTCGTTTAAATTGATGATAATTGCTATATGGTAAATCCATATCAATTTGCTCGCCAGTGGAATGATTAATTACTAACTGGTCTGAAGAGTTAGAATAAATAGAGTGTACATCTGATTGAGGTAATTCCTGATCCATTATTGTAGCTTGGTTTAACGAATTGCATTTTTCATCCAGTACAATGTCTTGATTAGACAATACATGTATAATCGAAGCGTCAGCTAAATATTGATTATTTCGTGCTCGAGATCGTGAACTTTGCTCCATGTTTGTTGATGTAATGTTTTTTGATGTTATACGTTGATGACACGGCATAGAAGAATTTTCCATATGCACATCAGCTTGCACAATAATATAGTTGTGATTGTTATCTTTTGCAGTATACAACGATGCATCTTGAAGAAGTAAAAGTAAAAAATAAAGACCAAATTCCCAAATGTATCAAAAGAAGTATAAATTCAAAAATAATAATTAGCAGTACTATTAGTTATTGCTGTGAATTTTAAATTATATAAATTTGTACGAATAATCACAGGCTGAGGCGATGGTGCAGAAGTCATTAGTAAATTCGAAGTTGATGGAAAAATAAATAGGAAATATATTATATTTCCTATTTATATTTTAAATTTGTAATAATCAGGATGCATTCCTTCTTCAATTTTTTCAATAGAAAATAAATGCACATGGTTTCTTTGCAGTGTGGTAAAAAAAAAACTGGTGTGTGTACTTATGTACGAACGTCAGAAGTTATACTTCTTTGGCGTACCAAAACGAATATAGCATCAATAACATCAAAAATAACTTCAAAAAATAAGTATTATATTATTTATTTATACATGAGGAAGAAGAAGAGTTTAATTAAAATAAGAAATAAGAAATAAAACACTTGGTTGAGCAAATACAACAAGGTTCAATACTTTATTTGCTCGTCAGGGAAAAGCCTTGTGGCATAAAAACCCTGGATGATAATTTAAATAATTTAAATAACTTCAATATTATTATATATATACATATACAATTTATACATATAAAAATTTAATTAATTCACGTTCATTAGTTGATCTGTTTGTGATATATTATAATATAAATATATATTTATAATATATTATAAAAAATATATTATATATATAAAAAAAATATTATATATATAAAAAAAAATATATTATATTTCCTATTTATATTTTAAATTTGTAATAATCAGGATGCATTCCTTCTTCAATTTTTTCAATAGAAAATAAATGCACATGGTTTCTTTGCAGTGTAGTAAAAAAAATCTCACCTCTTGCTCGCTTCGCTTGTATACTGATTCAACAAAAAAGTTCACCTCGTTTATGGAAGTATAAGGAATTCTTATACTTTTCTTATTTTGTTCAAGCTAAAATCGCTGTGTTCGTCGCTTTCTTTGTAAATTCTTCGCTGCTCATCTAAGACGTATCGTCGTAGGCGTCCAGTGGAAGAATAGGACGAGTGCTTTGTTTAATAGGCCCAGCAGGGCGTGCTTAGCAGTTTAAAAAGTGGGGAGGGACGATAAGAAAATTTCGTTATTTTCAATATTTTCAAAATGATTGAGCCGCGTATTTCGAATATATTCGAATAGATATTTCGTTAAGAATCTATAATCTTTATAAATGGTACATAAATCGTTATTACGTTGAGTGCCTCACGAATTCTGAAGGAAATCCTCGTCAGGCTACGCTCGTTATTTAGTATTGAAAAAGAAGTATAACTTCAAAACAATCACAATAAATTCATATTGCACAATACGTTTCCATTCTTTTATGCTACACTCTCCATATTTTTATAATTAATTACAGATTACCTATCATAATGATAACATATTATTATTATAGGATTCGTGAAAAAATTGGGCCGTTGGACAGACTGGACCGGGACTCGAACCCGGATCTTCCGCTTTCCGGGCGACTGCTCTTTAACCAGTTGAGCTATCCAGGGCCCACCTTCCAATCTCCTCACGAATGCCTATTTAAGTGTTTGGCTTGGAGGTGCTCGCATCCCACAATATGGAGAGAAAATTGACAAAATATCGGGTAAAATTTATCATGAGACTAGCAAGGTAATAAAATACCGTTACTGAATCTAATTCCCAAGTTCTGTACAACCTCTCCCTCGAGGTGTGTTCAGCATTCTACACATTACCTGTGTCCATCTCTAGCCCAGTGCCCAGCGGGAATAACAGCACACTATCCTTTTTCTACCGGCCGGCCTGCATTCTTCAATGATCTAAAATACACTGCATCTTGTTAAGAAGTGACCGTAAATCGACAATGGACTTCTCCTTTAGACGCAGGAGATTTAACAACATTTGGAGTTTCTTAAACAGGAGAAGCCTCGGAATATAATACCGTGTCTGCAACACCTTAAGTACCGAAGCTAACGCGTCAGTTCCTGGCTGGATCATGTCAACATCAAGGGACGCAAGCATCCCTAAAGCATTCCGTGAAGTACTTCGCCAGACCGGTCCCACAGTGTGTATGCAGCTACAACCCTTGAATGGTTGTATGATATTTTTTAAAACATGGTGTTACACACAGGCCAACATTACAAATTTGGCACTGGAATCGCGATCTCTTTCTCTTGTCATTTCTTGAAAAGACTACGCATATTCGCAGCTGATTCTTCCGTTTTGGATTTTCATTTGTATATAGCGACGGGAAGTGTCTTTCAGTGAGGCGAAGTGGATTCGTTTGTCCTGATTTATTCGCAATAGTTTTCTTATTGTCATATTGATAATAACCTAAAAGTTGACGAATTAACTCTAGGTGAAAGCTTGCCATCGATATTTGTTTTCTCGTTTTTAACTTATATAAGCTATAAGAGTTCCAAACGTATATGTCAATTAAATGGAGAAAATATTTTTTGTACTATTTCAACGCTTTGCGTTGTGAGTGAATGGTGCTGATAACCATATCTGTTTTTTCCATAGTCCCCATTAATTTATTATAATCAACAACACACTTTGGTCTCATAATCACTTCTCGAGACCGGTAATGACGTTTTGTTTCAACAAATTCTTCGCTATGGAAAGAAGATAGCATGTGTATTTCTCTTTTATTACACCATCCCATCGCATATAAATTCTTCGAGGAGTGAAAACTCACTTCACAAGTTTTCAATTTATTTTTGATAACTGGCATGCCTTTTCGTCTTTTATTTACCGTACCACAAGCGTTAGTTAGATTATTATGCAAAAGAATAAAAAGTGCGGGGCTTGTTTACCAATTGACTACGTATAACGTATGGCCTTTGCCTAAATAAGGTTTTAGTAATTCTGTTACTACGTTTCCTGACTTCCCAATATATTTATTTACACAGTTTGTAGTAATTAATGAGCCATTATAAATAATGAAATCTTGCATAAATCCAGATTGGGTATCTCATAAAACAAATGATTACATTTCAAATCTGTTTCATTTAGAGGGTACGTATTGCTTAAACGATAACCTTCCTTTATACAGGAGTAAGTTTTCGTCAATACATAGATTTCGAAAAGGATAAAATGCCTTCTGAAAACGTAGTCATAGTTTATCACAAATTTCTCTTATTTTATATAATTTATCAACATCTGCAGGCACAATGTTCGTATTAAAATGTAATATTTTTAATAAATATATAAGACAAATATTTTTAAAATCTATATTGACGGTTTTTGTTTTGTTTTCCTTAGGAAAATAACTCAAACGGTTTCTCCTGTTAAATAAGAGTTTATTTTTTAATTACTAGTACTATTTACAATTCATAAAACTATATTTTACCTGTTAAATAAAAGAAACGACAATTGAAGTTATTTCTCAACCGCTATCCGGAGGTCACCCGTATGGTTACTAACGATTCTTAATGCTTCTCTTCGTATAACGAACTTTTATGAACTCAGTACGTTGATGATTTCCTTTGTCTTATATATTATATATTGTATATTATATATTGACACGCGGATCATACTCACCGAGCCAAGTTTGAAGAGAATATATTCTCTTTACAAATATAAAAACTGATCCCTACTCATAACCTCTCCAAAAATGCTGCTCCTCAAAAGTTTATCGTTAGACCAGTATTCAGAATATGTTAGTTTTTATTTACGTCATTGTGTCAGAAGAGATGTAGGTACGCCCGGAAGCATCCGTATCCTGAGAATACCTGGGTCAAGTATTATTTCACGTCTCCATTTTTGGCGGTTTATTTAAGCTTTTATGTGGGGAATGAGACGGTGTGTCCATCAAAGACGACAAGACCGACGACGAAGGATTTTCTCCGTATTTTCTGATAATGTTCGAGTGATATAATTCGCAAATTATTTTAAAGGATGCTCCTTGTGGCCAGCAGATGTTGTGCAGGAAGAATCTGCCATTAATAACAAAGGTCAAACAAACAAAGGATCGAAGTTTTGTCTTGTAAAACATACAGCTTAAATATTTTGCATAATTCGGACTTTGATGTTTTCCTCATTAAACCAAACTCGTCAAATAGAGGTGATTGATAAAGTGTAAGTTCGTACTCGTATGCTTTTCGTTTTTGTGCCTCGTCACCATGAAACAGAATCGAAATGCGCTTAAAGAGTACAGCCGAGTCGACTAAATATGTATCGTCGTTAACGTGAGTCTGCATTTGGGCCGCTTTCAGATTTCTAAGTTTGCTTGTTATCGCTGACATTGAAACTTTGGCTGCACTTTTTTTCACCATAGATTTCATACTTTTGTTATTTTTCTCGAATGCTAGATGACCATACCAACAATCCCCGTCGACAATGAATACAAGACAGATCGAGGTTTAAAAGGACGTTGTTCGTCAAACCAAAATATGAATTTTTTTATGTTATCATAATTTCGTTCATTCGATGGTGTTTTCTTCTGGCAATTACCCCCAGCTCTCAGCAGACCCGTGGTACGGGTCTCTCGGAGTCCCTAATCGCCGCGTACGTCTTCTCTAGATGGGGTGCCAAATAATCGAGGAGAATAATTCCCGCGGTCATCGTCACCGCATGGAATGAGGCCGTCTTATAGGCAAAGCACATTTGGACCGCCACCTTCCACGGACAGCCCGCTTGAACCACGGGTCCTGCACAGTGGTGCGCCATCACACTAGGCCTCCAGCGCCCTGATGAATGTGTCCAATAGCAGCGAGTTAAGTGCATTATTGGTATCAAGAAACACCAGAATTCCTACACAACGACGACTTACACGCCTGTACAAAATCCCTGACCTTCAGGATACGACGGCACCTGTATTGTGCCGGCGATAGCGCATCCCTAGCCTCCAAGTACTCTTTCACCCTGGCGACTATAACTTTTTCCCATAACTTCCCCACCTCATCTAGTAAGCATATGGGCCTTTAAAATCGAGGAAGGTCCGGTTGTACATCATGTCTCCTTTTAATAAAAACTAGCTTAGCTTTTTTCCAAGTTGATGGAAAGATACTAGTTTTTAGACACTTCGTATAACACTCAGCCAGCCCCTAACTGAAGTGTACAGCCGCTATCCGGACAACCATACCTAGTACCCGGTCTAGTCCTGGAACCTTCCTGCGAGAGATCTTAACTGCTCTCATCACCTCCTGAGGCGTCAATACAGCACTGGCTATCTGCACTAGACGAGTATCCTGCGCTATAGTTTGTTCTACCTGGGAAAAGAGGCTCGCTACCATTCGGTCGACAAGAGCTCGTTCCAAAGATTCAGTGACCATAATAGAGTACGATTTGAGTTTTCTCTTAACTAGACGGTAAGGTCTGCCCTATAGGTTCTCTTTTATAATGGCCTGATACTCCCGCTAAGCCAAGGCTTTGGCTTTTTTGATGGCTTAACGAAGATAATTTCACTTTGCACAAAAAAAAAGGTATATATGTGATATCTCAGACTCAGAAGTAGAGAACTATAAGAGAGACAATAACCACTATTGGGATTCGTGGACGTCAAACACATTCATCCCTAAGTTACATCCATTTACCCCAGAAAATACAGGAATTATATCAAACATTAGCAGATCAGAAAAAATAATTGATTACTTTGAACTCTTTGCTTCAGACGAGATTGTGCAATTTATTGTAAATGAAACAATTGACTATTGGTCGAAAAAAAAATAATATGAAAGATGGTGAAGCAACAACATTATCCGAAATATACTGCTTTTTTGTTGTGTCATTTCTAATGACACGCAACAATAAGTTGTCCTTTGGGGAATACTGGAGTGTAGACAAACTCCTGCGTAGTGATATTTTTGGAAAGATTATGCCTAGAGACCGTTATTTTGAATTGTTATCGATGCTTCATATCAGCCAAGATATCATACATGTACCAATGATGAATTATATAAAATTAGGAACGTAGTTGATATACTCCGACAAAATTTCAGCCAATCATTCTATACATACCAAAAATTATGCATCGATGAAAGTTTACTTCTATGTAAAAATGGACGGCTTTCATTCAAACAATACATTCCTTCAAAAAGAAGTAGATTTGGGATAAAATCATTTATTGTTTGTGATTGTCGAACTGGTTTTGTGCAAGACCTTATTGTTTATGCCGGATCATCGGCACTATGATCAACAACTAAAATAGGAAAATCAGAAAATCGGGAGCGATAGTAGATGCACTAATAATGGCACCTTATCTAGGAAAAAAATAAACAGTTTTCTTAGATAATTGATATTCAAGTCCAGCCCTGTTTAATTTATTATATAATAATCATACAACATATGACGATTACTGAAGGACAAGAAGCAAGGTAAATGAGGCAATTAGACAAATCAAACGGGAGTACTGGGAGAAATTCTCGGCCGACATGGAACACGACCTATACGGAGTACAGAAAAAAGATGGAATATGATACGAAACCGAAGAAAACATGTAAACGAATCCGTACAGACCGCCAAAATCGCAACAGACGAATAAGAAAAACATTTCACAGAGCTCTACAAAAACAAGACGAAGGAGACGTACAACAGAAGCGAGGAAGAAAAAGAGAAGGCATTAAACGGTTACAGTATCTCATCTCAAGAAATATGAAAAACAATAGACAAATTAAAAAACCATAAAACACCAGGAATAGATTAGATAACAAACGAACTAATAAAATATTGCGGAAGACCACTAACAGAACAACTAAGTACCCTACAACTAAGTACACCAACGCTGTATAACTTACACGAGGATGGAACACCTCTTCCCTAGTTCCCAAGCTAATCGTTCGCGTCGCCACTGCGCGTCTTATGTCGGCCTAACCTCTCTTTGATAGATGTTCATTTTAATTATTTTTCATAAATTATTGCGCGGTCGTAGACGTGTGACACAAAGCAAACCTCCATCCCGGAGGGGCCCCCAATTTATAGGATTCGTGAAAAAATTGGGCCGTTGGACAGACTGGACCGGGACTCGAACCCGGATCTTCCGCCTTCCGGGCGACTGCTCTTTAACCAATTGAGCTATCCAGGGCCCACCGTCCAATCTCCTCACGAATGCCTATTTAAGTGTTTGGCTTGGAGGTGCTCGCATCCCACATTATTATTATTATCGTTATTAATTTTCCTTGTTAGTTTTTAATTTTTCTAGTTTATTAATTAATGTTATTATTATTACATTATTAGTATTATTATTATTAATTTTATTTTACATAGAATATAGTTCATAAAGAAACCTATTTCTCTTCCCTGCTTGATGATCAATAATATTTTCTAATGTAAGAAGATTATTTTTCTTTTACTATTATATTTTTATTCTCATTTATTTATTGAGGTTATTTAATTTTATATAAATATATATATTTATAGCGTGATCAGGTAAAAAGGAGGAGGATTGAAAATATGAGTAGATAAGCTACTAATTATTCTTTTCTATTAAGTTAACTAAATAACTTCAAAAAAAAGAAAAGAAAAATATTTTCAATCGATCGATATATTATGTATATATATAAGGAAGAATAAAAAGAATAACTTCAAAAATATAAAAATATAGATATCAGTCCACATTAAATGTAAGGGAGATATATCGAATTACTTTATGCGTCAACGGCCATGGCGCGGTTACAGCATTAGTTCTCGCTCGATCATTTAAGTAAAGCAGCGCTGAGTACGATTAGTATTTGGATGGGTGACCCGCTTGAGAAAAAAAGGGGAAGAAGAAGAGAGACAACTTCATGCCGTAAACTTGAAATCGTATTTGCCGCGCGTCGTAAATACCGACAAACTTCATGATGTCGTTTTCCCAGACGCTCGGAACCAAATCACTCCCTATTACATTTTCCCAAACGCGCCAAAAGAAGTATAACTTCAAAAAGAAAGAGAGAGAGAGAGAGAGAGAGAGAGAGAGAAAGGAAAAAGTGGGAGTAACCTCGCTACTTCTACATTTCGAATGCTTTTTGCGTTATTCGGACCGTGATAACCGCAACGATAACCGGATACAATTCTCGACTCCTCAGGGTTATCTCACAACAGGCCAATCAACTCGGTCGGTCTTCTTCGTGCGAGGAAAATAAAGCACCAACTTGGACTTCGAAGCTCGTAGATTTGCCTCTGGTTTAGAGAAAACGATCGCGAGAACTGACATTATTTTACGAATAGGAGGATATCATTAGTATTTTGTAAAAATAAAATCTATTAAATATAAAGTATTCTCGTTAATTAAATGAAAAAGCACATGTCCAAGTAGTACGATTATTGAACGCAATAAACGCAAATACGAATCCAATCGAGAGGAACGCATCTTTAAAAAAAATATGATTAATAATTTTTTATTAATAAAAATAAAAACAAATAAATTGACCGTTTTTAATCGATCCTGTTCGCGTACAATTAATTATTCGCATTAATTTTGATTACATGGCTGCACGATGAAAATTTACCATACATGCTATGAAAGAGAGAGAGAGTGAGAGAGTGAGAGAGAGGATGATGCTTCGGTCATTGCACCCTCTTTGAAAACAACGAAGAAACGGACCAAAACAAGGTGGAAAGACGATAAAAATCAGGCCATCACCGTAGAAGGGTGGCCTGACGGCAGGTGTACGATGAACTCGAGGGTAGAGTCCTCTCGCACGAAGAGAAAGACAGCAGGGGCGAGAGCTTTCCCTCGGGATAAAGAGGGTGTTAAGTCCTAGAAGGATGTGGGTTGTTGTGACGGCGATCCTATATACATCGGTCTTCGACTTGCAACCATCTATCATCTACGAACCTTTCTCCTTTTACTTTTACTTTTTCTTTCAACCCTTTTCTAACCCTTTTTCTACGATGATCCCATTCTTATTTTTCTCAACTCGTCGATCAAACAATCATGAGCTTTTCGTACTTTGATATCTATATTACTACTATTGACAGTATTCCTAAGAAAATGAGTCATGCTGTTAATGTGAATTCTATTATACGTTATTTATTAAACGAATAATATCTATTATTTATTTTTCTTATTAATAATTTGAAAAGAAAATATTATGACTTATATTTCTCGAATACCATTTATATCGTTCTATTAGTTTAACAAATGATTCTACTATTGGCAACAGAATATGATTCTGTTTATCCCTTTCTTTAACGTTCTCTCTCTCTCTCTCTCTCTCTCTCTCTCTCTCTCTCTCTCTCTCTCTCTCTCTCTCTCTCTGGTAGTCTATTATGTTATTAACTCTCGTTGTTTCTCGTCTGACTCCAGCATTCGATCGTAAAGAATTTCTACTCTTTTAATATTTCACAGACATACCTAAAGTTATATTTAAATAAAATGTATTCAAATATTTATATCTATATGATAAATAAATCATCATTTATATACGAGATAATTGACCGAAAAAATAGAAGAAAGAAAAAAGAAAAAATACAAATTCGAAGAAATTTGATATCGTACGAAGACAATTTCGAAGTAGTGGTAACAACAGATGGTTCTTAAAAAAAGAAAAAAAGAAAAATTCGATTCCAGTTGAAATTACAATAGGAAACGTATCGAACATTATGCGTGCAAAGAACCGATCGGACTTCTTGCATTACTTTCAGACGGCTGGACTATCATCATCGGACGGAACAACAATTTTCTCCTTCAATCGTATCACATCACGAGACCTGGGAACCCCCTCTCACTCTCTCTCTCTCTCTCTCTTTCTCACTGCCTACGCACGAATCTTCAGGAAAGTCACGACCACCGTCGCCATCGTCATCATCGGCGTCGTCGTCAGCGTCGTCGTTGGCGTCGTTGGCGTCGTTGGCGTCGTCGAGCAAACGAATGAGTCACCCGTTTGAAAAGAGCAATGTGCGGGAGACGAAACGTTTTAACAACACTCGGATCGATTTGCTTGGCACGTTCAAATTTTTCGATCAATTTCTCTTCTTCTTATTTTTCTTCTTCTTCTTCTTCTTCTTCTCTCTTTACTGATTTCAACAAGAGACTTTAACCTACACACGGTTTTCATTATTTATCTCTCGGTCGTTCATAACGAAGTTCTCTCTCTCTCTCTCTCTCTCTATTAAAACACGACTCGACGTTATCTTTTAGAGTATAAAGAGAAGGAGGCTTAAAGTTTTGTTATATCGGCGAACAACACGGTTTGTTTCCCGAACGAGGCGGAGTTCGATGAGCGATTATTATGACCCGCGGCAAGCCTTGAACTTGCCCTGCGATAAGCCAAACCACTTCGCGCCGAGCTCGCTGCACTCGTTGTTGCAGCTTGCGCATCATCCTATAGTATATTCTTCTTAAAAGCACGCCAGACTTAAATCCTCGATTACTTTCGTACAATTTCATTCCGATCGTTACAGGTATATGGATGATGTATTATACGTTTTTCTTTTTTTTTTTTTTTAAATAAAAGAAAATTAACAAAAATAAAATAAAATAATACAGGGATTAATATATTACACGGGTGGTACACGCTACGCGCTCTTTGATAAAATATATCTCTTATGATTCTATTATTTCCCGCGCAATTGCACCAATACCTTTGCATCTTACGATAGTTTCTTATATCTCGTTACAATGATTAACAAATGTTTAAATAAATAATAGGAAATGTTGAATTCTCCAAATGAAATCAGACCATGGTTCATAGCCATCGCTACCGAAAGCAACCAGTCAACCCACCAACCCTCTATTCAATGTCACTACAATAATAAACCACCTCGCGGTTATCTGTATTTCTGTATTTCCCTCTGGGATTCTCGGCACATCCAGGCATCGGGGCCAAGTTCAAGCTATATATACCGTTCTATAGCGTGGGTTTATCCGTGTTTATACCACCCAACCCTACTGTACTCCACACCCTGTTCTATACACCTGTGAGCACACCACTCGCGAGCAGAACGACAGAATTTCCATGGTAGGAGTACATGAACTCCATGTACTTTACACTCTGTTATATCTGAATTCTTCGATCTATGGAAATCCGATCTTCAAGCGTTTCTTGCATATATTTACGATACACGCAATTCGCGAATAAAATGATAAGTGTGTTTCTTATTATGGATCCCTTAAATATCACCTGCTACCACCCTATTATTTAAAATTGTAGACCTTGAACATTCAAGAAAGAACTGGATAAACACGATACGAAAGAGAATATATTTTCTATAATAAACCCACGAGAATAATATTATAAGTCGAGTTAACATTCGTTTCCACGATAGAAACTTAAAAAAATCTGTCGGGGAAAAGATAAAGTGAAAAATGACCTCGCAATAAGTCAGTCCAATCTTGAACAGATCAAAATCCCAAGTGAAGATATTAAAGATCACTGACCTTTTTCTCCGTGAGTTTCTCGCACCGCCTCATTTTGCAAATCTGATGACTCTTATCGTTCCTACACGGCGCGCAATCTCCACAGTTGTCCTTCCGTTGGCATCCGATGCATTCCCCGCACCTTTTGCGTTTCTTTTTAGCCGGTTTATCACCAAGGCCACCGTCACCGTCAGCATCACCCATCCCGCCACTCATATGATGAGGACCACGATTGGCGGTAGATGAGACTGCCGCTACTTGACCAGAATTCTCAACGCTACCGGGACCACCACCACCACCGCCACCACCACCTCCGCCACCGTCTTCGGATTCCATAGAACCAGCACGTATTTTTCTCCGTTCTTTCTTACGGCCGTCGATGCCGATCGCCCTCGAAGTTGGTGAGGAGTCGAGAACAGTCGACATTGGATTTTGAAAGTTGGCATGATGAAGTTGCGGATACTCCGGCTTGACTACGGTCAGGACAGTATGATGAGGATGACCCGGAGCTGGTGGGAACGTTTGGACGGGACTAGAACTGAGCAGTTGAATGTGTCTCTCGTCGAGTATCTGTTGTTGCAGAGCCGGTACCTCTCTCGCTTGAACGGGTGCCGGTACCAGGGGATACCCGACGGTACTTCGGTGAGGATGAGGCGCGGGCAAAGGTGTCCCGAGAGTATGAAAACTGGGCAAGCCCACGGCCGACGTGACGGGTGGCGAATGAGAAATGGATGCTGGCGACAACGGGGTTAACGCAGTCAATTGGGGCTCGGCTTCGCTCGGCGCGGTAAATTGACTCGCGAAACTTGGCAATCCTTCACCTGTCGGTGCTGCGGCAGACACGATGCCACCGGCGTTCTTCGACTCCCAAGGACGATATTGGCTAGCGTGAACCACCTCGCCGCGGACGTCGATCAGCCGACCGGTCAGGCCCTCGTAATATTCCCAGGACGACGTAAGGCCCAGTCCAACGTCCTGGGAATGAAGGGTCGTCAAAGTCGTAGAACTGTCCATCGTGCTGTCCCCGGCGAAGCTGCTGAACGGCGGCAGGTGCCGACCCGGGTCACCAGAGGTTGGCGAGGTCGCTACCGCCGCCGGAGGGCTCGGTGCTACCCTCTCGGTGGCGACGACCTCCTTCGTCACCTCGGCGCTCATCTTCCTCGCCACGTCATCCTGTTTTTAACGCTCCTCCCGCGTGCACGAGCTCGACTCGATCCGAACGACAATTCTTCTTGTATTTTCCTTTCTCTCTCTCTCTTTCCTGGACCTCTTCCTTTTACCTCCTTTTCTCTTTCTCCCCGCTAATTGGATATGCACCTGTCCACGGGAACTCCGATTTCGTCACCAAAGAACATTTGACGGCGCTAAACTTTGAAGTCTCGGATTGGAACCGAGTACTTTTCAAGATTCACTCTTCTTGATGAGTCGTTAGCGGTCGATCCAAGAGAAGACGAAACCCTTATACATGGCCCAGTTGGGCAATTTTGCAACTAGCCAGACTTGTAAACATCGGCTTTGGTTGCGGACCCTACTAACTAGGTTGTCAAGTTGCACTATTGAACGCTCACCTTCGCGTTCCAATTTTTGTACTTCCTCGTCTTCGATACCTGATTAGTACCTAAGTTCGCCGAATAGGTAGGATGTTCATCTAGGTCTGGGGAGGTAGGACCGACTGTGTAGCCCTACTGATATATAACTTTTATTTATATAAATTTATATAGTTTACAAAAGACTGCGCGGAATAATTTTCACTTATGGAAGTCTCGATGCTTGTCTTGCTTCCTCTCTCTTTCTCTTTCTCTTCCTCGCTCTTGGTCACTTTTTTTTGCTTAGGAAGTATCGTTATTCACTGAGTGATTAGTAGAAAAAATGGTAGATTCTTTGGTTTATGGTTTTGCTTTCTTCTCCTCTTTCTCTTTCTCTCTTTCTATCGTTTTCTGTATACTTTATTTTTCCTTTAAATGTACAACTGTTAATCGCGATTTCCTATTCCCTCCACGTCCTTTCGATTTGGCACTGACGGATTTTTTTTATTTGTGTTCTTTTTAATTTTATTTATTTTTTTAATTTTTTAATTTTTTTTTATTTATTCGTAATGTATATGTATATGCTTTTGCGTTCGTGTTAGTATGTATTTTATTTCTTTTATTTTTTTTGTTTCTTTTTTGTAACTTTTTATCGTTTGTACTCTTTTTCTCAGATATATTTTTGTACACTAGGTAGATATTATAACTTTTAAATGTTTGTCTTCCTTTCTTCTTCCTCCTTTTTCGTCGTCTTCGTCTTCTTCTTCGTCTACTCTTCTTCTTCTTCGTCTACTTTTCTTCTATTTTTTTATCGTCTACTACTCTTCTTCTTCTTCTTCGTCTACTTTTCTTCTTTTTTTTTATCGTCCACTCTTCTTCTTCTTCTTCGTCTACTCTTCTTCTTCTGAAACTAAGCTCTTGGTATATCTTCTTTTTATTTTTTTGTTTATTTTAATTTTTATTTTTTTTGTATTTTTTTTTAATTTTCTTCTTCTTTTTTTTTATACGATATAAACACACTAATTACTTCTTTCGCGCTTCGTAAGAAAATATAAATCACTTGAGGTTAATGCGGCTTGTTAGAAGGCGATTGATTTGTACGATCTGAAACAGAAGAGATAAAAGATGGGGTGAGCGAGTTAGTTGGGAGGTAGTGGTGGGTGGTGGTGGTGGTGGGGGAAAGTGAAAGAAAAACGAAAGTATAGGTACGATTTAAGACACTAACGTTTCTTTCTTTTGCTATCGTCTAGTCTCACTTGTAAAACCCGCGTCTAACAAGTCGTTCGCTACTGGGACGTAGAATAACGTGTTATAGTCATCCAGCTATATAACGTGACCATTGCTGAGCCAAGGTTACTATGTACTACGTTCGGCGTGCATGCACACCTACTCGCACGCTTTGATATCCACAAATGTTCTGCCCTAGTCCCTACCCGCTTCATTCACGTTGCCTAGCGAGCTCAACAACGATGGCTACGAACTTTTCGCATTGTCGGACCTTCCTCCTACGGACAATTTATAGTCTTCGTATTTTATTTATCGCGTCCTCTTCCTACTCCTACTCCACCGCACATCTCACCCTACCACCATCGCTTTCTTAAATTCCTTCTTTTCTCTTTTCATCTTTTCAAAAAATCTTCCTAGGCGGACTAAATCAACAAAGATTTTATTTCGTATCTAACAAATCTAGAGAAAATATTGTTATTGGATGTAAAATATGTTTCAATCGTTAAAACTAGATTTACGGACTGAGCCAATTTGACTCATTGCAAAAATTTATTTACCATATATATGTATATAACTTAAATATTATTTTTTAAAAACGTATGTTGGTTTTTAGTTACTTAACGAAATATACGTAAATATTAATTCCTCCCCTTTACTCAATCCTCCATTCAAACAATGTTTGTAAGTCATTAAAAAAATAATGAACAAAATATCCGTAGATCTAGTGTTAAAATATATGCTATAGTCATTTTTAATATTTTCTAATATATATCATTCTGTTTATTGAATAATAAAATATATCTATATATATAGCGTTTTTTATAAGGAATATATATAAGGAATTTTAATTTATTTATTTTTCATTTATTAACTGTATAACATACAAAACTTATGGTTATATGCGAGATATTAGGAAGAAATAAAAAATAAAAAACAGCTCTCTCGAAATGATTAGTAAATCAGAGACCTGTTAGTTGAAATGACGGTTAAAACTATCGGACATTTTAACGCAATGCGCAGCGAAAGCATAAGTTTCGATCGATTTGTACGACGAAAAGTGTGGAGAAGTTGCTTATTCTCGAGAGAGGTTCAAAGCCATCGTTGAAAACTGGTACGACGGCGGGCTTGGTGAAATATCGACCGCCGTTTGGTTCTCTCTCTCTCTCTCTCTTTTTGTTTCTCACTCACACTAACTCTCTTTCTCTTGCTCTCTCTTTCTCTCTCCCTCTTTTCTACCCCCACCAGGTTACTCTTCAGTCGCTCTGTTCTCTCTTACTCTCTCTCTCTTTCTCTCTTTCTATGTGCAAGTTCGACTCGTGCCATGTAACACATATAGAGAAAGAGAGATGGAGAGAGAAACGAACTGGAGCTTGTCACGTACGCGTCCACGTGGCTGCGCGTAGCGAATACTCACACACACGTAGAAAGAAATAGAGAGAAAGAAAGAGATGAGAGAGAAACTCACACATTTGAACTCGCTGGTCGTGTGTGACACAAGCTTTCGCACGGTTCACGAATACACACTGTGATCTGGGTACATATATCGAGCGTTCTCGTTATCTCTCTCTCTCTCTCTCTTTCTTTCTCTATTCCATCTTCTCCCTTCTCCCCGAAACCCTCTCTGTAATAGCTTTACAGCTGTGGACGTTGAAGCTTTCGCTATCGCTGGAAACTTGCACTGTCGTTCAGCACTTTCGCTTATGAAACAGCCGCTTTTGCCGCTGCGCCAGAGAAAGAGAGAGAGAGATATACGATACGAGACGCGAAAAAGTTCTGAACGGAAATTGTAATTTCGTGTTCGATCCTACGAATGGACCGAGGAGGAGGGAAAGCAAACTTTCCGTTTTGCTTTTTGTCTCGTTTTTTATTTGAAAAGTTTTTGAAATGAATTAGGCTTCCGATTGGTATTTTATATTTCATCTTCTAAAACGATTTAGTTGGTTTATTAATGATTTGTAAGATTCGAAAGGAGTCCTTTTGGGAAAAGATTATAATCAGTCGGTCGGATGATTTGGTGATTTTTCTGTCGATGTGGAAACACCTTTAGAGGTCCAGCTTGGGTCATAGGCAACTGAACTTTCCTGACGTTCATAAATCGTCTAGACTGAATACCGTGAACTTTAGTCTTTAAAGGTCGCGAAACTCGGCGCTCCGATAGCGAGCGCATAAACTCTGGATAGTGCCGTTGTTCTCATTTAAAAAGGGTCATTTTGTATGCGCACACGGAAGATCCGTTGCACACGTGGTAACGAAAAAGAAGATGAAGAAAGGAAAAAGAAATATAAGTAAGTTTCGGAGGCCTGCTCGGCGTATGCGCTTTTTAAAAATAGCGCCGAAGATTAATATTCCATCCGTCTAACCTAAAAAGTTCGGACTACTTCGTTTGGTTAAATTGGTCACGTGCCAAAAGTTTTGATACTTTACGATATATATTATTCGGGCACGCAAATTAAGCCAATTTTGATAGGGAACATTATAAATGATGACTTCAACGAAAAAAAAAAATAGATAATACGTGTCCGCCATTTGGTATAACAGGATGAGAAAAGATGGCGAACGGAATAATCTACGTAAATACGTAGGAATCTATCCTAAAAGCTAGATCTACGAAAAAATTGTAACAAACTATGGTAAATTCATTAATCATTCTATGAGAGATAGAAAATAAAATGTAACAGACAAAAATCTGGTTCGTCATTGTCGAGAAAGCAAATAAGATAGAGAAGAAAGATCGGAGTGGATTTTTCTTTGAAAGACGACCGGGTGAAAAGTGAAAGGTAGAAGAAAGAAATAAAAAGAGAGAGAGAGAGAAAGAGAGAGAGAGAGAGAGAGAAAGAAAGAAAGAAAGAAAGAAAGAAAGAAAGAAAGAAAGAAAGAAAGAAAGAAGAAAGAAAGAAAGAAAGAAAGAAAGAAAGAAAGAAAGCAAGAAAGAAAGAAAGAAAGAAAGAAAGAAAGAAAGAAAGAAAGAAAGAAAGATAGAGGTTCGGAGTAAAGGCTATATAAGAAAAAGTCGCTCGAAGGAACGTCCGTCGGCGGGCACAGCTGGTCCCACCGTTGCACTTTCGTCGAATCGACCGTACGTACGCACAAAAATTCAATACCGCCTCGCGCGTTGCGAAGCGGCCCATAGTGTACGCTCCGTCGCGCTGTGTATACCCGGTGCGACGAAACGATACGATGAACGGAGAAGTGAGAAAACGTCGTCGTCTTCGTCGTCTTCGTCGTCGTCGACGTTGTCGTCGTTGTCGTCGTCGAGACGGAACGAATTCTTTCGTTCGCACGGCCCTCTCGCCAAGCGCAGGACGCGAATTCCAAGAAGCGCGTATAAACCAGCTGCGAGATAGAGAAGATTCCGTACGCTCGGAATTAACATCTCGTCTCGTTTCGTCTCGTCTCGTCTCGTTCGAAACGACTGAAAGACGAACGAATGGGAGGAGAGCGTCGTTGTCCAAAACACCGCGTCTCTCCAAACAGAAAACATGTAACAGCGCCTTCGTCAAATCTAGGAAACCAAAACGCGTCCCGCCTTTTTCTATGTCCCTTTCTTTCTCTTCCAGTTTTCTATGTTTGCCCAATCCTGTTGTTAGAGCGAAGAACAATCGTTCTTTTTATTTATACTTTTTCGTTTCGAATTTTCGTTCTCTTCGTTGCAATTGTACGGAGTAGTCACGTGAAACGATTCAAACCGACCAAACGTTGGCTTGATTAATCCTTAACCGATATCAAGAGGTCATGGCTGAAATTGAAACGAGCTAGTAGAAAACGAAACTTCTGAATGATTTTCTTCACAATTTCGTTCCTCTTTTATACGACTAACTTACCAAGAAAGAAAGAAATAAATCAGAGAAAAATTCGACAATTTTTCTCAACCTACTTGATATATCATATATGTATGGGGAGAGAGAGAGAGAGAAAGAAAAAAAAACTAGGGAACAAAGATGGCCGATATCCGGAGTGGAAGAACACGATGGCGTCTTTCGTCGTAGCGATTCCATTCCGATTATCTTCCTCTTTCCGCGAGCGTAAATCCTGGATAACGATGTTCCCCGTTTTTCGTTAACAGTACGACGCTCGCGCTAATTCCGGCGTCATGGTGAAACAAAAATGGCCAATGTTCGTCGTTCGTTCGTTCGTTCGTTCGTTCGTCCTCCGGCCGTACGCTTGCTAGCTAGCTTCGAGAAAAAAAAGAAAAAGAACGAGAGAAAGAGAAAGATAGAAATAGTGAAAGAGAAAGAGAGAAAGAAGAGAAAGAGAATGAGAAAGACAAGAAGAAAAATAGGGGAAAAAAAAATAGCGTTCTTCTCGCGGCGGCCCCTGAACAAAAAAGCTCGGGTACACTTTCGCCGACCTCGTGGTGCCGCGGTGGAGTCTCGCGACAAAGGCTGCTTGATTCAAGGTCCCACACACACGCGGGCGCGGGCGTGCGAGCGTGCGCGCGCGCGCGCGCTCTTACAGCGCACGCATGCACGCACGCGAGAGAGAAAGAGAGAAAGAGAGAGAGAGAGAGTGAAAGAAAGAAAGAAAGAGAAAGAAAGACGTGCACACTTGTCAGAGCCGTAGCAAAACTGCGCGACGCCCTTCTTGCACGAATTTCGTGACTTTTTCCCTTCATCGGGTTCGATCCGACTACTTTTTATCGGGAAAAACATTTCTCAAGAATCTCGATGTTTATCCTTTTTTTCTACACACGCGAATGATGAGAACTAATTTCCGAATAATCGATTATTCTTTTTACAAAAAAGAAAAGGTCGTACGAGAAAAAAAAAAAGAAAAAAAATATAGGTATAACGTACTTACATTCCACGTGATTAGTAAGGAAAAAAATGTCGATGGAATAATTAGAAGTATCCTAAAAGTTTTCCTCGAAATTGTCGATTTACTAACGAATAGAAGATTTCGAATCTGTACGATAGTATAGATTCCAAATTTTGGTTCTAATTGATTTCCTTTATATATATCAGTATGTATTGTTTACGAATGAACATTATGAATGTATCAATAAACAAACATCAATCAAGATCATGAAAAGCAACGCAATCGATCGATCAATTGTATCCTCGTGTACGTGTACTTGCTTTCGTCTGTGTCGTCGTAGTCGTCGTGGATGATTAAACATGGATAGAAGTCTCCTTGTGTTTTTTTTTATTTTTTTTTTATTTTTCTTTTTTTATGCAAACGCGTTTATTGTCACGAATATAAGAGCTGGCGCGAAGCGTTAAACAATTACCGCCCAGGCCGATAATCTTGTCGGTTCGTACCGTGGCAACGATATTACTTCTGATCCAGCACTTACTTCGAACGTAACTACCAGTTAAAGCTCTCCGGCAACTACCTCTTCACAACTCGACGTAATGTCACCAACACAAATGTATTACATGCCACTCCGTCTCGTTCCAAAATACACATATACGCGTACTTGCTGGCACGTATATGTAATATAAATATACATATATGACACACTAAACTAATATACGATTAATAAGAGACATCTTTCCAACGCTTAACCCATTCAACCCTACTACTTTTCCTCTCTCTCTCTCTCTTTCTTTGTGTCACTTCTCGCTTAATTTTTCTCATTTTTCACGAACTTTCATCCCCCAATACATTTTTCCACAAATTTCATAACACCATGCTTTTTTACAGCACTATACAAACACGTGTGTTAGTATATATATAAAATATATATGTATATATATGTACACATATACAAGCGAGTGTTTACCGGACTCTCGCATACGCACGTCTCTTATCTCTCTCTCTCTCTCTTGATCCCTTGAATGTCGTCGTGTGCGCAGTTTGTATATATATACGTACGCACGTGCGCGCGGGATATACGTACGATGTCTGACGCATGCGCGTGCATGCGTCTCTCCCCCTCACACTCTACCCTCTCACGGTCTCCCTGTCTCTCTCTCCTCTTTGAGATCCCGCAACTACGTCGTCACGACGTTACGAGCGTCGCGTACGAGCTGATCACAGGCGCGTTCTCCATAAGTAAGAGACAGAGAGAGAGAGAGGGAGAGAAAAAGAGAGAGAGAGAAAGAGAAAGAAACGTACACATTGAAAATAAAAGAGAGAGAGAAAGAGAGAGAGAGTGGACGACACGCATCGTAAAGCGTACCTAGCTCATGTGGACGACGGCGTAACGGTCGAGGTAGAGGGAGGACGGTAAAGAGGGGTGTAAGGGTAGGAGAGAGGGCTTCGGACGTCGAAGAGAAGGAAAAGGGAGGGAACGGGGAAAAGGACGTTACGTCGAAACCACCCACACTAACGCGCGATATCGGAAATGATATAAAATTGCGTCGAGCGCGCCGCTGATATTTAAATTGGTTCGCTAAACCACGGATTAATGCGCGCGACGACGCTTGGAACCCACGCCACCATGAGCGGTGGTTTAAAAAAGATCGACTCTCTAGACCAAAAAAAAAAAATATAAATAACAGAGAAACTTAGTTGGATATATGTATTTGGGATTTTTTTTCCAATTCGATTCGGGTTCGAACGACATCCGAATAATTTCGTGCGGTTATTCGCTTGTCTAATTGTATGCAAGCTTATATTACGATTATTGACGAATGAAATTGATCATTTAGCGAAGATTAATCGAGAAGAAGAGAGGACGATTGTATTTTTCTATGACTTTGTTAAAAAATGATATTTAGGGGAAGTATCATACGCGTATGAAGTCTCAATGCAAACATCAGATCACCGTAACATGTCAATAACTGTATGCTGTTAAATGTAATTGACGAGGAGCAGTTATAAAAGAATATTTTTGTAAAACAACATATCGCGCAAGTAGTTTGTCTTTTTTCAAACAAATAATCGGTGAACTTAACCATACGATCTCGGCAAAGATTTTCATTTTTTTTCTATCCCACGACATAAATTATTTTTGCGTGTCGCTCATGTATCTATATAATTATTATTATTATTATTATTATAAGAAAGTGGATTAAAAGCGCAACGTCATCGCGAGAACAAACGAGATAACGATTAACTAGTAACAAAGGTGAAGATGATAAGCGTAAACAATAACGCTTGTAGATATTTTTCCTATACATAAATATACTCCGAAAAGATGATATGTCACAATTGCATTTCTAGAGAGAAATAAAAAAAAAAAACAGAAAAAAGAAAAATGTATTAACCGAACGATTAAACGATGTTTTCGTTCTCTCGCAGTATATCGCAACACGAGGTTCGAAGATACCGCGATCGCAACTCGTTCATGGGAACAAAGAAGAATACTCGCGACGACGACTACGACGACGACGAAGACGATAAAATCGTTGTACTCTCCTCCGGTTGATCAACGAATAAAAAGTAAGATAGAGAGGAACGAAAAAAAGGAAGAAAAATAAAAAAAAAAAGAAGAAAAGAGGGAAGAAAAAACAATGGTCATTTTTTGTTGTTTGTTGTTGTTGTCGTTGTTGTTGTCGTTTTGACGGACATAAAATGGAAATGTTTCGGGATGAAAAATTTTCAAAGGAATTTTATTCCTTCCTATCTGATTATTTCTTTTTCTCGTTTTCGGCGATCCTTTCGCGAGATCGTAAAACGCGGCTAAATCACGACGAAGCGGCCATCTTTAACGTCTCTTGTCGCGCGAAACGCTCACTCTCTCGCTCTTTCTCTCTCAGATTCCGAGAAATCGAACGGAACAAAGGCTACGCCGCGAGATTTCGATCCATTTCGGAGTAGAATCGAATATGCAAGCTTCTAGGAATTCATGAATGCGTAAGCCCCGCGCAGCTACGTATTCGTTTTTAAAACGTGCTCTCACGTAAACTAGAGCCTGTGAGAAAGGAAGAAAAAAAAAGAAAAAAAGAGAAAAAACAATTAAAATGCGAAGGTTTTCGTGAAATATTTTTATGAGTAGCGGTGGCGGGGGCGCCGGGGGGGGGTTGTGGTGGTAGAAAAAAGAAGATGAGAAGACGAAACGAGGATTATTCCGTGGAACAGCAAATTCAAATTACCTGCCACTCCTACGAGACAACGGTAGACAATAATAAAAAGAACAACAAGAGACGACGACAACAACAACAACAACCAACAACAACAACATTAATAACAGTAACAACAATATAGCAGACAAGAACAGCATGTTATTTTTTTAGCTTTTCTCAAAGCGGAGTATCCTCGGGCTACCGATGTCATCTGAACCAACGTTTGACCACGTAAGATCTTCCGATAACGTACGAATAAACGAAAAAGTTGAGACTTGGAGTGGAGTAAAACGAGAGAAGAAGAGGATGAAAAAGAAGAGAAGAAATAAAAAGTAAAGCAAAATCTAAAATAAAATAAAAGGGACCAAAAAGGAAACAATAAGAAAGAAGAAACATAAAGAGTTAAAGGAAGAAATAAGAAGAAATGAGAAGACGAGAAAGGGCAAAGCCGAAGGGGAAGAGACGAGGATCGCGAATGCGCCCGTAAATCTCTTGGCGCCCGTAGTTCTCGCGATCCACGAGAGAACGTCGGTGTGTTCTTTCGTTCGTTTCGATCCATTCCGTCGTTCCGTCCGCGAGGAGGGAAAGAAAGAAAGAAAGAAAGAAAGAAAGAAAGAAAGAAAGGAAGAAAGAAGAGAAAGAAAAAAGAGAGAGAGAGATGGAAAGAGAGTTAGAGGAACCGGCCGAAATCTGTCTCGCTCTGTTCACCTCCCTTAGCAGTTTCCTTTCTCCCTCTATTCCTCTCTTTCTCTCAACAACTTCGTGCTCGAGGACGAGCAAACGGAAAGAAGAAGAAGAAGAAGAAGAAGAAAAAGAAGAAGAAAAAAGGTAGAAAAAGTTCCTTGCTGGATAGACGGACTACGATGGAGAGAGAGAGAGAGAGAGAGAACTTATCCCGTTGCTGGGTATAGAAATCTTATTAGAAACCTATACGCATAGGGGGCAATTAAATAACCTATCCCTGATTTTCGGTTTATAAAGATGGACAGGCAATCTGACGGGGTGGGGGGGGGAGGCACACATTAATCGTCTTTAATGTTTATCGAACGAGGCAATAGAATAAGAATAATGAAAATAAAAACAACGATGACAACAGACAACGTGTATTCGTCGTGTATTTTTTCTCGAAGAAGATGAAGAAGAAGAAGAAGAAGAAGAGAAATTAGTGCTTTAAAAACCTGTTTCCCATACACTGCGCGTAGCATCCACGAAGCGACTAAACCGAGCCCTACAGTAGTATTCGTAGTTTTCGTAGTAGTAGTAGTAGTAGTAGTAATATTGGTAGTAGTAGTAGTATTCGTAGAAAGGAGTATTTCGGTGGGGGTTGGCGCCGTAGTTTCCGTCACTCGGCGACGACGACGACGACACGACGCGCGTTCTCGTCGACTCACGCCGTCGCGAGAGAGAGAGCCGTGGAACATTCGCAGCACCGATGCGTGCACGGCGTGCTCTCGAGGACACTACCGTGCCACCGGCTTTGCCAGGAGGCGTCGCCGGCGGTGGTGGTGGCGGTGGCGGCGATGGTAGTGGTAGTGGTGGTGGTGCTGCCTCTTCCTCTGCCTCTACCGCTGCCTCTGCCTCTACTACCGCTGTTAGCAATGGTGGTGGTACTGGTGGTGTCACAGTGGTACTGACGACTCTTGCTGCTGGATCAGACAGAAGTCGATCTAACCCAAATCGATCCAACGACTCGATCAACTTCTGTCAAAACGATCACCTATCCCATGCATTCGATTTTTACCCGCCAAACGTGTTTCTTTTCCGATTTATTCGAACCAGCACCACCCCAGTGCTCCTCCTTTCCTATCTATCTATTTATGTCTATCTATCTATCTATCTATCTACTTCTCTCTCTCTCTCTCTCTCTCCCCACCCCTGAGAGGGTGTACTCTCCGATACCGTCAAAGGTGGGGGAAGAAGGAAAGGGAAGAAGGAAAGGGAAGAAGAACGTAACGATAGCGAAAGTGAACATTCTCTCTCCGACGGCCGAAAACTATCCACCTCCATACTTTTCTCCGCTTGCTTTCTTTCTTTAACCTATCTTAACAACCACTCGCGCACTGTTTTCCTTCTACCACCCCCGGGTATATCCTTATCTCGTACCTGCTCGCACTAACTCTTATCTTTTTATTTTCTCGAAGGAAAACACACTAAAGAGGACGCACACGTAAAAGACTACACACTCTTATATTCACTTACATACCGGTCACCGTGCTTTCTCTCTCTTTCTCCCGTATTTTTTCTTTCTCTTTCCCTTTCTTTCCGTATTTATTTGTGGCTTTTCTTTCTTTCTTTCTTTCTTTCTTTTTCCTTTCTTTCACCCGGCACCAGAAAAGAGAAGCACGCAAGGCTCACGATATATATCTCCTCCTCTCCCGTCTCCTCACCCGTGCACGTCCTCGTGCGTAATATCGGGGCGCGTGTACCACCGGCGCGACGATTCACGAACGGCTCGTTTCTCTCTCTCTCTCTCTCTCTCCCTCATACACTCTCTCTCACTCTCTCTCTCTCTTTTCTATCTTCGGCGCTGGTGCGCGCGCGCATACGCGCACGCACCTATTCCTCCTTTCTTTTCTGAATTTCCCTCTCGATCAACACTCGCGACAGTAGATACGACGACAATCGACAACGACGACCACGCATCGATCTCGGACGGAGCAATCACGATACTCTCTCTCTCTCCCTTTCGATTTTCACCCCCGTAGAAAAATAAGTAATACGGAATGAAAGATATTAATAAAAAAGTAAGTAACAATAAACAACAACACAATGAAAATTACGCTGTGCAAACGTATGTAACAAACAACCCGCGGATTATCAATTTGTATATATTATGTATATACATGTATGAATTATATAGTTATATATATATATAGATATGTATAGACACGAGGAGAGAGCGCGCTAGCCGAAGATCGAAGGGGGCAAAGGCGTACCTTTGGTTTTCACGGCGTGCTGCCCCGTGCTGAGTGTGTGCTCTCGCCGCGCGCGCGGTGACTGTATTGCTCGGCAAGAGAGTATTCTTTGTCCGTGGCCCCGGATAGTTGTTGGACGAGCCGACAGCTGCCGACCCGCGTTCAAAGCTCGTGAACTACTCGGCATGGCTCGGCACTCCTCGGCATCCCGACGAGCAACAATGGCGGGAAGCCAGGATACCGAACGCCAGTCCAGGACCAACCAGCTCCAGTGGAAATGGAAATTTCCTCGCGCTTATGGTGGGGAGAACCGATATTAACCGAGTCTTCACGGAAAGGGACGAATGAAAGACGACGTTGGTTGAACACCAACGGGAAAGAAAGATTTTTCGGTGATGGTGGGGTATATCAAACCCTTCCCTTCACTTTCCCGCCCCACATCCAGAACTAAATGTGCTCTCAACAGTTTGGATAAGTAGTGGGGAGCGACGATAAAGTCCCAACCGTACTGCGCATGCCTGAATTCGAACCTCAACCCCCGTGCCCACGACGGCGCGCGTCTTTCGATGAGCCGAGGGATGCTGCGATACTACTTCCTTGCTTCTTTCCTTCCTTCCTTCCTTCCTTCCTTCTTTGCTAGCTTCTTTCTTTTTTTCTTACCTTTTCTCTGTTACTCTTGGATTCTTCAAATCGTTGTACCGTCCTTGTACACCATCTCCCCCACTTCCTTGGAATCGCCAGGCACGTGTAACGCGCCATAAAAAAAACGTTTCGACCGTACTTATACGATCGTGGGTCATAGGGTCGTTCTCGTCTTTCCTCGGAATACTTGTTGTTTTTTTTCTTCTTCTTCTTTTTCTTCTTCTTCCTGGAAGATAAGCATAGGATAATCGATAGTCATACACCGTGCCTTCCTTTTCTTTCCGAAAATGAATATTTAAAAAATAAGTTTACTTGTAAGCTTATTTCATACTATCCGATTGACTAAACAATATCATAGGCCATAATTCAAAATCTATTTTATTATATATTTTCTCCCCTAGCATCGCGATACAAATGAACGTGCATTGTTCGCATGAAAAATATTCTATAAAAACCACCCAGATTTCTTCTTTTCAGCTAACGAAATAGAAAAATGCCGAAGCAAAAATTTTCGTAAAGCAGTTGACTCGCTCAAAGCTGAAAAATAGAGTCGTTGGTATCAAATTGGAGAGGTTGTCGAAATAAATCGTTAGCACGCTCGAAGGGGAAAAACAACAGAGGAAAAATGTCGAATCTTTGAAACCCGTGGGATTGGCTGCTTCCACTACATAGGAAAATAGGGTCCTCATGAAACAGACAGTCTTGCCTACCGTTTTACGACTTTCTTTTTTTATGTAATGTCCCAACAAAAGATAGAACGAAGTGGCTCACAAATTGAAGCGTAATTCCGCGCGGAATGTAGGGTGGAATAATAAAAGTATGAAACGGATAGATCGATTTTTAAGTTCATAAAGGAAAAACAAGCAATTGTCTCATCTGTTCGATTCAATAGAAAAATAGTAAATTTTCTCTCAACTGATTCGAATCTTGTTTCCTCTCTCTCTCTCTCTCTCTCTCTTTCTCTCGTAATTTCTCTCGTTCTAGTAATTCTTTTCTTGATGAGGGCTTCATAGATTTTTATCCTTACGTGTCGAAGCGTTTGCACCCGAATAAGAGTTAATTTTTTTCACATTCACCCTCATAATCTATCCTGCGGGTATATTCTGTGTCTTTTCTCATCCGTCCGGTTGTATTGCGTCTTGTATTTTAATCGTAGCCATCATCGAAAAAGCCTACCTACGTATGCCAGCTATTTTCTTCCCTTCGACTTTTCCGAAAAAAAAACAACATAGTCCCTTGGCATTATCCTTTCTCTTTCTATTGCTATCTATACGCGATGAAAAGAATGAACGATAGATGCTGTACGAATTATCTCTGTCGGCTGATTTTTCCCAGGTGCTAGATCATCTTTTTCATCTCGTTCTTTTTTTTTCTTTTCCTTTTTTTTTTCTTTCTTTCCTTCTCTTTCTCATTGTGTATGTGTAAACCGAGCGCATTTTAATCGTACGTGCATATAAACGTATACGTACGTTAGCCACCATTGGTATGGGATGTTACCAGAATATCTGGTTCGCTGATGTCGGCGGGTAGGTTAAAAAATTAACATAATAATAGCCAGCGTATGCAGATATAAATTAATGCGTATTCTTCTACCGTAGGGTAGACGAATGAATCTACTCTAGTCGTACAACGGAAGATGCATCGACTATTATTTTCTTTCTTGATTTTCTACTTGCTTTTGATAGATTTAAGCTACTACAAAATCCAATTTATTCCTCTTCGAACAATATGACGATATATTAACATTTCAATGACTTGGCTGGGGAATCATTGAAATCAACATTTAATGTAAATATTTTCTAAAAATAAGTACATACTTTTTCTTCATAAAGAACAAAGTTTAAGTAATATATAATACAATTCTAAGAATTAATTCTCATAAATATATATAGATATTATCTAACAATATCCTTAGGTTACGTCAGGGAAAGAACCTTTATTCGTTTCATAGTGAAACGTTTGTCTACCTGACATTTAGCTTTGCCCAGTCCGCCACATTAACGGAGCCCGAGAAGATAGATCGTATCTTTTCTGGATTCTTTCGAATATCGATCTCTTCGTCGAACTACTGATCAGTGAAGTGGTGACTATTGAGCCTATTAAAGGCTCCGAAAAATACATTTTTCAAATAAGTCGATCAAAAGATTCTCCTTTTTGCTTTTTTTCCTTCGCTGATATTTCTTACATCTCGGGTCTCTCAAGGAAAAATTTAGAAAGTATTTTTATAATGGCAATAAACTCGAATGCATTTAATTCGATACGGAAAAGAAAAAAAAGAAAACGAATAAAATGATGTAACGTAAAGGTAAACTAACATTGCTTCCTGAAATTACAGTGATTAACTTTTAAAAGAAAAATTCACAAACAAACAAACAAACAAACAAACGAACGAACAAGCAAAAAAATCAAAAATGAAATTCTACAAAGCAAAGCGACTTATTTAAAATGAGAACAACACATGACCCGGCCAGTTTAAATACGGCAAAAGCTGCGCAACTTCGATCTTACGATATGCGATCTTGGCGCGATGGCGGCGAGTTTCTATGTACCATGTGCGCGAGCTAAACACAGTGGCGAAAGCAGCTGCTACCGTCGTGACACGCGTCCATTGTCGGTGTTTCGTGGCATCGAAAAATGAAAAATCACCCCTGTTACTCTCTCTCTCTCTCTTTCTCTCATTTTATTTCTCTTTCTCTTTTTTTTCATTTTCTCTTGATCTTTATTACTATGGTCTCTACTTCTCTCAGGAGGACATTCACCTGGTCGAAAAGAAGAGAACCTTTTAGAGAGAAAAGAAATTCGTACGAAGCTATGACTGTAAAAAAGAAGACATGCGGAACGCGGCAAGCTTTATGGTTCTTATGTTCCATCCTTACTACTTTCTCACATTTTCCTTGTATCTTTTTGTCCTTACACTACCTACCTGTGGAGTACGATTAATTTACCTTCTCTCTCTCGACTAACTCTCTAAACATCTTGCGCAATCGATTACGCATTACAACACCCTCTCGACTTCTATACAACTTCTCGAATCTACTTCTACTACTACTACTACTACTACTTCAAACTGTTCCTTCGCGTATAGTTTTTACCGTTAAAAAGAGAGAAATAATTGAAACGCAATCACGTTTATTTAGCCGAATGCTTGAAAGTCTTGTTTTGTTTTAAAGCAATCGTGAAACCATTAAAACACAAGCAAGAAAAACAAGACGTGAGTTTAATAATTCCGTCGTGACAAAACGATTCCTAATCGGGGCCACTTCGAGGTTCCCTCCGGTTGACGTTAGTTTTTCGTCGTGAAGGGGCGGTCAACACCTTGACGGCTCGTCGCGGGGGAAAAAAAAAAGAGCATTTAACCCCTTTTGGATTGGGTACCTCTCGGCAATATAGCGGTGGGCTACTCCATTGAAGAGGACACGCGCTACCGATCTGGGGGTGCATAACCCCCGATTTGGTCGAACACCTAGAACCAACCCCTGCACCCTCGCACTAGGGTCCTTCGTAGATGGATTCACTGACTTTTAAGAGACTCTGGCAACCCTCTTTCTCAACCCCTTATACCGATGCAAGGTGCCTTCACTCGCTTCCGGATTCCTTAACTTTCTCATTCTCGATTGATCTGGCAAAATTTTCTAGGTTATGGTTAAAGAAAACCTTTGGATGAACTTATTGTTGTATCTAACAATACCGAAAAGTCCAACGAACGGTATATAATGTTAGCATTGCTTTCTTTGGGAACGATCGAACAAATAAATATGCGGTAGGACTGTTGAGAGTAGACAAAAGGACATAAATTTTATGTCCAATGGCAAACGGTGTACACGAGCCACTGTGTTGTCCTGTGATCAGACTTCGAGAGATAATTTACCGCCGGTAGCGAAGTAGAAGAATTTGTGCCCTTCTTCCTTTCTTCCTTTCTTTCCTTTTTTCTTTTTCTATTCGATTCTTTCGTAACTTCTACTTCTACCTTCTTGGTATGCTTATCCTTCGAAAGCTCGTTGATCGCATGTCTCTCGGGCCGATAACGCGCCGACAGCGAGCTCGTTAGGACTTATCTTCATTACGACGGCCGACTAATCGCGACGGTGCGTGGCATATCGCGATCGATACTCTTCTCTCTCTCTCTTTCTCTCTTTTCCTTCTCCTTCTCCCTCTCCCGTTCTTCCTCGTCTCTCTCTCTCTCTCTCTCTTGGTTTTGCTCTTGCTCTTTCTAGAGCAAGAGGTTCTTAAGGCTCGTTAGAAACATCTGCCGTATTCCTAAGTACAAAATACTTTGGCGCGTGGCTACGAACCAATCGGACTACTCCCGTGCATTATCCTTTCACCAGGATTGTTGGCCATCTTTCTATCTTCCTTAGTTCTACTTTCCTAAGTTTTCACTTTCTTACTCTCTCTCTCTATCTCTATCTCTATCTCTCTCTCTTCCTCTCTGTATTTCTTTGCCTCTTATCTTCTTTCTCTTGGAAAACTATGCACCGCAGCCGCGACAAAGGGATGCTCCGATTTCTATTTTCGTTTCATCAACGACACTATCCTTTGTCGGTTTAATAAGCTTCCGTGACTTTCAACAAGTTCTGCCTTTTCCTAGTATGTTTGTGTAAGTTTAAGTGTGTCTCTTGTGTATCTATATGTGTGTGTGTATATATGTGGACTTTGTGCATCAAAAATTTTTTTTAATTATAAATAATCGTTCCTTTAAAGCGCGCGAATCTACAGGATATAAGATTAAATAAACTCTCTTGGTAGAATATGGAAAAAAAACAAAAAAAACAAAAAAAAAAGGGGAAAGAAAAGTTGGATCGATTTTGTCAAATTAGTGGACGAAATTGCTCCTTCGAGGTAGAACCCGGATTCTGGGGTGTCGAACCGAGGGAAAGACCAATGCTGGACGATAATAGGGTGATCACCCTGGTAACATCGCGGTTAACGGGGCAGTTACCGATCTTAAGAAGTGTGAGTAGATCTTTTCAGAATTTACTAACATACACCAGACAACCAAGATAAACTTATTTAATGAGAAATTCTACTTACACGGGAAAATCATTTATCACATTTTATACACGTATTCTCAAATACTTCGTTAATGTCTTTTTCAGCCTCTAATTTTCACATTCCTTTAGATTTATTCTCATTCAAAAATATTATAAAATAGAAATTCATATTATTATTATTATTATTATTTTTGATTCGGACTATTCATCATGGATGATTCAATCAAATTAAAAAGTAAAGAATAAAGAGCTTCGCGTATTCCCAAAGAAGAAACGTTAATCTCAGCAATGAGGTCCCAACCACGCATGCTCATCCAGGACGCATGGATCAGGATCAGAACATTATCCTTGAAAATCCTTCCCGTTCGTGTCCCACGTGGCTTCGAATGGCGCGCGCGCACACTGACGAAGGGAGCTACTGAGGATAGCGAAAAAGAGAGAGAGAGAAAGAGAGAGATAGAGAGAAAATAGCCACGAAAATAGTCGGTTGCACGAGAATCGCTTTTCCCGGCTTTTCTGGGCCAGCGTGTCAACAGCTGTCCCAAATTTCTACCAACCAAACTTCTCACTTCCTCTCCCATTTTTCTCTACACACACAATAATCAAATACAATTGATTTATTATATTTTTAGATACACACTTTCTGTTTCTATCTCGTATCGAATAACTCAAATGAAATGAACATCATTTTTTGGACTTTAGATTTTCTTATCTCATAGTTGACAGAGATTTAAAGAATATTTCTTTCCATATCACTTTATCTATTTTTCTTTTCACGCTTGTGTTCCTTCCAAAGACAATCTCCACGCGTGGCATCTGGATAGTGTGCAGCTTGTATCGTCACGCAGGATCACGGGCCCAGAATCTCTTTCTATCTTTATCTCTCTCTCTCTCTCTCTTTTTTTTTTCTTTCTTTCTACAGGATGGGAGAGCACAGATGCGGAGGAAGTTACGACCATGAATTATTGCTCTCGCGAAGAGGAACACCATTTGGCACGTTCACGAAACCATTGCCGATATCTTCAATGTCTACCGTATCGTTTGTACTTTCTACTTTCTTCAAATCTTCACGTTTTCCGTTGATCAATAATATAATCGAGTTTATATCAAAAGTACGTAGACAAGTATCAATTTCACGTAATATTGTTAATTAAATATAAGTAATATTGATATGATTAATATAAATAATTATAATTGTTTAGCCCAAAAAATAATTATCATCCTTTTTCAAATATCATTCGTTAAAATATATATTCGCTGACGGAAGCAACGATAATTCGTTATTTCGTTTGTCCAAAAAATTGTACAAAATAATTAAACATAATTTCATCGTTAAGGATGGAGGGGGGAAAAGTTTTAATCTTACATTTAATTAAAAACAACGAGCACAGTTAAGAGTAAAACAACGATAGATTTTCGTACGTTGGTTTAAAGGCAAATAATAATAACAATAATAATCGTTGATCCAGGTACGTTGAACTTATGCGCCTCGAATTTTTTCTCACAATAGCAACGCAAAATATTTCGTAGTGGTTCCCAAGATATCATTTGTGTGGAAGCCTCGATGATCACGATCCTTTGTGACAACTACGTATCTTTCTTAGCGCCTATGCCCGTAGGATCGACTACAAGGTCCTACCATGGCATTGTTAAGACTGGATTCGAAGGTCAGGATGAAAGGCTAGCGTGAGCAACATTCTCCACTACTCACCGTTTTTCGTTTACCGGAAAAAGAATCTTTCTATTTTTCTGACATTCTTTCTTTCTTTCTTTCTTTCTTTTTTTGTCCTCCCTATTTTGTTATTGTAAACAGAAAGAATTTGGACGAAATTTCACATTTAAATAACTAGATATATATATATATATATAAATATGAATATTTATGAATGGAAATTATCTAATTTATTTATTAATAATTAATAATATTATTATATATATAATAATATTTATTTATTAATAATTATAATTTTTTTCATGATCTTGTAAATGATAATATAGCCTAAAAAATATGGATAGGTATTAATTATTATAACACTTAATATAATCGTAAATTATCTCATTTAAATGTATCATCGAAGCTTACAAATGTTGTTTACCGTCAGATAGGATGAGATCGATCTGAAATGATAAGAAAAAAAAAAAAAAAACAATAATTAATCATCATGACGTGAGAACGAATTAATACAAAGGAATACAAATTAAAGGAACTACTCCTATCGAAAGTACCAACCGAAGTAAACAAAAATTCGTTAATTTATCGTAAAAACTTTTAAACATCCCCCTGATGTTAAACAAACGTTATCTGCCGTTGCTGCTGTTGGGCCGTGAGTTCTGCAAAACCAAAACTACCCCCGGACACTTCTCTCTATTTTCTTTCCACGATTGCTCTCGAAGGAAAGAGAGAGAGAGAGAGAATAAAAAAGAAAGAAAGAACGAAAGAAGGAACGAAATAAAGGTAAAAAAAGGAGATGGTTTGTATAAAAAAAAAAAAAAAAAAACAAACAAAACAGGAAAAAGGAAAAATAAAGAAAAAGAAATCGTAAAAAGAGAAGCGAAATAGAATGACAGAAAGAGAGAGAGAGAGAAAGAAAAAGAAAAATGTTCTTCTCTTTAAAGCACTCGATCCCTTTTCTTTTCGATCTTTTTTTTTTCTCTCTCTCTCTCTCTCTCATCCCGGTAGCAACTCGCCCGTAGAGTTTTCTCCGGTGCGTGGCTGTGCTTCTTCTTCTCTCTTTCTACGCATACGTGTATACTCTCTCTCCCCTTCTCTCTTTCTCTTCATCTCCCCCCTTCGAGAGTATTCTCTTCCTCCCACTCTTCCTCCTGCTACTGCTCCTCTCTCTCTCTTAGAAGGTTCGTTTCTACGCACTCGACTTGACGCACCGGGAGTCTGCGATCAATGCGTGGCACTGGCACGGTTGTCATGGAAACACTGCGCGCCACGCAAACGAGCGAACGATCTGCCTCGATCGTGCGTAAGTGCGTGCTCCCTCGCACGCACGCTCACGAGCTTACTACCTCTCTGATCGTGTGTGTGTGTGTGTGTGTGTATGGGATGTATGTGTATGAGTTTAGGAGTATGTATAAGGTTGGGAGAACATATATATGTTTGAGATTGGTATGTGTTTTACGTTTGTATGTATGTATCTATGCACGATCTGTGCGTGTGCTGTGTGTGTTTGTGTATGGATTGTGTGTTGAAGCTACGAGAAGAGAAACTCTAGCATGCGACCGCGTGCGCGACTCTCGCAGAAACGATCGATGCCCTGCAAGTTGATGCGAGGAACGGACTAGGAGCACGTGGCATGGTTGTTTCTATGTACCAACCCCCTGTTCCATACCTTCCTTAAGTCCAACTCCCAATGTTCCTTTTTTATCTTTCTTTCTTTCTTTCTTTCTTTTTGTCGTAAAACCTTTTTCTATTTATCCTTTTATTAACATATCGTATATTTTTAATTAAGGAATAATACTCCGAACGCATTTCTTAATTTTCCTCTTTTTTCTTCTTCTTCTTCTTCTTTTACCTAAAATATTCTGCAACGTTATAACCAATCGATTCTATCGCTTCGTTTTATCCAATTTATATCTGTGATTTCGATACTTGCCCCCTTTTTTTCTTGTTTGTTTAAGCAACATTGTTTATTACCACTTGTTGAAATACTCTTCTTTAATTATTGTTTTTAGTTCTTGTTTTTTGTTTATCATTCGTCAACCGCCAAATTATCTTCCATTGTTATATTTTTTTCTCCAATAGAAAATAATTATTTTCAATGATAATACGTAATATTTATTCCTGTTAAACGTTTCTATAGTTTCTTATAGATAATTCAAATCTTCCAAGATGGACAACGAATAAACATCATTTAATCGCATTTCAAAGTTATTGAATTAACTATTAAAAAAATATATAACGATAACGAGATGAATTCTTTCCTGGAAGTTAATGAAAAAATAAAAAGGAGAAGAAAAAAAAGGAGGAAAAAAAAAAAAGGAAGATGTAAAAACGCATCGTTGATCTTCCGGCAGCACCCACGCCCTGCTTTGGATCCTTTTGATTAGCGAGGCATGGCGCGAATCGTGAAGCGAAGTAAAAAAAAAAAAAAAAAAAAGAAAAAAGGAAGAGAGAAAGAGAGAGAGAGAAAGAGAAAAAAAGAGAGAGAAAGAGAAAAAAGAAGAAGAGGAAACGCAGAGATCGTTGGGTTACGGCTCGCGAAAGTGTTACACAGGTGTCGTCGGTAGGGTTGGCAGGTACTCCGATACGCAGCGGGTGGGTCGAGCGTGTGGTGAGTGAGGACAAGCGAACGAACGAAGGAGAGAATCGAAGCAAGCACGGGAAGAACGAGGGAGAAAGAGGATAGATTGGTAGAGGAACCCTCGCTACTCTTTCTCTCCCTCTCTTTATCTCTCTTTCCCTCTCCTTCTTTCTCTCTCTCTCTCTTTCTCTCTCTCTTTACATTGAAAGCAAAACAGAAGACCACGAGATGTGTTTCGGGTTAAGCCGAAAGGGTTTACGGAGAATCGGGCTATCTCGTAAACTTGACCTATCTGACCGCACAGTTAGGAGCCTGTTTGTGTCATCGTAGAGAACCGGAAGTGGGTCAAATTAAATCTCTCACAAACACCAACAAGTACAGCGTACCGCCACCCGCTATCACGAACGATCTTGTTCCTCTCTTTCTCGAGAAACGAGTATCGGTGTTCGGATGTAAACGAGGGTCTAAGAAGAACGCTTTATCTCGACAAATCCTCTTAAAACGAATGATCGAAACCGAACGAGAATCCCGTCTCTCTCTCTCTTTCTCTCTCTTACTCTCTCACTCATTCTTCTTATATCTTTTTATGTTCACCGTTAGTAGCCCGACGACGATCTTTTTATCCGATGACGTACCTATACACGTAATATCTTTTCTTTTCTTTTCTTTTCTTTTCTTCTCTTTTCTTTTTGTTTCATTCTTGCAAAGAGATTTCAGTCTCCGAAGGTAATGGAATCGCATCGAATCATGCCGGACAGAAACGGCAGCAGCAATGGATCGAGTGCAAGGGTTAGGTTCGAGATTAAAAGGAAGTCATCTCCCCCTGCCATCCTCTCCTCTCGTCTCTCCATCAATCACAATTATATCCTCTCTCTCCCCTACTATCGTTCATAATTACTGCTCGTGACTTTATCCCGGCGCTCGACAGTATGCCTGGTAAATCGTGGAAAGAGAGACCGAGACGGGGGCGGAAAGAACTGCGGGGGGATAACGGGGGGAGGGGGTTAGGGAGAAAGAAAAAAGAAAAAAAAGGACCATCGACTTTTGGCCAAGAGATTACTGCGTAACTTACCCTTCCCCCTCTCCCTCTCTTACCGGGGATGGCTTTGGTCCCGGTGATAGTGCTGAAGGTATTACGGATGATATTTTGATGGAGAAAAAAAGGAAAATAAGAGAAATATTAACTGTAGGATTTTACAAAAATATAATAGATTGTTCTCCTTTGAGCTGTACAATTTGAAAGTTTTGGCATAGCTCAATAGAAATTCGTCGAATCGAATTAAGAAATTCTTCTTCTTTTTTTTTCGTGCTAATTATGATTCATTTTAATAATTAATAGACGACGATATTATTACGTTAGCAAATTGAATTCATTCGAAATATAAATTTACAGGTATACACCAACCAATGTTAATTATTATAGATTAAAGAAAATCCTTGAAAATGTAATCGATAAAAGAAATAAGCGTAGAGAGGATCTTCTGATCGAAAACAGTTTGTCCGAGCATATTTCATGACAAAGTCGAATAGCCAAGTTACTTTCTCGTAGCTACCCTAGTCTGTCTCACAAGAAGGGGTAGAAATCTAAAAAGGAGCGTAGATGATAAAAAGAGAAAAGAAGAAAGAAGGCGGAAAGCAAATGAAAGAGAGAAAAAGAGAAAGAGAGAGAGAGAGAGAGAGAGGAGAGATAGACTGACGACCAAGAAAAGGGAGAAGCTTGCTAGAAGCAGACAGGAGCTCGTAAAAAAATGAAGTCGCGGGAACGCACTTGAAATTTGCAATTCGCCGTTAGCCTTGAGAAAGAAAAAATGAGAGAGAGAGAGAGAGAGAGAGAGAAAGAAAGAAAAAGAGGGAGAGAGAAAGAGAGAGAGAAGTATAATTCCCTCCCTCCTACCGCTCTTCTCGAAGCCACCCGACAGCACTCTTCGCAGGATAATTGCGTGCGCAGGTACACGCTTGGCCTATTACTATGAGAGCGAACAAAAATATACATACACATGGAGAGTCCCGAGGACTTGACTTCCTACACACACCCTCTCTCTCTCTCTCTTTTTCTCTCTTTTCATCTCCACCCTGGAAACGTACGTATGCTCCTTACTCGGGGTGCGTGCACGCATATATGTAAATGGAAACCCTTCAAGTAGCCTCGGTACCATACACCTATGAACTTACACGCGCGTGTACGCGCTGTTGGATTATGCGCTGGTTTTTAGAAAGAGAAAGAAAGATAGATAGAGTATAGAGAATAAGAGAGAGGGAGAGAGAGAGAGTTATAGTAGAGGGTGGAATGGGCGAGTTGGTTGCTACTGGAAGGGTGGAAGAAAGAGAGAGAGAGAAAGCATAAGTGCACATATCGCACGTGTAGAGGTGCGTACCGTACGTGTCTAGGAAATCCACCCCTTTTTGCTCCTCGCAGGTGGAGAAGGGCGAGAGAGGAGGATGCAGAAGAAGTTGTCAGGGTAGGTGGGGTGAATTTCAAGGGTGGGTTGGAGGGAAAGAGGTGGTCTCGAGTGAATACGACACGTACGTATCGTACGAGTACATATTCTACGGAGTGGAACGAAATCTATAGCACGCACTTATATTGCGCGTATATGTTGTGTGTTGATACGTGCGTTACGAAAGAGAAAGAGAGGGGGAGAGAGAGAGAGAGAGAGAGAGAGAGGAGGAACGAGAGGAAAGAGAGAAAGAGGATACACCGGAGGAGGCCTTTCAATTTTTCCTCCTGCAACGGAGCTGGGCTTTCCAGAGCACGCGAGCTTCTCCTAGCTTTTTTCCTTTCTATGTTCTCTCTACACAGGGGTAGAAATTGCCTACGCCTCTTTCTCTTAATACTACTCTCGCTCTTTCTCTCTCACTTTCTCTCTGTACTTAGCAAAGTGCACGCGTGTTGGTCCGTCGTTGCCAAGGGGAGAAACCGTGAAAATCGCTAGTAAAACGTTGCTTTCGATCGAGTTCCTTTTGCGAACATTACTTAAAGCATTTTTCTTTTTTTTTTTCCTTTTTTTTTTTCTTTTCTTTTCTTTTCTTTCCCTTTATTTATTTAATTTTCCCGTGAATAGATCGGAACTCGAATCCGCTTTGATCGGTATTGAATCACCCGCAAGACTGACTTTATCATTCATTGGTAATACACAGATGATTTGAAATATTTTTCAATTAGATCAAATAAATATAATTTTGTGTCTAGTCTAAACGAGTGTTTATTTCATTGCAACGTTCGTTAATGATCGTCGGTAAGTATATTTACATTAGTCTAATGAGTTTTAATATATAAAAATGTATAAATTCTTGTCAAGTTGGTATGAAAGAAAATGTCACAAACGAGTCATAAAATTGTTTATAGATTAAAATAAAAATCAAATGTGGGGGATACGATGTATTAAAAAATGTTTTACGTTCATAATAAAATGCATATGTTAAATGTTTAAAAATAAGGATAGGAGGATCAGTAATATGGATCGTACGTATGTCAGCGGCCAAAAAGGTGAGTAGTGCGTAAAAAGGAAAGGGTGAGTACTCCCTACGCGTGAAAACTCAATGCCTTGCGCGTGCTTGACCTGCTGTGGTTCTCCTTTTTCATCTAACTTTACGTTTTCTTTATCCAATCGATAAAACCGAATCCCTTATTTTTACATCAATGATCTCATTTCCGCGTTTCAGTGATAATCAACACCGGATAAACGATAATAACAGTGCAAACCAAAATTAATTAAAGTATTAAGTAGATTTTGTATTTATTAAATAAATAAAGATATATTTATAACAAGACGCAGAGAGCAAGAGAAACAATCCTAATGAATAAGATACTTAGGCTTTTTACGATGTTTTTCGTTTAGAATTAAAGTTCAATAAGAAACTACGTGATTTTTCTATACATCAATACGTTTTTCTTTTAATTTGTTCTTTATTTTTTTTTTTTTTTTTTTTTAATTCTGGTTACTAAAGCCGATAAGATTGAATTCTACTATTACTTACTTATTAACAAGAAAAGGAATTGGTTACTAAACTAGGAATACTTTGTAATCCGTCGTTGATAAGTAGAAAACTACTATTATTGATCATCAATGAGGTAGGATTTGATATTACCGTTCGTCAGAAAGGTAAGTTTCATCTCTTTCATTGCAAACAAAACAAAATGTTTATTATCATCTACAGTGAGGTATTGACAAGTCTACTAATAACGAGGTCAAAAAATAGACGGTTGTCAAAAATTAGAATAGTTTCTTTTCAATTTTATCTTTTGTTAAACAGGTTCAAAGTTTCATCCCTACTTTTCAACTGCCACACCCTTACCCCTTCTCTTTCCAATTTTGTATCTTTCTCACTCGATGATTTTTTATTCAAATTTTCTAAAGTCCAACGAAAGATGCAACTTTCGATTTTTAAAAATCTTACTTTCATTTACCATTTATCGACTCGCAATAAATTATTATTTTCAATATACGAGTTCCAGGATTATTTATTGTATCCGGAGACAAACTTATTGCATCATAATTAATTAATTAGACTTTAGAACCCAACCTTACAACAACACTTTATTATATTCTTATAACTTCTTACCTTATCATACCAATATGAAAATTTACGATGATACGAACTCTTCTCACTTTCCTAAACGCTACTATAATTTTCTTTTTGTTCTTTTTAAATATTATTAATAATTACGTTATATTATGATTCGCCGTTGAATTTAATCTGACACGAACAACCATGCGGGAACCAAAAAACATCGGTGTAAAGTCGATTGCCGGTACCTTCTAAGGCAACCAATCTCTTTTGCACGAATTGTTGTTCACATGTACTCGTGTATCCAAGAGGAACAGAGCATATACCATTACATGTTTTTGACCTATGAAAATGAATTCGAAGTCATTGCTAGTAAAATATTGCTAGAAAAAAAAATTCAATTGAAAAAAATCTACTTACAAACATTTTTCACTTTTGACTAACTGCGAGTACTTCTCGTTTTGTTCTAAAATATTAACAACGTACATCCAGTTACCCCGATTGTTAAGTGCAGCCCTTGGTGCGATGTACTGAGCTTCGGTTGGACAAAGAGTAATAGTATCGATATCTGTTTGCCTCTTTCTTCGTTTTGTTTTCAAATTTACAAACTGCAAAAGCGGATTCTCGTTGAACGTTCGTGGTGTCACTTTATTGCTACGTGCATACCTAAATCGATATACAAACTGGTAATCAATTTTCGAGAAATATTAACGCATTCAAAATATCTTACCCGTTGTTCATCCACCAAGTTTGATCTTGCTTGAATGAATTTAAAGATGGCGTTGGAGAAAATACAGGCAATTCTGAATGCTGTTGTGGATGATACTTTGATAAAGATCCAGCGTCCAACAATGGATTTCTCTCAGGTCTCGGTGGTGTTACATATTTGTATCTGATTTAATATCATTTCGTTACGACACTCGACATGTGATTAATAGATAAAACAAAAAACATGCAATAATTATATTTACCCATTGTGATGAGTATTATTAAACAAAGACCCGTATATTACAGTTGGTTGTCTATTAACTGGACGATGAATCGGTAAAATGGGCAAAGACTGTGAATATAAGGTAGGAGCATCCTGTCGTGGATACTCATAGCCTTGATGATAATCATGCGATGGGCTGATATGATTATTTCTTTCATTAAATGAATAGGTCTGTTCGCAATACTTTTCTTTTATTAACATTATCTAAATATCTTTTAAAAACAAACCTGTAAGCGTTCAAATTTTCATTAGACTCATCCCTCAACGCCGTACTGAAGTCAAAGCTACACTTATCGATGAGGAATTTTATGAGTTGTCTGTAACATAAAATAACAAAAAAAAAAAAAATAAAGAATAAAAATAAAAGCGCGTAGAAACCGCGACAACGCGAACTAGATGAAATTAATGAAATTTTCTCTTAAGTCTCCCGTTTGGTGTCGTTTCGTCAAAATTTGATCGTTACGGCGTCACTCGTGAAATTTCGCGAGAAGAAAATATTTAAGAATACAAACAATGTTTTATAAAGCTCGTAAAAGATTAAAGATCACGTTGTCGACACTGCTATCTCACGTGTATGCTAATTTCAAATTCTAATCGTTAGCGCATAAAACAAAAAATAAAAAAAAAGAAAAGAAATGTTTACACGAGTTCCATATTACAAACATCTATCTAATAGACTTTCAAAACAAACGGGTCAGGAAGTTGACGATTTCTTTCTGTCATTTTTATTGTCGAAGAAAATAAATGTCAACGGTAAGAAAGTTGATGGATGGGGGGGAGAGGGGAGAGGGTTGTTGATGGTTGTGAATTAGAGGACAAATTCGTAATTTTATCTACGCGCAAGACGAATTTAACATGTCGAAGATGTATGCTGTACGTACATAGATCTTTAAACTTTCTCCGTAGCCGAGAAACATCGGTTAAAGGTGTTTCCGATGTTTAATTCATAGCCGGCAGCTATAATGTATTTCTTTTCTTTTTTTTTTTTCTTTCATTCGTGACCGTTATACAACCTCGAGTATTCTTCGACTACGATTAACTGTAATCTAGAATAATTTTTATCTCTTGTCTTGTGTCTTGTCTCTCATTCTCTTTCTCTTTCTCTCTCTCGCACTCGCTTTTTCTCGATTCTAACGTCTTTCTAATAATATCGTTTTAATCTTCCTAATATCTTCGAATGAATCTTTCAAATTCGCGAAATTCATGAATTCGTCAGTCAATTAATATCCTAGAAATTTGTTGATATTTCTCGATTCGAATACTTCTATCTATTCGAGCTAAAAATATTCAACTCGTTCATTACACCGTTAAAGTATGATTACCGTATCTTTTATTTAAGAATATAGATAAATTTTTATTTATTTATTCCCATGAAAGTAAGAAAGAGGTCGACCGGACTTACGCGCTTCTCCGAAGTAATAAGAAAGCATTGCCTTTCACTATGAATCGATCTAAGAATAGTGACCATTATTCTAAGTCGTAAAATAATCATAAGTCGTAAAAAAGTGGGAGTGAAAACAAAAAATATTGAAGTGAAAAAAAAGAAAAATAGAACTACCGATAACGCAGCTAGATTTTTATAGATTATGTATAATTACTTGGAAACAATAATAAAATTTTATATAGTACGACAAGTAATTATGAAACGGATACATTATTATCGAACGAGCTGCTTGATGAATTTATTAAATGACATTTTTTTTAATTCAATTAGAAATGCTAATCAATTATCTGTTTAACAATCTGTTACGACGTGAAATATATTACTTAATTGAATAATCAATGTATTATATACGAACTAGTTAATAATGTAACTGAAATAACTGCATAGAAAAAAATCGTATTGTATTCAATTAGAAAAGTATGAGAGAAAGAGAAAGAGAGTGTTAAAAAATGAAGAAACTATACTTTCAAAGACTGTGTAATTGTAGACACGGTTACTCAAACTATCATAAACTTTTTCCCAACCAGCTTGCTCCTATCCGTTTGGCGCGTGAGATAATAATATTAGCTATCCCTAGCAATACATCTTGAATGTAATAGTTGAAAGCAGGACATGTTCTGTCATATCTATGTATGGTACAAAACATCCTGAGAAATTTCGTTATGAAATTCCTTATCGTTTTCTATCTTCGTCCATTCTTGTTGGATCTTTTACAAACTTATTTTCATTTACGATATTATTTTAAACACAAATTAATATCTATTTATACGGAAGATATATAATATAAAACGAATAAAATCAAATATTTTTAAATACAAAATAAAGAAATCATTTCAACTTCCCATTGATAAAATACAATTGATTCCTTTAAAATCGAAATATTATATATCGCATAATTTATATTATAAAATAAACAAAATTAAATATGAAAAATTAATCGATATTACAGTAAATGTGTATAAGGAGGTGTCATTTTGAAAAAAAAATAATCATTTTCGTAAGAGGTCCGATAATTATCTTGACAGGTGTCTTGCATGACTACCGCATCAAGGCCATGGTCATAGTCTGATGATCGTACAACAAAACTCACGGATAATATTGTGTTGTAATTTTATTATCATTGTTTCGTATCTTTCACTTCGTTTCATTTTACATAACAGTTACACGATTTTATACGATTCTAATTGGATTTTTGTCTCTCTCTCTCTCTCTTTCTCTTTCACTCTTTTCGTCTATTATAATGAGAATTTCGGTAAAGGAATGAAAAGATAAAAGAAAAAAGGTAAATACATAAATAAAATTAAATTGAAGAATATCGAATTATGGAACCGTTTCTTCCATGACTTTCCCTTCGGGGAGGAATATTTGACACGCACGGAAATCATTCGTATGCCACGCGAGTTTCGGAAACGTTCGTAAGAATTTCAATACCTGGAAGCGGGCCTGACTTAAATTTTTTTCCTATTTATTTCCTTTTCCCTTCTTTTTTTTTCGGTAATAGCATTAAACGGAAACAAGGCAACGTTTCATTCGTACAATTTTAACAAAAGTCAACGGTAATATTACATCCGCGAATACATTATCATTTTAATTTTTTATTACGAATTTCAAACGAAACACTTATATTTAAATTTACACTTTTATACTTACTGAGGATAATGATCCAAAGATTCACAAAACGTTTGACCAGGTTTAGCACATCCTGGGGTATGTCCTGGAGGTGCTGGAACGAAGGGTTCATATTGTGGTCGTCCAGGACAACCGTATTCCGTACAAGGTTCACCTCGTGTTCCCGCTAAAAATATCTTACGATATTTTTTTATTTTTTTGCATTTATTACAATGAAATTAAATCATATATTAAATATAAATAATATGTTATGATATTAATAGAAATGGAAATTATTAGACATAATTGTTACAATATTAATGCAATAATATACGAAATGAGACTGTTGAAAAGCATATAAAAATTATATTTTCGAATTAACGCACTATTTCTTTATTTTATTTTATTACGTTTAGTATATTTTTGTTTTGTTTTTTTTTTTTTAATTCTTCATCTCGTTCATTTGCTTTAAATCGATAGAATTAATTATATATGTACGTATACATGAATTAACATTAACATAAAAGAAATTTCGAGACGGCAAAGAAAATTGATAAGACTCATTCTTCCTGTCGATTCGAAAGTATTGTATTATACATTGATTTTAAAAGTGTCTTTTGTCGTTCACGAGGTCGTTCCACATTCACGAAACCAAGAGTGACTCAACCCGGATTCGTAGAACTAAACTCGTTCGAATCTATCGTTTTAATGGTTGCCACAGTAGACATAAATTACAAACTCATACATAATAATTACGATGTTAATAGCATTATAATTCTTTTGCAAAGCGAGCTTGTTCCAGTTAAAGATAAAAACAGCACGTGCAAGGCATTAGAGAATAAAAATAACAAAAAATACAATAGGAAGAATGAAACGTTGTAACGATGAACAATAGAGTTAGTGATCGATGTATATATTCTTCTATTAAGGATTATTATGTTTCCCCATTGAATTTGATTAAGCGGAAATATACTTTTAATCGCAATTAATTTTTCTTTCTTTTTTTTTTGTAATTAATAGAATAAAGTTCTGATGTAACATTTTTATACAAAAGGAATGAATTCGTATTACGTTAATGATCTTTCTTTTCCTTGACTCATCGCATGACATCGTCAAAGCTATTAACAAGTTGTCGATCGTCGAATGAACGCTTAGAAAACAAGTAATGAAAAATTATTATAATTATGAGCCGTTCTCTTGTGCGAAGCAAAATATACGATAAATTATATTAGCAACTAACTCGTAATGGTTAATATTGATCGATAGAATACAAACGTTAATATAGACAATTTATAGTTAGTCATAAATAATATAATTATTTAATGAATGAATAAAATCTTTTAAAATACTTACAAATAGAAATAGTTGTGTTAAAGTAATTCTCGTCTTTCGATCCATTATTATTTCTTCAAATTTATTCGTTCTTTTCACGTCTTATAAACGTGTCAATCGAATTATAATTTTAACGATTTTTTCTTAACGATCATTTATTATATAAATATATATACACATATACATATATATATATAATATATTCAATTATTATTACGAATCACATAGAATAATCAAAATCAACGTTCACGTTTTCGTCGTAGGTAACAACACCGTTGTTATCGCTAAATAATTGCATCAAACGAAACGCACGTGTTTTACGGCTGAAATCGATGAACTATAATTTGTTAAAGACAATTTACAAGATTGTTAAGCAGTTAACAACACGATTACGAGTAACGTTTTTAAAAGGGAATCACTTAGCCGAAATAACGAATAAATATTTGCACCGTTTGAAGAACGGTCCATCCAGAACGGAAGACTATAATATAATAATTGATAACGTATTGATGAGATGTTAACGTCGAAATAATTGTTAATATTGAAAGAATAATATTATCTTTGATATGATACCAATACGATTTCGATAAAACGTTCAATGACCCGTTGTCAATATCGATTAACAATAAGTGTATAAAGTTTTCTATGTTGAGTAGTTTCTTGGTTCGGGGCCTGACGCGTTTTGTCCCGCTTCATTTTACGCGGGCCGGTCTTAGGCCGGTTAAAGTCAGTATGTCCACGCACATAGGTTTACTCATAGTCGAAGGTGGGGTAAATACGGACATGTATACTTTCACTACAGTCAGGAACGTGGACCAATTGAGTATATCATATGACTCACAATACTTATTACAGATTCATTAGATTTTCCTCTTTATTTCTTATCTTATTAACATCCTAATTAAAAGATATTTATTTATTCATTTTATTCATTAATTTGTTTAATTTATCTCTCGAGTGTAAACAAAATGCTTCTTCTTCGAGTCCAGTAGAATTAACAATTTGTTTGTTAAAAGTACATTCTGAAGATATTAAAATTAAATAATAGACGAGTAAGGACATCTGTGAGACTCCTATAAAATAACTTTATGTGAAACAGGATAAAGTTAAAGTAGGGAATTGAGTAATGTCCTGATAAATATTTGATTGGAATTATATATTATTTAGATTTTCTAAAAATTAAGTAATTTCTCTTTTATAAATCATTTTTCTAGAAAAATGTTTATTATTGCGGTAAACTTATTAATAATATATTAATTATAATATAGACAGATACAAATATCAATTTTATTTTGATTTGTATTGTTCTATTAATAATCTGATGTCATTTTATTTTCCCTGGAATATTTGGTTGTTCAAGCAAAAACCAAATAAAAATAATTGTTTACTCATAAAAATATCTTTCACCTCTTAAATTGTGATAGATAATGTGAATAAAATACTCGTGAATTTTGCATAACTGCAATTCGTTTTTTAAATCGTGCTTGTATGTGTATATATATTAAATCATGTTTCCACTTGTGCTGGTGCCAATCCTAAACGATCTACTACATATTGCGGTAAACAAAAAGTTGGATTAACTTCTTTCAATGGATAATCAGTATGTAGTAACGATAACGCGGTAAGTCCGAATAAAGTGTGAAAAGGATCAGGAACATTGCCAGGTCTATCGCCAAAGCCTCCAGTTTCGGTATCTTGACACGACAAAATATAATCTATCTGTTGTATAAGAAATGAAGATATTTGTATAACATTTCGTTTTAATTAATGATACCATTTTATAATAATAATTACTTACTAAACACTTTTTATTTATCCAATGAAGACGATTTAAAATTGTCAGCGTTGAGAGAACCCACCAAGAATAACATACATCTGGTAATTTTTCTGGTCTACCATTTAGACCACCCGATGGAAGTTGTCTTTCACACAACCACCAACCTAAACGATCTGCATCTACTAAGTGTAAATGTCCTAAATATAAAAAAATAACTTGTATATAGAAAATTCTATGTATATAAATATGTTTATTTATAGCATTATAATATGCATTACCCGTTATTGATAATAGCCCTACACAGCAATAAACTAAACCAGCATGACTTTCAGAACCAGGTTTAGAACCAAACCCTCCATCAAAGTTCATACACTTCATTACAAACTCTACTGCCTTGTCCACATTTATAGCATCTAAACGATTCTAAAATTAAAAGTTATATATTTTGTATATAAATGTATTGAAAAAACCCAATTTCTAATTTAACTTTATAACTAACTTAACTTTCAAGTTACATATTTAAATATTTCTTACCAACAGTGATAAAGTAGCAATTGCACAAAAAGAAAATCTAGTATCTATTTCACCCCAGATATCGCCAGTGAAACTACCATCCGGTTGTTGCCTTTCTTTAACGTATTTAACAATTTTTTCTGTATCAATTACATCTAATGCATCATAAAGGCATAATATTTGAACTGCGCTTAGTGTGTAAAGTAAATGTGGATCATGATTTATGCTAGCAGAAATCCCACCACTATCGCTTTGACATTGTTTGATAAATTCTAACATTTCCTCTTTATTGGTCTCATCAAGCTTTCCCATTAAATCTAATGCAGTAAGGCCCCAATAAAATCCAGAAATTCTTATATGTTCCGTCATACAGTAATGCTAAAAGTTAACACAAGAGTTTAACTAATTTAATCCTAAATTAATCTTAATTGTCAAATTAATGTATGAAACTTTCAGATCAAAATTTCAGTCACTATAGCTATTTATCTTAAATTGTCTACACAGTGGAAAATCCTAAGTACTTAGAACTAAATTTAAATAATACTTACATATTCTTCTTTATTGTTTCCAAATGCAATGAGATACTTAGCATGTTTTTCTAATAGTAATTCTGGGACAACAGGTGGTAGTTCAATATCATGTGTCAAAATCGGCTAGAAAAAAATATTAAATTACATTAATATAGAAATATAGATGCATACGTATAAACAAAATATAACAAATCTACAAACCATTTTCATATTATATTTGGTATATTATAAGTGATTTCGATGATATATTTTAATATTTAAGGCTTTTCCTTAAACAATCTCTCCCAATAGTACACTGTAAAAAAGCAAATGAACGATTCTATCAGAAATAATATTATATAAACTCTACTAAAAATGGACACGTATTAAAATAAAAAAAAACTATCTTACCATTTATATGAGGTGTGTCTCAAGTTGTCTTGTAATATAAATAATATGCTAGATACTAATTAGGGGTTATAATATATTAAAAATATCAAGAAATTTATAATCAATCTTATTAAAATAACTACAATGAGTATGACATCAAGAAGGTAAACCGGTTAATGAAAATAAGAGTATAAGGATGTCAGAAACAGATAAAATCATGAATAAACATATTTAATAAGATTATATTGAAACTATAATTATTACAAAGAAATAATAAATATTGTTTAAGTAAAAGACACAGTCACTTCATTTAACGAAAATAATGATCTAAAGTTTTCACGTGTATGTGACAGAACGTTCTTCTTTTCTTAACTTTTTTAATAAGTATTAAGGTAAGTTTCTGATAAATCTGGACAAGTTATACAGTTACTAGAAAACGATTGGAGCGTCCACACCGGCGATTTTAGGAACTAAAATTTAAGCTTTTCATCATAACAGCCATAAGGTATTCTTTCTATGTGATTCCATGGTTGTCAGCCCATGTGGCTTTTTTCTTCGACTTTAATCAACCTCTTTGCTTTCAATAGCCTTCATTATTGGATGGTCGTATCTCAACTTTTGCTGAATCTCAGTTTCAAATATTAACTGGAAAAAATATTTCTCTCTTGTGCTCAGTTAACAAAGGTAGATATTAATATCAGGATATTTCTAATGAACCCAATATGCATACTGATATTTAAAATTAAACTTATTTACAGTTACACGTTAGGACTATTTCACATATATAGAATTAGGGGGTACAGTAATAGTGATCAGAATGGCGTACAGCGCTTGTAACGCATTTTCTCAAGACGGACAATATTTCGCTCATTGTGGAATTGATGGAAAACTGAAAATTTGGGAAACAGCAACGAATAGACTCAAGCAAGAATACATACCTAATCTACATCTTAATTCACCGTGCAGTGTATTATGCTGGATTTCTGTAAATATTCAGGCGACAAATGCAGCGGTATGCCATGTGCTTTTTATTATTTATCTATTCTCAATTATGTTAATATAAATGTTAATTTTGAATTACCGTTTGTTTTCTATTATTATTGGTTATTAATTATTTATCTTACAATTATGTATAGAATTTCCATTGTTTCCTAATTATAAAACTAATAGATATTTTTAATAAAATGACTTTAGGTTATAGTAGATCTAATGTGAATATCTATTGAAGTACATATTTTTTCATTAATATAATTTAAATATTGATAAAAGTGTATTTTATTATATCAAACTATATTATAATTATATTATTATTCATTAATATATTAATATTCTTCTAGTCATTGCCATGGAAAAAACGCAAGAGGAAGGGGATTGTGGAAGAGGTGGAACAAAAAGCAATTATTGTTATGGGATCTGCAAATGGAATGATCACTTTATATGATGTCGCAGCTGCTGCTGTTTGTGGTCAATTAGAAAATGGTCATTCTTCGTGTGTAACAGCTTTGACTTGGTCCGTAAATAATGGTTTATTCACAGTTGCGGATGATCATTATATAATTGAATGGAATATGAAAGAAAGCGGTATTAAATCTAAGTGGAAATCTGGTAAAGCAAAAGTTACAGCCTTAGAAGTAACACAAGACGGAAAATTCATAATTTCTGCTGAAAGAATAATCAAATGGTGGAATTTGTCTACGAAGCAAGTTATTCGGACTTTTACTGGACATGCTGGACAAGTTACTTCTTTAAATGCAATAACAGTGAACCAAGATACCAGTTATTTAATTAGTGGAGCCAGCGACGATAGATATTTGAGTATATGGGCTCTTGATGAGGTATATTATACAACATATAGAACTATCATTTGTATTTTTAACTAATGAAATGTGACATCCATTTTTAATGATACTATTTTGAATTTGATTAGACGAAGAATGATAAGTGTTCTGCTGCTTCATTAACTATGCAAGATGAAGCTATGTCTGTTTCTGTACATGTGAATGAGGAGGATTCTCAAATGGTGGTATTGGCCGTTACTAGATCAGGACAAGCACATATTTTTAAATACCAACCAAATGGACGTTCCAAGCCACTGAAACCAACGCTGACAATTGCAGTTGCATCTGATGGAAATCAAAAAGATACTGTACAGCAGATTCCTATTTTTATGGCGAAATTGGTAGAAAATGAAAAGTTATTATTAGCATATGGTTCTTACATAAATCTAACATTTGAAAAAATAACGCCAGACTATTCAGATAAAATACAGTATTTAATACGCTCTGAAATAAAAAAGACAAAAGAAAGGAAAGAAGAATCAATTACAAAAGTAAAAGCCGTTATTACGGAGAATGATGTTGCATATCTTGCTCCTGGTTGGTAATATATAAATTTGTTTATTAAAATTTCATTATTTTTTATTAGCTAATTAAATGTTATTGTTACTTTTAGGAGCAGGAAATACAACAACTAAAAGAAATAGGACCAGTTCGGCGGGTTCTCAATTACCTTTAAGAGATAGATTAGAAAATCTTAGTTTTAATGTTGAAACTAATTCTACAGGTAAGACTCCTTTGAAAGGAGCTAATATGATACAGTTGCTAATGCAAGGTCTAAACAGTAAAGATAGGACCATTCTAAATAGTGTATTATATACGAAAAATGAAAGTACAATTAGAAATACTATTGCCAGATTGCCCGTCCAGGCAATAACACCTTTGCTGAAAGAATTATGTTCCATGTTACACGGCAAAACTTATCCGTAAGATATTCTTTTTTCAGTAATTAATTATTTTGTTAATTATTAAGTATTTTAGTTATTCATAAAATAATATTTTTCTAGGAGTAAAATAGCTACTATGTGGTTACATATATTGGTGACAACACATGCAGCACATCTTTTATCGCATCCAGATATCGGAGAATCACTTAGTCCTATCTTAAGCTTGATTGATGCGAAGTTAATGCTATTAACTGAAATATCAAAATTACGAGGACGGGTTTCACTTGTGACAGGACAAATATCCGGGAGCAAAGAAGAACAAGACAGTATGATGGATGATACTTTACTTTTCTATCAGGATGCAGGTAAGAATTTATGATTAACATCTTATATTTATATTATTTTAATTTTTTAGAAAACGTACTTCATACTTTATATACACTTTTTAATTCAATTTTTGTTCATATAGATTCATCTGATGAAGGTCCTGCCATAGAAGACGCCGATTTAGAAAGCGAATCAGATGAGAATTGGGAGGAAAATTCGGATCAAGAAGAACAAAATGAAAATGACAGTAAAAGTATTATATTTAAAGAGGAAGATGATATGAGCAGTTGAATTTTGTTTCTTACCTCTGTACGATTGTGTGTTATAAATGCTAAAAGTTCAATATCAGTACAGATTTTCATATAAAATTTATTTCTAGAATTGAGTTCCTGAGAAGTGTAAATAGCAAATACAAAATCTATTGGATATAAAACCTTTAAGTGGATTGCATTTTCAATCTTTTAACATCTCCATATTTAATTCAGAAATATTTAAAAGTGATCGTGCAATCTGCTGAGGGATTATGCCAAAGAGTTATTCATAATATTTATGAATGGACTTATTGTAAAGACTGATATAAGGCACACACACACATAGCTACATTTAATTTGGTTCTTAATTAGAAATGACTTATTCGTACTCTTTTTATATATCTGTTAAATATATAGCAAGCATAAGGTGTACATAATAAAGAGATATTTATTCATCATTTCCGTTTTTCCTTTTTTGTTTTTCTTTATTTTTACGTTAACCCAAATTTTGTTAACGTGTGAAAAATAAGATAAAAACGGCAATAATTTTTGAACTTTAATTTATAAACTGATTGCACGATTTCTATTTGTTATATGAATATTACAAAATATCTAACTGTATTAAACCCCCACTATACACTTTTACAACCCAACTGTATTTGAACTGAAAAATAGTCAGTTTTTTAGTTCAAATAAAACAAAATAAATCGTTGAAACTTTCCGTTGTTCAACAGTTCAAAATAACATTTTATTCAATATCATTAAATATTATATAGCATTCGGTATTGAAAGAATTATTTGTATTCGATTTGATAATGAAGAAAATACAATATGGATAATATAACTACTATGAGAAGTTTTCATTATGTAATGACTAACTTTGCTAATCTTCTGATTACATTAAAACAAAAAATCGGTAAATTACGAACCAAAATTTGCGAAGATATAAATAACTTCAAAAAAGATGATAATGGAAAGAATCAACATATTGTAACCTCGAATACAGAAACTCAAGCTAATTTCAAATCTCAAATATATCAAACGATACTCGATTTGAAAAAACAATTAAATATATTAGAAAATACTTTTAACGTGAGTAATATTTTATTTCGATTTTATTTATATTTTAATTATAAGTATTAATTTATTACGTTCGCATAAAATAGTCGATAAAAATAATATCATATTTAATTGATGCTAATTTTTCACTAAAAGTATATTTGAAAAAAGATTATGGATACTTTTATGAATAAATTGTAATAATTATATCTTTTTAGGACTCATGGCTTCGTATTTTTCTTTATGTCAGTAATTATGTGTGTACAATTCCTCTAACCAATGAAGATCGCGAAGAAATAACACGAAATATTATTCAAATGCATAAAATAAATTTTCCCGAATATGATGATAATTATTTACGAGATAATGAAAAATACTTCCGAAAAGGTAACATTGTTTTCGATTTTACGAACCTTTATAATTTATCCAAAAATTTGCAATATAATTTTTTTACACCTTTCAATAAAATAATATTTAACGATAAGTTCCCTTCATTTTATTTGTAGAATATTCCGATTTACAAAAGAAGATTATATTTTCTAAAACGTTTCAAAGACAAAGAAAATTGTTAGAAGAAGAAGAAAAAGAGTATTGCTTGAATTAAAAACTACGAGAATGTACCATACATACCCTAAAAAATAATTTTTCCATATCTTATTTTTTTTATAATTAATTATCTTGTGAAACGACAAACATGCAATAAATCAAGCTATGATGTGTCAATTTAATCACTCATTATGATTTAAATGAGGGTTAATGAAGTGTAGATAGTTCCCTCTCCATCCGTTTCTTTCTCCCTTTTATTTTTCTTTTCATATAATTATAACGATTAATGATAAATGAAAGATTATAACACAATCAATTTTTTTCAAAAGATGTAAACAGGCATATGTATGTAAGACTTAAAAAAGATAATAAACGTTTATACTCGTATTTGTATAATATCAAGGCTAGAAAATATATTGCATAAATAATTTATATTTTTGATATTTTTGAACATATAATAATTTAGCATTTTCAAAAAAAATATTATTTTCTACACTCGAAACATGAAAAACTATCTCTAACTAAATAAAATTAATTATATACGAAATATATTAAATTCATTTTATTAAATTTTGGCTTGAAAAATAATTTATCGAACATGTAACAGAGATAAAATAACATCTGTGAAAAGGAAGAATTGAAAAAAGTGAACAAGAAGAGAATTCAATAATCAAAATTCGAAATAGTCTTTTTTCTCCGTAATTAACATTTTAGAATAATCTACTTAATTCTAGTAAATTTATTAGCGATGACTTTAAGAGAAATGGAATTTTTCTGTCTTTTGTAATCTCGTTTTTTATTTATAATGTATTGGATTCATTCTAACAATCTTATCTATAACAAATATCTTTTTAAATTTTTCTAGTTAATGAAATGAAACATTAGGATAATGCAAAATTCTTGATATATGAGATTTTACTATATAAATATATAATGTAATGAAATTTATAAAATTAATATGAAGTAAGAGAAAAAAAATCACGATATTTATCTAAAGATTTCCGAAAATATTTCAATCATAACAAAATATTTATCGTATAACGAGAAAATATTTATTTCGTCGAACTACGATCCATCATTTCAATTAAATAGACATTTTGTAATAACACAATAAAGTATTTTTTAACTGAAAAACACGTATTATTTGTTTTTGTAGTGTTGTTTAGCCATTAAACGATTGATTCAATCATTTTGACGAACGACGAACATTACAGGTCACAGGTTACAGTGATTACAACGAAAAACCACCGGTATAAAAGCGTGGTCTCGTATTCCGTTGAAGCATCGTTCTCCCTAACACAGTTGGGGTAAAGATCTTAGTCAAGAGGCTAAAAATTTTAGAAAGATGTTGCTGAAGGAAGTGCTCTTCCTAGTATTGGCGGCATTATGCCTGTCGAATGTCGTCAGTATTAAAAGTCACACTGCTGACATGGACTTCATCCACAAGCAAAAGAAGATTTTTGAATTGCTGTTCTACGTGAAACAAAACGTTCTAACCGACACCGAATTTTACACTGCTGGACGCAACTATGAAATCGAGAACAACGTGGATATGTACACAGACAAGGTGATAATTATCCATCATATTTCATTTTTTCGTGAACACCAGAAACACTAAGATCGATCGGATGTATATATCAAGCATTTCTAAAATCGATTTTATTTAACATTTATTATTTAAACATTTTTATGTTAATAAGATCATTTACGTTTGCAGAATATCGTGAAAGAATTTATGTATTATTACAAACATGGCATGCTTAGCCGTGATGCTGTTTTCTCAATATTCCAAGAAGAGCAACGCTACGAAGTGATCCTATTGTTCAAACTTTTCTACAGCGCTAAAGATTTCCAAACCTTCTACAAAACCGCAGCATGGGCACGTCTTAATTTGAATCCCGAAGTCTTCTCGTATGCTTTCTATGTTGCCATTTTCTATAGGCCCGACTGCAAATACATGTATCCCATACCACCCTATGAATCATTCCCTAACTATTTCTTCGACTCGAATGTCATCCAGGAAGCGCACCGCATCAAAATGACACACGGTACGGATACTGAATAATTCTTTTTAAATTACTGTTCGTTTTTAAAAAATCTCTTTTATTTCAACATTATTCGTCTATTTGCAGGTTTGACTCCTACTGGTAACATGGATCACACTGACACTTACATAATCTACAATAATTACACTGACAGATCATACTACGATGAAGATTATAAATTGGATTATTTCATGGAAGATTTTGGTTTGAACAGCTATTATTACTACTTCCGTCAGATTTTCCCATTCTGGATGAACAGCAAGGAATATAATATTCCTCAGGAATTCCGTGGTATTTTCTATCTGTATATCCATCAGCAACTGATCGCTCGTTATTATTTGGAACGTTTGTCAAATGGTTTGGGCGAGATCGAAGATTTTAACTTTGAGAAAGGATTCTATCCAGGATTCTACTCTTCCATAATGTTCAGTAACGGTGTTGTAATGCCTCAACGCAAGAGTTACTACAATATACCTTATTACAAAAACTATTACTTAAAGGTTAGTAGAATGCAATAGGAAAAGGAGTGTTAAAACAATAACGAATATACTTATTTTCATTTCAATTCTTTTATAGGACATTGATATCCTGGAACTTCGTTTTATAAACGCCATTGATTCCGGACTAGTTTTAGACCAAAGTGGCAAGTTCGTGAACATCTACACTCCTGAGGGTTTGAACATTCTCGGTAATCTGATCGAAGGTAATTCTGATACCTGTAACTCACGTTACTATAGAATGTATGAAAAGTTGGTAAGAAATGTTTTTGGATACGATTTCGACTATGCGGACAAAAACAAGTTCATACCAAGTGCTATGCAACTCTACAGCACTAACATGAGAGATCCTGCTTTCTATCGTCTCTTTAACAAAATCAGCAACTTTGTATACAGGTGAGCATCAAATAGACGAATCCCAATCGTGTTAGAATTTATAATCGAATTTAATTGATGTGTATCTTCACAGATACAAAGAAAATCTACCAGTCTACTCTCAAAACGAACTCAACTTTCCTGGTATCAAGATCGAATCCGTCAACATGGACAAACTCTGGACCTACTTTGACTATTGCGATGCAACAATCAATAATGCCGTCTTCTTTGATAGTTTCAAAGAAGGATTATCCCTGCGTATCAAGGCACGTCGTTATTGCCTAAATTACAAACCATTTACATATCGTGTAAACGTAAATTCCGATAAAGATACTAAGGCAATGGTTAAGATCTTCCTTGGACCTGCATTCGATAAGGGTGAAGATTTAAGTTACCTCCGTAAATACTATAAATACTTCGTAGAACTGGATCAATTCACTGTAACGCGTAAGTAAAAATATTTAATATTTCGGCAAACGTTTTTTTACACGTGAACACGACAACAATGGTACAATAATTGTTTCTCTTTATTTCTTCTTTTTGCAGTTAAGCCAGGTACAAACAATATTGAACGTAAGAGCAGTGAATCTGTTTACACGATGCCGGACATGATGTCCAGCGATTCGTTCTACAAGAAACTTCAGAAGGCTGCCAGTGGTAGCGAACCATTTACTTATTACGAAAAACTCTATGGGTTCCCTGAACGTCTAACTCTTCCCAAGGGTACACCCGAGGGTATGAAATACAAGATGTTCTTCTATCTGACTCCGTACGACGAATCGAAGGTGATGAAAATCGAATTACCAATCTTCGGAAAAATATACTACGATGGCAAACCATGCGGCTTCCCTCTTGACAGACCAATGTACACATGGAAATTCTTTACTCCCAACATGTACTTCAAGGACGTTTACATTTACAACACGAAGGATGTCGAAAAGTCCTCACACTATTGAGAGTTAACGACAGATAAATCAATGGTTGCGATTTCGTACCATGCGACTGTTAGTTTATAGAAAAATTTTGAAAATAAATGTTAAATAAATTAAATATTCTTAAATTATTATTTTATTATATAAATCCTATGATTTATCCTTACTAACAAATTATTTAAAAAATATATTTTATAGTCATAGATTATATTTTTTTAAAACAAGAATTGCCAACAAATCAATTGCGAAGCAATTTTTGATCGATCATAGCCGAAAAAATAATATTTCTACATGCAAATGCAACTTATTATTAAAAACAAAAGGTCGTGGTTCTTTTTTGAATGTCTTAAATGTAAAGATTTTAGTAGATAGATCACGATATATTTAAAAAAAATAGTCGATCATGTATATGGTGAAATTGGTCACCCCTGTTTAAGAGAGAGAGAGAGAGAGAGAGAGAGAGAGACATAACTTGATTTATTATTTAAATAATAGTAATAACAATATAATATAGATATAAACACTGTATTAATTATATTGTTATCAATGTTTAAACGTCTATTAATTATCTTTTTGTTAGATATTAGAATTTTAACGTTTTTAGTAAACATGCATTTTAAAAATTATCAGAATTAATTCAATAATATTATTAATATCTCCTAGAAATATTTATTTTAACAGAGAAAATAAAATTTAATTGATGAACATTAACTTTACCATATAAAAAATATATTATGTTATAAAAATATTATCAAAACGAATGCAATTAATAAAGTATAAATATTACGAGATAACTTCTCTCAGCGCATCATTTATATAATATTTCATTGACTTTTATATTATATAATAATAATATTATATAAGAGAGAGAGATATATACACGATGTAGTATAATACATGAGCAGATTGAAAAATTTTATGTTTAGCATAGAAACAATGTTTTTTCTCGATTAAACTCATTTTTATTTTTCGACATAGTCTTAAAATTTTTAAGCAAGAATAAATTCGAAACTTTTCAACCCACCCTCGTGTGTACTTTTTACAATAAATGCATTTATATATTATTATATGGTTATAATTTTATAAAATTAAAAGGAAAATATATTTATACGTGAAAACCATAACTTTCAGCAATATATCGATTATTTTATTTAACTATTTTACGTTTAAATTTAAAAACAAATTTATATTATTGCAACTGTTTTCCGATTAAAAATAATAACTTTTGATATAAAAGTCTTGATAATCTAACTTACGTCTCATTTAAACATCTTATTGGTAAGATAGCGGCAAACATTATAAGATAATATGTCAAAGAGGAAATATAAAAAAACAAATAAAAAGCAAAATAAGAAAAAGATAAGGATAAATATAAAGTGAATTATGTTATTAATCCACTTATATAACAGTATACTTACAAATGCATCAAGATAGCATATCAAATTAGATTCGATGTTATATTTTATTCACTTTTTATTTTACTTTTTAATATAAATGTAATATATTTTTATATTGTTTTTTAATTTTCAATTCATTATGCTATCAAATTTAATCAATACATCATCATATTATACTCCATTTAAAGTATTTTAAAATCATTGTTGACTGTATATTTAATAATAGTAGATTTATAATATAGAAACATAATTCTTCTATATTTTTAACAGTAAAACGAATATTTTTATTAAATTTGTTTTTTACTTTGATAAAATATAATATTCCCTCTCAACGTACAAATCGATAAGATCAACTTGGATTTTGATACACTTTCAGGAGTATTTCACAAGAAATAAAACCGAATTAATGAGATAATCTGAGTATCAAGAGGTCTCGGTTATATTTTATGTCAAAGGGTAATTAAGATTATACTACTGTTTAACTCAACGTATTCCTATTTTTTCTTTCTTTAATTTTGGTAATCCAAAGTAAAAAATCGTTTATTTTATGTAACCATCGGGATTATTTTTAATAAATATCACCTAATCATCTGCTCATGTATTTTGTCTTAATCCAAAGTCAGGGGGTTGTCAACAGGTCAAAACTGATATTAAACATAATGTAGGGTATATAAGAGACAATTAACAGCAGTGGATTACGTTTCATCTTCGACAAGGAATCAAGAACGGATCGTACTTACGGCTTCAGAAAAGAAATTTCAATAGGGTAAGAGGGAAAGGTGATAAGAAAATGAAGGTAGCATTACTATTTTTGGGAGCGTTTTGCTTGGCAAGCGCTAGCCAAATTAATACCGCCGACAAACCGTATTTAATGAAACAAAAAAGTATCTACGAATTATTTTGGCACGTCGATCAACCAACGAATTATCACTCGGAACTCTACCAAACGGCTCGCTCGTACAACATTGCAGATCACGTTGACTCCTACACAGACAAGGTAATTCTATCTTTGAAATATTTAGCAACGAGAAGATTTTATTACTATGTTTAAAAATATTCGAAAAGAAATATTATTTCCTTAGCTGTCTGTTAACATCTTAAACTGATTTTTATTGTTTATTTTTTAAAGACTGTAGTAGAAGAATTTCTTCAACGTTGGAATCATGGAATGCTACCACGAGGAAGAGTCTTCTCTATCATGTATCCTCAACTTCACGAGGAAGCTGTTAGCTTCTTCAACCTCTTATATACTGCTAAAGACTTTGAAACCTTCTATAACACTGCAGTATGGGGACGATTCAATGTGAACGAACAAATGTACGTTTACGCTCTTAACGTTGCTGTTCTCCATCGTAGCGATACCAAATATATGCGTGTTCCACCTATTTACGAAGTTATGCCACACTTATTCTACAACTCAGATGTCTTACAAAAAGTATACCATCTTGGAGTGGGCGAAACAAGTGTAAAGAAAACTCTAGCTGGTGTAGAATATCACGTGATTCCAGCTAACTACACTGGTTGGTATCTTCAAAGAGATAATGTACCAGAACAAAAGTTGAGCTATTTCAACGAAGATGTTGGTCTTGGAGAATACTATTTCATGATTAATCACGAATTCCCTTACTGGATGAACAGTGTTCAATACAAATTACCTACTAACGTTCGAGGTGAAATGTACTTACAAGGACATAAACAATTACTAGTCCGTTACTATTTGGAAAGATTGTCAAATGACATGGGTGAAGTTGAATATGTTGATTACCACAAACCAATTACTACTGGATACTACCCAACAATGCACTACAGCAATGGATTTCCATACCCTCAGCGTGAAACTGATGCTGTGGTACCACTTAACAAGCATCAATATGTACAGGTTCGTGAAAACATCATTACTGCATAAAGTAACAAATTTACTTAATTATTTTACTTACACAATTAAATTTTCAAATTTCTAGAAAGCTCAACAGGTTGAAACCCGTATTGCCAATGCCATTGATTCTGGCTATGTCGAAGATGTTAACGGTCAACGTGTAAATATCTATACTCAGAAAGGTCTTAATATTCTTGGTAACATCATCCAAGGAAACGCTGATACAGTAAATCCAAAATACTACGGACATTACGACTTACTTAATAGAAAAATCTTTGGATTCAGTTTGGAACCAGCTTCTAAATACCAAATTACACCTAGTGCATTAGAATTCTACAGTTCTAGTACAAGAGATCCAGTCTTCTACAGCATGTACAAGAACATCGTCAATTACTACTTAAAGTTCGTATTTGAATAATACGTTACGATAAATAATAATTTTATATATAACATGATATATTAATGAGAATTGTTTGTTTTAGCTACAAGAAGAACATGCCTAGTTATACACAAGAAGAACTTGCTTTCCCTGGTGTCAAAGTTGATTATGTTGCTGTAGACAAATTGATGACGTTCTTTGACCATTACGAATCCTTACTCAGCAATGCCGTTTCGGTAAAAAATCATAAAGAAGCTCAATCCACGTTGATCAAGGCACGTCAATATCGCCTCAATCATAAGCCTTTCACTTATCATATCACTGTAAACAGCGACACTAGAGTAAAAGCTGTAGTACGTATATTCCTTGGACCCAAATATAATGTACATGGTCAAGAATTAGACATCAGCGAAAATTACATGAACTTTGTCCAATTGGACCAATGGATGGTTGATCGTAAGTATAGTTCTTATCGTTCGATCTTGAATTTAATTTCTTAAAGTAGCAAAATATCAATACCATTTCTATTTGAATTACAGTTAAAGTTGGTACCAATAAGATTGAACGCAACAGTCATGAATCATCCTACGTTGTCCCTGATCAAGTTTCCAGTGATGTTTTCTACAAGAAAATACTTAAGGCCATCGAAGGCACGGAGACTTACACCTACTCCACGAAACTTTATGGATTCCCAGATCGCCTAATGCTTCCTAAGGGCAAGAAAGAAGGCATGCCATTCAAACTCTTTGTACATGTCGCTCCTTATAATGAAAGCGAATCCCAACCAGTTGAATCACCAATCTGGGGAACTTATACCATGGATGGACGTCCGATGGGTTATCCACTTGACAAACCAGTTAAAGCATACAACTTTAATTTACCTAATCTTTACTTCAAAGATGTTGTTATCTTCCATAAGCAACTTGAAGAATTGAATGCTACCGTTTAAAACATTCTTAAACTTGTTTGAATGTTTTATAAAATAATACATAAAAGAGAATCAAAGAAAAAGACTGCAGAGTTAATCGCTAAAAGCACATCAAATATTTATCTTCGTTAACATTTTATACAGAACATCAAAACGTTTTAAATAAAATGTTTGACTTGTAATTGACACCTACAATTTCTTGAAAATATTCTTTTTTTTACCTCTATACTAATCCTATTAAATAATAAATCAGAAGACAATTTAAAGTATACATAGCTCGTTAGCAGATTGAGAAAAAACCGGATCCATAGAAGATGCGAGGTCATAATTAGCAAGAAGTTCACGCAAATGATTAAACATAAGTCAAGCTTTTATCGGAACTTGACGAATGAAGACGCGATAACGGTGGTAGGTATGTCATTATTCCGTACAATTGTATTCGATTTTTTTATTATTGAGAATAAATACGCTGATAAAACTATAGCAAGCTCAGTTAATTACATATTTTAATGATTTATTTTTCAAGCCCAGATGTTCCATCAATCTATCCCTTGTTTTGTCCTTTTCATTGATTCTTCCGTCACAAATCATATTAATCGTATAATAGCGTAAACTATAATTACATAACTAATAATAACTTTAACAATGATTTCGTATTTATGTTAAATAATAATCTGTCTATAAAAAATATTAAGCGATATAATGTGATTATTAATGTTTTCCAACTTATAAAGATCAATTTTTAAGATAGATTTGCAAAATATAAATTACAAGATTAAACTTATGTCAGAAGTCAATTGGATATCAGCATACTTTTCTTGATAATATATTCACGTGTTCGGATTAATCTTCATTTAATGAAGATCCAATGCATAAATTAAATGTAGATTATCTTTTTTTTATCATTAAAGATGGTTACGTTTATAGATTTATTTTCTATGTATTTATTTTATATGTATATTCCGCTTTTGGGTAATTACGAAATCGTTTAAACAACTTAAAATTTAAAAGTTAATAATAAAAAAACATTAAATTAATAAGTGCCTGTACTTATTTTATTTTTATTTTATTTATAGGTGACTTTATGAGAAATTTTTTTTTTCTAAATTTAACAATACTAGTTCAAAAGATATGATTTTTTAATATAAATATTATTCCTCAATTTTTACTTAAAAAATAACATAAGAAGAGCAAACTAGTATTAGTTTAATAGATAATTCGCGATAGTATGCAAAAAAAAGGTATAAATAATTGCACCATTAACAAATCTCAGCTGGAGTAATCACTGGTAAACATGATTGTTAATACCCTGTATCATTTTTGTGCGTTTTTCTTTGCGAAATATATGAGTCGCCCTTATGACCTGAGCCATGTTGATTAGGAAGTGATGATACTATAAATATGGTTGGATTCTGTTGTTGTGCATAGAATTGGTGGAGGAAAGACACCCGGTTACTCTGACAGTCTGTTAAACTAATCATGTACAGGAACTTGGTAGTTCTGGCCGTCCTGGCCTTCTGCCTTGTCTCTGCTGAATATTACACCGTTCAAACGGCTGACAAAGTGTTTTTATTAAAACAAAAGAAGATATACAATCTCTTGTATCACGTTTCCCAACCAGACATCGTCAATCCTGATTTATATACCGAGGGTAAACAATATAGTATTGAAGCCAACATCGATTCCTATACCAATCAAGTATGTAATTAATTCTAAAAATAAGATCATATTTAAACTATATCTTGTTTATTATGGAATCCAAATAATCATGTGTAACTGTGAAGTTTTTAATCTAACGTATTATAAATATAAAGCTAAATAATTGGTAATAAATTAATAATTTTACAACAATATGAATTTATTGATTATATATAATAATGAGTATAATTATGAAATATTTTCAGGATGCTGTGAAAGAATTCCTATATCTATACAAGCATGGAATGTTACCACGTAACAGTGTTTTCTCAATCTATTATCCTAAAATCCTAAAAGAATCGATAGCTTTGTTCCATATGTTTTATTATGCCAAAGATTTTGATGTTTTCTACAAAACAGCATTATGGGCTCGTATTTATATGAATGAAGGACAATTCATTTTTGCTTTTTTCAATGCTGTCGTTCAACGTCCAGATACTATGTATATTCAACTTCCACCTATCTATGAGCTTTATCCGTATGGATTTTTCAATTCTGAAGTTCTTCAGAAGGCAAATCACGCAAAGATCTTTGGTAAACTAGGTAAGAAAAACAGATCTTCAAAATTACGTTATTTAGAATTTTGCAGAAAAACTGGTTTTGTTAAAAAATACAAAATAACATAAAAAGCTTATTATTATGTAGATAATAATAAATTTCAAATATGATTAAATTTACACAAGCTTTTATATAAAATTCATAATTTATTGTCAGTAAAGAATATATTTTTATTATTAATATTCCAGATTCGCAAAAGTCAGCTGGATATGACACATACATTATTCCAGCTAACTATTCTGGCTGGTATATAAACCACGAATATGATCATGAGAGACAATTAAATTACTTCACTGAAGATATTGGCTTGAACTTGTATTACTTCTACTTCAGATATCAATACCCCTTCTGGATGAAAGGCGAAGAATTTAAATTCCCGAAATATCGTGGAGAAGAATACTTATACGGACACAAACAACTTATGACACGTTACCACTTGGAACGTTTATCAAATGGTCTTGAGAAGGTAGAAGATTTTGACTGGTCCAAAAAATTCTATCCTGGATATTATCCAACCATGAATTATCACAATGGGTTGCCATTTGTACAACGTCCATGCTTCAGTATATTCCCATATTACAAATACAAATATATCAGGGTATCTATCATTCAATTTATACAAAATATACTATTTCTAAGTAATTGTATTTGTACAATAGATTAAAATTTAGATGGATCATTTTCCTATTATTTTCAGGATGTAAACGAGATGGAATCGCGTATCACTGGTGCCATCGATTCTGGTCTTGTCATGGATAAAAATGCCACATTGATCAATATTCATACTCCAGATGGTATTAATATTCTTGGAAATATAATTGAAGGTAATGTGGATTCATATAACTATGATTTCTACGGAAGCTTAGACTATTATGCTAGAAAGATTCTTGGATATAATATGGAACCCGCAACACCATACCAAATTACACCAAGTGCTCTTGAACATTATTCAACATCTTTAAGAGATCCAGCTTTTTATCGGCTCTACAAGAGGATAATCTATTATTACTACAGGTATTGTTTGTTAATAAGTGTGTCACATCACATTACATCACATTCATTATTTATGTTCACAAAATTATTTTAATTGATTTTAATAGATACAAAGTACGTCAGGAGCCTTATACCAAGGATATGGTTGTTTTCCCAAGTCTCAAAGTTGAATCCTTTGCTGTGGACAAACTGACAACTTACTTCGATCAATTTGATACATCCCTTAACAACGGTTTGGTAGTTGAGAGCCAAAAAGAAGCTGAGAGCTACATTATCAAAGCAAGACAATATCGTCTCAATCACAAACCATTTAATTTGCATATAACCATTAATTCTGAAAAAAGCACTAAAGTAGCTATTCGCATTTTCCTCGGACCCAAATACGACGCACTTCATAGATTACTTAACTTTGAAGAGAACTTCAAATATTTCTATCAAATTGATAACTGGATACTTGATTGTAAGTATTACAATTTATACTAATTCTATTTTGTTTTTACTAATACGATAATTATTTCTACAGTAAATGCCGGTATGAACAAAATCGAACGGAGCAGCAAAGACTTTTATTTCTTATCTCCTGATCCGGAACCTAGTGAAGTTTTCTATAAGAAGATCGAAAAGGCTTTGGATGGTTCCGAAACCTTTAAATACAACGAAAGACTTTATGGATTCCCAGAGAGGTTGCTTCTTCCTAAGGGTAGACCAGAAGGTTTTCCATTACGTATGTTTATCTATGTCAGCCCAGTATTAGATGAACCTAAAATATACTCGTCTCGAGTTTTCGGTAATTACAAATTTGACGATAAACCTGCTGGATTCCCCTTGGATAAACCAACCATTAATTTCCACTACGATGGATCTAATATGTTAATGAAAGATATTTTCATTTTCCACAAGGATGAAACTGAACAGTTTTAACGACATAATTATTTGATTTACCATTTACGTAATTCATTACAAAAATGTTAATTTTTATTAGTGCATTTAATATATATGCATAATAAATAATTTCATTTTTCACGCTAAATAAAATCTTATTTTATGAATGTGAAAAAATAATTTGTTTGAATTTATACACCTTATCATTTAAACAATTTTAAAAACATGTGTAATGTTATAATATTATTATAGTATATATATAGAGTATAAATTTTATTAATATACGAATTTTATTAATATTCTAGCTTAGATAAAAGTATAACATTAGAAAAAAGTAATTATTTAAATACGAAATCATGGAACAACTAATTTACATCCTAATGTATAGGTTATATATACATACTTTTAATCCGCTCGTTTATCTTGAATATGTATTAATTAGAGATGGCCATAAAGTTTTTCTTTTTTCCTGTTGCATCTTAAAACACATGTAATAAAGTTATTAGATAAAGTTTTTGTAAATTGTTTGCCATGATGGTAATCTTCTAGGAACTTTTAGTGTATCGATTTAATTTATCACGAGAGTCATCAAGACAGAAAGGAAAGCGTTTAAAACAACGCGACAAGGAAGCCCTCTAGATTCCCTTATGTAGCGCGAAATTCAAATTCATTCACAGATATTTTATAAAATAAGGAAAAAAGATTTTTCTTATTCTAATATCTAACCTGAACTAACATTGAACTTATTATCGAGTAATTATAATATCAAATCTAGTTTCTAACATTTAATATAAGATTTGCTTGTTAATTTTATTAAAATGAATCTCTTCAGAAAACATCTAACAAATAAAGTGAATCACTGCGCCATCTTACAAATTTAAAGTAGTTCACAAATTTTTCACTATTTCAGTGATTTCAAATTATAAACAAACTAGAATGACATTTTACAAATGGCGTCATCCATGATGGCTGCCGCCACTATTCGAGCTGTCAAAGGACGAAAAATTCTTTCTACGAGAGCTGCGCTGACATTAGTAAGTATTTAAATAATTAAAAATTTATTTTTTTGTTTCTAAATATAATATATGCAATCATGTTTTAAAAATGTTTTCCTTTATAAATGACGTACAAGTAATCTAACCTATAATTTTTATTATCTTAGTATTATCATGAAAGTAATGAAAACAAATATGTTTTTACAAAAATCATTCTTAATTTTTATAATAATAACTTGTGATTGCTAAAAAATTCTACTATCATCTGACAGTACAATATATGTCAAAATACAGTAATGTCTATTTTAAGAAACAAGTTTTAATATATAGTTAATTAAATCTATATATTTACTTATTTCAGACACCTAATGCTGTTAAGAAAATTAAGGAAATTTTGGATAATAAATCAGAATATGTAAGTACATATTTAATGTCTTTTATGTATGTCATAGTTCTTACATAACATAGTACATTAGAATGTACTACAGTAATAAAATATATATAAACTCGCAATATAATAAAAAATATATATATATATATATATTTTACATTTTGAAATAGAATGTTATTATTATAATTATTCTCAATTGTGAGTAGTTCATCTATTCTTAATCTTCTGAGCTACTTTTTATGCGTTAATAATTATAGATTGGTCTTAAAGTTGGTGTAAAGCAACGGGGTTGCAATGGACTGAGTTATACATTAGATTACGCTAAAGAAAAAAGCAAGCTAGATGAAGAGGTGGTACAAGATGGAGTACGTATAATAATAGATAGAAAAGCTCAACTATCGCTTCTTGGAACGGAAATGGATTATGTTGAAAATAAACTAAGTTCTGAATTTGTTTTTAACAACCCAAATATCAAAGGGACGTGTGGATGTGGTGAAAGTTTTTCAGTATAGTCAATATTAGTTCTATGTAGTAGTCATTTTAAATTGTATAATTAATAGTAAAATGAAGTGATCGAATTAAATAAGATTTAATTTTTGAGAAATAAAATCATTAGGGTATGCACTGAATTAAAAATGTTTGAATTATACATTTATTTTATTGTTTGACTGACGGAGATAATTGTCTTCGATTTTAATTATGGGGTAATATATATTATTTTATGTTCAAATAAATCTGATATTGTTTATTTGTAAGGCTTATCTTTAACTTAGAATTTGATGTTACTTCACATATGTATTTTTAATAGACTACCACTTATCATAGTCAACTAATTTTAAATTATGTATCCTTATGTATATATGTAAAACAAATCTTTTTACTCGTTTAAGTAAAATGATGTAAATATAGATAGATAAATCGTCTATAGAAATAAATATACATTTAAAATTATTATAATGTAGTAATACTCTATCTTGTAATGAACTCTGAGTTGTATAAGATCTTATAGTATCATTACTTTATACTTACATATATCCAATTCTTTTCTTTGAATTTATACTTACACTTAAGTCGTATTTTTAAATACATGCATGTATTTAATTTATAATACCATACTTTTATAATACCATAATTCGTGATCATCATGTTTCATAATAAATACTAATTTTAATTGATTTATTCATTAGCTATTGATTTATAAGCATGTCATATAGTATACGTTACTATGGTAACTCACACAATCTATTTGATCATCACAAGATATTAGATACGTACCTAGTACTTTGAAGTTTTTAGTAGTAGTTTTTAGTAGTTAGTGGTTTTTTATTTTTATTTAGTTAGCCTATTAAATATTGTACAATGTGTGAGACAGAAGTACAGAACCTATCATCTCTTAAATATGATTCATCTACACTTAATCCAGTAGAGAATTCAAACAAGCTATCCAAATCATTTTGGATAGGCAAAGCTTCTGTACCGGTTCCAAATGTTATAGATCCGGATGACGCATTGATGAAAAGATTTCAAAGTGCACTAAAGGAACATCTTCTTCGCTTAAATAATAAGCTTTCAGAAGAAATACTTGATCTTGTAAGAAGAATATTATTCTGCAGTATGTTTTACTTTTCCCCCTTAAAATTGCAAATGCTTAGGAATTTTTTATCTTCATTCCCCAATTTGGTTGTTACTACATTTTATTTTATTTTTTCCTGATTTAGTATTTGCTAACTTATCAACAGTTCTTTTTAAAAAATTATTTCTGTTTTTAATTAATTGATAGTAGTCTGGTAACAATAATAATATTTTAGGAAGCAATTGTAAAATCTACTAAAAAGAAACATGAAGAAGAAAGTCTACAACTTTATTATGCACAACAAGAAATTATGCAACAAGAAAATACTATTGAAGAATACAAAAATACGTTGATGAAACTTACATCTTTACGAGAAGAAAAGAATCAGAAAGTTAATGATATCAAAGAATTGCATAAAAAAGCAAAAGAGAAGATGCAAGAGGAAAAAGAAAAAGAAAATAAACTTTTACGTGATTTGCAAAAAATGACCGCCTTACAAAATCAATTTGCCGATTGGGAAGAAGAAATAAAACAATGTTTAATGATTTCAAAGAAAACATGCCAAAAAGATGCAATTCTTCAGCAAGAATTAATTAATGAGAAACAAAAAAAAGATTGCATTTTATTTAAGCTTCGAGAAGAAGTCTGGAGATTGGAAGAAGAAATAAACAATTTTAATGAACAAGTACAACTAAAATTTAAAGAAAAAGCAGCAACAAGTCAATTGGTTGCAGATGCAAATGCAGATTTAGAAGCTTTGCATAGAGAACATACAAATTTAAGTAATGCGTGGAATGGAGTTGTGTTAAATATCAGTAAACGTGATAAAATATATGATCAATTAACAGCAGAACGTCAGTAAGTTAATGAGATAATGTAGGGTCTTTGTTAATAAATTATAAGTAAATGTATTATTATAATATTATTTTCATTTGTAAATTTTGTAGAAAAATGCATGATTCCTTCAATGCATTACAAACAGAAATAGAAAAATTAAAAAAAGAGACGCTTAAGGAATCAGAAAATAATGAAAATTTAACATCATTACAATCAAGAGTAGAAGATGATTTAATAGTTATCTCAAAAATGGTTTCAACTGGAATTGAAAAAATCAATAATCTTGAATCTGAATTGATTAGAATTACTAAATTTGGGGAACAAACTCTGAATGAATATAATTTTGCGAACGCTGTACGTAATTCGTATTTTCAGTATATAAAATATCATTGCTTTTAATAACTTTTAGTTATTTCTTTAGGAATATCAAAATTATTTAAATAAAGAGGAACAAATCGATAAAGAATTAGCTAAATTAATGAATTGGAAAATGGAACAAGAGAATCTCATTTTTGAGAAATTAAAAGAAAAAATTACACACGACAAAGCAGCACGTTATCTAAATAAACTCTTAATGAATACAAAGAAGATGATACAGGAACAGGAACTTTTAGTTGTTCAAGTAGAAAATTCATATGGAAAGAATTTATTAGAGATAGCGAGATTAAATACTTCAATAGAAAATGAAAAAATGGAATATCAAGAAATTTCGCAAAGAAATAATGAAAAGGAAAAGGATATAAACGAATTGCAAAAAGAAATAAAGAAATCTGACGCCACAATTGAAAGAAAACAAATGAAAGTTATTACTTTAAACAAAATGATCGATCAGGTATGTTTTCTTAACTCTTGTACCGTTGTTGATGACTAGCTCATAGTATACTGTTGGTATTTATGATGCATACATATATTTGATCACCTAAGCTATTAGCGTATTTGCAAAATGTGCATAGGTAGCTAAAATATTACTGTCAATGTATTCTTATGTATACAAATTTATTACAGTGAAAGGATTAAAACAATTTTATAATTATACTGCATAAAGGTTGAATAATATTTTTTACTGTAGATTTTAGAGAGTAATGGTGGTGAAGAAATCAGTCCGCAAGATTTAAAAATACTTACTTTAGAAAAAAATATTCAAGAGACTGAACAGAACAATCAAAGAGCACAACAATTTTGGTTACGCCAGCAAGGATACATGGTTACATTGAGTCAGCAAAGAGATGAACAACTTCAGCAGCTTAATCTTCTTAACAAGGAGGTTACGATAATGAAGCAAAAAAATATGAAGATACAATATCAGTTAGAAAAATTTGAGAAAGAAGATGCAAATCTGAATAAGACAATAAATTTGTTGCATCAGAAACTTTTACAATTAAATGCAAATCTTGTTGTTCAAAAGGAGCTTAGGGAAGAATTAGAAGATAAAAATTGTATTAAAAAGAATGAATATTTGACGTCATTGGAAAATGCAGAGTTTGATCTCATAAAATTACAAAGAGATTTACAAGTATTAATAAATGAGAAATCAACTTTAAATGAAGAACTAAGTACAGCACAGAGAGAAAGCTTATCTTGGGAGAAAAAAGTAATTTGTATAATATTATATACTTCAGTGATGCTGCAAATTTTTATTGATTCCTCTTGATATCTTCTTTTCCTTCAGGTTCAAATAATGCAAGAGACAAGTAAAGAAATAAAAAGTGAACGCACTAGTGGCGGTGATATAGCAGTAATGAAGAGTGAAATTCACAGAATGGAAATGCGTCTTTCACACTTAAAAAGAGCTCAAGAAAAGTTAATTAACGATATGGAGTTTTGTGTAGGAAGACGAGATGTTATTTTGAATAAAGTTATGGGCAAGTTGAAGAAAAATCCTAAGGAACAACAAAATCAAAAAATAGTGTTTACCAAACGTATTAAAGATCAGAAATTAAAAATAAAACAAATCTTAAAGGTGCTTTTTTATTAGATTAAAACTGTTTTAGTGTGTAATTTTTATTTCTTCTTATTATTGCTTTTAGGAAATGAAACAAATAGAATCTAATATATTACAAATGGAAGGTAAAATGAAAGAAATGGTAAAAGAATTAGACGAAAAAAGACAAGCACTAAAGGTGATTGAAGATAGTATTCCTGACATAGATCAAGAAATCATGAAAATGGATATGCTTAAAAGTTATGTAAGTTAAATCAGAGATATGCAATTTTTTTTTATTAGAAAAATGATTTTTGTGTAGGCTACGCCACTGCGTAATGACTTCTCGCTAAATAATGTCTAAGGACAAATAACTACTAAAGAGGGTTTTTTTTTTTTATTTAAATTAATGTTACAATGTGGAAATATCTTTAATTCGTATTTGTAGATGAATGTATATTCTTTTCATTTAGTATTAGCTTATTCTTTTGCTTTGATACACTAATATCGTTAATGCACCTTGCTATAGAAAAAAAAGTTTACAAATTAAGTTTTTATCGTTTCATAAGTATAATCTATAATTGTTTCCAGAAATTAAAATCATTAGTGTTTAAACAACGTAAAGTAAAATTGCTTCAAGATATTAAATCCGGTCGCTACAAAATGCTTTTTAAAAATGAAGCGTTATTGAACGATGAATTACAAAACGAACGAATTCTTCACAGTTATTTAGTACATGTGATGGAGCAAACGAAGCAGGATTTTCCACTTTTGAAAAATAGTATACATAAAATAATATTGACGTTACAAATATTGTAATAAAATAAATTTCATTCGATTAATGCAATACAAATCAAATTTTACTTCAAACTTTTGTCAATTATCGTGAAAAAACATTTCAATGAAATTCTTTAAAAACGATATTGTTACCTTCAATTCGTCGGATTTATTATATTTTCATCGTTGTAAAAGCTGAAAAAAGAGAGATGATAGATGCGGTAATTAATAAGCCACATTCGTCATACATATTTTTTTTCTAAAAAGTTGTATTTTTATTAATTAATAAACGTGTTCGTATGTGTGTCCGAGTCTTTCCGTGTAATAGTATTTTACAAGAGGCTTGCGAAACCGCATTAAAGATGTCCGGTCCCGGTTTTTAAGAAAAAATCGAGATAAATCAAATAACAAAATTAACTAAACGCAAAAGATCGTCGTTGATCTGTGCGCGCGTTCGTCGAAGAAAAACTGAGGACGTGTCCCGTCGAAGTCTCAACTTCAAATACTGTGGTGCGCGTCCCCCGTTTCCATTATATTTACACACATTGCCTCGAGATCCAAGAATGCCGCTTATTATTAAATGACAATAAATACTATTATTATAATAATGCATATATCATCGATATTATACATAATATAAATATTATATATAATATAAATATTATATATAATATAAATATTATATATAATATAAATATATAACACATATTATTATTATAATAATAATAATTATTATTTATTGCAGAATTCTAGGATGCAGTTCGAGCATTATTTATTCCAGGAATCGAGGAATGTCGACCTTTCTGGCGCATTTCGAACCTTTTCTTATTGCTGTCTTTTTAAACGCGTACCTACGAGTCAAATAAGCGCGCGAAACAGACGATCGATCCGCGAGACGTTTAAATAGCTGCCAATATGTTGAACATATGTTGAATTTCATTAAACAATGAGCAAAAGTAAGAAATAACACATTTCAAATAGATGAATCGCGATCTCGCGATCTAAAAAAGAAAAAAAAAAGAAATACATTGAACAAGATTGAGAAAGAAAAAATAAAATATAAAGAAAATATAAATCGTGTTGAGGCACGTAGTTTGTTAATATTAATAACAAAAAATCAATGGCACGTCATCGCGCGGACGATTGTTCGTTGGATTCGCGCGGTGGACTCGTCGTCGCAGCTTATTCTTTTGTCAATAGTAAATACATAACCATTTATATCACACAAACTTTTAACAATATACAAAATGGTACCCTATGTACAAGATTAAATTACACGATCCATCGGCGCGGCACTTCTTCCTCTCAATTTTTTTCTCGCACTCTCTCTCTCTCTCTCTCTCTCTCTCTCTCGCTCTCGCTCTCGCTCTCGCTCTCGCTCTCGCTCTCGCTCTTTTGACAAATCAATTTGCTGAGTGTTGGATGGTTAAAAGTTGAGATCCAACGACCGATGACATATTTAACAGAAAAAAAAGTGCATTGCTTGGTCTGAAAATCGGTCGTTAGATCAATGCGCAGAACAATTATTTAATTATCTCTTTCTCTCTCTCTTTCTCTCCTTCGCTCCAAAGATTGCCGCGTCGCTTTCTCCAAAAGTCCTACCTACGAGCCCTTAATATTTTTTTTGTTTTAAGTACGCAGAGCTCTTGAGACAAAAGTTCGCTAATAACGGAACGAGTAAACGTATAACGATCGAGGTGTTTATTTTTTTTTTCTCTTATCCTTTCCATTATGGTACAGTTTACATCAAAAACTTGTGTCTTTAGTTTCAATATCGAGAGCTTCGAATTGGCTCGTCGTCATCAGTGTGTCGCTTTAGCTTTTCTTTCCCCTCGTCTGTTCATCACGTAAAACAGAATTGGAAGGGATAAAAGCCTGTCCAACATTCGAGAAACGACATTGGCTACGTGCGGTTTATAGATTATATCGCAACGTGTTATAAGATTATACATTTATGTTACATTTATTGCGGATGATCGTAACCCTGTCGCTTGAAAAAAAAAGTTTCTTTATGTCGCGTGCATCCCCTTATTATTTCTTGCGCCTCGTCGTTCAATTTGAGTTTCGAAAATGTGCGCGCGTCTCTCCGATAGAAAATAAAAACGATGTTCGTTTTTTCTCTATTTTATTTATTTTTTATTTATTTATTTTCTTTTTTCCTTTTTTTCTTTTTTCGTAATGTATCTCATTGTCAGTGATCGAAGAAATATACGAAAGCTCACACAAATGTCATAGATCGATGCTGATGCAAATTTCAAATTGCTTCATGCGTGACCCTATCTTTTTATTTTTCTTTCTCTCTCTCTCTCTCTTTCTCTCTCTCTCTTTCTCTCCTTTCTCTCCTTCGTTCTTACTCTGAAACACGCATACACGCAAGTACTTTGACATGATTCATTCACGGGGGAAGAAAGGGGATCATACATTTACAATCTTTCTACATTCACAGCCGTTATTCGAAGGCAGCAATTGGCTGTAAAAGAAAGCGTTCCTACTTGTCGTCGATATGACCACCACGTGCAGAAGATACGTACTTCTGCTTCTTGAGAGAAATTCGCGTTTATATAACCACTATGAATGTAGTGTGTACCACTCGTGCATTCCTCGTTCAATGAATTAAATCGATAATCTTCGTCGAATGAGAGAGATTTTATTCGCGTAACGCGAATATAGTTCCGTTCGATTATTATGAGTAAAAGAAATAAAAAAAAGATAGAAAGGGAGACAGAGAACAAAGATAGGGAAAGGGTGAGACAGTGAGAGAGAGAGAGAGAGAGAGAGAGAGAGAGAGAGAAAGGAAGAAGAAATGACGAGAAGCAAGACAACGTAGTAACCATCGAGAAAGATTAAAATGACAGTTTCAATCGTTTAAGAGTCTTAACGTTGGTACGGGGTTTCACCTTGCAGCAAGAGACACCATTAACGATCACGGGAACAAGGAACGCTTAACGAGTTTACGGAACGTGCTGCTCGGCGAGACGAAAGGACTGATAATTTTGAAAGAAAAATAATTTTCTAAGAGTCGAGGTATTTGAAATGGGTCGTCGCTCGTTTGAATCGCCCAAGTTTCTTTATTGACGTTCATCGTGCATCCCTTCTTTGAGAATTTTCCGTCGTCTGCTGTGCTCTGTGCGTTTCGATTTCTCGGAGGAACATAACTTGAAAAGCATAGATCGAAAAGGAAAGAGGAGCATCATCCTTTTGCCTCGTACACGTAACGTCTCGAACATTGATTGAAGGAGGAGAATAAAGAAGACAAGAAAGCAGACGTGTTGGTTGGTGAGCGAAGAGAAAAATCGACGGCGACTCGTCCTCCACGCGTGCTCGAAAAGTTTGGCGTTTCTACTTTTTTTCGATGATCGAACGAAAAAGCAACATGGCAGCCAACAGCCGGTAGAATTTAGTTTTCGACGCACTTGCGACGATCGAACGATCAATAACGCAGTATATATATATATATACATATACATATATATATGTATATGTATATGTATATATGTATATGTATACGTACGCGTATATATATATACATATACATATATATATACATATATATATATGTATATGTATACGTACGCGTTGATTTTCGATCGTCTTTACAACGCACATTCTTCTCCCGATGCGAACACGCATCTCACGCACGTCATCGTTTTTTTCCGATGACATTTTCTTACAACGAGAGAGGAGGACGTGATCTCCGAGAGAGAGACGCATGCTGGAGACGGGCCTGGCAGAGTACCAACCACCAGGTCGGAGGGGTCTGTTCAGTCACAAGGATCCTGCACCCACGGCGGCCACTCTTGATAACTGCCGGAGGATGGCTGTTGCATATGCGTCGTTTGCTGAGCCGCCAGACCCGGATGCACGAGGCTCATCTGATGGTGTTCGTGATGATGGTGGTGATGATGATGATGGTAGTGCTGATGACCCGGCGGAGGCGGCGAATAGGGATCCCCTCCTACGGCAACGTCCGCAACGTCGACCTGCGTTGGTACGACAACGGGCGTCGCTTGCGGAGAGGGTTGAACCTTCTTCGGGCGACCGACCGGGTTGCCGCCTCATTCGCGGCTCCTTCGAGGCCGACCGACCTTACCTTTCCTTACCGGTGCACCACCGTTTCCTGCTGCTTGTGCTGCTGCAGTCGCTGCAGCAACGCTCGATGATTTCAGTATCTTGTGCCAGTCCGTTTCACAAACCGGTGCACCGGACAATAGATAGTACCTGAAAAATAACATCAACGTTACTTTCATGTTGGAATAATGAACTTTTCTATCGACAAGTCTTAGGTATATTTAAATTCACTATCTTAGAGAACTTAGAACGATTGATCTGACCAAAAGCTGAATTGCTAGATACGCGAAAATATTAGACAAAATATTTTCAATTGGGAAATATAGTTTTGAATGTTGTAAAGACATATAAATGATATAACCATTTCTCATACGATCGCATATACTTTTTTTTTTTAACGTGATGGAATTTACGATACACGAGTACTGTGTACGAGGAAATACTCTGTGTAGGCCGTGTCTCTCTACGGATCTAAAATCCGGGATTATGGTTACAGCGTATCGGTGTTGTTCGGATATTCAAAGGATTAGTTCTATGCAAGCTCGAATAGCCGAATAGTTTGATTACTGGAATGTACCATCGCTTTTAGCTTTTTTTTTGTTCTACCTAATGGACAGGATAATTTGTAGTCCTTCCTATCTGAAATAAAGCAACAACAATGGCTTCCTATCTCACCTGTCGCCCGAAACAAGCTGTCCACCGCATTTGCTGCAGGTGAAGCACTTTAGATGAAACACCGATCCACCCGTCCTCATGACCATTTCATTGGCAGGTATCGGACTGCCGCAACCTGCACAGGCACCAGTATTGCCAAATATTCTGAAACAACGAAGAAATAATATTGTAAATTGTTAATACCAATTATTATCGACAATAAGTTTGTTTCTTTTTTTCATCGAGTATTAGAAATGTCAATCGTGTCGTTGTAAAACATGTCAGAGACTATATCAGTTTTATTATTTTCATGTTACCCAGAAAGATATGTTTAATTGGCTCGATCATTTCAATTAAGTTGAATTTGCCATAATTAAAGACGTAGTTTTCTAAGGATTACTTGACTTGATAAACACATTCTCGGGATAATGTTCAGCAGATAGAAGAACAGATTCCGAAGATCGGTGTGTAGTATCGTCGTAGTGTGTACGCTTGGTTGCATCGTCGACAAATCCTGATAGTAGAGGAATCGAACGAGGAAACGGGCGCCCAATTAGAGCGAACCCAGGGAGCCCCGGGGATGACGTTCTTCGAGCCGTCTCAGCGCAAGTCGACGATAAATATGACGCGTTTCCAATTAAATCTTGCGCCAGTCTCGCCGCGTACAAACACTTTCTAACTAAATGAGGTTAGGCTAGCGACGGCTGCTGTATAGCTCATGCAGAATTCTCTGTATGCAGGTATACATATATGTATACATAGTAGGATGTATATATATATACATGTTCTCTCTCTTTTTCTTTCTTTTTTCCATCATTCTCTTGACTGTCTCGCTCTTAAACGTGTCGTAGGTCGTCCCTTTCTAGTGTTCTTCTATCGTTCTCTTTTTTACTCCCATCTACGTTTCTCTCCCTTTCATTCTTCCTCTCTCTCTCTCTCTCCTCCTTTCTTTATTTCTTTTTTTTCCTCGTTCTCTTTCTATCGTTTCCTCGGCAGTCCTCTCTCGTCCTATCTCCCGCCAGGGCAAACGAGCACATCGATATAATAAGGTGTTGTAAATGCGCCTTTTAATTGGCAGTCTGGCCAGATAACTCGGGACTGGAGTGCACGGCGCGTTTCTATCGGCGTGCAGCACGGTTCTCGTACGAAGTAACGGTCCTGAGTAGATAACGACTCCGTTCTCTTCTTATCCTCCTACCAACAAGTACCCCAACCATTTTCTCTCTCTTTTTCTCTTCATCTTCGCTTTCTATATATTTCCTACGTTTATACGTTAATGCTAGAACAGTTAGGCCAGAGAAACGGAAAATCAATTTTCAAGTTGCATCAATCTCTAGCAAAGATTTCTTTTAACGATTACGATACGTAAATGCATATAAACGTGTTCAGTGATTTTCCTTAATGGATAGTTCGAACGATGATTTCAATCATTTTAGACACTTATTTTTTCTTTTTTTTTTTCATTTTAAAATAAAAGCTAACACCGATGTGTCTAAGAAAAGATAATACTCGTCGCTTTCGAGTATTTGCTAATCCAGTCTGCTCGTCATTATATCGTAAATTGCGAGAGACTGGATAAAGGAGGCAGATGAAACCTTTTCGTTGAATCGTCTTGTTTCATATTACCTGGAGAGAGAGAGAGAGAGAGAAAGATATAACGCTGTCGCTTTTCCTTTAATATTGAGTTTTAATGGAACATGGGACAATAAACAATAGATCTTAGCAAAGCAATCATTTTTCATTCTAATCTCTTGTCATCAATAACTCTCATGTTTCAGTCGCTTATTTACCGCTATTCTTAATTTAAATAGTGGAAACAGGTTGTCAATTGGTACTGGACGTTTGCATAGATCTATGATGTTTGTCAGTTTACGAGATGAATATGTTAACACTGTGTATGCGAGGAAGTGAATGTACAATTAGTATAAGATGTATGTGATGTATGTTTTCAATACGTAAAACACTTACAAAAGCGTTTACTTGATTTTCTTTATTAATGTAAATTGTTAGGTGAATATTATTAAAGTCAATTAGATACACGTTATATATAATATCTTGGATGCGTCTCTCTTTCTGGATAATTATTCAATCGTAATAATAAAGCCAATTAATATTAATATTATTATATACGGCATGCGTGTTTCCTCTTTAATTAATTAATGAGAGAACAGACTGAAGGATCTCATGGGAGTTTTGAGAATAATGGTTAAGTACATAGTTATTTACGAATATATTTTATTTCATTTTATAATGAGATTTGTGTTTAATGCAGACGATATTCATTTCTACATAATTAAAATGAAAATTCTGCTTATCATTCTACTATTTGCTTATTATTGCGAAGAAAAGAAAGAAAAAAAAAAAAGAAAAAGGATGAAATATTTTTTAATGACATTTAGGCCGCATTTCTAAAAGAATTACTATAATTTCGGTCAGTAGTCTATCGTGTCTAAGCAAACGGTCGATTGTTAAAAAAAATTACGTTTTTATTATTATAAAAGATATTTAAATGTCAATTAAATTGTCACGAGAATATTTCCGAGACAAGTTCCTACGTATAAGTATTGTTTAAAATGTTATTCCAAGAAAACAAAAAAAAAAAAAAGAAGAAAATTATTTTACGATCGGTATGAATGTTCGGTTGACGGTAGTTAATTCCGTTCATTAAATTTAATTCAGTTGAAAATGAGTTAAAATTAATGATAAACGTACTACCTATCGGCGAACGACCAGTGCGTTTAAAATAAACGATGCAATTATTAATAATTTTTTCTCTTTTTTTCTTTTTCTTTTTTCAGAAAGGAGAGAGAGTCCATAGAAAGGTGCACGTAAAGGTTGATAAAACTCAATGAATCGAAGGTTAGTATGAAAAGAAAGAAAAAAAGAAAAGAAAAAAAAAAATCAATCCTAAAATAAGGAGATAAAAGTAAGAAGAAAAAAGGAAAAGAGAAATACCCGAGCGCAATTTCCGAAACATTCCCGCTAATTACCTGGCGGTCCTGTTACACGGCAGCACACGGCAGTAGTCTTAAACGCGAGTTCGGCCTTCCTTCCATGGGTGACAGACACAACACAGGTTTCCATACGAACGCATCAATACGCACACTCTCCTCTCTCGCGTCCAAGTTAATGGCAGTCAATGTTTGCGGTGCGGTTGCCGAGCGCATAGCGAGGCCTCGTAAAGCCCGATGTTTATGCAGCAATTAGCTATGTAACGATACGCGGATATGTCGAATCAAGATTCGAAGGGAACGCACACGTTTTCACAACGGTGTTCCACCACCACCACGTATCAACGCATCATCATCATCATCATCATCATCTTTTTTCCTTTTCATTAAGTCAGATGAAGAAACCTTTTCATTTCCTACATTAACGGTTATCATTATTCAAGAAATTCCAATGGTTATATAGACATTTATATCTATTGGAATGTACTATCCTTTTATATTTGATTTCTTTTAAATCTATATGTATACTCTCTTAGTTTATATATATATATATATATAGTATACATAGAATTATAACCTTAGGAAAGTCATATAAATAATAATCAATATAAAAGAACATTTGATCGACTTTCGTAGATGACAACGAGTCAGTTTACTTTTGGATTTCGAAGAGGAACGGTACGTTGAATTTATACTCCCTCTTTTTAGACTATTATATACGTTATTTTTATTTGTTTTTTGTTTTTCTTTTGTTTTATAAAGTAGTCTCTCAGGCATTAATAATTTGTCTCGTTATATCGATTCGAAATTCGGATAAATTAATTGATTATAATAATTGTTACCCCCTTCCTCTTTTTTTTTTTACGGGACAATTAAATTGCAGTATCATTTCTTTGTGTATAAATTCTTGTTTTCTCTTCTCTCTCTCTCTCTCTCTCTCTTTCTCTCCTCTCTCGTTTTTATTAATTTTTTTCAATCGGCCCCATACACCTCGACGTAACTACAAGCTTTAGTACCGTCAATAAAACTCCACAAAAATTACGGTGAAAAAGTTTAAACGAGAGTCTTTATCACCCACACACATACATACACACATACACACACATACATACAATCACGACGCGCGCTACTTCCACGGCCCAACCCTGAAGCGAATCCATTAACCCCATAATTTATTATCGCCTAAGTGAATACGTGCACGAAACTCGTATCCCTCCGAGCCTGAAATCTCAAATACGCAATTAGCGTTAACTCAAGGGGCTCACTCGATGATTTTTCTCTCCCTCAAACTCGATCGTAACTTCGTCGAACGTTCCTATCGCCATATTCGATCGCGAGATTATCGTCCGTCCTCCTTGCCGGACACCACAGAGGAACGGGAAAAGAGGAGAACGAGGAGAGAGAGAGAGAGAGAGGAGACACGAGAAAGAATAAAAGAAGACAAAATAAAAAAACATAAAATATATACAAAAGAGAAAAGAAGAAGAAAAAGTCGAGTCGAGTCGAGTTAAATCAAGGAAAGGAAAGGAAAGGGACAGAAGAAGCAGAACAACATCTCATTGTCGTTTTAATCTCTGGTTTTAGCCATCATCGAGTGTAACAGGTTGGCATGAAGGTACTTTTGAAACGACCCGTAGCTAGCTAGCTAGCTGGTTGGTTGGCTGGCTGGCCGGTTGGTTCCCTCCAAGTTTCTACATTCATATCCACGCATGGACTACTATTCTACTCTTTCTACCTCTCGAGAGTGAACGCGCGCGAAAGGTTGCCAGGACGGATCGGATTGGATTCGAGGTTTCTCGTTATTAATTTAATTACCGCCTGACAGTTCTATAATTAAATTGCTAATTTATCTGTCGGGGATCTGCACTGGCGGGATCTCTCTCTCTCTCTCTCTCTCACTCTCTCTCTTTCTCTTCTTTACTCTCTCACTCCACTGGCTGGCAGCTCGATGATTGCTCGCAAAATGACGTTTCAATTCTTTCTTCGATTCTTTTGTTTTATTTATTTATTTATTTATTTCGTTCGTTCGTTCGTTCGTTTCTTTTTAAAATGTTCTTCCTCGGACGTTTTCTCTATCTCCCTCTTTCTCTCTCTTTCTTTTTATTATTATTATTATTTTATTTGTCCCTATCAGTTGATCTCTTTTTCCTTACTTACATATATATATTTCTTTCTCTCTCTCACACACACTTATCTTTTACTTTCGTTAAAATGAGTAATATCAAAATCGGTCGATCGATCTTTCGTAGTTTGAAGATACTTCGATGTACCACCGTCAAGCAGTTAGCTTCTCTCTTTCTCTCTCTCTCTCTCTCTTTCTCTTTCTCTCTACTTTTACGGCTGCTCGATGTATCTTTAATGATTCGACTTGTTCGCAGTTAATTATCAAGCTCTCTTGGTACGCCGTAGATGGAGTAGAATGTCAAGCAAAAACGATAGAAGCGCGTATTCACGAAGCACGATACGCTTCGTTTCCGAGCTGCGATGATGGTGAGAAAGGGATAGGTTGAGAGAAATAGGAAAAGAGAGAGAGAGAGAGAAAGTGAAGAAGAGGATTTTAAGCGAGTGGGAGAAGGAGAGGAGGATGAGGAGGAGGAGGAGATAAAAGAGAATATTACGGCAGGTTAACGTTCCCCTTTTCCACGCGAATATGGTTCATGCAATTTTTCACAGTTTATCTTTCTTATATTATTTTTCTCCTTCCCCCCCTCCCCTCTTCCCCCCTCCCCACCCCAACACTTCTTGTTTTTTATTTCTTTCTCTTTTTCTTCATTCTCATCTAATTAAATAATCATAAGGTGAAATCAATAATCGGCCAAGGACTTTCTACGGTTGATAACAATAGTTCAATTAAAATTTATAATAGATTCGTTTTTATTATGAATACCCATTGTGTCACTCGTTAAACGTGTCATTCGCATAGATATTAAGTAGTAATAGATATTAGAAATTCAATTAGTCGTTAGATTAAAATTATTACTATCTACTATGGGTGATAACATTTCGTTTAATTTTTCTTTTAAGATCTAGCAGTTTGCTTGCACCTTACCCCTTTGTCCTAAATTTGATATAGGTCAGTATTTCGCTCATTCAATTTTTTAGCGAACGTAGAAAGGTATACTCTATCATTTTCAGTTATAGTAATAAATGAAACGCTGAGTTCTTGTCGTCTTAACTGAGAGATATACCTAAATTCTACTTTACGAGATAAAAGTTAAAAAAAAAAGAAGAGGAAGAAGAAGAAGAAGAGAGAGAAGAAAAGGAAGAAGAAAAAGAAAAACAAAAAGCTTGACTTTTGGTATAAAGTGGAAAAATAAGAAAAGTTATTTTTTCATTATCCTCTTCGGATATCTTTTTATATTTAATTCTATTTGTATAAATCATTATTAACGCGTCACGTTAATTGCATAACAAATAAATAGAGAGAGAAAATGTTTACTTTGCACGGACATTGCGCGTGAACGAATAAAATCATGTCGATCGAGTAAATCGAGAATAGCGAATTATTAAATTTCACAATAGGAACATGAGTCTTGTGTCCAATGACGAGCAGAGTAACTGTCGGTTACGAGGGGTTGCGAGGGGGATTTTAGACTGGAAAGTGGACGTGATGCGGGAGAGTCGGAACATAATTCCAATTAGTTCGAACCGACTGTCTGCAATACCTATGCCACGTGGTGAACATATACCGGGTGAGTATGACCTAACTGAACCGCTATTTTCAAACACATTAGTTTATTTATTAACTTATTTTTTTACCATCTTCTTCTTTCGTTGATCTTACAGATCACTTTGGAAACGCATTAAAATCTAGAAAATAATTTGTCCAACATATTACGATTATAAAATCGAATGAAAGAGTTACAATTGATACCAAATATCTCTAATAATATGTCTGCTGAAATAGTCACGAATATTCAAAAGTAATATTAGTATTTATAATCAAGAGATAAGTAGGGGAGAATAAGGGTGAAATTGTCAAGGTTGAACGTTGGAACAATGATAAGGTTGACAAGCTTGGAGGAGGAGGAGGAGGAGGAGGAGGAGGGGGGAAGAGTTTAACGTTTTGTTAATTAAAAAAACAAAAAGGAGCGTAAGACTGTTCGAACAATGGGGCACGTAGTCGCACGAAGTACTAACGAATCTGTTTAGACAGAGCTCGGATCGAAGGCGAGAGGTTTGTAGAAAGCAATGGGGGTGAGGGTGGGGGCTGAAGGGGTGGAAGGAGAAAAGAAGAGAGAGAGAGAGAGAGAGAAAGGGTAGAGTAGAAGGGTAGTAGACGAGTTAGCGAACGAAGCAGGGAAGCACCAGCCACGGTCGATCCAGGAATCTTGGATAAACGGACAAACGAACCAAATAATTACGCTAATTAAAGTCGCCCAATTTGCGCTTTAGACAATTAAAGTGGCGAGGGTAAGGTGGTCTAACTCATTAGTAGGTACGCGCGCGAACTATCGCGTGTGTGTTACTCGTACATGCACACACCCATGCGGAGAATGCGTTTGTAAATGCGTTCATTCCGACGCGTTCGCGCGTCCCTATGCTTTTCTCTCTTTCTCTCTCTCTCTCTCTCTCTCGTTCTCTCTTTTCCTGTTACTCTCTTGTTAGCATCATCCCCCGTCGTCTGAAAACCGGAGGAAAAAGATAGAGAGAGAGTGAGAGAGAGAGAGAGAAATTATAACTTTGTGCCAGTCGTATTACGATGCGAGCCACTGAAAATTGAATGGCATGGACTCGACTCGACGTTTCTTGTTTTTATAATGTACAAAGCTTTCCTCCCGCCGTCTCTTACTTAAGTCAATAATCAGTTTATCTGACGTTTAACGAAGATACATTAAAAAAGCGTTAAAGAATTACGAAACGAGGAGGAGACGATGGAAAATGGGATCAAAAGAATACGATAATTATTGAAAATAATAGGAAAAATTATTAGAATTATCGGTGTTGGTGAGAGTCGGTTACAACACTTGTAGAATCGTTTCATGTCAAAGAGACTTTTTCAATAATTCAGATATTAAGAGAGAGAGAGAGGAAAAAAAAGTAACTTTATTGATCCCATTTTAGATTCGACTCGTTCTTAATCTATATTTTCAATCTTTTCAAAAATTTTAATATAGGAATCATTTAATGTTTTAAGTATTCGATGTGAATTAGTATGATGGTAAAATTAGATAATATATTATTAATATTTATAATAATATATATAGTCACGGATATAGACTGTGCCACGTCGTATCATAAAAAATGATTTTCTTCGACAATAACACTCGGTAAAGGAAATCGTATGCAAAAATATTCCTGTAATCTTTCCGCAAGTTGTTTTCTCCGCGGAGTTTCCGATTCACATCGGTGTGTTCTTTTCCGTTCTACCACAGTCGAAGGCAATGTAACAACTACGGGACAACTCGTGTAAATTTTGTCGTACAAATCGCTTTACTATTCCGTTTAATAAACCAAGTATTATAAAACGTTTTTTAATTCGAGATAAAATTGTTGGGAATATTCAATTCAAGGGAATGGAGGAACAATTTTCTTCCATATATTTTGTTTTAACTTTTACTTTTTCCTTTTTCTTTATAAAAAGAATTAAAAAAAAAAGACATTCTTTGATTAATTTTTAGTTTCGCATAAAAGTTTAATTTGTTGCATTTGGCAGGTGTAGTGATGGTGTTACTCGTATATATTACGGTATTTACACGGGAGTATCGCGCAATTGTCTTTAAGCCAGTCGAGTTTAATTTTCCGGATAATAACGATTAATTCGTACGGTGAGGCTTCCAGTTTTAATTAAAAAGCGACACAACGATCGTTCGTAGTCGTGGCGTAACGTATGACGACGACACGTTTCTTCGTTCTCTCTCTCTCTCCCCCTCACACACCCATCCTCTCTTTCTATCTTTCCCACCTCCCTCTTTCACGAAACAGAAATAGTCGACTGGCAAATTAAATTGAAATTGACTAGGTCCAGTAATGAGGTGGCCCGCAGGAACAGTTCAGTGTGCTGCTAAGATATTTTAGGTAGTGTGCGTTCTAGAAAATGAGTTCCGACTTAACAACAAATTGCTTCGGTGAGCTTTTTTCACTACCTTCCCGATCCCCACCCCACCCCACTCCACCCCACCTCACCCCTATGCGAACGAACAAGCGAGGAGTGCGTCCCTCCTCGTATCCATTTATCTTCGATCTTTTTTTCTTCCGTCTCCTCTCTTCTATCGTCCCGTTGTCGAGTTGCGACGGGTTCTAATAAAGCTAATCGATATAAAAAGCCGCATTTCCAATATCCATTTAATTCAGTCAATCAAAATTCCTATTAACTCGTGAGCGCAATTTGGCCGGATATATCGAACAACGCGCGCACATATTAGAAGTCAGCTGAGATATTGGGCCGGGCCCTTTCTAGCGATGGCTACGAACCGAACGAGAATTCGAACAACATTTTCTACAAATATATATATATATATATCGTCGAGTCGATCGGATTAATTATTATTGAACCTCGAAACGAAGTCGACTTGAAACTCGGACGTACCGAGAAATTGATTTTAATCGTTTCCTGTTCTCTCTCTCTCCCTCTCTCCCTCTCTCTCTCTCTCTCACTTTTTCGATTCTTTCTCACGAGATAACTCGCTCGTTCGGAGACCCACTTAATTCGAATTCGAGTCGTTGAAGGAAGAAAAAAGAAAAAAGGGAAAAGAAAAAAGAAAAGGAAGTAAAATGATTGTAGTTTTCAACGCTTCTCGTTTTACGTTACGTTACACGGTTCGAGGCCATCATAGCTTGGGGGCGCATCTTCGTTCGATTGGCCCCTTCTCCCCTTCTCCCCCCCGAATCTTCGACTCATTTTAATGTAATTAACGTTTTGATTGCATGCTTTGTTTCCTCGTCTAACCTCATCCCGCAGGCCCGTCACCTTGCCCTCCCCCCTATCCCTCCCTCTCTCCTCGACGTCAAGCCCACTACCCCTGAACCTACAACACCGAAGCAACCCTGCAGTAGGAGCATCGATCAGTCACGACTGCCACTACGAGTTCACGTGCGCGCGCGCGAGCGCGCACTCGTCGTTCCTTTCTTCGTACATTCTACACGTACACCCACACGTGTATAGAAACGAATACTATTACTATACTACTTTCTCCTCTTCCTTACACTCGAAAATTCTTCGACGTCCTGTTTATCTCTCTCTCTCTCTCTCTCTCTCTCTCTCTCTCTCTCTCTCTCTCTCTCTCTCTTTCGCTTCAACGAGAAACGTTTATCCACCGTCTTAAGGTAGTGTTTACTCGAGCACGAGTAGGTGAGGGAGCTTATACAGCTAGTTTTCTGTATGAGAAAAAGAGAGAGATAGAGAAAGAGGAAGGGAGGGAGAGACAGTCCAGGCAAAGAGCCAGTCTTTCTCACTCTCTGCCCTCCCTCCCCTTCTTTTCCTCCTCTTCCTCCTCCTCTTCCTCCTTCACTCTACCAGGAAAGAAACGGCTAATTTAAATGAACTAATTAAGTCGAATTCAGGTTTCTCTCTTTCTCTCTCTCTCTCTCTTTCTTTCTCGTTTTCTCTGATTTTCTATCTCGCTGCTGCAAATGAACGAGAAAGAGTGCGAGTGTGAGAGAGAGAGAGAGAGAATGGGAGAAAGATAGAAAAGGTTTTACGAAATCAGGCAATTATTGTCAGTATAGTCTGGGACATCTGCCATGCCAGGCGGTGGTCTCGCTGGGTTCGATTATACGCGGGAAGAGAAAAAGAAAAATTCGAACGAGAGTGGCTGGACCGACAGCGGCTTTTCGATCCTTCGATGGCTTCTCTCTTTGTGTGTGTGTGTGTGTAAAAGGTAAGAGAAGAAAGAAAGAGAGTGTAGGAGCATGTGTGCCCGGATCAAACGATGCCCTTTATGTTCCTACCTTACGGAAAGTCTAGTCTCTTTTTATTTTGTTTTTCTTTTCTATCTTAACCCCTAACCCTTACCCTCCTCTCCCTTTCCCCTACCCCTCCCCCACTCCCAACATCAGACCGCCTTGAGTACATAAATTGGTTCGAGAATTTTCCTTAAAAAATAACGTTTATGTTATAAAGGCTTATTCGTAACGTTTAATTATAATCATTTTGTTGTTGTTGTTGTCGTTGTTGTTTACGATACTATTAATAATTATTTCTCGATAGAAAACTATAACTATCTTATGTATATTCGTCGATCATCGGAATAATTATACGATTAAATGTTAAGTTTCTTCTAGAAATGATTGATATCCCTGAGGCAAATTTAATACTTAAATACCTGTATCCTGTATCTAATTAATTCAACCGTACCACTATGGTAGTAGTAAAAGTCTGACAGACACGTACAGACCTCGCCGTACCTTACTGAATTTTTGACATTGATCGAGTATAATAGGATTAACGAAAAAAAATCAAGATCATTATCTATGATAATAACAAGATGATCCTATTTTTTTGTTGTTGTTGGTCTCTCTTGAAAAATATTATAAGTATCTATATTTTTCTATAAAATAACTCTTATTATCGTCATGATTTTATTCTCAATAAAAAATGTATGGTAAATTCTTCTTCTTATTCGTAGAAGAAAAACTATCGCCAATGTCTTTCGTTTCTTTTTCTTTTTTCTATTGTACAATTTGTTAGAAAAATTGTCGATAATACCGAAAGTCACGAAATAGATGGATGGGCATGGTATGGGGGTTTAGGGATAGATCAAGGGGATGGGGATCATGGGGCTGGGGGTGAGGAGGGGGGAAAAGTCCGTAAAGATAATCGATTCGTAAACGAGACACTCGTGCACGGTGGTTCTTTCTGTATTCCCTGAGTTATTAATAAGATGTTTAAATATTAAACCAAATGGTGCCTTTATAATAGCGCGGGGGTTATTACCCTGATACATTGATATAATATCTATGTATATGTATATATATATCTATAAGGCACGTTCTCGCGAGCGTGAACGTTGGGTATACGTAGTACACACGGTAGCCGGCCGTTCTCCTCCTACAAGAGAATGTATAATTCGAGATATCGACCGGCAGTCAGCCATTTCGACATTCTCGCGTTTTCGTTTCGTCCCTCGTTTCTACGTAAATTAGAAAAGACTTTTTTTTTCTCTCTCTCTTTCTTTCTTTTTTCTTTTTCTTTTTCTTTTTCTTTTTTTCCTCACTTATTTCAGCTCGCTACGAAATGATAATCAACTAGCGCGACGTGTATTATTATACAGGGCGGGGGAGGGGCTGGAGAAGGAAGAATTAAGTTTTAAGTTAGAAACTATTGGAAATAGAGGAAGAACGAGATACGAAATATGAAGAAAAAGGAAAGATGGAAATAGCGATGAAAATCTTGGAACTCAATTTTCATTCAGACGGTAACAATCATCGTACGTGGGTAATCATCATAATTATACGAACTTCTTCGAGTAATGTTAATTTCTTTGACTTCATTCGAGCGTGAACGACCGGTGTGAGTAAATAAAAAAAAAGAAATTACAAAGATACGGTTTTCTCGATCTCGCTCATTCGCATTTTTCAATTCTCGATCATGCTTGGTACATTTTCCAAAGGCTCTCTCTCTATCTTGGCCGCGCGCACGCGTCCCCGGCTCGAACACAGGGCGAAAATTGTTGAATTAAATTACTCGCGAAATTTGAAATTGGATGTTTCAGGTTGCCACGCATAAAAATTTCGCTAGCGCAAAATCAAACGAGCGAGCACGCGCGAGAGTTGTTCGGGTTAACGATAAATTTCCGTTGGCATCCGTATTCAAAGCCCTCTCTCTCCCTCTCTTTCTCTCTCACTCTTTCTCTTTCCATTAATATATTAAATTATTCGAGAATTTTCAATTTGGGTACGTTTCGTTTTACGCGCTTTTATTTCGCAAGATATTTTGTACAGCAAGATTAAGCCCGGTTGGTTAATGTCCGAAATACTTTTGCGCGTTTAGGCTCCTCTCTTTAAACGGAGACACGAATCCTATGTATATATATATATATATATATTTCTTTTACGTTGATACGATTTTAAAATACCATTGGAGGTAATTTTTTAAATATGTTCGTAAACTTATTTAATAAAAAGAAGAAACAACAGAAAAAAACTAAATGGATTGATTAAAAAAACTTTCTCTTAGTCGCGCGAGATCGTACGACGCGTGTGAATATTAATTAAAAAAAAATCAATAAATAAATTTATTTTTTTTTATATTGAGTTTATATTACATTAGAAAACAATGTAAACAATTGATCAAAGTTGTTTTGATCCAATTGTTTTACTTTGACTGCTTAAAAAAGTTTATCCTTATCCGTGGCAATCTAGATCGTAGTATTCGACGGGACATGTCGAGAAAGTAGAAGGGTGACTAAAAGGGTGGACAGTTGAGGGACAAGAACAAAGCGTCGATAAGTCAGCCGAGACATAATCCATTTCGTGCGATAGCAGATTAAAAGTTACTTGTTTAGTAATCTTATTAAAGTCCGTTCTATCAGAAGAATAGTACAATAAAGTATATCTGAATCACAGAGTACTACCAATACGTAATAATAAATGAGTTTGTTTTACCGTATATATTATGATGTTACTCGCAAATATTTTGATGAAAGTTTAAGGAGGGAAATTGTATTGTTCGAAATGAAATAAGAACTTCAAAGTAAATATTAGAATGAATCCTATAAAGTGTTCGATATACTTTATCGTATCGTAACTTGATTCAATTAATTAAATTTAACGCTAATGAGAACGTTGCGATTAGATCTTAAAAAAGAAAAAGTAAAAATAAAGAAAGTGGATGATAAGGAAACAGAAAGGAAACAAAGTAAATGAAGGAAGGAAGGAAGGAAGGAAGAAAGGAAGGGAAAGTGGGTTGTAAGGTAGGTGTAAGTGGGTGGGTAGGTAGAACATGAGCAACAAAAGTTTCGAAACGGTACGGTAATAACAATAATAACTTTTGTAACTCCGCCGACACGTAGAGACGCTTACGCACGAGCGTGAGCTAGCCAGCTAGCTAGCTAGCAAGCGTGGGTTTTCCTACGGGTAAGGGTCGAGGTAGGATAGGGCAAGGAGAAGGTTGAGGGAGACCCTGGGCTTCGGAAGAGCGAGAGAACTCGGCCGCGTAAATTGAACGTCCAACTTGTATTTATATGATAATAAGCGCGTTTAAATATACCCGGTGTATCTAAACTCACTACTTAAATACCGGACGATTATATCCGACATGGGTTTTCTCTCTCTCACTCTCTCTTTCTCTCTTTTTCTCTCCTCTCTCTTCTTCAACCCCGGTTCTACAGCTACTTTATTCACGAGAATACATATATACGAGTATACACCTCTATATAGATTATATATATATAATATGCATATTTAATATTATCCGGTAGCTCTGTATTTACGCGCGTATACCGAGACTACGAGTTTTCACAAGTTTAAACCTACATTATGACCACGGATCGAAAGTATTTCTCCGTTTTCCTCGCAGTTTTAGTTCTTCTTTCTCTCTCTCTCTCTCTCTCTCTTTCTCTTTAACTAAGCCATCTCCACATTTTTTTCAAGACGTTGTTCTTCCCCCGGTGATCGGATAATATTAATTAATCCGATACAAGGAAGAAGAATGTTGAAAAGTACGAGGAGTAAGTAACGGAAGAAATAAAACGAAATTCTAATAACTACGTTTAATAAAACTTCACTTATCGAATAATTATTTCTACGAGAATAAAAAAGAAACAAAAAATATATTACACGCAAAAAATACGCGATACGAAGAATAAAGAAAATATTCTGACTTAACGAATCATCCTAACTAACGATCAAAATTACAATAATAATTGATGAATCCGACGACGTGTCTGAACGTGGGGATTCTCCTGATTTCATCAGAGCTCGATTAAACGAATACATTCAGCGAGTGTGCGTTAAGGGAGTAGGAATAGGAGGAGAAATGGGGAGGGAGGAGGAGGCGGAGGTGGAGGAGGAAGGAACGGGTTGCCCGGGTTGTCGTTGCAAGCGAGTGAAAGGGGATGGAAAATGCGAAAACGCGGAAGCTGCGAAACAGGATGGTTGGGTGGCCGGTTGGAAAGAAGGAGTGTGATGGTTAGAGAAGGACGAGGAGAATGAGATGGGGTAGAGCTGATGGGGGGGTGGGTGGGTGTTGAAAAGAGAGAGAGAGAGAGAGGTGGTAGTAGGTGGCATAGGAGGTTGGTTATAATTTTAATGACGGCGTGTCCGCGCGCAGACTATTAAGAATACGCGTCGCTAGAAACTTTTAACGAGACGGTGCCTCCTCCTCCTCTCTTCTCGTACAAACTCCGTCGTCGTGCAGCAGCCGGAGGATGCCTGCCAGTTGAAGGTGCTGGAGAGAGAGAGAGAGAGACAGAGAGAGAGAGAGAGGGAAAAGTAGAGGGAAGAGGTAGAGGGTGGATTCTGCGGCTGGTGTGGCAATGCCAGGAGGATGAGAAACGATGGGCGAAGAAGAAGAAGACGACGAAGACGACGAAGACGACGAAGACGACGAAGACGACGAAGACGACGAAGAAGAAGTAAAAGAAGAAGAAGAAGAAGCAGGGGGATGACGGGCGGAAGGGTGGGGGGTAGTAGGCGACTCGGCATTATGTATTTTATAATGATCTCACAACAAAATTGCAATTTGCAGCGGCCGATGTCGCGCCCTCCGCACGCTCGTTTTCTTTTGCCTGCTGGCAGGTAGGTAGGTAGGAGTAGTACCACCCTCTCTCCTCCTGCCTCCTACCACTTGCCCACCTTTCCCTCTTTTCCCCTTCCAGCATCTCCTCCTCGACATCCTACCTCTCTCTTCGTGCACACTCCACTGGCGTTTTCCTACGAACCTTCGCTTACGTCTGATTCAAAGGACGTTTCTCTACTCTTTCTTTCACGATCTTCTGTTTTCTACGTATGCGTGTATCTCACCCCCCCTTCTCCTCTCTTTCTATCTCTTTCTCTCTTGCTCTTTAACTGTGCCTAGTATCACACCCTTTTAACCTTTTCTTTTTTTTTTTTTTTTTTATCGCAGCCTATGCCTTTAACGCAACACGTTTCTCGCTCGACACTTTCTGGTTACGAATTTTACACCTTCTCTTTCTCTCGCGTCCTCACTTTTTCTCTCTCTCTCTCTCTTGCACTTTTTGTTGATCTTTTTTTTCTTTTCTTTTCTTTTCTTTTCTTCTTTCGTTCGTTCGTTCGTTCGTTCGTTCTTTCGTTCTTTCGTTCGTTCGTTCGTATGTACGTTCGTTTTTGCTTTCCTTCCGGGATCGTTATACTACTCGTTTAAACTCAGCATTGTTCGCAAAATTTTCTCGAATCGAAAATGTAGGAACAATGTAGGGAAATATATCGATAATAACGTGAATTTTGTGATCGGGTTATTTGATTGTAAAGATATACATATTGTAAAATTGGTTAATTGTCTCTATAAAATATTTGATGATCGCACTGTTTTCATATCAACAGATTTTGTTAGGTTGTGTTGCGAAAATGACACACAGAGAGTGCAGATAAAATAAATCAACAGATAGAATACAGTTCGCAGATATTGTTTCCCCAGTTTATACCCTCCTTCGCACACATCCACGTTCACACACGAACGAGCGTATACATTTACACGTATTAATGGAAAAGCTTTGGAAATTTATTAAAACTTTTCAAACATCAAAGTTCATCTCTCCATTATTATAATCATTAAATGTTTAAGTTTTTACACATAATGATAATGATATATTATTCAATATAAACTGGTTTGTTTGATAATGAAAGAAAGAAAGAATTGATTAATTGACAAGAATTCTTAAAAAAAAACATTCCCCGAACATTTCATTAAAATCTTTAGCCATTGCGAGATCTCGCGAGTCTTCCTAAATCGATATCTCACGACACTTTGTGCTGCAAGTCGGTCAAAGGTCGAGTACGCGTCACGCCAGCCACAACCTGTTTTTCCTTTTCCATCTCTTTTATCCTCGGCTTGCTTGGCACGCGACTATCGATGCGACAGAAGGAGCCGTTTATTCCGCATTAATCTCACGAACTAGGAAAACTAAACAACTAATTCTATGTATTAACGATCTTGACAATATTGATTTTACGAGGCTCGTATATACACTTATGTTATAGAAATAATAGGTTTAAACCTAAACCGTTGATTATTTCTATTTTAACAAATTTAAATATATTTATTTATTTTCAAAAAACAAAAAGGATACTTTGCATGAGATAAACATTAAAGGTTTGAAAATGTAATCGCATCGAAAACATAAATCAAATGATTACCAATGCAAATCGCACGCTCGCGCGCTTGCTTATTTGTGTGTGTGTGTTGTTGGTAGAGAGGAAGAAATAAAGAATTCAAAAAAAGAAAAAGGACGAAAAAGAAGGAAGAGAGAGAGAGAGAAGGACAGAAAGATAGATACTATCGTTATTACTGGTGATGGTCAGCAGAAGAGAAATCGTAAAAATCTGCTGGCATGCCACGTCCTCGAAAATTGATTCCTGCGACGAGGTACACCAATGATTGGCTCTCCTCTTCCCTCTTCCCACGTTTCACCCTTGTTCAACCTTTTCTTCGGTCTTCCTCTTTCGCGAGGCAATTATCCTTAATTCGGTTTCGTGCAACTCCCCCCCTACCCTCCCTACAGCACCCTTCTTCATTGGCCTTCTACCCTGTCCTGTCCTCTCTCTCTCTCTTTCTCCTTCTAATTTCTTTTTTTTCTTTTTCTTTATTTCTTTTTTCCTTTTCTTTCTGTCTTTCGTGAACGTTAACGAAAACGACGCGACACGAGGCGACGTATCGCCGTGCACGAAAAGAAATGTCGTTCAATCTACATAATCATTAACAGAAAGGAAATTTATTTAACCCTGCGGGCCCTGGCAGAGGAGGAGGAGGAGAAGGAGGAGGAGAAGGAGGAGGAAGAGGAGGCCCTCGTTATTTCCTTCGAGCTAATTTGAATACATTTGCCTCGAGGCCGCTAAATTAAAATCCAATTTCGGCATAATTTCGTGCTATTAAGTGCGATCGGACCTCTTCTTCTCCTTCTCCTTTCTCTCTCCTCTTTGGCTTGCCACCACAACCGCCGGTTTTTGGAACATGCTCATTCTCTCTCTCTCTCTCTATCTATCCTTTCTCTCTTTTGCCTTCGTTCGCTTTCACTTTGCTTCGTGAAAATATTTTCGAGGAAGAACCGTGTCTATTAATTTCGGTTCCGCACTCTTGTTCGATCGTTGGTTCCTTTTTCATGCTCCCCCCTCCCCCTTCTCCCCCCCTATCCTATACACATACACTCTTTCTCTGTCTTTCCTATTCCTTTTTTACTATCCACAAAGTATTCATTTATATGGAATTATTCCGATCGCCGCGAGTAGAACGAGATGATCTAACCGATGTCCGCTGTTGTTCTTCCAGAAACCCCCCCCCACCCTTTTTTTTTTATTTTTCTTCATGCGGCTTTGCTTTCGAATTATTACTCGCCTCCCGTTATATTCCTTTATCCTTTTTTTTTCTTTTTTCTTTTTTTTTCTTTTCCTTTTTCGTTTCCTTCTCCTTCTATTACTCGAAGGTCCTATTCGGAAGCAGTTTCAGAAAATCGATAGCCTTGTCCCCGATAGCGGCGCCGAAATTGAGTTCCCCCGATTCAACAGAGATAAGAAGTTGTCCTCCTTTTTGCCAATAAAAATTTACTGATGGAGATGTTCGTTCGATGAAGTGAGATAAAGAATTGATGGCCGTCGTAAATTCAATTTTAAAATGGATATGGTTGGAATGAATTGAGCAGAAAAGAAAAGAAAATGAAAAAAAAAAAGAAAAAAAGAGAATAAATAAAAAAGGATTGCGTAATTTTGAAAATTAATGTTCTATTAGCGGTACGAAACAAAATTAATTTTGAGGATTATAATATATAGTAGAAAAATATATATTCATTTATTCAATTTGGAAAGGATCAAAAATGATGAAACGGATCTCGAATAAGTTTATGATGTATTATTTAAAATTTGGTAATCCTCTGAGTTATTATACATCGAATGAAAGTGTCCTCAATTTAGGTGAAAATTGAGAATTGAAAATAGGTATTTTGTAGAGACGGTTTATACGATAACGAATAGAAAGGGCTATATAATTTCTTGTGCAACGGCACGCGTGATACGTGGAATAACGGAGGCTTCTCGACGAGGCATTAAATAATCGTCCTATTAGGGTTCGGGGAACTCCTCGAAGTCTTTAAGGGGCAATCTGCATGTTAAGAGGCCGTTAATGCCTTTTCACCTAGTCGTGTACGCTGCCCAGCAGTTCTTCGTTCAATTCTCTGTTTCTTTCCATCCTCAATCTCGTCCAAACGTGTCCTCTTTTTCTCATATTCTACCTTTCCTACCTTTCCTTCGCTTCCACGCACTCTTTGCTTTACAATTACACAGCAGACACTCGAGTTTTTCTTTTTTTTCTTCTCTTTACATTTTATTCTATCTCAAGTGTCTACTACTAGTTTATTACGATTTATAATTTTTCCACAAATTTTTATTATCATTATTATTGTAATCATAGTGTCGTAGAATTTACATTCGATTATCCATCCCCCGTTATGATATTCGTTCGGATCAAATTAAAGCATCAAAATGTTAACAACGTATTTATCTAATTTCTTTTCGTTAATCGTATTTCTTAGCGAGACGAAATATATAATAGTCGTCGTCGTCGACGTCGTCGTTCGTTCGTCGTCTTCTTCTTCTATCGGTAAAGCAAGGGCAAATTTAATAGGGAACAACTTTCAATACAAAAAGTACTCGATTCCAATATAATCGATGAGCTGCAAATTCGGAGGTGGGCTCTCTACAAAACGAGACACTTCGCAACCACCTGTGGCGTGACGCTTTCGAGACGAGTCTTCTGTGCCTTGCGAGAGGCCACTACTTTCATATAAAACGAGCGGTATATACATAGACAACCAAATAGAAAGAGAGAGAGGAAGAGTTAGGGTAAAGGTTTATCGAATTTGTCAAAACGCAGTTCGCGACTTTTGCGGTTTACTGATTTATTGGATCATCGATCAGGAACCAAACAGACTCTACTAACCCGTTGCACTTCCTCCTACCTACGGTACTGCGGTTTTCGATTTATTTGATTTTAGTTTGAGGAAGAGGAGAGGGGAAATAAAAGGACAGCAGTCAGGGGTTATGCAAAATACATGGATATATATATATATATATCATATATATATATCAATATATATATACACACACACACATATATCCTTTTTCTATTCTACATATCCTGTTTGCAGTAGTAAAATAAAATCGTTTTATTTTTCCGAAATATTCATATTCGTCAAGAATGCAAACTCAGCTGCAATACTTTCTTCCTTCCTTCCTAGTTTACTTTCTTTCTCTCTCTCTTTCATCGCTAAAGTTAGGAACATCCATCAAGCACTAACCACAAAAGAGCAATCTCAGAGGTACGACGACGTATCCTGGATATATCTTGCTTCTTCTTTCCTCGCCCACCCCCTCAGCTAGCCCGCTCTTCTCTCCCCTCCCCTCCCCTCCTCATCCACCTCTCTTTTTCTTTTTCTCTTCGTTTATTCTACCAACAGAGTCACAATTTTCGCTCGATGGAAATCCAATTAAGAGCTATCGGTGATACACTTTCTAGAAAAAACGAACGAAACGAATGATAGAAACGCAACACTATTCTGCTATCGGATTAAATCTCGTTGCATGAAAACAGTTTTTTTTTTTCGTTTTCTTTTTCTTTTCCTTTTTTTCAGTTTCAAGTTAATCACAACTAGTTGGTGGATTCAATTTATGAAAAAAAAAAAAGAAAAGAGCAACTACGATTAATAATCAATCGTAATTAAATCCAACGAAATATTAAATTTTCATCGGTTTAATATTCATTAGAAGTTTCGGTATTATTTCACTCCTACCTCGTTACTTCATTTCCTTTTTTTGTTTCTTTTTTTTTTTTTTTTTTTTTAAAAGATGGAAACGATTATTATGCTGATTTTTCAACACGAATGCTTCTTCCCTCATTAATTCCGTTTAAACGATAGCACGATAAAAAGTATCCTATGTCCCTTTTGTTTTCTCCTCGTCGTAAGAAGAAAAAGAAGAAGAAGAAGAAGAAGAAAAAGTAGTAGTAAAAGTAAAAGAAAAAAAGAAAAGAAAAGGAAAAACAAAAACAAAAAAGGAAGAAAGAAAGAATGAAAGAAGAAGAAAAAAAGGATTGACAAAGTGGGACGAGGCAGAGGAAGTCGAGCAATGCAAACATAATTTATTGGAAATATTGTGTATCCGCTCGTGTCCCTCCTATTTTCCTCCACTCCATCAAAGCCCCGCATTGCATCTCTCTCTCTCTCTCACTCTCTCATTCTCTTTTTCTTTTACAACGCATGCGCATTTGACGTTGCCTCTACGTTGCACCTTTAGTCTTCTCTCTCTTTCTCTCTCTAACACACAAGGTTGGAACACAGATGCGTCTTGTTTCATCCCTGGCAATTGCTTATTAAATTCCTGGGGGTTGGGGGGACAGTAGCTTTGTCTCACTCACTCTCACTCTCTTACTCACTCTCTATTTTTCTCTCACTTACTCTAACTCACTCTCTTTTCTCACTAAAGCTTCTAGTATATAACGAGAGTTTGTAGAAAAGGGGTGGCTGGGGAAAGAGAAGGAGGAGGAGGGGGGAGAAGAAGGAAAGGGAAACGACAGGGAGAATTGTTTTCCCGTTACCATGAAAATATGCCAGGCACGGATCTTGCTACGTAATTGGATTATTAATTAGATTGTTAATGAGACAGATTTTGCATCACTCGGGGAACATGCGAACGGGTATATGAACGGGCGAGTGACTCTTCCTTAATCAGTTCATGATCCTGCGTTATCCTGCGCCACCCGACCTACAAGACCCTTTCGCTCTATCGACGCTCTCTGAATTAATTAATTAATTAATTAATTAATTTCTTTCTCAAGACGACAATGGGTCCTCGCAACCCAGATTACTCGCCTCGTGCGCGAATACCCCAACTACGTTTTTCCTTTATATTTATGAAATAAAGAACAACAAATGAATTATATTCTTTCGGTGGTTTGATTAATAAGGTGGGTACGGGTGGGAGTGGGGGGTGAACATTTAGTTATCTCTAATTTGAAAACGATGATACACGACGATGGATTTTATGGATAGAAAAAGAAAAAGAAAAAGTAATATAAAGCTTTTCTTCCCGCGTAAGATGGAAACGTGAAGATCGATAAACCACACACACGTATACACACACAAACGCATACTGACGTGGGTGGAGAGTGAGAGAAAAGGAAAGAGGGGGCTGGGAGGTGGTGGTGGGGTTGGGACGAAACGGGGACTGCTTTTAAGGGAATTAAATTTAAAGATTAAAAAGGTCGTAGGGGGGGTATTGGTATAGCGGTGGCAATTTTTAAAACCACTTCGTTTACTATTTTTCTTCTATCTCTGACAATGGTATTCGAAACAAACACAACGGTAACAATATTTTCGATTGGCCCAATCTTGACAAGATTTTCAAAAGGGGGGGGCAAAAAAACAATAAAAAGAAAACAAAATGAGAAAACGATGGAAAGGGAAGAAAAAAAAAAGAAAAGAATGACAGAGAGAACGAGATGAGGGAAAACCGGGGGATGGGATAGGATAGAATGGGAAGAGAGGGGCGGGGGGAGGGGAGGGAAGGGAAGTCTACTAGAATACAAGGTGCTCCGTTTTTGTGGCTAATCGAACGAGGTATAGAACCAGGAGGAGGACTGGTATTTGTACTTGTATGTAGTATGGCGGATAATGAAACGCACGTACATGCATGCCCGCCCCGTAGTTGCATGCAGAAGCTTCTAATTAAGTACGAAACAGCATGGTACGAGCTATGCGCGGTGCACTGAAAGCGACTCCTGGTGGGAGAGAGGTAGCAGGTAGATGGTTAAAGGTGGAAAAGGTAAAAGTAGGTAGGGTTTGACTCGGATGTAAATCTTTGATTTATCGACGCCATGATAGATTCCGAGTTCTTTTCCCGTATCCCCCTTCCCCCCTTCCTCCTTCTTCTTCCACCCCACCACCCTTGTCTTTCTATCAGACGAAATCAAATTACCCAATTAATCCACAGCGGGCTCGGTTATAGTTCGAACTCTACGGCTCACTTTGTTTGTTTTTCCACTTCCTCTTTATCCCCCCCCCTCCGTGCCCCTATCATCCGCCTTCTCTCTCTCTTTTTACGCTCCACGGGATAGAAATAACAATCCGAATGGAATTGTTTGATTTCGTTTCCAACGGGGGGGAGGGAGTGGGTGGGGGCTGGTGGCGGGGCCAAAATTAAAGATATTAATTTATTATTTTGCTTAATGTAATCCATTCCGCGCTCAATACTTTTATAATAAACAATAACACAGAGAGAGAGAGATAGAGAGAATTGTCTGTTTGATAATTATTTATTAATTAATTGTTTCAAAATTGACTTGACCGGAATGAAATATTGAAAGAGAGTCGCATTTAATGACGACGGCTCCGGTATAATTTATTTAATGCACATTCCACTTATCATTGTCGATCCTTATTACACGTTGTCATGAAATAAAGGAGTAATAAAAAAAAAAGAAATAATATAATATCGAATAAGAGATCTAAAGTTTGTTTTGTTCGATTAAAACAGAAGATTGTTTCGTTTAAACCAAATTGTGATGTACACTTTCCAACATTCTCAATGATCTCGCATTTATTTTCTTCGATTTAACGAAATCGGATGGATGGATGGATGGATGGATGGATGGTTGGATGAATAGATGGATGGAGGGTTAGAGGAAGGAGGAAACAGCATAAACACCAGTCTAGAAAACGGAGCTGGAGTGAGGAAGGGGGGGGATTCGATCGATGTCGTATTAGCGTGATGCATTTCGCGCGATACTCGTGCGTGATACTCTATATATCGCGGCTTTTACAAATTTATAACTTTCTCCTATATAGCTGGGGTAGCTCGTTTCCCCATAATAACAGTACCTATCTGTGTAATATACCTAACGTATATTATAAGGTAAAATAGATTTCGTAGATTAGTCATTTGTTAGTGAATTTTAGTTCAACTAAACTAACTGTTGAAATTCTCTCAGGTAAAATTTGTCACTAGTTGTCGTAGTGAAAAACGGAGAAATGGAAGTAAACTAGACGTGGAACGAATTCCGAATCAGTAGAGGAAGGAAGGAAGAAGGAAGGAAGGAAGGAAACTAGTCGACTGAGATGAAGATGAAGAAGAAGAAGAAGAAGAAGTGGGGGTAAGAAGGGAGAAGGACGTAGGACCAGAGAAGGGATCTCGTTAGCTGAGGAATCTTTGAGGGAGTCCGCGAGATGTGGAAATTGTCTGGAATATTCAGACATTAATCACAGTGAATGCCTCTTTGATTTGCTAATTTATTACATAATTCATACGCGCGTTCTCTCGCGACGACGTGTCTTAGGTCTCCGATCTTCCGAGTATAGTTACAAATTAGAAATTCGTAGCTTGCCGTAGATATTTGCAACATCTTTGATAGACGACGATTAATTAAGCGAGGTTAAGTAAGTATACGTCTTAGTACTCTTCATCTAACCTTAGACCTTTTCTATCGTTTAATGAATTTATACGCGAGTTTCTTGAATCGTATAGCGAATATTATAATATATTGTCAAGTTTTTAACCCGTTGACTTCGTTTAAGCGAAGTAAAAAAAAAAAAAAGAAAAGAAAACAACAAAAAAACAAAATAATAGTTAAACGTAGTAATTTATAATTTGCAAGAGAAAAAAACATACTTTATATATACCCATATAGCTTATCTTTAATTATACGAATATCTATAGGCTTCTGAAACTCGTATATATTCATTCTTGACAGCTCGATATGTACACACAGGTTTAAATCAGTATCCATTTTATCGATAAACAAATTCAATTGAAAAGACGTTAATTGCTTATCATTAAGGAAAGATTGTTCGCCGTTTGTCGAAGCAAAACGGGAATAATTTTCTCTAACCAAAGGCTAATCTATTTTGGCACTTTACGAAGCAACCATCTCTCGATGATGTTCGGCATCTCTCTCTCTCTCTCTCTCTCTCTCTCTCAAAGATACGACGACGACGACGACGACTGGGTATTGAGGGTAACCACAGCGGTTGTACAAGCCGCTCTTTCTGTGCCTGCAGCTCCGGTGGTTTGTCATTCAAAGCACGTCGTCATAATTTGATATATTAGCTACACATAAGCGACGGCTGATCGTGGTTATTAGGTTGGGTACACGGTACAACCACCACCAACCAACCAGTCGAACCCCCCCATTGGTACACGACCCCTGACCCGCGCGTTCGCCAACAACCTCGCTAACCAACCAACCAGCCAACCAACTTCACCTTCCTTTATCTTCATCCCTTTACTTTTACTCTTCCTATTTCTCTTTTAACCTCTTTCCCTTTTCCCAATCGCATTCTAAGTAACGGTGATACCACGTTCTCTTCTCTTCTCTTCTCTTCTTTACTCTTCTCTTCTTTACTCTTAACCTATACCAATTCACAATGCAGGAAAAGAAGAACTAGTTGTTATGCCGCTAGCATTCGCGAAATACGATTAATATTGTAGTCCTGAGCATTCGTGAATTCTAACGTGAATGGTAAGCAACCTTGCATAGCCCTTTACTTTTTTTTCTTCTTCCTTCTTTTTTTCTTTTTCTTTTTCTTTTTCTTTCCCCTTCCAACTTCAGCAACGTCAAGAATTTTAAAGGGACATCAAGGTTTTAACATTTAACCGATCGATAGCGATCCTAATTATCGTACGCTTGCTATTATTTTTTCTTTCTTTCTTTCTTTCTTTCTTTTACCTCTCGAAATTTTGTCTATTTTCAAATACAACGAAATTTCTCCTCGGTGGTACCAAAACTAAATTCGAATGCTAAACGTTAGTTTGAATAAATTTGTTGGTATAATCAATTAACACAATAGCGGTATCAAACGTTTCACCCCCCGGGGAGTCTAGACAGCCTATAGCGGGGCGCGGGGAGGGGGGTGGGTCGGGGGGAAGTGTTAAGTGATAGACGTCTCGTTTCGTTTCGTTTCGTTTCGTTTCGTTTCGTCTCGTTCTCGTCTCCTTTAGCAAACTCTCCATAGCGGACGATAAAGTTTGTTTTCTTCATTTCCAGCCGGTCCGTTTGAAAAAATATTAACGTTTTCCTCCCTCTCGACCACTCGTCGTTTGTCCGTGTAAAAAGGATTAAAATTCATGGACACGCTCTGCCGCGTTTAGTATCGGAGAGTTGGGGTTGGAGGGAAGGGGGTAGAGAGAGAGAGGAAAAGTGAGAGAGAATGAGCGAAAAAAAAGAAAAAAAAAGAAAAAAAAAAGAAAAAGGGGAAATGGTGGAAAACAGAATACGCTCTTGGGTGTCTACTTTCTTTTCGTTATTGAGCCTCCAATTTAAACTCATTCTCGCGTTATAATTTCGTTTATCCCATTTACGGGTGTGTATATCGATTTAAGAAATGATAATTTGATTATAAAAAAAGAAACAAATAATTGTGGAGATAAAAATTGGATTATTATCGAAGCATCGGCGGGGTATGTAAGATTAAAAGTGATAATAAATAGGATCTGTTTAGAAGAAAACAAACGTTTCCCACTTCGTAACAGTTTCGCGGCAGAGTGCTGCCAGAAGATGAAAATAATCGACCGACCTCCCTCCCTCCCACGTAACGAATTAAAGTTATTTTCGATACGAGGAAGAAGATACGCGTTGGAAGAAAACTGGAACGGCATCAAACGAAACCCACGTATCATTCGAAAAGCAGAGATTTGTCAAAGCACAAAAGATTTAATTTGTCTCTGGATTAAGTCGTCGCTTGGTTATTCCTCGCGCGTTATTATAATTGGTCGAATTATGGTTACCACGTTCAGATATATTGACGATTATTTGCGGCACGCGTATCAACCAACCCCCGTCCTCCCCGATCCTCCTATTCACCGTAATTTTTCGAATTTTCCTAAAAACACAAAAACACAAAGAAAAAGGATAAAACGTAAATGTATCACGAAATGAATTAATTTGTTGAATTTCTACCCTTTTCAATAATCTCTTAACTCGTCCTAAGAAAAATGATCAAAACGTGAAATCTATCGTAGAAGTTTAATATCACACTATTTCCTTTTTGTTTTTTAATCGAACCATTTATTACGAACAATCGTTATCGATCTCAAAGTACTTTCATAACGTGACCTATAATCTTTGACAACGGTGTCGTCGCAGGAATAAGCAATGTTCATTATTATTAGAATCAAGAAGATTAACAAAAAGAAGTAGTGGGGATTGCTTCAAGCGGAGAGTGAATATTTTTTTCATCTCCTCTTTCAATCCCATCTTCCTTTCTCTCCTCCTCCCACTCTCCCTCTCCCTCTCTCTCTCTCTCTCTTTATCGCTCATTCCGTTTCACTCGCACCACCTAGCAGTTCCACTTTTAACGACGAGGCCAATTTTCTCTTCTACCGAGGCGCCTTCGATAAATGCAACCGGTCACGAGTGTTTTTCAATTAGCCCTCGACAAAGGAAACCGAACGCGAATACTAATTGCGACAAAGCGAAAAGCAAAGGAAAGCCCTGGAATAATTGGACGTAGCGATGTCGATTGCAGGACGTTATCTTCTATCCTCGATTTTCTATCTCTTTTTTTTCGTCTGTTTTCCTTCTGTTTCTACCCTCATCTCGCCTACCACCACCACTCCTCCTATTCCTTCATTCTCTATTTATCTATCTATCTATTTTTCTATCTATCTATCTATTTATCAGTCTACCTCTGTTGGTCTTTCGCTTTCATTGTTTCTCAGCGATTAAACGCACGTGGAATATGGATATTGCCGTTATCTAGAACCCAACGACTACTCCTTTTCCACCCCCATCGTATCGTGTACCAGTACCAACCAACCCTCTCCGTGTCAAAGGACTTCGAAGAACGCCGGGACAAATACGTTTCGAGGCATGACGATCGCGCCATTTATTATTCACCGACTCGAAAGGGTCCGCCCTCCTCTCGCGTGTATCTATGCCCTCTCTTCTTCACCCCCTCCGTACTTTCCGAACCACCACTACCACCCCCCACCCCTCCCCCTGGCACCTTCTCTTTCTATCTATCTATCTATGTGCGTGTACTTCGATCGTGGCAGGTAAACGTCCCCAACAACCCACCTAACGTTATACGTGCTGCGGACTTTACTTTAACGATTAGGTTCTCATTTTTTTCTCTCTCTTTCTCTTTCATTTCTTCCTTTTTTTATTCTATGTACGAGGTGGGTGTAGGGATAAAGGGCTGGTAGAAGTATACGGTACGAATCGTGTCTACTTTTAGGGTATATCTACGAGCGAACGAATGAATTAATAACAAATTTTGATTATTTTACGTAAGATAGTCGTCTCAGTAAATACTATTATATAGATTTAGGTTAAATTTTCACGATGAGAGATAAGAAAGTAAAGTATTAATTATTTACCGTTCGATCATGATCAAATCAACGCTCTCTCTATCAAAAGGGGTTTAAGAAAATCTTATTTTAAAAAAGAACAAAACTTTTTCTTTCTTTTTTTTTCTTTCTCTCTCTCTCTCTCGTAACTTTGGTAGAAATAGGAAAGTTGTTTTTTCTACTCCCCCACGATATTAAAGCAATTTTGAAGAATTCAGACAGGCGAAACGATCGATCGAAGAGCCGGCCCTCTCTTTGTCGAGGGTGGACGCTTTTCGAATCTATGAGGGAATACACATTTGTAAACGTTCAACATTGCGCTTCATTGTAACGATACTCTGGCTAACATTACACAAGTGGAAATGCTTAAACGATTGGGTTGCTCTTGATAGAACGAAATAACGAGTGGAAAATGTAATTTTCGACAGGTAACTTGATAACTCACTCACTCTCTCATTCTCTCATTCTCTCACTCTCACTCTCTCATTCTCTCACTCTCACTCTCTCATTCTATCTCTCTCTTTCTCTCTTTTCAATTGCGTTTACTACTAAAACTTTGGTAATAAAAGTAACAATTGTTGAACGTGACTATTATCAAACTCTTTATGATCGTTGTTTATCCGTTTCAATTTCGATCGAATAAAATTAATACACCTACTGACGAGAGTGTATATTCAAAATAATTTTTCCAACGCGCTTGCCAACTAATTTGATACAACTGTGAGTATGCGTTCTTTTTTTTTTCTTTCTTTTTCACTCTTTTAACTAGATATATACATATAAATATATATATATAAAATAATTAATACACCGCGACGTACCTTTTAAAAAAGTAATTTCCTACAATCAAATCGTATACTCGTAATTATCAATAGTCTCTCGCATTTAGATATAATATTATATAAAACATATATTTCGCAAAAGAAAAAGGAAAAAAGAATAACAAACAAACAAAATTAATAGTTCATTATAAAATAATTTTCTAAATGTTTTTGTTTCGCGTTATAGTCTCGTCTAACGAGATTCATATACGATAATTTTATTTAACGTATATTAACCTAATATATTTTTGTTCTCATATATTTCTTTTTTCTCTCGTTCATTTACCACCACCACTACCACTACCACCACCACCACATCTGTTAGATCAAACAAAATGTGTGCTTCAATTAAGACCGACGTAAGTTTCTATTATTGGAGGACGTGCGAGAGCATGGCCACGCATAAATTATATTTGTGTACCTTAATGATTGGAACCTTGGAATACACACGCACACACGTTTCGCTCCCACGGAGAGTAAGAGAGTAAAAGTGAGTGAGTGAGTGAGTGAGTGAGTGAGAGAGGGATAGTGAGAGGAGTCACAGACACACGCAGAGATTTACACAACTAGATAAGCACGCGTATAGGCGACTCGATTAATCAGGAACTCGGTATACGAGAGCGAATCGCGTGTGTTTGCATAGCCAAACACATAAGTTTTCCACTCGTTTGTGTATTCTACGTTTATATCTCTTTGGTGTATATAATCAAGGAGAAGGAAGAGAAGAAGAAGAAGAAGAAGAAGCAGAAGAAGGAAAAGGAGCTAATTGGTGGAAGACATTTTAAGGTTCTCAATCTCTCTTATTACTATGTCTCTCTCTCTCTCTCTCTCTCTCTTTTTCTGTTTCTTACACACTACCACTTTCTGTTACCATTCATCTATCTCTTTCTATTTCTCGACGTCTTACGATTTTAACTTTAATGCAGTTATTAACCAACGTCACTCAAAGTTCCGTTCCCGATGATGGGATAGTGGCGCTTAACTTTAGTTCGTAGTTTAATTATACGAAATGTTATTTGAGAGCGTCGAAGAGATTTGCCAAGGAAACGAGACAATATAATATCGACTAGGACGTTTTCTCGCAATTCTATATAATGATTATTAAACGTGCCCGAAGATTGTATTCCTATTTTTGTGTGTCTTTTTTTTTTATAGCTTAAGAGGATCATTAGTTAGAATTTTGATATAATACCATCAGACAGATGAAATTATCAGACGCGTCCGATTAATTTGGTATCTTTTAATAAAATAAACAAATTGAATATTTTTATTTGTAAATTATAATTATACACATCTGTGTGTGTGTGAGATTTCTTCGTAATACTGTTATAAAAAGTAAAATGTAATAATATACCGTTTTTGAAAGCGATAAATTTCTAATATCAAGACACCGAATTAATTGTTATAACTTGATATTATTTAAAGAACGTATTTGATCAGACGTTTCAGTTTATTATTAACTTCAAAGGGAATATCTGTCGTCAGGAACTGTCGACATAAATATCCTCGCTATGACAAACGTGACACATATCCTTTTCCTTGAGACACCCAAAGCTATGAGCCAAGAAAGAAAAATAAAGAAAGAGCAAGAGAGAGTGAATAAGTGAGAGAAAGAGAGAAAGAGAAAGATTCAAAGACTGCGAGGTGGTATAGTACTTACTTCTAGGCGTGTCTTTCTGTCGACGAGCATCACAAATCGTTTTAAACGTGTCGTTGTTAAATATCTATGGGGTCAACGAAAGCCGTTAGCATTCTCAACGTGACGAAAAAACCTTTTGCCATTGCGAGAGAAAACTCTATTACTTTGCTTGAAAAATTATTAACGAAGGTATATTGGAAAAATAATAAATACCATATGTGCTCGTAGTTGTATGTAATATAACGTCAAAGAATCAATGAATTCATTTTTCAAATGCAACAAACAAAAGAATAAATTATACGTGTTATGTGTGTACGTTATACAATATACATGAAATACTTCCTCTGTCTCTTTTTTTTTCTTTTTTTTCTATTTCTATTTCCTTTCACACCGATTGAAGACTTCTTGCTAGGACACCGTGTATATATATGTATGTATTCACACGTATGCTTTGTTTTTTAAAGAAAGGAAGTCAGAGAGCAAAGATAGACGACGTTTTAACTTGCAATCAAAAAAAAAAAAAACGGATCGTAAACGGCAATTGAAAATCTTATTTAATGTTCTATTATTTACTTTTGATCTTGCAGAAAACTAGAAAAATACTATTGCTTTGAATTTCAATTTGTTAAGATCGATAAGGTAAACGATTAGAAAACACGAATATTTCGATAAATGTTGAAACATTAGAATCGTTTAAATTAAAACAATGAATTCGATATTAGTATTTAACAACGAGATTGATATTGATATTTCCGAAAAATATGAATCATTCGAGTAAAATGCAAATAAAACGTAGAGATAGATTTTATCATGCGAAACCCCCGTTTTATATTCTATATAATTGGAAATAAATAAATGATACATACGATCGAAACGAAAATGAAAATAAATTTTGGTTCTCCGTAAACGATAAATCAATCCCGCCATCGAATATTATTTGTCATATGATTATTATATATACTAGTCTCATAGAATATACTATTAATTTAATATTATTATATTATTTCAAATGGGCCAAGAATATGGAACGTAACTATCTTGAAAATTTCATCCCGACGATCTAATTTATATTTGAATAAATTAACTAACTCGCGCAACAATACTCCGTGATTATTCTAATAATTCTAACGAAATACTTCGATATTTCATAATTGTTTTTTCATAAAATATTAAAAATTTCAATTAAGACGCTAATTAACGTTTTCCGCGATAATGTTAAAAACTATTCGGCCACGTCCCACTCTTTCTTTCTGAGTTTTCTCTCTCGTTAATGCGCGAGTTGGTTATCACAAAAAGCGCAAACTCGGCGAACTTTTCCTTCATTACATAGTAGAATTACAATAATTAGAAGTCGACCAGCGAAACCAGCGATACACACGTACAAACACACACACACACATACACACATATAAAAGAGAAAGAAAACCTAGAACATACATAGACACATTTATATATAAAGGTAGGTATATATCTACCTGAGAAATGGCAAAGTAGGAAAAGGGGGATGTCGAACGTGCTGACCAAGGAGAGGAAATTTTAGCACCGGAAGTAGCTGAACAGTCAGGCAGTTCCGTCGAAGGTGAAAAAGATCAAGACTGAAAATTTCGTTCTTTAATCCTGTGGTAGTGGTGGTGGTGGTTGTGGTTATAGAGGTAACACCACCACCACTACCACAATTCAACCCCCCAATCATCATCATCTAGCCACATCCATCTAACGATGGTGACCTGAATTAAGCGTCTAATTGTGAGAACGACACGTGCGAAAACGGCCAGCAGTAGTTCCTATGGGCTCTTTAATGACCAAGAGAAAGGGTGATGGTTGTAATAAGTGAGTGGGTGTGGGTGGTAAGGGCAGATATGGAAGATAGGTTAGAGGTGAGAAGGTGGTGTGTGCCGTTGCCGTTGCCGGTGGTATTGGCAAGGGTGTGGGGGTGGGGGCGATGAGGAACGGGTGGAAGCAGCAATTAACTTCTCCTCGCGAGATTAGAGCGAGATATTACGAGATATCGAGCGACTTAACAGCAACACGCGAGAGACTTCAAAGGCAGTAATAAACTGCCTCTAATGAACCCCTTATCGCTCTCTAGGCACCCCCTCCTTCCAACCCTCCTGGCCCTTCTTTGACGACCTACCATCTACCGGTGGCGTACGTGTCCACCCTCTCTCACCTCTTTCTTTCTCTCTCACTTTCTCTCTATTTCACTTGCTGTACTCTACTACCTCAGCATGAACGCGATGCGGGCTGGAATCGAGTCCTGAAAATATCGAGTCTATGTCTCTTTCTCTTTCTTTTTCTTCTCTCCCTCTCTCTCTCTCTCTTGCGTCGCTATCGGTTTAACTTTTCTTTCTCGTCTTCTTTTGTACACGGCTTGTCACGAGGCTCGTGATAAGGCACTATTACCACATCGATCCGTTCGTCGTTCACTTGGGCACCACGACGACGACGACGACGACTAACGCGGAAAACTCTTCTCGCTTCATCATCGCGTGCTAAACTTCTATTATGTTCTCCCGTTGTAAATATTTTTCTTAATAAGGGCGCGAAAAAGTAGCATTAGGTTCTGATCGTTCGCCCGTCACAGTCTCGACGTTGTATCATCTTGGACTCGAGTTTGGTTATTTAGTTTTTTTTTCGTTTGTGTATGGAGGTGGGAGTGGGGGGGGAAGTTAAACGTTGTTAGTATCTTTAGCTCTTTTATCCCCATTTTATTGGCAATATGTTCGGTGGTATTGTAATATCGAACGGAGAATTCTTGTTGTGTGTATGTGTGTGTGTGTGTGTGTGTGTGTCTTTTTTTTTTTTATACAAGACTTCATCAAGTCTTTCTTAAGTAGATATGAAATAAATATGAGAAGACTTATTATATGTCGTATTTCATGATCACTAACGAGAAATTAATGATTGGTGGAGAAAATGAAAGGTGCTATCAAGAGATCCGTTAAATCGAATAGAATCGAAAGGTTTGGTCAATAAGGTAGTTTTAGAACATGATGATTTATCAATTGATCCAATAAATGGTACGATGAAAGAATGTAATTGAAATTTAACGAGCATGAAAGTTAGTTACCTAATCATTTCTATAGTTACCGATGATTTAAAAAACTAACCAAGTTGCGTTTTAAAAAAGTGATTAGAAAGGTACGAAATAAAACAAAAAAAAAAGAGAAAAAAAAACCAAACAGAAACAAAGATAAATTCGATCATAAGTTTCTGCACACTTTAACGTTAAATATATTATTATTTTATTATATAACGATAAAAAAAAGTGCAATATGATTAATCGTAATAATTGTTTCATTTCTAATCTACCATCGTTTAACGATTAAACAATAAACTAATCGTACAATCAAAAATTATAGATAATAGTGAAACATTTGTATAGTTTATTGACTAAATGTCATATAGCATCTGGTTGAAATCTTCCTAACGTACGTTTCGCGAGACTAGAAAATGGACATGATCAACGTAGAAGATATTTAGATCCGATATAAAGTCGCATTACGTAGAAAAATGAAGATGCAAAGACGGGAAGAGAGAAAAAGAGATAGAAAAACAGAGAGAAAATGGAGACAGACAGACAGACAGACAGAGAGGAAGAATCGCAGTTTTACCAAGTACAATTGTAACATGTGCTACACCACGATTTAACGAATGCGATCAGATGGTGCGATAAGCGACACGAATTACCCTTATCTGTCGTGAAAAGAGTAATGGAGCACTGACGAATCGATATTCGCCCTACGGTGACTACCGATGTGGTAGTTCTCTTTCTTGTTTCTGGGATTGCTTTGAATCGCATCGCTGGCTATCGATTATATAAAGTACGCAAAATATTCACAAGCGTGGTATTGAAATGAAATTGATAAAATCAAAAAGAATTTAGCGAAAAAGGGTTAAAAGAAAAAAAAAAAGAAAGGCGCGATAGATATACATTTCGATTTATGTTATGTTATGTTACTACACATTGGTACGTTTGTTTCAATCGAGTTCGCGAGTATAATCTATAATAGATAACAAACAACGGCATTTAATTAAAATAAAATATAATCATCGACGGATCTAACAAATGTCTAGAATTTGATAAGCTCATTTTTAACGATAACACGATATTTCCTTTTCCTTTTATCAATACAACGTTTATAGAGAACACGAGTGTGCGTAAACGATTTTTCGTCCATTTATAAAATAAAAAAAAAAAATAAAGAAAAAAAAAAAAAAAAAAAAGGGGCATCGATTATTGGACGACGGGCCCCCGTACAACGACGACGTCCATCTCTCCTTCTTTCGTAAGCATTCATTTTTTTGTTTCTCCACCGGCTATCGTTTTGTCAGTGTCAGAAATGATTTATGATTACCACCACCCCCACATCCCCCCCCGTTTCATTCTTCCGAAAAAAAGATCGAAAAAAAGATTAAAAAAAAAAAATACAAACAAACCGCAATGTAATGTTTGTATTTCCAAATGCCTTTTAAAACTATTATTACCGGATGCGATACGAATTAACGAGAAGGACATCGTTATTTGGTTGTACTTATGGCAAGATACTTGACTGTTGAATCATCGAGTATGTAGGAACTTGTAATTTACAATTTGAGTTCTAAGTAAATAACGACTAACTTTTAATTAAAACAGAAAAAATAAAAAAAAGAAAGAGAAAAAAATAAAAAGAATTAAGATTTACGTTTGATAAACACACATATCGTTACGATCATTCGTTACTCAACGTTTTGACAGAGAGAGAGAGAGAGGGAGAGAGAGAGAAACGACCAAACAAAGAAGTTATTCTTAGTTGTAACGTTAAGTGTTTCATCGAACTTGACGATGTGGGCGAAGATTTACGTTGCTTTAATACTTTAGCCGTTAATGGGATTACAGGGAATACCTTTCCTACATCCTTTACTGTACCTCCATTCTCATTCCTTCTCCCTTACTCTATGTCTTTCTTCCTTTACATTCTAAAGGGTTAGGAATTCGTGCGAAGAACTTCCTACCGGAGTGTCCCCCGTGCGCGCGTGTAAGCAAGAAGAGACGACATTTCCACTACGACGACAACGACAACGACAACGACAACGACAACGACAACGACAACGACAACGACAACACACGACACAACTACGAAAGGAAAGCGTACGAGTAGGAAAGAGATAGAGAAATATATATATGTATATATATAAGCGTTAGAAGAGACGCACCCTGTCGCCGCGCTCCGTCAAGCCCAATCATGTTGATTCAACAAAGTACCCACCTACCAAATTGCTGGAATTTGGTATTCGGCCAGAAGCTGAAGGAGGACGACGCGACGGGGAGAATGCTAGAGGGTATGGTAACCAAGAGAGAGAGTAACAGAGACGGATAGAGAAATAGAGTGAGAAAGTGAGTGAGAGAGAGAGAGAGAGAGAGAGAGAGAGAGAGAGAGAGAGGAACCTGAAACGGTCTGATTGCACATCTAGGCCAAACCAGCACAACGACGACGTCGCTCCAGCGGAAAGCCGGGCGATGATTGGCCGCTCTCCTCGCTCCGAAATCCACCGTCAATCCCTTCGACCCTCTCTCTCTCTCTCTCTCTCTCTCTTTTCCCTTCACACTCACTCTTTCATCCGAAACCCGATGGCGCTGCTCTCTCAGGCTCACTCCGTGCGAGAAGCACGGCAGGAGGGGGTGGACGTGAAGAGGGTGGGGATGATTGGACGCATCTCGGTGATTGTGGTACCATCCCTGCACCTCACCCTGGTCCACCACACACAGTCACCAACCCCTTCCAGATATTTCTCTTTCTCTCTCTCTTACACTCTCTCTTTCTCTCTCTCTCTCTCTCTCTCTCTATCTATCTATCTATCTCTCTCTTTCGTTCTCTTCCTATACGGCGCATCCTCTCCGCACGCGGTGGTCTACCCTTCCCCTTACTCCTGGCGCAGCCACCCCCTACTACACGCCTGTAAATCGAGTTTACCCTCTTGCCGTGGCTCAGCCCTTCAATCAAACTGATTGAAACATTCCTTGAATCCAAAAGAAACGAACCGCCGACGCTGTACCCCCCTCCTTCGCTTCGTTCTCCCTCACCCCCATTTACCATCCTTCACGTTTTCTACCTTCTCCTCCTCCTCCTCCTCTTCTTCTTCTTCTTCTTCTTCCTCTTCCTTCTCCTTCTCTCTCTCTCTCTCTCTCTCTCTATTTCATTCTTTTATCATCTATCTCTATCTTCTTCTCTCTTCACCGATCGACTGTTCTCTATTTCTCCGTTTTCTTCCCCTTTTTCTTCTTTTTCTTCTCTTTTCTTTTTGCAAATTGCCGATCTTTTTTTCTTCTCCCACTTTGCGAACGCCTCTCTTTATTCGCCCACACCCCCCTCTCCCCCTCCTATACGTCTCTTCTCGCACGTACTACACACATACACACACATTTTCTCTATTCGCACAGTATTCTTTTTCTCTCTGTTTCTTTGTGTCTTCTTCTTATTCCTGTACGAGGCCCGATTTCGATACCTCGTCAACACCGTCAACACCACGTAACACATCGACGATGTTCTCTCTAGCAATCGTCTTCAGAGCAACGAGAGAGATTCGTTGGTGCATTTTTTGTGTCCTCTTTATCTTGATTTTCATCAAGGAGTCGCAATTTCCGCGACATGTTTGACTTTCTCCGATTTCTTGTTTATGCATGTTTGTATCCATCGTCCAGGAGGAGTTTCCCCCCATTCGTTTTTCATCTAAATAAGTTTTTCCATTCTTGAACGGCAAAAACGCTGAAGTTTTCTCTCTCTTTAATCTTTTTCTTTTCTTTTATTTTTTTTTCTTCCTCCTTCGCAAATACTGATTATCGAACTGTAAAATGGATACATTATCTTTTTTATTTTATTCATATTGTTTTGTTTATTTTTGAGGTTATAGAGGTTATATTCGTTTTGGTACGCTAAAGAAGTATAACTTCTTACGTGTGTGTACGTACATAAGTACACACACCAGTTTTTTTTTTATTTTAAATATAATAATACTTTATGGGAGAATTTAGAGTATTCATCGAAATCATTATCATTCGAGAAACAATTTGGAAGTTATATAATATATATATATAGATGTATATTGGTATATATTTGTTGAAATGAGACAGTGCAATTTCCGTCACGATTTCAAAGCAACCTATACCTTCGAAGGAACGGCTACGAATAATCATTATATTGTACCTACTCGAAATTCGATTTATCGAAGCAATGTTCCCATGAACATTAAGCTGGATGGACGTCTGGAGATGTTCCATGATCAAATATTGATACTACGTTAGACCAAATCGTTCCACTATGCCAACAGATTAGAACGTACGTGCACAACGCCCGTGAGTCGTATTGAGAATGTATATACCCACTTCGAATATATGAACGCAACTTATGAAAGAGTCGTCAAACTATTTTCGGTAGACTCGAGAAATGTTTAAAATTAGCAAGAATCCTACTACTACCACCTACCTGACGTATATTTATGAAGAAATCTATTTTCTAATTCAATTTCTCAATTTTTATTTGTTTTAGTTAAGAGAATAGTTAAGTACAAAGGTATAACAAAAATATTACAGAAATAACTTCATTACAACTTCAATATAACTTCAACACAAAAAGCCTAAGAATTGGATTGAGTCATAATATGAATTATTCTCATACTTATTAAGTAATGTTGATTTAGGCTATCTTAAATTAACATTTATAAGTCGTCGTTCCTCGAAATCAACAAAAGAAGTTTTTAAAATACTAATTGCAGTTGCAACATCTGGATTCTGAAAGGAAACATATGTGACCGGCCATTTTTACAGTCCCCATATTCTGATCCGCGGTAAATACGAATACCTGGGACGGTAAATACGTCTGCTGACGTGACACGTGTGCTCGACGCGGCCGCAGTAAGAGACAGAGAAAGAGGGAGAAAGAGGGGGAGAGGAAGAGAGAGAGAGAAAGATAGAGAGAGAGAGAGAGAGAGAGAGAAAGCAAGAGACTGGTTGTTCTTCCGAGGAACGTTGCATTACGCCATATTGGCACCAGTTCGTGCTTATTCGTACGGGAATATTCAGACAAATAGATGGTCGAATATGTATGTATATTCATTGTAATCTCAACAACACAATGTCTCTTAAAAATAAGAGAGAAAACATTGGAAATAAAACGTTGAATACTCAAGTTCTCTCGATGCGAGGAATGGACAAAAGTGCGGTAAGGAAAATTACGAGGACGACGAAACAACGAGGAGATAAAGGGTCAGTCATTTCAATGATTCGATACATATCTTATTGTCGGAAGAAGAAGTATTGCGTATAAGTTACGGGAGACAGAATCGTTTAGAAAATTCATAGTAGTATATCTGTTCGACCGATCGGACGAGATTTAATATTTAATCGGTCGATACGTAAAAGAAACGGCCGTCGAATAAAAATCAAATGTATTCATTACCTTACGTGTGCACTAGCACGCAACCGAACACACATACATTGATACGGTTGAGGTAAATATATGTCCTTAAGATAGAAAGAGAGAAAAGACAGGTTGTGTCAATCTATTTTCGTGTGCCGACTAAGTTCAACGTCTGTTTCTCATTAAATTGCGCTCTGACCTCGAATCTCTCTAAATTTGGAACGGTCCTCGTGGATTAGGTACATATTCATTCGTCCCGGCCAGTTTCTGAACGTTTTCAATTTTCTATCGAACAAACAGATATAGATTTAATATAGAAAGTTAGAAAAAAAATATTTCTCGGAGATACGGTTAAGGTTTACCGTTATTATCGGGAACAACGTTACAACCATGTGTTACTATTACTACTACTACTACTATTACTACTATTCGGCCATTTTAGATTTGATTTCTTACGTGTACAACGAGATGCGAAAAATATACAAAATTGTTCAATTTATTTTACAGTCCTTTTTTCCTTTCTTTTTTCTTTTTCTCCATTTCTGACGGAAATCCGATATTCGCGTTGTATCGGCGAAGGTTTCCTATTTTTGCTTTTCGTTGTTGTTGCTGTTGCTGTTGCTGTTATGTTACTATCGAAGCAAATAACTCGTGATTCAACAAACCGACATCGGTTAACTTTCGATTTGGTGGAATAATCCATTTTCTTTAATTTCCGCGTATCGTTCTCGAATATCGATGTGTATTACCTTCTCTCTTTCGTCTTATCGCTCTTCAAATGTCGCTACGTTCGATTACCTAGCCTCACTATCTTTGTCTCGTCGCACGACTTTTATCGTAATTAATACTTTATCTTAATTAACACACTACGCATTATCTATACCAACACGGTTTCTCTTCAATTTTTCTTACCTTACGTTCTTTTTTTTCTTTTCTTTTCTTTTCTTTTCGTCTCTCATTCGATTCAAACATTTTTTCATCTCACGAGTTCGATATCGAGTCACAAGTTTTATCTTTAATCTTATTACTGCACGTTGCATTCCTTGAATCGTTCCTCGGCAAACGTTTATCATCATATTATATCCTGTAACTCTTCTGTGCGAGATATTCGATATTGTTTTCTTAAAAAGTTATCCTTAACGTATTTAGTACGTTTGTAGATAATCTCATTCAGTTCAATGTCAATTCTCAAACATATTTCTCAAGTGTTTCGACTTATCATCAATCAGTATTATAGATTACGTCGAGTTTTGTTTTACTTTTCTTTTTTTTAATTAATACCTTGTTCATACATCTTAACGACAGCCAACAATTTTGATAAATTTCTTATAATTTTGCATGTGTAATATTAATTATGATTGTCGTAAGTATTCTAAGTTCCAATGATCTAAGAAAATCGATAAAGGTAAAATTTTCATTTCTAAATTTGTGCGCTAATGAATTGATTGTACTTGATTGTATTAAAAGAAAAAAAACAAAGAAAAATATATAAAATATCTATAACTTACCTTCTGTAGTCGGCCTTACAGAGGATCATGCCGCTTTTGGTGTAGCAAGATTGGCCGAGTTCCGATAGGGTCGCATTACAGTATGTGCACTTCAAACAGCCATTATGCCAATAGCGATCCATCGCGAGTAACAGCCATCTTTCGACTATCTGACCGCCACAACCCGCGCATAACTGAGTGCTCGTTGGTGCACTTGGACCGCCTTCTTGCTGCAGAACAAGAAGAAGAAGAAATTTCTTATTACTTTGGGTGCAGTCATGTAAATTCATAAATTACTCTAACGTTAAACGATATTCTTAATAAGAGAAGGAGGAGGAGGAGGAGGAGTTTCATTTACCGATAAGAAACGAAATTTCATTGCTACGCGTGCACAACCTTCGTTTCGAGAGACAAGTTACGCGAGTTTCCAAGTATTTTAATTAAGTTACGTCGTAGAGGAAAAAAAATGAGTTTTATCCGAAATATTCGACAGCACGTTTTGCATTAATCTTTGTATGTATGTTTACACATACACATACACACACACACAATGTACATTTCTTAAATTTTGGAAGAATCGTTGGATCGTCTGAATGAGCACCACTGCGGACGGAGGGAAAGGGGAAGGCTAACGGATGGTTACCCATTCTTCTCGTGTCCAACTACGCAGTGGTACTCCGCACGCTTTGGTTTTAAGACGATACCTACTTTCCTCTTTCTAAATTGATCAACCATATTTTTTCAACCTTCCTTTTACTTTTTTCTTTTTTTTCTTAACGTATGCACGACAAACTGGAACCTATCGCGTGGCACCTGCGCGGGAGCGAGCGAGCGAGCGAGCGTGCGAGCGAGCACAATGCACGATTAAACAACGAGATTACATCTCGTTAATCGAATATACAATCTCAACGTTGGAATATCGTGAAGTTTTATAATACGTTACGAAATTATTCGAAATAAAAAGTGACGTGTTTTTTACTTTTTTATAATCGTCCACGTGTAAGAAAAAAAATCAGTTAACGTAAATCGAATTACACGTTAGATCTCGTAAAGCAAAAAAAAGAAAAACAAAATTGTTAAAACGTCCTATAAAGCACGTTTAAAAAATATAAATAATGAAATTCATGGAAATATAATATAGTATATTAGTAAATCGATTGACGAAAACGACGTTGGTAACACAAACACACACATACACAGAACGAGAGAGAAAGAGAGAGAGAGAGAGAGAGAGAGAGCTTGTCACGCGGGTCAAGTCTAGCGTGGGTTCGTAAGTAAAACGTGAGAAAGTTCAAGGCGTGCCTCCCTGCCTGCCTTCTTTGCATTAATGCAACCGCCTCTGACAAAAAATGTCCTTGCAGCACACGAAGTTGGTTCAAGCAATAATTTATTAGCCTGGAATGTCTCTTATACCACCGTCGTCGTCGTCGTCTTCGTCGTCGTCGTCGTCGAGAGAGTAACGCGCCTTGAGAAACTATTGTCGCCAGCACCAAGTCAATTTCCGTGATGCAACCTTTTCTTTCTCTCTCTCTCTCTTACTCGTGAACAACGCGCTCTTGTGCGCTCGCGCTCGCGCGCAACAGCGCACAATCTTACTCTCTTACTTACTTACTCTCTCTCTCTCTCTCTCTCTCTCTTTCTCTCTCTTTCTGTATCTCTCTATCTCTGTCTTTCTACTCGTGGTCCCCTGTACGTAACTCGTTCCATCCCGCGCACTTAATTAAGCCTCTTTCGTCGTTGAGATTTTATCGAGACGGCGAAACGAGGCGCTACTAAGTAAAGCTACGAACAATTGCATAAACATAAGATCTCATGGCACCGTTGCGGAAACTTTGGCCTGCGCGACAGGAAAGTGCGCGGTGCGCGGTGCGCGGTTCACGGCGAGAGTTTAAGAATTTAAGAAATGAAAGAAAATGAGATAAAAAGACTACAAAAATAAGAGATTGGATAGAATCGAGTTTCCGATATATGTACATATATATATGTTACTTATTTTATATAGAAAATTGTAACTTTAAAACGTTTCCCATCAATTCTCGATTGGAATAAACAAATTGGAAGGACACATTTTTAAAAGTACGAACTTTTACTTGATACAATATTGCTATAGGAATATAATTGAATTTTCGATTACGGAAATAAATTACACTCTTTCGACTTTCACTTTTATATTTATTATTTTCTTATTTATTTATTTTTATATATTTAATCTCGCATTAATGAAATATGTTAATTGTACAGACACAATGTGTCAGGTATATATCAGGTATTATTTGTTGTGCGAGACGACGCACGTTCCTTGAGAGCGTTTTGTCGAGCGTTCACGAGGCCCGCGGGAGAGCCTTATCTCTGAAACCGGTCGAGCCTAACGAAACAAAACGAGGATTTGTGCGGAAAAAGGTCCAATAGAAGCGATCCTCCTTCTCCTCCTTCGACCACCACGTCCTCCCCCTCCCCCCCTCTCTCTCTCACTCTTTCTTTCTCGAGTTCCGTTCGCTACAAAAAGGATCTTTTCTGTCAATTTTATTTTTATCAAAAATATATTGCCCCCCTTCCTCCCTCCCTCTCCCCTCGTTTTCCTGCCGAGTCTTTGTTTCAAACTACAAATTTTTAATTGAAAAATCAAAAGTAAGATCTTGAAATTGTTGTAGAAAAAGTTTTGAAAACAAACTCGGACCTTTGCATCTTCAAAAATCAGCATTGGGTATTGGTAACCTGATCTTAATTTTCGAAACGAACATAAATTTAGTAAAGGCAAAAATGAACGATAGCGTGTAAACCCCCCCCCTCTCTCTCTCTCTTTCTCTAGGAAGCTGTCAGTTTTCTGCCGTCGCTAGACGATTCGCATAGAATATATGTTCAATTAGTATTAAGATAATAATAATTCTTACAATTTTTTCTGCTGGAAAACACTTGATTTGATTCATCCGCGAAGGTATGGCGCTGTAATGATGCGCGTGAACCTCCATGATCTCTTCCAAACGATAATTACACGGAAAGACAAAAGTATTTGTATTCGTTCGGAACGGTATCAACACAAATTTAAAATCAACCCAACACGCATTTAAAGGCACTCTTTCCTTTCCTTCAAATTTATCTCCACTATTCCGATGAAACGGTTTCAACAAAGGGCACTCGGCTTTATCGTTTGCTTCCTATCCGTGAACTCCGAAGAAGAGGTGCGCACAAAAATAATAATAATAATAATAATAATAATGAAAAGGAACGAAAATGAAAAAAAAAAGAAAAAAACAAAACTAAAAGAAGAAGAAACTGGACGAGAAACAACACAAAGAGAGCGAAGAAAAATATCGAAATAATCGCACCGACAGGTGAAACACACCGTGGGTTCGTTCCGTAGGTGTCTTCAAACGTTAACCGGAGAACCTCAGGAATTTCACGGCTGTGAAATATAGGCACTAAAAGGGAAAGAAGATAAACGGAGTTAGGTAACTAGTGTGGAACGGAGTACGGAGAGAGGATGATGATGCCGGAGTGTCTTGGAAAAAAGGAGTTTGTGTTCGTGATATATCCAAGACTGTCGCGAACAAAGATTGCGAGAGAGAGAGAGAAGGAAGGAAGGAAAGAAACCAAGAAGGTACGAACCAGTTCCGACCGAAGTCAGAACTCAACTGACTGGTCTGACGATGCTTTGGGCCCCTCTCTTTCTCTCTCTCTCTCTCTCTCTCTCTCTCTCTCTCTCTCTCACTCTATCTCTCTTACCTCGTACATATATATATATATATTTACGCGCGCACAAACTCTCTTCTCTCTCTTTCTCTCCCTCTGAACAGAACGTAAGAGAGCGTTGGGGCCCTGGGTTCAGATACCCTGAGAAGGCAAGACGGGCCGGTATAGTGGGGGAAATAAAAAGGCGAGCCTAGAAAGGACCTAACTAAGGCTGAAAGAGGGGACGGTAACAGCGGTCCGCGGAAGACCGTGGGGTGGGGAATAAAGGGAAGAGAGAAAGAAAGAAAGAGAGGGGGGCACTCTGTAGCCTTCCTTCCCTTGGCATCCCCTCTGCCCTTATTCAATTATGTTTCTCCATGGTAAATGCCCATATTGTTACGTTTGTCAATGGCGAGCTAAGTGAGGATCACATAGACGGATAATGCATCGTGAATTCTAACTTCACGACCCTTCACCTTTATCTATCTTCTTTTTACCTTGTCTTCCTTGACTGTTTTTCTTTCCTCTCTCTATACACGCTTGTCTTTTCTTTCGATATTTTTTTTTTTGTTTTCATTTTTTTGTTAAAACTTCCTTGGTTAAATCTCGTAAAGGCACCTGTATAACTGTGTATGCATCATATTCCTTAGAGAAATTTTTCGTTTCAGGGGTTGAACGACGTGGCATGGATCAAGCAAGCGATGCTGTTGCTGCTGCTGCTGATGGTGTTTATTACTGACTTCGATGGATGTCATGGGAGAAACAACTTAGGGATAGATGTCAGGTGGTCTCATCACTTTTTTGTGGAACTCGAGGGTCAGGAGAAACATTTTGCTATTTAGAGTCGAGGTCAATAAAGTTGATTTCGTGAAACTTTAGAAGGATCTTGCTTGAATATTAATTGGAATATCAAAGTTTTATGGAAACGATGAACAATTTTTTTCTCTTTGTTTCATCGTCAAATAACTGCTTTTAATCAAGAGGTTTTCTATTTTTTTTTTTTTACCCCTTCCCCGTGTCCCCTCCTTCCCAATATTTCACGTACAAATAAAATTTGTTTTGTAAATTAAATTTTTATTAGGTGCGCAACGTTTCGAGTAAAATGGGTTTTTATTATTTCGAAAGTAATTAAACAAATTCGGTACCACATACTGGGAATGATTGAGGAATCGTTATGCTGCGAATAGTTTTTATTCTTTTTTTTTTTATTACGATAGAAAGTATCTTTCGCAATAAAGATCCGCACATTGATTATTAAATGGATAGTGCGATACTAGTTTCAAATACTTCCGCTTAAAAGAGACTTTCTCCCATGGTCATTCTCGCGCAACGGATGAACATAGAAAGTAGAGTTTGATCGCATTCAAACGTGAAAACCGTTCGTTGCGTGTTGCGTTATTAACGATAAGAAACCATTCTAAAAATGAACATATCTTTATCTATATTGTAAAATCTAGACCACGTTAACTTAATTAACTGGACGACAAAATATATATATATATACATACATACCTATAGCTTTGTATTTTCGAGCAAATCTTATCGAAATAACATCGGTAAAAACAACAGATGTACATTTGTCAATGAGTATCCTAACGGTGATCTTAACGAGCGAAACGAAATAATTGCTTTTTCTTGCTTTTAACTACAATTTGAAGCGAATACATTATTAAAATAACAAAGTTCTCTGTTGTTATACGTCGAGGAAAGAAAAAGAAAAAGAAAAAGAAAAAGAAGAAGAAGAAGAAGAAGAGGAAAAAAGAAGACTCGTAAAAAGTCAGATAGAATATGCAATGTGTTTTCTTGAAATGCTTTTATCGGATGATGATTTTTATTTTAAAGACCTTAACACACATAAGTGCTAACGAGACTAATGTTTAAACTTAACTAAGGCAGGTGTACTGTCCAGTGTTCTAGATGCAATATACGCAATAGCATATACGTTTATTATTATCATCATCATTATCATCATCGATATATCCTTAGTACACAAATAGAATTCAACTGGTAGACCATATTGCACGCGATATTCATTTTGGTTATATAAAACAAGGGGTATCTTACCTTAAGCGTACAGTTGTTATTGTGATTGACTGGTGGGTAAGCAGGATGACTTGGTAGATGGGGATGAGGATGTCCCGGATGGTGCGGATGGTCGCTCATCATACTACCGGCTCCATGATGATGTCCATTGGCACCCATACCTTGGCCAGATTGTAAAGAGCCATAGGGAGTAGCTGGGTCCGTGGAAACTCCATGGGGTGGTGAATGTGGACTCGGGAGGTCCGGGGTTGTCGTGGTGCCTCCACCACCGCCACCATTCGCTCCATAGCCGTGGTGAGGCCCACCGGGCCCTGTATGGTGTGGACTGCTTGACAAAGACGAGTGGTGGGGGTAGGCTGCGGGGTGGCCCGGGTGGTGGGGGTTCATACCAGCGGTTAGAGCGCTCGCCAGCTTGACCGATGAGAGGTGGGCCCAAGGAGCCCACCGACAGCTTGTCACGACGAAAAACAAAAGCTTTTGGGCCCTACCTCTCGCTCTCTCGCTCTCTGTCTCTGTCTCTCTCTCTTTCTCTCTCTCTCGGTTTTTCTTTTTCTTTTCAACTTTTGTTTTATTATTTTATCTTGCTCCCGCCGCTAACCCCTTCGCGGACCTTACTGAGGTCCGACTATACGGAAACCGGTTCTCTTCTTCCGGTTCTCTTGGACTAACTGAAACAAGAAAGATGGTAGTCGTATTAGGAAAACAAAGTTACGTGCTTTTTCTTTTTTTTTTTTGTTATTTTTCTCTAATAGTTATTAATTCGTATGGTATAAATCTAAACACTAACAGTTCGCTTTACAGAGATGATACATTTTCTACAAGTCCAGAAAATATTTTTGAACTTTTTTTTATTGCAATGTATAATCAATGAAAAACAGATTAACTTTTGTTGAAAGTATTTATTGTCAGGTTATCGTAAGTACTTGAAAAATCGTGACTAGGGTAATGTGGGAAACCCTGTATATATACATATATATATCTCCTGTTCAAATTTAATTCTTTTTTTTTTACCCCGTGGGTTTGTGCGACGGATCGTAGGCGTGTCAAGATCAAAGGCCTAATTTTCCGGCTGTTAATTTTGCGCTCGGATCAAAAACTCAAAACGGAAAAAAGGAAAAAAACAGAATAAAAAAAGAAACGAAAAACGAAAAACAAAAAGAAAAAAAAAGAAAAAATAAAATAAAATATAAAAGAAGAGAAAGAAACGAGAGAAAGCTTCTAAAACCATCGGTCAGTGTTAACGGCTGAACGCGCGTCTCTTTTTTCCCAATCAAATTCGACCGATCGCGATGATGGGGTTGTAGTTCGGGGTCCGAATGGGGGCTGCAGCGGTGGCGGCGGCGGGTGGTGGTGGTGGTGGTGGTGGCTGAACTGAATATGTGGATCGAGGATATGGCTCGAGGGTGGAGTATAGTGTGGTTGGATGACGGAGTTCGAAAACGAAGCGTCGCATTGTCACGTCGGCGAACAAAGCTCGTTCTAATTACTCTCCTTTATGATCTTTTCCGGCATCCCCAGTCGAATTTCCTCGGCCAACGTGGCGGCCCACGTGTGCTTATATTCTACTACTCCTACGGAAAATGATCGCGTTACCTCGTTATCCTCGTTATCGTTCCCAGTGTAAGCGTAAGAGACCGTATAACCAAACCCAAGTGCCCCTTTTCTCTAACGAATTAACGAAATGATGATTCTCGGGAGTATGGTTCACTATTATCGATTCACAGAAAAAAGAAGAAAAAAGAAAGGAAGTCATTGTTGCATCCAGATTTCATGAAAATGGAATTATTGTACAAAAAAGAAATAAATTTTCCAACGTTCGAATAAGTTTGTCTCTAATTTTTGTCCACTTTATTATTCATAATCGATCTAAAACGCACATTTTTTCTCGGATTATGTTGGACCCCGTCGATGATAGATTATTGGTTTCAAATCGTACGACGAAGAAAAATCACAACACGGAATTGTTTTATCTTTAACGCAAACATCGAAACGCGTTCTCTTATTCTTTCTACAATTCGAATAAACGTACATACATATGGACGTGCATAGTATATGTAATCGTATTAACTCGTAAAACTTAACACTGAAGTAAAATATGGTACAAAATTTGTGTGTAAATACTTGTTCATTTTATACTAGTCATACACTACGTATAGATTTTTTTCTATAAAATATTAACGATAAATTTTTACAGACTAAAAGAATTATAACGGACAAAGCATCGTTAAGTCTTCGAAGGGAAATGCAAACACATGGAAACTCCATGAAAAGCGGAATTACTCGGCAAGGGACGGACAAAAAGAAACAGAGAGTGTACGAAAGAGAGAGAGAGAGAGAGAGAGAGAGAGAGAGAGAGAGAGATAAAGAAAAGTGAAACGTATAGATGAGGGACGAAGGGATGGAGGGTTGGAAAGGGCCATTAGAATTCTAAAAACGACTGGGTCCCTTCGTTAAGAAAGCGTGAAACCCGCGTGAATCCCTCTACAAGGACACGCCCAGTTTAATTAACAATAATCGTTCTTTTTCCCCAGTAAACGCAGCGGGTCATTCATTCGTTGTGTGCCCCACGATCGGCATGTTGCGTATCGTCCGAAAACTTGTGCGTGTCCTTTCCTTTAAGGATAACGAGCACCTTATTCTTCTTCTTCTTCTTCCTCGGTTTTTTCTCTCTTCCATATATCTTTCCTTCTTCTTTTCCATTTTTTTTGTTCTTTTTCCTACCGACACCGGGGCTCTTTATTTCAAATGCCGTGTCAAAAAATACGAGCTATATAACGGTTTTCTCTTTCTCTCTCTCTCTCTCTCTCTCTTACTCTCTCTCTCTCTCTCCCTCTTTCTATCTTTATCTCTTTCTTTTACTCTCAAGCTCTATATCTATCCATAACTCGAGAGCATGCACACATACCACCTGCCAGCTGCTGCTGCATCCAATTAAGCCTCGCAGCGTTATGCGCTAATTTCACTGTTAATTGTTAACCGTTCATTATTAATTACTCGTTCGCCTTATCTGAACATCTGCACGGGCAGGCTTCATTGGACGCCTTTTGCGTTGACAAGAGAGAGAGAGAGACAGAATGAGTGAGCGAAATACGTAGATAGAGTGAAAGAGAGAATGAAGGTATAGAGAAAGAGAGCTTATTTTATTACTCATAAATGAATGTATTACGTTGGTAATACTGTCGGTGATACAACGAGGATGGATATAGCAAGAAAAGACCGGAATGGAGAAACAGAGATAGAAACTAAGGTTGTTGGGTACGGTAGGGTAGGGTAGAGGGAACACGGGGAGAAGGGAAGCCAAAGAGAAGGATATTAATTAGAGAGAGAAATGTATTTTCCGCGTATTAATACCTACCTGTTTTGTTCTTTGCGTCTGAATCATTACGCAGATTGCCGCGTAGCAACGATATTAATCCCGAAGTAGCGGATATTTCATATATAACGAGGCCATGTGCCTGAGCCCGTTATAACCTGTCGCGACGAGAGAACACAAACGCAAACACAAACACACAAACACATACGCGTCTCGAATCTTGCGCAAAGATCCCTTTTCTTTCAGAATCCAAATGATGGATAATGATGGAACTCTTTTTCTTTATTTCTTTCTTTCTTTTCTTCTACTTTTTTTTTTCTTTCTTTTTTACCCTTTCTTTTTAAATTTACACAATATCTACAATAGTAAAAACAGTTAACCTAGTTATTCTTTTAATTAGATTTTTATCTGGATAAGATGTCGGGATTATATTAAATATACGATTTGAATGATGAATAATTCTTACGATATATATCTATGTATATATATATGTATAATTATCTTCAGAGTCGCCATTTTGAAACACTACGAGACTGTTACAAATGTATAACAACGGGATTTCTCTTTCTGTCTCTCTCTTTCTCTCTCTGGGTAGGAAGGATTAAATGAAAAGAATCTAACAGAATATATATTGTACTAAAGATAGAGAGAGAGAGAAAAGCGGCTAGAACAAAAAGTTATCCTTCACATCGACGCGACGATGTATACGACGATGTAAAAAAAAATAGTAGAAAACGAAAAGAAACACACAAAATATCCACGTAATATTCCAAAAAAAAAAAGAAAAGAAAAAACAAAATGTCCACGTAGTGAGCTAGAAATTTAATTAGTTTTTAAACAACTAAAAGAAGATTATACGTTTTTATTGAAAGAAAAAAAAAAAGAACGTTTGTTCAACAAAAACAGAGAGATATCTCTTAATCGGTTATCAATAAAATCCAATAAGAGTTGGCGTTTCCTGGGTACGAATTTCATACCTCGGACACGTTTACTGTTCGTCAATAGCACGATTGAAAAAGAAATAATATCGTAGAGTAAGAGAGAGAGAGAGAGAAGGTATAGACAGAAATATACGGAAATAGAGGAAGATGAGAGAGAATTCAGCATGGATCCGAACAAATTTACGACCTATGACCCCTTCCCCCCTTGTCCCCCTGTCTCCCTCCCGACCCCACCACACCAACCCGCCTCCTCTCGATTGCACGGGAATTTCGTGCGAGAGAGCTTTTGCGGAAGTGCGACGGTCGGGCGATAACAAGATGAAAACGAGGGGATACACCGGTAATTACTGAAATGATAATGACGAGGAGAACGACGACGACACTGTTTGCCCCCCGTTTACCCTGCTACCCTTCTGCCATCTTCCTCCTCGTCGTCGTAGTCGTCGGCAACGATAGAGAAGGATAACGACATCGGCAGGAAGAAAAGGAGAGAAAGGGAGAGAGAGAGTGAGAGAGAGAGAAGGCGAGTGGGGTGAATGAGGACTGGGGCTGGGGGGTGGAGAGAAGCGGAGGAAAGGGGAGATGGTGGGAGGGTTGAGAGGGTTGGGAGGGAGCACGATCGGCTGCGATAGGGATAATTAACGATCACAATCGTACGAAAATGAGAACGGGGCGAGTGCGACGGTGACGATAACGAGCGGTCCAGCGATCTTATTAGCGATAAGCGACGATAACGAGGGCGCCTCGTTCCATACGATAACGACGGCGTTCCGGTGCTTGTAACAGTTGGAAAGGAACTCCGTCTAAAGATTGATACCGACGGCCCGGAACTCGTTTTCGATGCTAAACGCTGGTGCTGCCGCTGGTGCTGGTGCTGGTGCTGGTGCTGCTTGCTCGTCGTCGTCGAAGAAGACGACTATGCTTCCCCACTGTCCTTCGAATTGCAACGTAATCTTAACTTCTTCTTCTTCTTCTTCTTCTTCTTACTTTTCTTAGTTATTTCTACTTGATTTTTCTCATTTTTTTTTTTGACTTCTTATTATTATCTCTTTTGTTTTGTTCTCTTGTTCAACGAGCACCGTTCATCTAAGAACAAAGTGTGTTGTTCTTCTTCCCGTTAATTAATTCAACGAATATATATAGTAAGAAGTAGGATTAATTTAGATTTGATTGTTCGATTTGTTTGCTATTTGATACGAATCTCGATATGATCGAATGAATCAGGTGATACTTTTATCAGAGTATATACTCGTAATGATACTTATAAGAGATAGTCAACATATATTATTATTGTTATATCGACGAAAATAAAAAGTGTCGATAGAAGAAACACACTTTGGATATTTGTTTCTATTTATTTGAAATACATATATCAACTTAGATTAATATCTTAATCTTGATATTATATAATAAATTATCTAAACCCAAATTAGATTCTAATGATATAATTACGAATACGTTTGGAATAATAATACAAGTATAATAAGGTAGTGTGTTTGTTAAATACGTTTTAAGATTCGTATAATAAGGCCGAACGGGGGAAAAAGAAAAACAGGTAAGAGGCGTCGAACGTAGGGAAGATCATCGGTGTCATGCGAACGTATAATTTCGAACGTCTCGCGCGAGTCCGCGCCAGGGATGGTCTTTGTTCGTAGAAAAGACTCGAGATAAGTCTGGTGGTGGTACCTACAAAACATTACTACGTATATATATATATATAAGTTTTCTATGTATATATATATATATAGACTCGAAGGGAATGCTCCGGTAATGACGGTCAAGAGTCGGTACCCTCCCCCTAGCCACCTCTTCTTCTCAAGCAATAATTTTCCCTAGGGAATGGTTCAGGCATTCCTGTGCAACTGGCCGGCAACAATAAAATAAAGCATTTGTATCTTGTCATAATGCCCTTCCTTCCTTCCTTCCTTCCTTCTTTTGTAACTACGAATACTCTCAGAGGATGCTGGAAGATTTGCTTTCCGTAATAAACGTTGTTTCGTGGACGAGCCGGTAGAAAATATCATCGAATTCTCATCATTCGAGGAAGAAACGAAGTATAGACATGAGAAAGAGAGAGAAAGAGAAAACGAAAGAGAAAGGAAGAAGATCTGGTGCAGAAAGGAGTAGGGTCCCACTTGGAGATGCAAAGAAAAGAAAAGTAAATGAAAAAGAAGAAAAAAAATGTAAAAAAAATTGAAGATAGAAGATAGATCCGATTCTGAAGAGAGACAAAACTCGGCAAAGGTATGTAATGATAACCTGTGCTGCCAAGTTATAATAACCTAGACAGAGACAGAGAGAGAGAGAGAGAGAGAAACTAGTAAGACAAGTTTGAAAATAATCTAATTATTGGTATAAATGATTATAGTAATTAGAAATGAAGAGAGAGGGAAAAACAGAGAGATAGATAGATAGGTAGATAGATAGATAGAGAGAGAAGAAGAAAAAGATGGTTTTGATTTTTGGTCCTGGTTGCCTCGTGGACCAACTATTACAGGTATAACTTAGGAGGGCGTACAAATGAAAAGGCATACACACTATCTCTCTTTCTTTGTTGCGGCCCTCTTTTTCGTGGAACCGGCATGCCCGCGAGAGAAAAGGAGGTGGAGATTACGATGAGAGGAAAGAGAAAGGGAGAGAGAGTGAGAGAGAGAGAGAGAGAAGTGGATAGGGAGGATCATCGGGTGGCCGCGTTTCTGGTATGCAATTACGTAGAGAGGAACCCCGACAGCCGGAAGAATCGGTCCGTAACGTTCCTCGTGTATGCAACAAGTACGATGCGATAGCTCTTTGCCCTTGAGGATCACTTAATGACGCCGCTCGTAGCAGATACATTTATTAGCTGCGTTCCGTTGGGTGTTCTTTATGATTGTCTTTCTTTTTTTTCCGTTTTTTTTTTCGTGTGTGTGTGTGTGTGTGCATTTTTTTTTTAATTTTGCTACGTTACCTTACTCGGCAGGTATCGTAGTTAGTGATTCATATGATGAATATTCGTTCTATGGGTTTTAATATTTTTCCTCTCCTACGTTTTTTCCATTTGAAATGAACATCTCTTCTTTATTTTTCTTTTTTTTTTTTTTGATAATACGAATCGAACTTTAATTTCTTCCCTTTTCTTTTGTAGGAGGGGGTTGGGGGTATTACGGTAGAATGTATTTAATTGCATTTGACTTTTATATACAGGAATCGCGATAATTACGATTAATTGTCGCGAACAATGTATAATTTAAGTAGAAAAATATAAGCGTAAGGTATGATCGTTTTAATAGGGATAAGGGGGGGGAAGAAAAAAAAAAGAAAAAAATAAGCCTGTACAGGTTTTAACATTTAAAAGGGGAATCGATTTAAGGCCGTCGTTTAGAAGGCCTCGGTGGTTATGAGCTCATAGAAGATACAGCAGAATGCCCTTAGACCCTTAATACGTATTTAATTAAGCGTGGCATAGCTGAACGAAGAGAGTGTAAGAAGGATGTTGGTGTAAGAGGTAGTAGGGATATATCGAGAAAGAGAAAGAGAGAATGAGAAGGAAAACGGGGTGAAAGGGGTCGGGTTTATAGTGGATATCAGTAGAGGGTGCCATAACTCTTCCGCCTCCAGCAGAGCCAACTTCACCGGCACTTATGCGTGCACCTACCGCTATGGAATTTCATCCTCGCCGTTGCGACATAAATCTCCGTCGCATTAATGCCCCGTACGTAGGGTAAGGCCCGTACTACAGCAGCTACAGCAGCAACAGCAACGGCAGAAGCAGCCAACAGAGGCTTCCTGCGTTTCGGTGTGACGGCCTCCTAATAATAATACTTCTATCTCACTCACTCTTTATTTTGCACTTGTTTAGCGATCTCTGAGATTTAGTCCTTCGAACGGGAGCAATTCAATCATTTATTTTTATTCTGAGAGAGAGAGAAACAATTTATATTGATTACTTTTAATACCTTTGATCCAAGCTAGCTAACACACGTTAATATTTCAACTCGTTAGGATCGTGTAATACTTCATACTTAACAAGATATTTTACTGTCTGAGAAATATTTTGTAATAATAAAATATATATCCACAAACATTATTGATTCTCCATTTAATTTAGTATTAAATAACAATATAAATGATGTACTAATGATAATCCTTCAATTGATACAAATCCATGGGTATAATATTTATAACGTAGTAAATTTAAAGGTTGTTGAACATTGTCATAAGCGTGTCAAGTTGTTTTCTTTAACAAGAGTTTAAGAAATATTATTATTCCTTGGGGGTCAATTCGTAGAGGAAGATGGAATTTTCTTGGTGTCTCATTCGTTCGTTTAAGAGAACAAGAATAAGAAGAAGATGAAGAAGAAGAATAAGAAGAAGAGTAAGAATAAGAATAAGAAGAAGAAATATGTAGTAGTAGTAGTAGTAGAGAAAGAGCAAGAAACGTTCCGGCATTAAAGTTAAAGTGTAAAAGTGTTATTTGCGCACGGCTCGGTGCGGGCAAGCTGTACGAAGCGAAGCCGATACAGGCTTCGACCCCCGACGGCCCCCATAAATATCCGGTAGTGGCAGCTTGTTACTACACACTATGCGAACTTCAAACCGACCACGACACTCAATATCTCTCGGCTACTCGTTCGTCAGGATTCCGTTAGCTCTCTCTCTCTCTCTCTCTCTATCTCTCCCTCACACCAAACACATAGAGTTTACTTGCCCTGTTGAAAATTTTCATCCTTTTTTTTTCCCCCTTTACCGATGAGAATCATTGTCACATTTTCCGAACGGGAAATTATGCCATAAACGCATCGTGAATAAACCTTTTTCTTTTTTTTCGTTTTCTTATACCTAATCCATCAACCTATTCTATTTAATTTTCTTTTTCTTTTTGAAGTTATACTTCTTTTGGCGCGTTTGGGAAATGTAATGGGAGTGATTTTTTTCCGAGCGTCTGTAAAAACGACACCATGAAGTTTGTCGGTATTTATGACGCGCGGCAAAACGATTTCAAGTTTACGGCATGAAGTTGTCTTCCCTTCTTCTTCCCATTTTTTCTCAAGCGGGTCACCCATCCCAGTACTAATCGTACTCAGCGCTGCTCGACTTAAATGATCGAGCGGGAATCAATGCTATCACAGCGCCATGGCCGTTTACGCATAAGGTAATTCGATTTATCTCTCTTATATTTAGTATGGACTGATATCTATATTTTAATATTTTTGTTTTTTTTTGTTTTGTATTCTTTCTTATATATGTAATATATCGATCGATTGAAAATATGTTTCCTTTCTTTTTTTTAAAGTTATTTTTGAGGTTATTGAGGTTATATTTGTTTTGGTACGCAAAAGAAGTATAACTTCTTAAGTGCGTACATTAGTACACACACCAATTTTTTTTATTTAAAATCAGACAAGAGTAAGAATTATCTCTTGGAATTTTTCTTTTTATTCTAACGAAAGTGCAGAAGAGTTGAGAAGAGTGTTGGACAAAGATTCGCAAGGTGGGACTAAAGATGAGAAGAGAGAGAAAAAGAGAGAAAGCAAATACGATGGTCGACGAGCAGAAAGTGCGGAACTGGAATCGTTGCCAACCACGTGGACAGCGGGCTTTGTTTCTAAAAGTGTTCGCATAGCGGCTCATCGTCGTTTGAAAATAACCATGTCGACGTTGGTGTGTTAGCTTAGGATTAAATCGTGCTGACGCATCATTGACGCGGAACTAGTTGATTGAGTCGTATCTTTATCTTTGCCTCTTCTACTTTTGTAAAACGAACAGGAATGATGATTAGTCGACTATATTGCATTCTAATAATTACAATTAGACATTTGCTTACATAACTGATCGTTCAAACGTAAAAAACATTTATTATACAGGTATTAAACGTATCATTATAAATATAAATTATGAAAAATAATATATTTCGTTGTTGTTAATTTTAATTGGTTAAAATATCTCGAGGGAAATAAAAAGCAAGAGAGAAGAAAATGTTGTTCAGTAAAATATATCGGAGTTAGTTAAATACTCTTTGCAGTATGTTTCTAGTTCTAGGAAAGTATAGAAGAAGAGAGAGAAGGAGAAGAGAGGATAGTAAGGAGAAGTAATAGACGATCGACTGCCGTGTTACTAGGATGTTAGTGATGCAAGAGAGAGATAGAGAGAGATATAGGAGAAAGATAGCAAGCGAGAGAGAAAGGTGGGTGGTAGAAGCCTAATTGGTCGAAATTAGCAAGTTTAGTCATTAGCGGAGTTTCCGGCGGTAACGCTGGGTCCACTTGACTCTGCTTCCTGGGAAAGGAAGGACGGAAGGAAGGTGTGTACAGCGTACGAGTCGGTTACGCTTCTCCATATACTCCTACACACATATATATACACACAAACATGCATTCACTTGGTATATAAATGTATAAGTATATATATATACACGTTGATGGTAAAATGTACGCTCGCGTGTGTGTACCGAGGAGATTTCGCGCGGCGCGGAATTACGCGGAGGAGGAACGTTTCGTGACCGCAAATAACTGTTTCCATTGGAATCCTGCGGTTTACACTTTACCGCCGGTGCCATATCAACGCCTTAACGTGCCGTATTTAAATCCTGTCGCCGCTCCCGCCAACGGCACGCACCACCTCCGTTTGTCTGTCTGTCTATCTGTTCGTCTCTCTGTGGATCGACTTTGAACTGTAAGATCGGGAACGGGTACGGTATGGTTTTGCTTCTATCAACACCATGACTTTCTCTATCTAGCTACTCTTCTAGATTTTACTTTTCCATTTAGTAGTGTGGGAAATCTAGGTGCGGTAAGAATAAATTTATATACAATATATATATATGTGTATATATAGGTATGTATATTCTCTTCTACCTTATACGTTTACTCGGATTATAGATTTTATCGGGTATGATTTAATGAAATACACGTTGAGAATTGTGCCTACGGTAAATTAAATGTTCAATTTAACGGAATAAAAAATATGAGAAAAAAAAATTCAATTTATGATTTCTTTTTCTTTTTCTTCTTTGTCTGGAACACCAACAAACAGCTGCTCCCTTGTAAATTAAATGTGTTTCTTCTTTTTCTTTTTTTTTTTCTTAAACCTAAAGACGTGCACATGTATCCTTCAGTATCTCTTTCCTACCTTCGTCCTCAGTTTTATGATACATTAAATGCGAAAGTGCAAAAGATCCCAGAGCACGATACCGGTAGAAACCTACTTTGTCATATACTACGATATCATGCAACGCATACATACGATGCCGTCGGCCTACCAAATGTTTTGAAATAATCATACACGGAACTCCGGCTGCAGGCCACTTTTCATGAATGCATTAATTCCGCTTAGTCCTTCTGACCCCCTTGTGTAATACGAACGAGCAACCCCATGAAGACGACACTAGGAGAGAATCCAGCTTGCTGTATTCATATACACATACATGTATATATGTATATGTGTAGGAAAAGTGACACGTAGAAGCAAATTTTGCGTTTCTTCCTTTGTAAAAGAATAAAGAGGCTTATGTTACGTAGTGGCGTAAGCATGGTGTGCGTGTATGCGCGTGCGTGTTTCGTCTATCGAAGGTTTTATTTAAAGGTTTTATTTATTCTTCAATATAAAAAAAAAACGATTGATTTATATATTTTATTAAAATAATATCGAGAGAACTTCGAAATTTCTCTTTTTTGATATCAGAGTAAGTCAACTGTTGACTCGCATATGCGCATTAATTCATATAGTAATTAGCTCTGAGACAAATAAACGTTAATGCTGATGTGGGACAGCTTGTGTATGTGTGTGTGTGTGTGCATACGTCATTCTCCTGCGCGTATGTACCGTATTATCGTAGTATATGCGTATGAACGTTGGGGTAAGGGCATCAGCTGCCGCACAAGGGCCCTTAATTATTCTATTAAACGAGCCGCGGACTTATTGTAACGCGCATACGTACCTACGGTTATGTGTATTTGTATTTGTGTGTATGTTTGTGTGTGCGTGTGTGCGTAAGTACTAGGGGAGAGATGGAGAGAAGATGGAGAACGCAAATACGAGAGTTCAATGGGAACGTACGTTTATATCGTATGGGGGGAAGGGATGGATGCTGGTATCGAAATCGATCGGGAGGACCAATTGAGATGGCAGACGTTTAACGATATAGACACAACTAATAGCAAATAGATATTTTATAATTGTCATATTTACTTTTATTATGATTAATTCATTTTTATATTATCATAAGTTCTCGTCAAAATTCTAATCGTCCAATTTGCAACTCTTTCTTTTTTTCCTTTTTTTCATATTTTCTGTCACGTAGGTAAAAGAGAACATCAATGGAACGGAAAGAAGGAAGGAAGGGAGGAAGGAACAAAAAGGAAAAAGGGGAAGGGTAAAGCGAAAGCCGTTTTACAACGTTGTTTTGAGTAACGCTGCGAAATCGCTATGCAATTTTCTTTCCACGGAGAATCCGCGCTCCAAAGATAGGAAGGCTTATGTTAGAGAAACACCAGAGAGAAAGAAAGAGAAAGAGAGAGAGAGAGATGGAAAGAACGAACGAAGGAAAGAGAAAGACGCGTACAACGTTTTCAGTGGCCACGTGATTGGTCGTAAACGCCAAAAATATGCGCCGATTGGCCGGCAGTCCGGCCGGCTTTATGGCAGCATCGGTATGCCAGCCGGGTTTTATGGTTAATTTTTGCAATTTTGTAATTGCCTTGTGCCCCATGGGCATCGTACGACGCCCCTGTGTCCTATCTTCTTTTACCTCCCAGCTTTTCTCCCTTTTCTCCCACTCTTTTTGCCACTAGAGCTCCATCTATACTCTCCACTTTTCCCGCTCGAGCCAACATAAATGGCCGAAGCATCGTAAACCAGAGCATGACCAACGTCTTCCTCTTCTTCTTCTTCTTTTTCTGCTTTTTCTTCCTAGTTTTCTACATTTTCCTACATTTTTTTGCCAAGAAATGGAATTTCGTCGTAAAAGGAAAAAATATTGACCCTTATAAACTATAATTAAAAGAAATATATACTGATACTTCGTTAACGACTTTTTAGGTTATGTCGAAACGTTTCGAATTTAGCAGGTTTACCGCTTAAATTGACATTTTTATAACATCTTTTATATGGATGAAATTTTGAAATTCAACACTTTAAAATTCTACGTCTACCTGGATTTTAATATGAAGCTTTCAAAGTTCAATTCTGTAAATTGTTACGATCTAAAATCTCTCAACGTTATATCTTTATATTATATTATTTCTTTTTCAATTCATCGTAACGTAAAATATACGTACATTTCATATTGTCCCATGGATTTTTGCTTAAAAAAAAAATGGAAAAAAGAAAACTTCCAAGGACTCTTCAATTTGTCTAATATTTTTCTCCATTATTTTATATTTAAAAGATCGAGCCGATCGAGTACGAAGACAATCTTGAATCTAACGAGACGTCGACATTTTTGAAAATACTATTGGGATCCACCCGGCGTAGCCAATTTTGCCTGCTCGCCCGTAAAGTAATGATTTCAATTTCGTGAGATCGCTCCTGCCAGCAGCCACTATGCATCCCTATTTCCCTCTCTCTCTCTCTCTCTCTCTTTCTCTCTTTACCTTCTCCATGTTCGACGATTCGGATTAAGCCACTAAGGAAATTCAATATCAGTAGCTGAGATGGGCACATAAAATTACTGACTGCCACTTCGCTTTAATTTGCGCAGTAAAGTTACCCGCACCCCCGGTCTTTCCTGCTGCTCCCCAATCCACCTCACCCGATTTTCCTGTGACTCCATCCGGACACGAAGCTTTCCTCTCTCTCTTTCTCTTTCTCTCTCTTTCTCTTTACTGTACACTTTCTCTGAGCTTACACATCCGATTAGCCAACTCTACCGTAAAACTAAGAAATTATGATTTAGTTATTTGCTGCCAGGTTATTTCAATGTTTCATTTGATGAAATTAGTAATACTTTATCGATTTTGTGTCCAAACAAATTAAGCCGATGATAAAGTATAAATGGAAATATCAAAGGATTTGTATTCTTTATTTGTTAAGTAGCGCATTAGGTACTTAATAATTGCTCGATAAGCTTTCGTTAATACGTAATTTCGATTCATCAGCATTATCTCCAATTAAAAAGAGATTTTTATCCAAGAGTGGATATCCATTATTCATTTGTCATTGATACTAAACATAATCGATTAAATCGTGTCCTATATTATCTAGCGAATCACTCAGAAAAAATCCACGAGTCTTCCACGAGTTCTTGGGAAAATTCGCCTGTTAAATTTATGGTCCTGCGGGCCGCAAACAGTGCACGTAAAACGTATCCGCGTACGAAATTGAAGCCACCGTAGTTGGGAGGGGTGGCCAAGGGGGTGGAGTCCGTGGGCTCCGTGAAACTGAACGAAGGGAGGAAGTATCGTGGCTGTGTGATTGTGTTTTCCCGCGTGCGTGTGTGTGTGTGTGTGTGTGTATGTTAGAGCATAGGAGGGTGAGTGGTAGCGTAATACGAAAACCATAGAATTCGCAATATCTTCCCAACGCGTTTTCACTACCGTGTACATACGTATTCTCTCCTCGGCGTATTCGCGTGGTAGGGATGAAAAAGAGGGATGGAAAGAGGTGGCTAGAGGGTGTACACGAAGCCCAATCTTCCACTCTCCCTCGTTCTCTTATTCTGTCTCACTCCTGCTTGGTTACAGTTCTGGCGTGTGTCAGTACTATCAGTTTATCAGATGTTGCGGCCAGCTACGACAGCTGTTACCTCAAGATATGGTAATTTTTAAAGTAACGGAAGAAGAGAGTGAAAGAGAGACAGTACTGGCTCGAGGGTGGGGTGATAGAGTTGGTGGAAGTATCGAACTTGAGGGGAAGTGAAACAGACTAGAACGTTGGGGTTGTTGAGGTAAAAAGAAAGAGGGAGAGAGAGAGAGAAAGAGGGAGAAGCAGACTGAGTGAGTGAATGGGGTTGAGCAGAGAGGGAGCCAGAAAAAGAGAGAGAAAGAGAAAGAAAATACCAATATCTGTCAAACACATATTTTTTCAGATTTATCAGGTTTTTCCTTCGCAAAGCAAATCCAATTTAATTTTCTCGATGCAGCCCATGAGTGACTATTACTCTTCTAACCGTTTCATGTGATTCTTTCTATCTCTCTCTCTCTCTCTTTTTCCTCCATTAAGCTGACCAACATATATACGTATAGTTTATTCACCAACGAAAATGTGGTTAATAAAAAAATATAATTTTAATTCAAACAAATTTTAGTTATAAACGTTCGTTCTGGTTATTTTTTTTGTTCTCTTTCCGAATAATACTAATAATTTTTATTTAACAACGTTACAGGCATTTACGTATAGTATAATATTTTTCAAACTAATTAACCAATTTTTATATATGCAACGAATTCAGATAATTGGTAGCTCGCATCGCAATGGATTCGCAAATTAACAATAAGACCAGTTAAAAATCGTTGTTCTGCGCTGTAAACTATCTCTATATCCGTTTTTATCATTTTATTTTCCACGTAATGAAGTAAACAAAAAAGAAGAAAAATAGATAGAAAAAGAAGAAGAAGGGAAAAAGAAACGTAGAAAACATTCTCGACGTGGTGTGCCGCCTGTCTTATCGGATTAATTTGTTTCTATCGCGACAAAAAGGGCCGCCGAAATCCTTAGGAAACGAAGATTTTTCCTTCTTTCCTATCTTTAACGTTCACCTTCTGATCCCTCAACCTTTAGGTTTCCTCGGTGTGACTACCCTTCTCTCCCCTTATGCGTGTCTCCAATGGCAGTAATGAGAAGAGACGACGAGGCCTTTTCAAGAGGTGCAATCCAGCGTGACGTTGCTTCTTACTCTCTCTCTTTCTCTCTCTCTCTCGTGGCTTCCAACATTTGTCGGTTCTCAGCTTACGTTTCCGGACGCGAGAGGGTGGAGAGAGAGGATGAAGAAGAGAGGATGAAGAAGAGAGGATGATGCGCTGGCAAGCAACGCAGTTGCTATTGCTTGCGGCTTACGCGTTGCGAATACGCACCACCACTACCAACACCATGTAAGGCGATCAAAAGGAAACACGCACGTATGCTACAAATCTTTAAATGTGTGTGCGTGTATATATTTATATATATATGTATATAATATGTACAACAGTATATTCGTATTTTTCTACTGCACGAATATTTGCGTCACCCCCCTCCTCTCCGCACTGTATATAAATGTATTAATACAAAAGAAGGGTGTTAAGAAAAAAAAAAAGAAATGACTAAAATATTATTTAGCTGGGGCTCACTCTCCCCCTCCCCCATACATCGAACGCAAGAAAAATACAGGGTGAGACATTTCTACTAATGACGCGATGATAATTTCGGTTAAATAGCTTTTGCTCTTATTTATTTGGATCAAATTTTGTCTCTTTTTTTTCTCGCTAGTGATCGCGTAAGTTGAGGAGGATTTAAAAAAGAAAAAATAAAAATGTTTATTCCTAATAAATATGAATAATGTACACGTAAAGGATTAAATCGATTTAATAATAATAATAATGATAATAATAATAATAATAAACGATCAAATACGTTTTCCTTTTCCATCTAATTTAACAATATAATTTCGTGTAAATCGTTTTGCAACGTTGAAAAATCAACATTATTTTTCTTCCTTAACAACCCTCCTCCTCCCCCCCCCGCCTTGGTTTTTCCCTATTTGGATAAAAATATCTACGCACGCGTATGTGCAATATATTGAGATCTCGCGAGAGAGCGTAGGTACGCTTACGAAACAGGAAATAATGGTGCGCATTAGTACCGACAGCTGCGATGCAACCCCGGATTGAATTGTTGTTCGGAGTGTTCGTGGAAAAACGGGGTGCGCGCTAGGGAACTTAGACGGGGGTGAGGGGGAACGAGGGGAGGGGATTTCGAACTACTCTCTCTCTCCCCTTGAACGACGGAACTGGAACGAAAAAGAGCTTCGAATGTCGGTAGAGCATTGGTGGTTGTTGTATTGTACGACGGCGACGTTAATTGTGCGGATTTGTCATCGCGCGATGGCATCACGAAGAAATAAGTTTCCAGGATGACGTCCCTTGGGTAAAACGATGCTAATCTTCATCGATGAACACATATGCTTATTATATGTATTTCTCAGTTAACGTTAAATGAATAATATTCTATAAGGAATAACGTTAATGGTATATGCTTTTCCATTACTCGATAATAATAATAATAATAATAATAATAATAATAATAATAATAATAATAATAATAATAATAATAATACAAAAATTAATAATACGCGATGGAAAATTGCGAAAGAAATTAAATAGTTAAGGTGCTTTGTTAAAATAAAAACGTTACACACACACACACACACACACACATAATTTATTATATTTATTATTATATTATATTATATAATATAAAACTTGAAAACTAACTATACAACGATTTCGGGAAAAAAAAATGTCTTCGTCGAGTTAAAAGTAATTACGAATAAATAAACGAAATTTTCTTTTCTAATTACAAAATCTCTGAGCCCTTTTTCTCGAAGGAAATATTTTACATATATTTCAGTTTAAATCTATCCTATTTAAATATAAAAGATATGACGAGATTTATATTAGAAAATCAAACAAAATGTGTGTAGGTATATATAATATAAGAGAACGAAATCGTTAATTAAATTTAATCAGCAATCGTGTAACCAGAGCATCCCTCTCTCTCTCTCTCTCTCTTTACTCGTTTCGTGAAACATAGGAAAACGTAATGATTTTAACTTTGAAAACGTCAAGCCTTTACATTTGCGACGGCGCTCGCGTGCACATCGCCGTTACAAGGCCGTAATTAGTCCGAATTGACAAACAAAACTGCAGGAAAAGCGGGCCATTCTTGTTTGTGTGTACGCACAAAGAGTCTCGGCTTCTCTCTCTCTCTCTCTCTCTCTCTTTCTCTCTCTTTCTCTACTAATACTACAGTATTTTCTCTCTCGTCTTCTCTCTTGGACGCGTGGACGACTCGTCGGGGTAGTACTGGCCAAAATTTTAATTAATCCAGAGAGCTTATTAGTTTGAGTGCCGCCAAGGACTGGGTACGGTCGAGAACCACAAGAAAGAGAAAGAGAGAAAGAGAGAGAGAGAGTAAGAGAGAGAGAGAGAACAATTTCCAACTTGAGTGCGGAACAGGGGATGAAAGGGGCTCGTTTCCACGGCCTCGTACAATCGAGTGAAAACGAAGAAGCAAAATAAAAGAGGTAGTACTGCGAGGGAGAAAACAAAAAAAAAAAAAGCGAAAAAATAAAAAAAAAAAAAGAAAAAGGAAAAAAAAATATCGCGATAAAAACACAGTACCGGTCGGATTGCCGCTACCTTCTCGCTTCCGGTCAGATTACCTTCAAACTTTCGAGCACCTTCCGACATTTTTATCCTTTTACTTATCCTCTGTGCAGCTATTCTTTTTTCCTTTTGGTTTTTGTTGTTTTTTATTTTCTCTCTCTCTATTTCTATATGTGGATTGTACGTATATTATGTTTGCGAATACGTATATATTTTTTTGCTTCTCTCTCTCTCTCTCTCTTCAGTACTTATATAGTATTGCAATTATTTGTATCTATATTGTTATAACTTAAAACGAGAAAGAGAGTGAATAAATGAATTAGTTAGAAGAGTTACTCTATGTATATATTATATTTAAAAAGTGTATATTTGTATTGTTTATTGTTATATATAACGTGGCCTGTAGAAAAAATATATATGTATATATATGTATGAATTTAATTTGTTACAGAGAGAGAGAGAGAGAGAGAAAAAAAAGGGATACTTGAAACTCGACGACTTTCGTTTTATTGTTGACCAATTCGGATACTCGGTATTGTGTATTTATTATATTGCTATGCATATACGTAGTTTACCTGCTCAATTTTTTATTTACGAATAAACTTGTTGCACTTGTTTAGACGAGTTTTATCGATTACTACTTTTTGTTTTTTGTTGTATTACTTAAATTTTTGTTACGCTTATACCGCCGACACGTTCGTTCAAAAATGGCAAATTGAAATTAATGATTATATTACATTTACTCGATGTATTATTAACTATTTAATAAAAATTTATAAGATTATGTTTAACAACGAGAGCGATGAAAATATTAGCCATTAAAATTATATTAAAAAAAAGAAAAAAAAAACAAAAAGACAACTATCGTATCGCTCGTTCCACGAAATCAAAGTCGATATATAATATATTTCGCTAATTTGAAAAGATATTAATTACTTCGGGCAATATAAGGATAAAAATAACATTCGGATAAGTAGGTTCGATATATATTGAAAGAAAAAGCACACATCGTATCAAGGAGAAACAGAATCGAAGGTGAAATCGGAAAGGGGGTGGGGTGAAAGACTAATCAAGAATCTTTCCGATTTCTCCTTGGGAAAGAAAAACGTTGGAATCGTATAAAAAGAAAAAGAAAAAGAAAAAAAAAACAACAGAGACGATAAAAGATACAGAAAGATTCAAAAGGATTGAAACAAGAAAGAGGAGAATGAGTAGAAAGAAAGAGAGAAAGTCATGGTGAACGGTTAACAAGCGTCACATTCGTCAAACTACGCGCGTCCAATGCCACAGGGTGATACGTGTAACGAGCTAATTAACTTAATTTATCGCCGTTTGACGAGGATCCAATCGCAGATGCGCGGCACGTTAATTGTACGTCCATTAGCTGCCGATACGATCGTATAACCATCTAGCGTTTACTTCCTAACGATCGCTTAAAGCTCCCATTCGTTTCTTCTTCCCTTTAGAAGATGATTACGAAACAACGAGAACTCATTGGGAAAACATCTTTGCTTATAACATTTTTCTCTTTTTTTTTTTTTAATTATTTCTCTCTCAATATTTCGCTAACAGCTCGTCGTCGTCATCGTCATTGTCATTTCATTTTCTTACTACATTATCTACACACTTAATATACGATTTCAACTATATATGTATATATATATATATATCAATTGAGATTCGTTTAATTAGCTATCATTATTATTATTATTGTTATTGTTATTGTTATTATTTCAATGTTCGATTATGCAGCATCAAAATTATGCACGTAATGATTTTCATTAGAAGTATTGTGCAGTGTATGGCATTAGTTCGTTTGAATATCGAGTTATTGTCAACGAAGAGAGAGAGAAAGAGGGACACAGGGAATACAGAGAGGAAGAAGAAAGAGTGGGAGAGTAAATGAGAGACAATATTTGGATGAAACTATTTAGAAATGTGTAATAGGACAATTGTACCGTGTAGTCAATGTCTTAAGCATACAATTACTAAATTCTGTATTATATATAATTGCTATTGCTTTGTCGTGTTTCCTAGTGAAAATTAATGCGAAATATAACTGCGATTATTTCTTCGGATAGGGGGAGTGATGAATAGAAAAAAAAAAGAAAAAAAGAAAAGTAAATAATACAAAAGAAAAAAAAATATTATTGTCAATTATACGGAAGGAAAAATAAAAAGAAGTTCTGTTTTAATGAAGGGACGCAAGCCATTTAGTGACCCAAAGGTTCCTATGCAATTCTTCTTCTCATAAATCTGTCGACAAGAAAATCATGTTTCGTGCTTGATCGCGTAAAACCCTGAAGACGAAGAAAAGCCAGGTAACAATTCAAAAGGGTATATATATATACATCGAGTCGGTAGCAAAAACAAGATACCTTTCTGGGAACTAATCTACTCGTCGATACCATCCTACACCTTTCTTTGTATTTCTTTAACGGAATGTAACAATACTATCTTTGTTGCCCATTATGTTTCACTCTTTTTTATATTTTTCTGTTTATTTTTTTTACTACGATTTAAAAGATCATCTTTCTTACTTGGAAAGGTATCCAACTACGCTACTCTTCAAAACATGACAAACAACAATAAGATTATTTGGTGTTTATGGTCAGCTACCAATAACTCGGATTCGGAAATCGTACAAAGACCGGGACCTAAAAGGGCATTTTTAAGAATGGAAAGAAAACAAGTTCTATTATTCCTTTTCAAGGTAAAACTTGTAATTCCTTTTATCCTCCACAATCAAATTATTCGTTACAATATTATTTAGCTTATATTTACTATCACGATTTGATTTAAGTAATAATATCCTATTAATTTAACTGGCTAATTAAAATTGACTCTACCCTTGACTCTTTAAACGTTGAAAATGAGATGCGATTTTACATTTAAGGTCTCGGACTAATAAAATAAATTATTTCTACCAAAGCTCTCTCTTTCTCTCTCTCTCTCTCTCTCTTTCATAGGATATTTCTCTGTCTCTGTCCCATCCCAGACAGTAGATATCTGGCCACAAGAGCAACGTAGTTACGCCGTTACGCTACGCTCGGGTACTTAAATTCATAGGATGAAGAGGAAAAGCGTGGAGGAATAGGAGTAGGTGGGAGGAAAGGGAAAGAGAGAGAGTAATAGCGAGAAAGAGGACGAGTAGACGAGGAAGGGAGAGAGAGAGAGGGAGAGAGAGAGAGAGACACCCGCAATTTCGTGATTGCTTTTCAGACGACACTTTGTACACCCATGGACAGCACCAACCAACTCATTACGGTAATGACACGTGTGCATCAATTCGCATTAATATTCTAATGGACGTCAGGGAGAGGGAGAGAATGACTAAGAGAGAGAGAGAGAGAGAGAGAGAGATAGAAGGAAAGGCGAAGAGAGTGGAGAGGGGGAAGGGGGGAGAGGAGGGAGGGGCATGCAGACGAGGAGGGTATGTAGCTTGTGCTCGACATGGGTAGTGTGATACAGAATCGGTATTGGTATTAGTGTTGGTGGTGGTAGGGGGTGTACTGTTCTGCTGCTGCTGCTGCTGGGTCGAAGTGTAGAAGGCTAGAAAGGAGTTGGCATCGGAGACGAAGGGGAGACGCCATGCTATCTTGCACATAATGCCAATTAATTAATGGATACTACTGTGGTTCGGTTGGATTATGTAACCGGTGCCCAGGACGACTGCTATCGATCGACGTCTCGGTGCTGCTAGACGGTGAATGTAAATTTCGTTTCGTTTCGTTTCGTTTCGTTTCGTTCCCGACTTCGTCGTAGTCAGTCGTAGTACCGTTTGTTGCTCGTTCGTTCCTTCGTTACGGTAAATATTTTTTTTTATTTATAGTCTTTTCCTTCTTTTTTTTTTCTACTTTGTTTTACTACGCCCCTCCTCTCCTACACCCGCTACTTTTTTTTTCTTTTTCCTTTTTCTTTCCCTACGCTTTCGCATCAACGGAGACGTATGAATGAAAGTGATGGTTATTGATCGAGTCGTCTAAAGAGAAACGTTCTACGTAATAAGTATTGAAAAGATTGGATGGACACTTTCTTCTTACTCAATATCGAAACAGAGACTCTAGAGTACAATTCTATTATAATATATATATATGTATATATAATATCGTATAAATATATATATATACAAGTATATGGCAGGTTTTAATAAAAAGTCCAATAAATTCACGGTATTTTTCATCGATTTCTCGTATAAGTTTATTTCTATACAATGCTCGTTTCTCATATGAAATAATTCCACGTTTTTCTATTCTATTTCAAATATAACTTTGATAAAATAAAAAAAATATATGCGAAAAGTTAAAGATCAAAGTAAATAAAGCCCGAATAAGAAAAGATTTTTGTATTCCGTAGAAATAATCAAAAATCTTAGCAAGAAGAAAAATAAGTATCGAGTGATTTTTCGATCGAGGCGGCAAAACAAAACGAAAAAATAAATAACAACCGCCATGACACTTCTTCGACGGCAGCGCCATCTGCGATTCCTTTCTTGCGAATGCCACGTAATAAATGCTCTATAATGAATGTTATATATATATATATATAAATGGTGTACATGTATGGGTGTGTGTGTGTGTGTGTGTTGGTAACTGAAACGCGGCTCGATCTCACGCAAAACGCATGTCATCCTGCATAATGACCGATTACGTTGAACGAATGTCATCATCATCGACGAACAACGATGATGTCGCACTGGCCACACGTCTAAATCGTATATACGTGTACGTTTAGCGGCGTTTGCGTTAGTATATGTTCTCTCTCTCTTTCTCGCGTTTGTGCGCGCGCGCACGGATCGTTATTCAATTACCGAGCGATGCCTATAACCGAATGATCATTACGCACGCGGTTAACGAGGTGCGTTAAACGATCGAGCTTACTGTCCATCGGGGAAAGATCGGGCGGACGTGCGCGGGAAATCGATAATCCTTCTCTATCGGCGGGATAATGAGCCTCAGCAATGAACTATATCCAATAGGGAACAGAGAGAGAGAGAGAGAGAGAGAAAATCTCTTTTATTATCGATTACATTATTTCCTACAAATATACTTTTTCTGAGATAGAGTAAATATTAATGTTTTCTTTGTCTGCCCGTAAAAACAAACGATGAAGATTTAAAAATCTTCTTTTTTTCTTCCCCCACTTCCGTATTCTAAACATAACCAATTGAAACACATTTTATAGATTGACAGAAACTTGTTGGATATTATGTAGAATGATTGTAATATATATTTATAATATATGGAAATTTGTATGCACGAACGGGTGCAAGGTAGAAAGGTTTATGTTACATATTGCAAATCTATGACGTAGGCGAGAACGAAACATATTTAACACGCGATATTCTTTCGATAAAATTCATTTATACGTGTGTAAAGATGAAAAAGAGAAAAAGAAAATAATTAATATTTTAATCAAATTTTTAGATGATAGAGAGAAAGAGAGAGAGAGAGAGATGAAAAAATAGAGTTATAAAATAAAGTTTAAAAGTGTTGGTAAGAATTTCCGAGAGTCATTTGTGGAACTCCAAGCATCATCCTTCTCGTATCCCTTTAAACCACCTTAAACCAGCTTTCAGAACGCGACGGCTTGGTTATTCTTCTTCATTAAGCAACGATGCACAACGAGACCTAAGTAAATATACTTCAAGACCACGTCACGGAGAGGAAGAATAAAAAAGAAAAGAAAAAGAGTAAGAAGAAGAGGAGGAGGAAGAAGAGGAGGAGAAAGAAGAAGAAGAAGAAGAAGAAAAAGGAGCAGGTGAATGCGCCTGTATCTCTCGTTTCCTTATCTACCTTCTCTAACTATATATACATACCTTCGACTTCTACCTTAGAGAGAGAGTGTTTTGTTTTAATAATTTATCGATCCTGTGTTCGACAAGCAACTTTTAGTTATTTTTTTTCCCGTTTAAATTTGTTTGTTAACAATGAGAATACATAAACGAGGAAAGAGGTATATTCTTCGTTTATCAACCATATTGCAATATTCAAAACTTGTGTATATTCGAATATTTGATATTAATCAATATCTACCTTTGATTTCTAATTGCAAATATAAATTTAATGTAATTATAATATAAACCTGTACAACGTTACTAATACAAAAGAAAAACGAAATATAATCAATCGATCTCGTCCAAGACGAGTGACCTAATAAAATAAATGATCATTTTCAAACCTCTGCATCTTATCTCGAGAAAAAGTGACATTATCGAGAAGAAACGGATCTCTTATTAACGACACAACAAAAATGTTCGGTTGGTTATTTTTTGTTTTTTTTTGGAGAGGGTTGAATACTAGATGGGTGAGTGGGAGGTATTTTCCCGTTAAGATCGAAGAAGAAAAAAAAGAAAAAAAAAAGAAAAAAAAAGATAAAAGAAGAAGAAATCTTTGGAATTCTATTTTAAAATCGTTATGTATAGAGAATTATTCTCTATATTCAACCGGAACACGCCGTTCCACGAGAACCAACTCTCTCGTCGCGTTTTAATCTTGGTACAGGATCTTCGTGAGATGTCTTAAGAGCACGGAATCAATTACCGCGACTTTCACCGCGTGGGCGCGCCACATCTGGCGTGTCCGGCTCACCTACGTGTGGATTAGTGTATACGTTCTCTCTTTTTCTCTCTCTTTCTCTCTTTATTTCTCTCTCTTTTCCTATATATGTGAGATCGTCCGCGTGTACGCACTTAAATGCGTATAAAGTGTGAGTAATAGCCCCCATGGCGCGCACACACTCTGACATGGAATTAACAACGACAAGTTAGAATAGGTGATGGTGGTGATGGTAGTGGTGGTGGTTAACGGTTAAGGTGTGTGCGAGAGGAGGGGGAGGGGACTTGACCGTTAACTGAAAGAAATACGATGGAGATATTCATTGATCTCACCTGTGAAAAACTGATAGAAATAATTTGATGATTCTAACATTCAAAACTTGATCAAATTTCTTCTTAATCTTTCACATTTACAGGGTGTAATTTTGTTTAATTTGATATTTTCATGTCGTTACTTTTTAGAATATTTACTATGAGTTTGTTAACGTCGTTACTTTATGTATTATTCGATATGGTAGATTTAATTTCAAGCTAATTACTTTAGAGTTTTTATACGTGCAAATGAAATGAGGAATAGGAAATATATATTATTGAATAAACGTGATTTTGTTAGATACACATAGGTTGGTTTCCGTTCTTTATTCTTTTGTCCTTTTTACTCTCTTACTTACAAGATTTCCCTTTAAAGCGTGCTTGATTTAACAAGAGAGTGCCGAGCGTTTTCTCTATCTTGACATTACCTACATCAAGAAATCTCCTTGACCGTTCTACCTCCCTTTTTTGATCTTCAGATCGATAAATCACAAAAGAATGAAAAGAAGCGAGTATACCTCACTACGTTAGGATAATGTTAAAGTTTACAAACATCAGTTTGAATAAAAGTATGTATATAATATATAAATACTTAGTTATTTTATATCGAATAAAAGATATTGATTTTATAGGATTTTTCATTTTTATGTATATTAATCAATCCGATAAAAATCATACATTATTTGTAAACAAATTTCCAAGATTTTACAAGTATTAAAATGAACGATCAATTAAAAGAGTATCGAATGGTCTAAGGAAATAGCATCTAACACCGTTTGGAATTTCGAAATGGCGGAATAATCGTGGCAATGCGTCCCGGTGTTAGAACATTTTCGAAGTTATCGGGAATGGATCTTAGGAGGGCTCGATGGTTGAACATGCAGTGTTGTGCTAGATGGTTGGGGCCCGCGTTTATCGGTTGGTGGTGGTGGTGGTGGTATAATGCGCGATTACAAGTTGCACTGCTATCTTGATCTGAGATTAGTCGAAGCACGACCTCCAGCCACTTTGACTTTCAGACATCCTCCTTCGTGCCCTCTCCTTTCCGAATACTTTCACGTCAAATGAACGTCGACGTTTGGAAGTCGCGACCTCAAACCAAGTACACACTTCGTATACTTCTTCTCTTACTATTCTATCACCTTTACTTTTTCTCTATTCGCGTATTCTCGATTAGGGAGCTTGTCGTTTCAAGGCAACAACGACATGTTGTTTTGTATCATTTTCTAATCAAGAAACAAACAGTTTGAACTATTAACCTAATTTTACTTGTTTGAATAGTGTATATTTAGATTGTGTCGTAAAAATGTAACGTTAACGAATATACTCGTTAAATATACGAGAAAAAGAGTATCTATATAGCTTATTGATAATATTGAATTTAATTATAATCAAATGTAACGTAAGTATACTTTTCTTTATATCTCAGTTATATACTAGTATACTTTTCTATCTCAGTTAACTAATTACAAATATTATTTCAAATTGTTACTGATCTTAAAATGAAGGGATCATATATTTTGTAAAAAATAAATATAATTTGGAAATCAGTCAATTACAAATATAACTTAAAATATATATATAAAAATACAAAATAAACTCATACGTTTATAATATATAACGATAGAAAGAAAAAAACCACGAAATATAAAAGGTCCCAAGAATTTGTATAACGAGAGACGTTTAACTGCGTGGGTCTGTTAAAGGATCGGATTATCAAATGGAATGGGACTTTAGATAGAGCAGAAGGGGAGAGGGATGAGGGAGAATGGTAGATGAGGGAACGGAGAACCGAGTGGGGGGGAAAAGAAAGGAGATTTCTTGATGGAAAGGAAGAGAGAACTTCCACTTGGGTGCACTTGAATGGAACTCTGAGCGAGGGGCCGCGAGTCCCAGACGTACCCCACGATGGAAAACCAACAAAGCTTCGTTCTTCTTTTACAATGGGACTCACGAAGAGAGGGGACTACTCTCTGCCATCGGGCCACTAGTAAGTTCCACGTTTTTGTACGTAAAGCGGATGCGTCGTAAGCACAGTAAAATTTCACGTCGCACGTATAATTTAACACGAAAATAAAATATAGAAAAATGGAGAAAGAAAAGAGAATAAAAAAAAAAAAAAAAAAAAAAAAATGCAATTTCGTTCGCGCGCGGAAAAAAGTGTTTACATTTTTATCTTTTTTTTTGTTAAAATGAGAAAACGTTCGAAAAGAAAGATAAAACAAACAAAACAAAAAATGAGCTTGGATTGATTAATTATCCGCCAATAATTAACCTTCATTATTCTTCCGTACTTTTATTACTCTGGCATTGTTTTGTGAACAAAGGATACATCCCGGGCGAACATTAAATATGACGAAAGATAATATCGAATATGAATATTCCGACTGGATTTCATCGTAGCTAGCTGTCATGGGGAAAGGGGGAAAGGGGCCGGGGGCAGGGACTTCGGTTGTGCGATACGCGAGACGGGCGGCGTGCAGATAGTCGATTAAAAATTATTTTAAATTTTAAACGGCAATAAAGGAGTCATTATATCAACGGCCGTAGTATTCGGTAATATTTGACGCACGATTCCCATGTAAAACGGGTATTTTAGTGATAGCAAATGCAAATAGAGACGTGAATGCGAACTTGAACGAGAAAAAAAGAGAGAGAGAGAGAAAGAAAAAAAAAGGAGTATGCCCGTCGTTCAAATTTATTTCGCGTCTACAAAAATTTAATAAAATTTCATACGAAACGGACAGATCCGACAAAATATATTATATTCTTTTTTTTTCTTTTTTTTTTTATATATATAAATATATATATTAAAGATTCGTTTATAAGTTCGTAACAACGAACTCGACATATTCAATCGACGAAAACAGCAAACGACGACTGTTCTTCTTCTCTACCCTGTTTTGTGTAACCATAAAACGTATAATAATAAATATTAATTTATCTCGGTTTGATATATACCTAACTGCCATTAATCATGTTGATAATTAAAAAAAAGGGATAAGGGACTAATTATTTTTTGATGTAAAGTACACACGAAATGGGTTAAATGTTTCATAATTATACAACAACAGTACCTTTTTCCCCCAGCCCTCTTCAAACAGGCAGGAAGAAGGAAGCGCGCGTAAGCACGAAGCTGAACGACCCTACCGATTTCTTCATACTAATTGAAATTAGTAGCGAGTAACCGACAGGGCAAAAGAGATAAAAAAAAAAAAGGAAAAAAAAAAGAAAAAGAAAAAAAATACTACTACGAGAGCCGACGCGAAAAGGGCTGACGTGTTCGAGAAAAAAAAAAAGAAAAAAAAGAAATAAAATAAAAGGGCTAAACAAGGGAGAGACAGACCACTTCTCTCTCTCTCTCTCTCTCTTTTAACCCCTTTCCACCACCCCTCTCATCCTTTTTTTACTCTCTTTCTCTATCTCTGTTTCCCCATGTGTTCGTTTTCGTTCGGCAATGACTGGCGAGATGTGCTTCTAAGTTCGACTTTTAGACGTTCAACTTCAGAAACTAGACGGCCGAGAATAACAAATGATCGTCATTACGGCTTTGAACATGATGAAAGAGAGGGAAGAAAAAGAGAATGAGAGAGGGAGAGTGAGAGAGAGAGAGAGAGAGAATATCGTCGTTTCGAAAACTTATACTAACGTTTAAAACATATTATAGCTTATGTATGTAGACCGTCGTCGTTTCCCTTTTTCGAAGAGAGAGATAGTCATTATTACATAATGATTGCTATCCTTGCTTCCTTTTTTTTTTGAGAATCGTTAATCTTTTCCCTACGTTACCAAAACGTACGACACACAGAAAGATAATGTTCCCACGATTATAATGTTTTTATTTCGATTATCAGTTTTTCAACATCCTTAATCATTTTCTTGATTATATCCCTAATTACGGCGTATACCTACGTTGTCGAAATTATACTCGAATTTTGAAAATACTTGAACATAATTTAGAACAATTTTAAGGTACATAATCGTAAGTAAACGAGATTCAAAATAATTCGTATATCGAATAGTATAAAACAAAGTTATTTAATGAAATCTTTCAAATGGTTTATTGTTAGTTATTAAAATTGAATTTATATGAACAAGATGAGACCATGATTTTCAAATCTCAGATTCGTATTGAATTTGATTGAAAAAAATGATTGAAATCTTTGGGACAGATTAGATGTCAATGTTGAGTTTCCCGTATGTATATAACAGTGGATGGAAATATCTGGTCATATCCAAGCCCAACCAACCAGCCAGCCAGCCAGCTAGACAGACAGACAGACAGACAGACAACTCGGATCCTAACACTGATCAGTCGGCAGCCTCGTACCAGACTCGTCAAGATCCATTTGCGGACTGGGATGTACAGCTGCATTACCGTGTCGTGGTGCCAAATACTAATGGTAGGGAAGCGAATAGTGTCGTTACGGAACCTCACACTCACCGCACTACTCCATCCCACAGATCTCCCAAACCCTCTAAACTCTCCTACTATCTCTCGCGTAGTCGTGTTTCTCTGCGTTCGGATGCATAACACGACGAACACGGTGTAGGAAAAGCAGATTGAGTGACCTTGATGGAAAGGCAAGAAACGCACACTCGATATAGGATTTGTCGGGTCCTCTCATCGATCAAAAGGAAATGAACCTAGATGATATCACACGATTCGATAATATTTAACATATATAAAACTCGTAAGAAAAATAAAGGGTAAAATAATTATAGAGAGAAAAAAAACTATCAATGCTAAAGGAGATTACAATTGATGACGAGAGAACGTTGTTAGTTTGAAAATAAATCGCAATTATTGACGTAGCAAACGTGGATAACTGAAATTACCGAACCACCGAGCCGAGGTCCCAAGTGGTAAGCGAGATTACTGGAATGAGAGGAACTCAAAGACCAAGAAGGAAAAAAAAACAATCCGTGAGAGAGGAAGAAGAAGAAGAAGTAGAAGTAGAAGTAGAAGAAGAAGAAGTAGAAGAAGAAGAAGAAGAAGACTACTGAGGGTGGAAGGGGTGGAGAAACGTAGGGGGTTAAGACGTTGTCCTGCCAACAGGTGGTAGCAACCTCACACCACTAGCTCTAGCTATCCTCTTCTACCTCAACCCCTTTTTCGCCCTCTGTGGCAGCAACCACGACGATAACCCGCGGCGACACCCGATAAAACGGCTCGTAGAAGAGGGTTGGGGGTCTCTGTTACGACGATGCGCACGGGATAAGTGGGTCGTGCAGCATTAGATGGAAAGAGAAAGAAAATGAGAAAGAAAGAAAGAAAGAAAGCAAGAGCGTGCTAGTAACAGAGAAGAAAAACACACCGGAGAGATTATCGGCCTTGGCTACTACTACTCGCTACCAAATAATCTTTCGTTCTACCAACGAATCTGCAGAAATAAAAAAAGAAAAAAAAAGAATAAGACCGAAAGAAAGTTGGTAACTAATGCGTTTTTCTTAATTTTGTTTTCTTTCTTTAGGCCAGATTTAAATTAATAATTTCGATATAAATCAAATTTCATCGAGAGATCCATAACATCGAGATGAGAATGATCAAGATGATATTCTTTGGATTCTCTTTCTCGAAGTCAGAATTTTGTTCTACTATGATATACAAAAAATGAGAGAATATGTGGATAAAAATCGGTATCGGATTTCTTTCAATAAAATAAAAAAAAAAAAAAAAATATCAAACAAAGGCAACGATATTCAGTACACGCAACAACAGTTTACAATATTATTTGCTCAAACTTTTTTACGCGGCAAACAGCACTTTCTGAAGAGGGGAAGGAGGAGAAGGAGAAAGAGAGAGAGAGAGAGAGAGAAAGGAGAGATGGAGGAAGAGAGAAAACGAACGAGAAAGCAAAGAGCCAATAAATCTGACGATGTGGAAAGGGTAGCGCGTTCGAAACCGCAGAACTAAACAAACAATAAATTCCATTTGGTAAAACGAACGTTTTCGATTCCCCCGGGGGTCCCCTTTTACAAGAGGACAAAGGCCCGTTTGTTGGGTCCGTTGCTACAAAGGATTCCATTGGCAGCTACGGTGCAGTGTACCAACGTGCACCACGAACGCATATTCCTCTCCTCTCTTTCTCATTCTATCTTTTTTTTCCCTTGTACCTTGAGATATATCGCGAAGTTCATCGCAGAAAGAAACGTAAAGATGAATTTTTATAGATAGACTATCGAATATGTAAGATGTGTATTTTGTATTCTTATTATTATCATCTCTTATATATTCTAATCACGTTTAAATGAATAATACGAAAATTAGAAAGTTAAATAGACATATCAAATGTTTTAGGTTACAATAATTTATTCATAAAACAATGAAATATATATAAGAGTCGAATAGATCTAATGATCATCGATATTTTCCAAGAATAGACTATTGAAATAGTTTCTTCTTGGTAAGATGTACCAAGAACAATGGCAAATGCAAACCTATACGAAATTATATACATTGAAGTGAATATAGAGGGAAGAATTGGCGATGAGAAAATGGCGAAGAAAATGACGAGAAGAGAGGGAATCCAAAGTAGAGAACTTAGAAACGTTCGGATAGCACAAACAACAACACACGACGGGGAAACGCATACATACATATATATACAAAGATACTACGTTCTATAGCTGTATAAAATGGCGCGTCGCATGAATTATGAATGGATAGAGATACTTCGGAATCGTTGCGTACAGTCCAAAGTAATCGATACCACATAAACTTGCTAGGCAGGCAGACAGAACAGAAAAAGAGAGCTATGGGGTGGAAAAGAAAGCATAATACATATGCATGTTCACGTGTATGTATATGTTCATATATATATATATATATGCGTGTAGGTTAGTTCTACGAACTATCTAGAAAAGAAGTGAACATATTTCAAAGAGGTAGTATCTTAGGCGCGTTTAGTAAATTACAAAGGAACGATGATCTCAACTTGAACGAGTAGAAAACGTGAGGTGAATGATGCCGGCACGCTGATTCTCGGCATTCGAGAGTTCAAGGGTTTTAAGGTGAAAACGGGACTGTGATTCCAGGCACAAACTGGATCGACGGGTTCCCGACTTGACGAAGCCCTCGACCTCCGACCTCCACCTTACTCTTGGAAATGGAGCTGGAGGTTGAGAAAGAGAAGGGGAGGAAGAAGGTGAGGTCTCGGTAGGACGAAGTTGCTAGGTTCTGTATAACCGTACGCAAGGTACAACTCGGTATCAAATCCCGAAGGCTCGTTTACATGCCGAAACCTTTATGTCCAATCCAATTTCAAGGAAATTCATACAATTTTTTCTGTTTCACCATTCAATGTCTTATTTATAGTTTTTAAACATACGATACGTGTTTGAAAGGATTGTACGAAATTATTATTAACAAATAAGAATGATATATAAAGAGATATTTCGTAATAATGTATATTGAAAATCTTTCATTAAAATATTAAAACGTTGCATACGTTGCATCTGAAATGTTTAAATGTTAGAAACGTTGTATTCTAAGCAACATAGTGCATAAAATGTACTTCTATCTATGTTCTTTATCTTGATGTTACCCCAACATCAAGGAACCTCTTTGACCACTCTTCTTTACCTTCTTTCTGATCTTTCGATCGATTGATCGCAAAAGAAGGAAACGAGTGAATGTACCTCGGTGCAACGCTGATGTAAAAGTTTAAAGAGGCCACTGTGAATAAGAGCTCGAATCAACTCTTCTCCTTTCTTCAAATCAGAAGTATCGATTTTATTCGGTATTTTAAGAGTTCATCAGTCGACAAATATCATATAGATAGTAGTCAAATAGTAATGAACGTTTCATTAACTACACAAGCAATTATTAAAGACATTATTAATTATATCAATGTTAAAGAGAGAGAGAGAGAGAGAAAGAGAGAGAAAGAGAAAGATGAGGAACAATCAATATAACGAATATTGAGTAATCTATAAAAGTATTATCCCATCGTCTAGAATCTCGAAATGGTGGATTAATCGTTTCAAAGGTACTTCTCTGTTCTCTCGATCGTTCAAAGGCTTCCTTCGAACTTAACGGTACCTGCTTTCTAATTAATGTTCTCCAAGCATCTACTGAACATTACTATACACTCACGTAAAGAGTTAAACTACACTTAACTGACCATGGTTGGCTAATAACCGTGGTCACTTCTCTAACTAATTCTTTTCAATTAACATTAATTAAACAATGTATTTTTCAAAGGGAAAATCTTCAATATTAATTATTATACTGCGTAAATCTATTAAAAATCAATATATACGATTAAATAACGACAAAGTACTCTGATAATAATGATTTAAATATAAATTACCTATAATCGCGTGTCAATGATTTTTGTTAACCATTTGATTAACAACCAATAACAATGATTAGAAGAAGAAAAAAAGAAAATAAGATAATTAGATAAGAAAATCAGTAAAAAAAACAAAAATCGAATTTTTAAAAGATGCACCGAGTGTCCAGAAAAAATAAAAACAACTGCAATAGAAAATTAGGTACTTTCTTCTAGTACCGTTAGTGACGTTCATGAAAGTGTAGGAGTGTAGTAAAGAAAGAGAGTAAAGGGTGGTGGTGTGGAGGTGAAAATAAGAAATAAAGAAATAAAGAAATAAAGGAAAGAAGGAAGGAAGGAAGGAAGGAAGGAAGGAAAATTCGCAAGCTTTTCTGGTAGTATTTCGACAGGACGCATTGGTCCATGGTAGAGTGCTCGTCTCTCGGTTCTCGCAAGAAGGACAGACAGATCCCAAATTGAAATGTAATGTACACTCCTCTCCCCTCGCCGACCCTTTCTCTTGGTCCCACCCTTTTCACCGGCTTCCTTCTTCCTCTTCTTCTATGTCTCTCTCTTTCTCTCTTTCTCTCCCTTTCTGTTGCGCGTTTCATCCTCATTGGTTTCTCTCTTTCTCACTTACCATCCCCGAAAGGAAGATGGTTCGTTCGTTCGTTCATTCGTTCGTTCATTCGTCGAGGGTGGACCAACTCTCCTAGAGTGAAGCTAGAAGGATAAGTGTAGGTGATTTACCGCTTCGGGCTTAATGGAGGCTGTTTACTGCTAATTAAAACGAAGACCCATTTATTTATACCCCGTTATCCTGGCTCTACTCTGAAACGATTTCACAGATTCGTAGACTCGCTACGTACACTATTTTATCTTATTTTTTTTTTAGATATACCTACCATCATCTTTAGCTGTCATTTGAATTTCTTTAAATTGAAAAGAATATAACAGTTAAATCGATGATGAAATTAATTATTCGTAATATCTAGGACACGAGTTAAAATGTTACTTACAGTTATACAATGATCAATTGGTTTTTATCTTCGTTCGATTAAATAGCAAAAGGGTTGTCGACACACGCACACACACACACACAGTGGAAAAGGTAAAAGGAAAATAACGATATCGAAGGTTACAAGTGGAAGAACATAGAAAGAAAGAAGAGGAGAAAGAAGAAGAAGAAGAAGAAAAAAAATGAAAATAATGGAAAGAATAGTAAGAGAAAGGGAATAGAAGTGTTGCCAAAAAAACAAGAAAGTAGAAGAAACGTAAAGACATAATGAGAAAGAAAACTGTCAGTGTTTTAACGAGCTACATCAGCGAGTTGCTCGATCATCCTTGTTGTATACAAAACTGACTGGTGATAATAATAATGGATATGTAAAGACCATAAGTAAAATGAATGCACTTTAGTACAGTCAAGATATTTGAATGGACAACAATATTAACCAATTTCGATACTTCAACATATACACATATGCACATATTATTATTTTCTTAAACGTATTTTTACATATAATAATTTACAATAGTTTGATTTATTTCTTAAATATACATACACACATAAGCGTATCCTAATCAAGATTTAATTGGAGTTTCTACTAACCGAAGTAGCTACTGCTCACTCAGACTTCATTGCAGACTGTTTTATTATGACCGAAGTAATCATGGCGAATAGAAAAGGGAACATTAGCTGCGTAGATAAAAGAGAGATACTTCGGTAAGGTCAATACAGAAAACGAAGTCCTTACAAACTTTCACGAGTAGTAGAGAAAGAAAGAAAGAGATAGGAAGAAAGAAAGAGAGAGAGAGAGAGAGAGAGAGAGAAAGCGTCGAAGGTATTCGAAGGAGCAGTGGAAATGGAGCTTTTATACGAAAGTACTCCATATCACTTTATTTAAGATTTACCCTCTCACTCGCCCCTTTCAACCCCCAACAAGACTCGTCCATTTCACTGCCCACCCCGCACCCCCTATCTCTCTCTCTCTGTCTCTCTATTTCTTTCTTATTCTCTCTTTTTCTCTTTCTCTATCCCTTTCTCTCTTGAATTCGCCTAAACCACCTACCCACCCATTGAACCCCCAGTTCACGGGACGGCCGCTCGGTCGTTTTACTATCCTTAAGCTCGATCCTCGCTTCTCGAGCTTCTTTCTGTATCGACGTCTTTACTTTGCCTCTCTTCTTACTACTTCCCCTTTTTCTCTCCTACCCACTCCAGAACGTTTTGTTTGTTTATTTCACACTGCCCTCTTTTAACATGATCCACCGTTCACAACGTCGTACCACACTTTATTCCTATCCATTGAATAGCTCGCAAAATCACCCTTCTTAAATCGTAGTAGGTGTATATATATATATATATACTTGGTGTTTTTACTGTATTTATATAACCAAATGAGAAAGACATAATTATTCATTAGTTATTTAATATACGATTTGGATACATGCATAAATAATCATGGATTTAATGCTTTTCTCAGGGAAGATGCTATTATTATTATTATTATTATTATTATTATTATTATTATTATTATAAGGAAACTTGTTTGCATTTCAGTTTAGAATTCAAGTAATGTAAGTTGACTTTTTATTGTTAGGGAGTACCGTATCTCGTATTAAAATTGGCAAAATAATAGGAACGAGAGTGGATAACAAAAAATAAATTTGTTGAATCGAAATTATGAAAAAAAAAAAAGAAAAGAAAAATAACAAACGGTTTATTTAAATCTTCGCGAAACAGGTAGAAGTTACTCATTTATTCCTAGAATTATTCAAACTTTAGCATAACGAATCAGATTTGCTGCTTCCAGCTTGGAAAAAGGTTTTTCCTAGGACAAACTATTTTTAATACGACAATGGGAGACTGTTGGGTTTCCTTGAAAGAAGCGGCGTCTAAAGGCCTTTTTGAAAGAGAGAGAGAGAGAGAGGGAACGAGGGAAAAGTAGTGGGAGGAGGGTGAAGGTACTCTTAAAAGGTGTTGTTAAAACCTTCCTTCGTCCTGTAAGACACCGCTCGTCGGCACCTTTAATTAAAGTCATAAATCAATGTCAATTAGCTCGTTCGTGAGACGACGCATAATTAATTATAATTAACAATTAATAATAAAATAATGATTCGTAGCAGGTGCGGAGGCCTCACGAGTCATCCTTAGAAATCCTCCTCTGGCTTATCGTTGTTTCTAAATAAAAAAAGATAGAAAAAAAACAACCATAAAGAGCAATGAATTTTGTTCATAATATCACAAAACTTAGATTTCTTTTTTCTTCTGGTTTCATTATTATTATTATTATTAATAATATTATTATTATTATTCTCGTTGTATTTTTTCTTTTTTAAACTAATGACACGTCAATTTTAACAAGTGGGTTACCGAACGTACAACCGGTCGCGTCAAATTAAACGTAAAATGATCTTCGAGGCGGAGGTTAAAGAAGAAGACTGGTACGAAGTTGGGACGATTACGATGAGAGATATTCGAATATATTTAATGGAAGGGTATCTCTCTTGGTGTGTTCAAAGGGTCTTTCGCGAGGAGGCGAGGAGAGCAGGTGATCGCGGTGATGGGGAGAGAAACGACCAGCTCGACCGGTTTACATGAGCTCCGAGGATCCAAGAGAACGCCTTTTACCCTTAACACGAGTGCGACAGAATTCGAAAGAGAGAAAGAGAGAGAAAGAGAGAGAGAGAGAGAGATGGTAGGAGTCGAGACACAGAGAGGGGAAACGATTGTGAGAGGTTGCATTTATGTGTGTGTGTGTGTGTTCGTGTTCGTATGTGTGAACGAAGACTAGAAAAGGGTGAAACAGGAGAGAGAGAGAAAGAAGGTGAGGTTCGACAAATCGAAGCCTTTATAGTTGGATCGTTCTTGAATCCTTGCTTGCATGTAATCTAATACAATTAGAAATGTTCTTTGTTTGTTTGTTGTATCCAACAAATATTGTCAATGCTTAAACGTGAATGCGATGCGAAACTTTTATTTAGGTGATCAAAATGTTGACGGAGTTTTTATTAAATAAAATAAACGTTAGGACGATTATTGTCGTGATATAATCGTTGATATTAAAGAAAATATATGGCGGAAAGTTATTAACGATAATATTTTAATAATTCGATTTATATATAATTTAAAATTAGTATTTTTTTTTATATATGATAGATAGGACCACGAAAATTTAAGATGAAACTTTTTAGATAGTCGCCGATTGCGGGGGCGGTGGAGGATAATAAAAGAAGAAGACAAAAAAATATTAAATCGAATATCGAATCAATAAACGAGAGGGAGAAGTTAACGAGGTATTCAAGGAATCATCGTAGGGATCTAGCAAGCTCTTTCCTCCTTCCTCCTCGAATACGAACCAGCCTTCTTCGTTTATCCCCACTCTATCTGAGTTCTTCCTAACGAAGCTCTGCCGTTGTAGGTTGCTCTCGCTCATTCTATACTCTTTCTTCTACACATTGAATTCCCTCCTGTCGTTCTCTCATTCTCTTTTTCTGCTTTGATGCCAATCCTCCCTCCCCCCACCCCCTACCCTCCCGCGTGTTGTGTTTTACGGACATCACTAGGTACTATTACACGACTTTTCTGTATACGAGGAGTACTTCGATTACCACTTGTTTGCCGAACATCTGCAAATGGAAACGAGAGAGAAAGAGAGAGAGAATATAGCAAGATAAGAAGAAATTTCTGTTGTGTGATATGTGTGTGTGTATAAAGGATTACATTAGAATTAATATTTTATATTTAAAAAAAGGTTTCAAAACACGTTAGATAAATAATTTGAATAATTTGTAAATATCTAAACAAAAATTAAAGTACTTTTGCTCGAACAATTTCATGCATATATATATATATATTAATATTAATCCAATCATTTGAATCGCGATTTAAAAAAAATCATCAAACCGGTTATTGTAATCCACCGGTACTAAAAACGAGCTTGAAGTTGTTGTACTTATCTTTTTCTGTCTTTCTCGTTGACAAAAATCCAGATTCAAAGAAAATGAGAAAAGAAAACATGGTTCTTTAGGTGTTGTAACGAAACTGAGGAAGCTTCTGAAATACAAGAGGAAGGAAGGGAACTGAGGTTTAGGCGAGAGATTCTCTCTCTCTCTCTTCTCTATTTCTTCTCGTTTTATCCCTTCCAACTAACGAAAAATCGAGTCTTCGTTCTCACCTCGCAAGCTTACTCTTCTGGCTACATAATGACACTTTTACACGCGGATAATGGGGCTCCAAAGGCACGCACAATGTGGCACAAAGCGTGACTGGAACCCTGAAGCGGGTATAAAAACATACGCGTGTGCAGCACACCGGGGGAGAGAAAAAAAGGAAAGGAAAGGGAAGGGAAGGAAAGGGAAAGAGAGATGGTGGTGGTGGTGGGAGAAAGAAGATGGTCGTAAAGGGATAAAAAGACAAAGACAAAAAGAGAGAATGAAAGAGAGGGAGAGATCTAAAGGACGAGAGAAGAAGAATAAAGACAGACAGAGGAAACAGGTCTCTTTCTATCTCGCTCTTTCTTCATTTCTCTATATGTTCTATTTATTACATCATGAACACGCGAGGCTCGTATTTTAAAACGCAGAAGAGTAAAAGAGAGAAAGAAAGACAGACCGAGGAACACGAAGCAAAAGGGTTGAACTACCGAGAAAAGGAACAACGCAACAAGAGAAAGAACAAAAAAAAATACTGAACTCATTTGCGAGACATTAACCAATTACTTTTTGCGAAAAAGGCTTTCGGTTATCTTCAACTTTTCTTTTACGTTCTACCCCTTCCCTCCTCCCCAATAATCTTTTCATGCCAGTAACCCTTCTTCTGGCAATACCCGTTTCTTTTTCTCTGAACTTCGATAGAAACCAGACTCTTTCAGCAGGCATCAACCCGTCATCGGTTAACCATCTCAAATCCTGTCTATTCATTCCGTTACTTTCTTCCCTTTAGAAACGAGCAAAAGTATCAGTTAAACGAAGGTTACATTATAATGAAAAGGGAAATGTACTACTATTGTTTATCGCACACGTGGCATGTATACGTAACAAACTCGTAAGTATGTATCACAGGTTTGTGAAGTACCCCTCCTCCACCCCCCACCCTTCAATCCCGTACCAGACGTTCTTCTTTCAACAAAGCGTAACCTGGCAATAATGAATCAGTTTGACTCAATGATGATTCCCAGATTCTCCTCTAAATCTCTTCTATCCCTAATCACTATTACAGATTCACGGAATATTCCCTAACTATTCTACGCTCTGCATTTTAACCCTCCTACCTTCGTATCCGTTGAATACTCTGCGTGCCAGGATAGTTCGTATTATTCTGATCCTAAGTGGAATCGGAGCTTCAATGTTCGATTCGAGTATTTTGGGCGGCATACGAAACTAACAATAAGTTTATTCGTTAAGAGTGCTGATCCTTTTGATGATTTATAACTTGACCAATAATTTCAACTTCAAACTGACAGTAATTATCGTCGATGGTCTTTCATTCCCTTTTCGGAAAGCGCATAATCGAGACACTAGAAATTATATATTAATAATATCAAAGACTATAAAAATAAGAGACTAAACGATATCGATATTGGGAACCTTGTTCGATATATTTCACGCTTGATACTCTTTTGATTTTTCTTTTTTCTTTTTTTAATCTTCTTTCTTCCCAAATTTAGTTAAATTTTTTTGTAACACTAAAACACTTTTCCGCTCGCCCACAACCCGTTCCAATTCAGTGGCTTAAGCAACGCTTTTTACCACCACGCTTCGAGTCACTAATGGTTCATCAGGGTGATACGTTAATGGATGCCGCCGCATTTACCTCGACCTTTGCTATAATAGCGATTAAAATTTAGGTTGTACGAGAGATTGGAGCTATTTAAAAAAAGAAAAAAGAAAAAAATCCAAGTCTTTCACTTCTATTTTGTGAAAGCTTCCATCTTTTAATAAGAAAGTACGCTTACCCCTAGGAACATTATCTCGCATATAACAAGTTACCTTCATCCCCCATCCCACTTCTTTTCCTATACTAAAAGTTCCTATTCCGATGAGAAAACGATGGTAAATGGTCGATCAAACGAAGACAGAATGACCGTCACGTTAACGCAATAAAGAGATGGACTAGACGTTGATTCTATACGTCAGGGTATCATGATAATGAAATATCGGATGTAACTAGCTCGTTTTGCAATGAACTTTCATTACAAATGAAATGCCGTGTTATATTGAGAAAAATGTTGCCAGGGCTATAAATCACGTCTCGCTTTAACTTAATTCGAATTGGTAGACCAGCTGTAGCCATCGTTAGGCGAGAAAAAATGTCTACCCCGTTTGATTTGATTTCACTTTGGTCAGACTGAAAAGCGAGTCCCAAATTAAATAGAACATTTCATCCGAATTATGGAAAAGAAGAAACAACGAAATGAAAGAATAATAATTGATAATACACCGGTCGGTTTATGAACGATCATATATAAATAAATGTTATTTGATTTAGATTAAAATGAAGTATACTATCTAAAATATATATATAAATAGATAAAGGTGAAACTTGATATAGACTAAATCCCGAGAAACGAAGATAGAAATGGTGGCAGTTATTCTGGAGAGTAGCGGCGTGGTGTGTACTCATGAGAAAGGATGACGAGAGAGAGAGAGAGAGAGAGAGAAGGAGGAGAGGTTAGGTTATATAGAACGGGCTCTCCGATCTAATATCTCACGGGGTGGTGTGGCAAGGCGGTGGCGATGTCGGAGACGGCAGCGCGCACATATCATATTGTTAATCTCAAAACCGCGTCTATAAGAATCCACTTAATGAAATTTCCGTCGTAGTCGACCGACCGCACGAGCGCCGATTGGTCGGCTACAGGAGAAAGCCTCCTGTGCTCGGTGTGTCCCGGTGGTGCCTGCATGGCGGTGGCATTGTGGAGCAATTAATAATGTCATATTGCACCCCCCTTGCCTTCTACCCTGCCAGCCCTCATCCCCACCCTCCTCCTATCCAGGGTCCCCCCCACCCACTGAAGTACTTCGTCTAAACGCCCCAGGCATACAACTACCACCACCACCACCCCACTCCCACTCCCAACCCCAACCCCAACCCCAACCCCCGAGACGAATAGAGAAAGAGAGAGACAGGGAACTATGTAGGAGTGTACCTACTGTACCGTGGCGAAGCTGGAGTAGAAGGAAGAGGTGGGCACCCTGACTGCTGGCTTGGATATAGGCTGTTGTGAATATTACATTCCCGGTGTATATAGACGCTGTGGGTCTCCCGGTAACGCTTCCAGGACGGTGGGACGGGGACGGAGCACAATAAGACGGTGCAAGCAATTAATTTTCGGGCTTTTGCTAATTAAATTTTTGCCTGTCGCGTAGACTGCTCTCTCTCTCTTTCTCTCTCTTTCTCTCTCTTTCTCTCTCTTTCTTGAGAGTCTGCTTTCTATCTATATTGGGTGATCTTATCGTGACGACCTTTTCTTTTTTTTTCGATTATTATAAGTTTCTTTTTTCGTAATATCGTATAATGATAAATAATGCGTTACAGATTATTCGTCTATAATTGGTACTTTTTTTTAAACAGTAATTTTAAATATCATCGCAGTTACTGTAAGAAAAATGATGTATTACATTGATTTACAAGCTCTCGTACAATTTTCTTGTAATAATATATATTTGTTAAAATATCGACAAACTAAAATAACTAAGGTAACATGCGATTCTTTTTTCTCTTTTTATCGATATTATTCTCGATGTGGAAGTAACATTTGGTAAAAGAAGTCTAGTTATATTTGCGTAGCATGTCCTAGCTCGTTTACCGATAAAATATACCACGCGCAGGCTCATAAAAATCAAGCTTACGCGAAGTTTTCGATATTGATATCACCAAAACGAATGATATGAAAATTTATTGAACACGAACGTCTCTTCTCCCGTTCCGTTTATATCCTTCCTATAAAAGAAAAAAAAGAAAAAAGTAATAGAAACATCGATAGAATTTTATTTCTTATAAATGATATATATTTTTTTAGTTCTTTTTTCTTTTTGTTTTTTAATATTCTTTATCGTTATAATTATCATTGTAATTAGTTGCTACTAAAAGTATCGTAAATAAAGATCTTAGTCGTAAGCCATAAGAAGAAGTATCGACGAGCCAACAGGTTGTAAGACAATCGAGAAGAAGACCTTCAAATTATAGTTGAGACGTTAAGAAGACCTTCTGCGACCGGTGTATCGGTTTAATCGAATTTGATGCAATTAAAGCTTCCCGATGTAGAAAGTTCTATCCCTGGCATCGTCTTCTCTCAAAATAATTACGGACTCAGGTGTCCCTCGTTCATAGGTGTTCAAGATACACCTGTATCCGTTGTCTTGTTTTTTTCAATTTCCAGGCAAACATCTATTCCCTACGACGATAGTAGTAAAAGATACGAAATGACGCACAGACAATTGGGTCGTTAAAATATTCTTTTATTTAGTTTCATCGAAAATTTCATTCTACCAATATCTTTATTTATTTTCTTTTTTTTTTTTGTAAGAACAACGATCGTAAGAATAAATTGAAAAAATGAAATAAAGTAAAAGAAAGAGAGAGAAAGAGATAGAGAAATGGAAAACAGATACGTGTATATAAAAAAAAATGAAGAAGAATGATAATTTAATCTTGAAAAACATGAAAATTACTGCAAATATTAGGCAGTCGGTCGAAGTTAAGTTAGAGAGAAAGAAAAAGATAAAAAGAAAGAAAGAAAATCAAGGAGGGAGGTGGGGGGGAAGAGAAAGAGGGTCATTCGGCCCACGGGCCCCGATTCTCTTCGGTTGTAAACGAGCTGCCGTCTCTGCCCACCGTTTCGCGACCGCCTTGACTCTTGCTCTCGTAAAAAGCCCGTCTGGTTCTTTCGCTAATCGACAATAAACACATTGTCTCTCCATTGTTGCACCGACCGGTCATCCCCTACGGCCAACGCACGCCGTGCGTACCTCTACCCATTACTACCTTCTTTATTTCTATTCTCAAACTCGTAATTTCAATTTGACGTTCCAACTAGTTTTCGTTCGTTTAAATGAGATTTTTGTTTTTACTATGTAATTGATTCGAAGCGAGATACACGTGAAATACAACCAAAAAAAAAAAAAAAAAATAATAATAATTAGATTACGTAAAAATGAGACACAAGGTTAAAAAAAAAAAAAAAAAGAAAAGGAAACAAAGTTAAATACAAACGTAATATGCTCGCGGGTATACCTTTCGCGAGAGCTTTTTTTTTTTTTTTTTAACATTTTAGCACGAATCGTAGTTAATCTAACGTAAATTCTCTTCTACGGGAGTTTGGCGTTGTTATAAAATAGCTGAAGAGATACGGCACGTTGTACGTACATAAATGGTTATGTTCAAAAATATGCGTAGGTACAAACAAACGTATATATATGTGTGTCTGTGTGTGTGTGTGTAATACGGAATTATAAGCCGATAGGAGAGGATAAGTTTGTGCGTGCGTAGGCGTGAACGTGCGTGCCCGAAAGGAACGTGCGACAGTAGAAGCTTTTACTTGGAAAAGTATCGTACGATATAACCCACCGCCGTGTCCGTGAGAAATTCTATTTATTCTCGCCTGCGTCCCAATAAACGTAACGCTCGAAGCATGCATAAATTACCGCAAGCTAGCGAACGAGTGTGCTTGCCCGTCTCCCTAACCACCCCAACCACCCACCCTAGCACGCGCACACAGACACACGTTATAGTGGCAAATGGTACGTAACTTGCATTTTTTATTTTAATACCGTCTATAAATTTAAATCGAAAACGATGGTCGTTATTATACAGCACAATGAATGTACAATACCGAAACAACGACGACGACGACGACGACGACGACGATGAGGATGAGGACGAGGACGAGGACGAGGACGACATCGGTGTAAATTAATTTAAAAAACATCAATCAAGTGATGGTAGTAAATGGTTTTATACGTACCTCCTACTATGTGATTTTCAATGCACATCGGCAACGGTTCTATTCTACGCGTTAATTTAACCATTTAAAATACGTTTAAGTGAAAACGTATATATATAAAATTTAGTTAGATTAAATGAAAATCATTTGAAACGTTACGGAATTCAAGATAGGTGGTATATATCAAGATTTGACTAAGTAATTAACGTAAAGTCGTTGAAAATGAAATCACGCTATTCCCCGTAACTTTCATCGAAGTGTTGTTGATTTACTAACTAACTGCTTTAGAGTAACTCCTTTTCAAAAGACGAGAAGAGAAAGAGTAATTTAAGCAAAAGCAAATTTTCGTCGAACTATGCCAGCGATTATTATGGCCCACGGGAGATACGATTTTACTTCTTTTATTATATATTAATCTTATTTAAATTTGAACAAAAAAAAAATAAGTATATATATATATATAATATTCTAACGTTTCGAAACGAAAAAAATTTCTTTGTGGAAAAATTACTTTGTTTATTTTTCAAAGCAAATAAACCAGATAGAGAGAGAGAGAGAGAGAGAGAAGCTAATTCAATATCAAAGAAGAACAGATTACTCAGTTTACGCAACCGTAGTATGATCGGCTAATTAACTTTTCTTTTCGATTTAATTTACCACCAATTATCTCGAATAGCATGTCTTGAGTGAAACGTTCCTAGGACGGGGAGGGGAGGGGAGAGGAGGGAGGCAGGAGGGAAGAGAGAAAAAAAGTGAAACGATTTAAGCATCATCGAGAATCATTTTCCGTCATCAGAAGGCACGTCGAACACAACGTGCGGCTGCCAAGAGAAGTGAGCGAGAATATTTTTCTTACATTTTTTTCTCCACCTACCCCCTGCCCCCCTGTCCCCCGTCCCATCTTTTTCCTCTTCCTTATATTTTATTCTTGTTTTATATCTTCTTTTTTTTTCTTTTTTTTTTAATTTTTAATTTTTAAACTTAAGATAGGCATCCGTTGTATAATACCGTCACTCGTTGGTATATAACGATAAGGTAATTAACTCCTACCAACCAAGACGATTTCCTCCTACCAACGCTAATCGTTATCTTCGTTGGTTTTTCTTTTCTTCTTCTGCAAATTTCCTTGATTCCATGAATTTCGTATAAAAACGAGGTACTTTATCACGTGTTGGGTTTATGTTGCGTGAGCGATTGAAATCGGTAGTTTTATTTCTTTTACATGTCCTCTCGCGCGCGCACACACACACAAACACACAAACACACAACATACATATGTATCCTCTCCAAATGCATGAAAAAACGTGAACTTGTCGCGCGATTATTTGCATTGTTTGCATATTTTAATACATCTTTTTTTTTTTTTTTTTAATAGACGTACTTATGCCGAGAGGAAACGCATAAATAAAATGAAAATAAATAACAAACGAGTGGTAGGTATTAGCCGCGAATTAAAATAAATAAAAAAGAAAAAAAAAATAGACAAAAAATAGACAAAAACGAAAGATAGTTACAACAACGAAAGCAGTCAGAAGAAATCGGTAGGCACGTCTCTTGTGCGATTAAAAACTATTTCTTAATTTGCTCCGTCGCTTACGTGTGACTTTTTTACTTTTTGCTTCCATTGAAAAACGTAGCTAGAACAATAAACAGTCATGTCAGTCCCGCAATAATAGTAGTAGTAGTAGTAATAATACTAATAGTAGCAATAGTTCCTTCTTGTTATTCCGGAAGATCTCTCGTAACGCAAGTGGTGCTCAATGCGAAAAATCGTTCGATTATATTACATTCAAATATAATATTGCAATAATCTCTTAACAACGAAATACTATATTAAATATAAAACAAATCTAGAAAAAAAAAAGAAAACAAAAAAAAAATAGAAATTATTCGTTATTACATTAAACACTAAATAACGTTTAATATAAACGTTAAACTAATAAAATATTAAGGAATATTGAAGAAACTAATGAGAAACAGAGGAAGAAAGACACACACAACAGCAGCAAATATATATATATATTGAGAACTCAAGCGCATGCGCGTCTCTAAATGTATGCGTATGCAGAGAAGTGGGAGCGAACAGGGGGAGGAGGGGGGACGGAGGAAGAGTAATGGTGGGTAGAGAAGGAAAAGAGAGGGGTAAAGAGAACGGTGAGAGAAAGAGAAAGAGAAATAGAAAGAGAGAAAGAGAGAGATGGATAGATAGAGAAGAGAAAGAGAGAGGTAGAAAGAGAGGGGGAGAAACAGAGAGAGAGAGAGAGAGAGAGAAAGAGAGAGATAGAGAGAGAGAACGAAGACAGGAACCCCGGCTAATTAAAACCGCGGATAGTAATTAATTAAGCAGACGTCAGAGGAGATCCTAGGATTCTACATTGGGCAGGGGTTCTCGACTCTCGCGAAATTGCTGGGAAATCGATGTCGAATTTCACCGATCCTTGCTCGTCCGAGTATCTCCAGCTCGCGACAGGATAACAGCCGGCTAGCTAGCGTTTCTTCCTTCTCTCTCTTTCTTTATTTCCCCCTTTCGATCTAACCAACCATTCCACTCTCTTTCTTTCTCTTTCTCTCTCATTTTCTCTCTTTTCTTCCAACAATGTGAATGACTCGGCAATTGAAAATTTTCTCTTACCCGCGACGATGTTTAATTAACGTCTTTTTAAAAAGAACGATCCTCGACTATTTTCTTTAGACCCGCCCGCCATAATCCGAGAGGAACGTTCCTCTCGCGTACAATTAATTGCGGAGGTAACAAGGAAGAAGCATAATATAAGAAAGGCACCCTTGTCTACCCTATCCATCTCCCCACCATACCCCGTGACGATGGTTGGTCGTCTCTTCGAAAGAACGAAAGGGACAGAGAGAGGAAGAGAGAAAGAGAGAGAAGGAGAAAGCGTTTCTCGATTAGATCGAAGCACTTTAGCCGAGGAAAAATTGACCTTCCCACTCTCTTCTCTCTCTCTCTCTCTTTCTCTCTCTCTCTCTCTCTCTCTCTCTCTCTCTCTCTCTCGAAAATTGCCCCTTATCGAAAACTAGCTCGCTCCGATTCGAACTTATACCAATTAATGTTATTACTTTCTTGGGGGGATGTTAGAAAGGAGTAGTAACATCGTACATATCCACTTCTTTCTATCCTTTTTCCTGTTTTTTCTTTTTTTTTTTCTTTTTTTTTTTTTCTCTTTCTTTATTTCTTTTGCTTCAATCCAGTATACCGTTCGTTTCTCTATCTTTTCCTTTCTCTCTTTGTAGTAGTAGTGGTAGTAATAGTAGTAGTGACTTTCGTGGAACCTAGCGACGAGGGGTAGGTAACCACCATGTTTCGATATAGCACAGATGGGGTTGCTATGAGGATCGTGAACGTGTATATACGCGTTTGTGTGCGAATGTGTCTATGAAACGAACGAGAGGGTGTACGAGTCGACATCTTAAGTATATTGTGCTAGATAAGAAACGGAGGCGACCAATCCTTTTTCGTATTAACAATGGTGTTATACAACGTGATGTGGAACCAGCAGCGAAGATCTGTTAACGACGATTGCTTTTCTTCTATTTTTCTTCTTCCTATCTTCGCTATGTGCTCGATGATGATACGCTTTTTACGTGCTTTCGGTTACTTCTTTTATATTATCATGGTTGTTAACGTCAAATATTACTTTATACTTTATGCGAAACTAATGTAAGAGACTTTTTTTTTTCTTCTTTTATTTTCTAATATAACAAATGCCTATGTATAACGGAACATTTATAATATAGAATATTTTATATCGTTCGACGTAAATATTTCGATTAATTTCAAACGTTAATACATAAAACAAAGTTCATATAACGTTTCTAACGATAATACTTTTACGATGAAACAGTCGAAGACCAGGTATATCGAAATAAATTATGGACATTAGTTTCTTTTGGCCTTTCTTCCATCCTACGCCTAACCCATAGAAACCCCATATTTCCATTTTGCACTTTGGCCAACCGTTAAAACCATCCTCGTCACAGGATTAGCAAAATCCTCTTGAATCGAAGTACCTTTAGACCCTTGCCTCTTACATAGCTTACATTAGTGTATATGTGAATACACGTATATTATATATATATGTGCATATAAATACAATCTTAATATACGTAATAAACGTAGAAATGAGGTATACTAAATGTATTCTTTATTTAAAATTCATACGATAAAGATATAAATAACGTTTTCCAATTATTATCTTTATCGCTTAACGATAAGAAAAGAGTTTCAGATCTTTAATCTAAATGAATTTATAACGAACAAAAATAATTAGCATTTAAATTTATTATAATATATATATATATACATAAATATATACATAAATCACTACCGGAAAAAGAAGCCAATATTGAAGGAAATATAAACCAAACCATCGACCAGGGCCGTAACAAATGGTGTCAGATCTCAATCCGGTCACTGTGTAGAGTAGAGTCTGGGGATAATATATGGTAACAGAACACCTAAGAGCTGCGGTGTACGTACCGTTCGCGTAATATTTGTCGATGTATGCTTGCGCGCCTAAGTCTGACCACGTATAACTGTCTGTGTATTGCACGAGCGTGTGTATGTATGTGTAGCTTATATTAATGTATGTTTGTATGAGAGTTAGACGTATATACAAAAGATGAAGAGAGAGAATGTGTGTGTGTATGTGTGTAGGGAGGAGAGCCGAGCATTTGTAGACTTATGTGAGCGTGTGTGTGTGTATGTTTGTGAAAACGACCACGCATGCGCACGCGAGCATGTACTGGGATGGCCAGAGGGCAGCTAACGTTTATAATATTAACGCTAATGGACTACCTTATACCTTATATACTAGCCGACCCCTCGCCAATCTTCCCCCACTCCTTTCTCTTACATCTCCGAAGCATCTCCTTCCCCCACTGCTACCACCACCACACCATTGCAATCATCGCCTTCTGAGTGTACTCGCCAAAGTACGGGATAATATTCATGGATGTATTCAAGTTAATGCATCAAGGCATCCCACCTAGTAATAACGAAGAAAGTCTGAAAGAGTTTGTATGTACGCGCGCGTGCGTGTATGTGTATGTATGGGGGTGGGCTTGAGTTTATGCATAAGAAAAAAAAATATGCATAGTGCGGCTTAACTATTTTTTTCGCGTATAAATTTGGAATTATTTAAAGAAAATCTTAAGGACATATATATATTTGTTATTTTGTTTGCTGCTGTCGTTGTTATAACAAATTGTTCATCGTGTTGAAAAACGATTTATTTGGCGCATATTTAAATAATCATGTTTGTCTCTGTTAATATCTTTTTTAATATAGTAATAACTATCACGGGTAACACGAACTATTTTAAATATCGGGAATAATAAAATACGACGTGGCTCTATGCCGTGTTTCCCTTCTTCCCTCCTAGCACCACTATCGCTACCCCTGCTTTTCTCCCCACTCCTCCTCATCAATATACGGAGTAATATTCATAATGTAATGGAAGTACCGTAATGTAAGCTAATGCATCCTACAATTTCTTGAAAGCATTTCGATAATTTATGAAAGGAAGCGTATTCATAACATAGTTATAAACTTATCTGTCAGGTTGGCAGAAAGAGAGAGAGAAAGAGACAGAAAGGGAAGGGAAAAAGGGAGGGAGGAGGGGAAGAAGGGCCATCTAAAAGTATTGAATTCGGTCGACGAATATATGAGAAAGCGAATATACATGACTACTAAGAATTGTGAAGATGTGTGCTTCCACCAAGCAGAGAGGAGTCCTTTTTAATAAATTGGCGTGAATAATAATTGATATAGCATCTTTCTTAGCTCGCTATATACTTTAGTGCTATCTCGTTTATGCATTTCTTCGCTATGATTACACGTCCTATATATGCGATACATTATGCGAATGTCATTTCATTTCTCTTTGCCAACAGTTATATTTTAAACTGTTACTGGCTCTCTCTCTATCTTTCTCTCTCTCTCTCTTTCATATATATATATATATATATACACGCTTCTACTACTCATTGCTATACTTTTTGTGCTTCTATCTTTTTTTTTGTTGGCTCGAAGAAAACCTTGGCCTAAGAAATCATAACGGTTAGCTCGCGTTCTTTACAATTTTATGCAGAATAATGTTGAATTAAACAAATGAAAGGATAATTTTTTTTCGTAAGTTTTAATTAAAATAAAAATAAAAGAAAAAGAAAGAGAAAGAAAGAGGAAAAAAGTAAAAAAAAGAGAGAAAGAGAGAGAGAGAAATAGAGAGAATTACAAATAGAAATTTGGTAAAGAGCAGTAAAATTATGAAAATGTATACGTCACAATGCTACAGTATGCCAACGAATTCTTTAGTTAGATACGTAGGTATACTTAACTTTTAATTACCATAATATAACTAATTAGTCTCAGCGGCTAGCAGAAAATGGGATGGGGTATTGTATTGTATTAATTTAATTTTCAATATCACGGGGTAATTCCTGACGCAACGGTAATTTTAATCAACCCTCTGCCTCGCCATTCCTTCATTGCATCGTGGACTCGAATAGAGGATGTATATATGTGTATACTGGTATATGAGAAAGACAAAGAGAGAGAGAGAAAGAGAGAGAGAGAGAGCCTTGCGAAGGGAGAAACAGACTACACCTACTCAGCTAATAAAAACCGGCAATAAAAAGCACCCCTTAGGGCTACTACCACCATGCTTTTCTTTAACTCTCTCTCTCTCTCTTTTTCTCTTTATCTTTGTCTATCCGTCTTTCTCTTTCTTTCATTCTTTCTTTCTTTCTTTCTTTCTCTCTAATTCTATGCTTCTTTTTTTCCTTCCTTTTTCACTTTCCCTCCAGTTGTCTCTTTCTCTTTCTCTCGTACGAGCTCTTATACACCCTTATTCCGATCTTTCTTTCTCCGTCTCTTTTATACCAGTCTACCCACCTGGTTGGGATTAACTTTAATCAAATATTTACATTTTAATTCATTCCCGTATACACATTCAAGCAACCTACATAGACCCTGTTACGATAAGGTCCTCGTTTAATTACAAACTGCCACTTTTGCACTAACCCAACAATATATACAACAGATATCTTCAACTCTTTTTTTAATATCGATTGGCATCATCATATATTCATGGCCATGACGCTCGACGATAACGAAACGAATGACTAATTTAATGTTACGTCATTTACGATAACGAAATATACGAATCCTTCTTCAATGAGATTAATTAGTGAATGAAAGGATTGTAGAGAGAGAGAGAAAATGGTTTTAAACAAAAAATAGTTTACGTTCTTTATCAATTAAAGTAACAAGCATTCATTCGATCGGTCCTGTATGCGATTCAGAAGAGTTTCAAGAATCGAAGGTTGACATATGCACTTCAAAAAATTTCTAATTACACTTTCATTGAACGTAAGTTACTTCTCTCTCTCTCTCTCAGCATGTATATATATATATATATATATATATATATATATGAAGGCCAAGCTAATTGGACGCGCCACAAAGGCGATATGGCGGCAATACCCCGCGTGAATTACAGAAAAGAGAACGGAAAGACGGAAAGTGGGGGAAAAATAAGTTGAGCGTGTCCCCCCGCGAGTTATATTACGAAAGAGAGAGATAGAAAGATAGAGATGTAGAGATATAAATGGAGAGAGAAAGAGATAGATAGATAGATAGATAGATAGATAGATAGCTAGAGAGAGTAAGAGAGAAAGGGTTAGTGATGTAGAGAAAAAGAAAGGGAAAAGAGATTCATGCTCAACGTTGAAACTTCAAAGCTCTTTGGCGGTTCGCCAGCACTCACGTAACTGACTACTTGTTTTGCCAACGTAGCGAACTCCAACTCGCTACGTCGCATTCTATCTACCCCTATACATATATATATATATATATTTATATATATGTGTGTGTGTGTGCAGAGACATATACAAACTACTCTCGATGTGTATATTCACGTTTGTTCGTTGGTATATTACGATTTTTAAGAAAAAGAAAGGGAACGAGGGAATTGAAAAGAGAAAGAGAGAGGAGAAAAATATAGGAGAATGAGTGAGAGTGAGAGAGAGAGAGATAGATAAAGAGAGAAACAGTTAACACCTTTCTTCTTCCATACAACGGCATAGAAATCTGAACGAAGTGCAGGCGAGCACGTGGCGAGAATGGGCGCGCCTGCGTGTCCCGACACTCTCTCTCTCTCTCTCTCTCTCTCTCTCTCTTTCTCTCCAGACGCTTCCTACACTGAAATTTCTTCTCTCTCCTTCTCCTCCTCCTTCTCCTCCTCATCCTCTCATTCAGTCTCCGTCGTGCTCTTCGTTCGAAATGAACCCCTCTCTCCTTCGTCGCGTCGAGATATTCCGACTTTTAAGATTGTTTTGAGAGAAAACAAAAAAAAAAGAAAGAAAACAATAACAACAACAAAAAGGTCTTCCATTCTTCCACTTCGGTTTAAAAAATGTATCTATCGTGAGTATTTAAATTGTATGCTGTTTACGTTCGGATAATAGTTAAGGAATTAGTTTTTTTTTTATTTTAATTTTTGAATAATAATAAGAGAATTAATTTTGGTACGTTAGAGTGAAAATATAAAGTATATATATTATTTGTATCGATTATCGGACATTGTGTAATTTCGCGTGCAAAGATATTGAAATGAGAACGAGGTGTTATTTAAATGTAGTACTATTTAGGATTCTCGTTATTTAAGTGTCATCGATATTTAAGAAGATAAACTTTGTTGCTCACCTCGAGCCACGGCATGCCGTGGGTTTTTTTGCTCGATCCTACACAATCTTCTTTGGGAAGAAAATCGCTTAAGAGAAAACTTACGAGGAGGCTTATCTTCCTCTCGCGTCCAACCACTTGCGTGTCACGTTTTATTTTTTTTTTCTCTATTCCTGATTTCAAAGTAATTAGAAGAAGAAGAAGAAGAAGAAGATCCGTATTTAATCACAACCGTCAGTAATCGGGTTATTTGTTTTGGTTTTTATCACTCTTTTTACTCATATTAGATCGTTGACATCGTAATACACTATTTATCTCGTAGAACACACGCTGTCTTTATATATATTTTCTCTATTTAGCTATTTTTCCCTCGACGTAGCAGGTGACAGAAGTTAATTAAAAAAAAAGGCGCGCGAACGAGTTTGTCGTAGTGTTATAGGTACTTCCTTATTTTGACTTTTTCTTTTTGAGAAAAGAAAACAGATCCTCCTCACCGTCGTGAGCTGTCGTCTTCTTCCTTGGACAATCGTTCTTCATCGAGTTGAACACGACGATAAGTTAGGACGATCGAGTGGCTCTTCACCGTAGAAACGATCCCGTGGCATCAATCCGTGTCTCCAGGAAGGATCCTTCGCTGGTGAAGGAGATGCATGGCGGTCGTCTCGAGAATTCATATCCGTGCACTGTGTCACACTAAACTCTCTGGTTCACACACACCATTGACTTTCCGTCACGTTCGTTCGTTCGTTCCGTTCGTTCGTTCGTTCGTTCGTACGTTCGTTCGTCGTTCGTTCGTTCGTATGTATCTTTTATCGTCGAATAGAACAAGATTCTAACTCGATGTATTGAGAAAGGAAAGTAATCGAACAAGTAGAAGCACCACAGTATATGAACGCGCGCGCGTTTAGATGATACACTATCGCTCGCGTGTAATAAACAACAGATAAGAGCACATCCGTACGCGGCGACGTCCGACGAGCGAATGAAGCTACGGGCAATACCCCCACCACAGCTCTCCGTATCGCGCGTCGCGTTCGCAAACGTCTATCGGAGCAAAGGAGGGGAAGTAGGGAGCCGAGTAAACCCGAACGCGATCGAGTAGAGCACCGTAGTGGGAGCACGATAGAAGAAGGGTCTGCCGAGCGCGGTAGGGGAGTCGCGCGCCGTTAACGTCGTCTGGTGGGGTTAACGTCAGGGGCGTGAGCGAAGAAGGGGCGTCCCAGCAAGAGGGACAGGGAAACGGAGCTAGTCGGTGAAAAAGAGAAAGAGAGTTCTCTTAGCCTGGTCTACACACCACCTCCGGCGGTACGTTCAGCTCCACGCGACTTCACGAGTGAAACATTTCGCGGGTTTCGCGGGGAGCTTTTCCGCAAGACTCGCCGGTAGTGGGAGGCTCAAGGTGGTGGAGGAGAGAAGGAAGGACAACGGTATTCCCGTTAATTGAACGACTCTCTCGCGTGGGGAAGGAGGTACCTGGGAGGGAGACGCGACACTCTCTACTCCGGATCGAGAAGAGGGAGAAGGATTACTTGCAGTAATTACTTATTTTTATTACGCTCCGCCTTCCTGTCCTCTTTTCCTCTCCTTCATTCTCGATACTCACTCTACTCCCTTCCCCAATCTTCGTCCTCATCGTCGTCGTACGTTCAACGTCGCCAACGGTTAGTCACTTATCGCCGAGGAGCGTTATTGTGCTTTCCCTTTTTTTTTCTTTCCCTTCTCCCTTTTTCTTTCTTTCACCCCTTTTTTACCTTTTCTTCCTTTTTTCATGTTCTTTCACTCGTGCGCGCTAGCTTGTCCGCTTTTGAGCAGTTCGAATACGCTCTCCTTTCCCGCCCGTTTCTCGAGCATGGTTCTTCGTTCATTCTTTTCACTTGCGATCGGAGCAATTCGATTTAAGGATAACTGTGAAATTAAAGAGACATTTTACCAACTCCCTTTGTTTTCTTTCTTTTTTAGTGCTAATTAATTAATTTCCGATTTTAAAAGGATCAATCGAAATGCTGTACTCTGATATTGTGAACGACTTCGAATAAAGGCCATTTATCGTCCTGATTAATTTTTAACAATGATGGTCTAATTTTGTTAATCGATTGGAAGAAAGTTACCTCGTATGTTAGATGAAGAAATGTAAGAGTCATTTAAACAATAACATGCTGAATAAATACGTTTATTCCGCGTAACCGTTTGAATGAATCATTGTTTTTATCAACGGTATCAATTTGTAAACAGAGATTAGAATTGTTTTATAAATAAAGAAGCCATATCTATTTCTTTGTCGACGCAATATAAACTGAAATTTTCGTTTGATATAATCGATCTGATATTTGACATCTCACGTATCGAGTTAACTTCTTTACGGTTGTTGCATTTCCTTAATCGAGCCAACCGGATACTTTGAGGCTATCGGACAGGTGAATGAACCGGTAAAAGAACATCGTCTCGGACCGACGGTAACTTGGCATGCGATCGAGAGTCGCTTTTTTGAACAATTACGTAGAAACGTGCTGAACTAACTTCTCGTAGCGGCTATTTTCTTCTTTTTCTTAACTCTATAAGCCAATAAGGACATCACCAGAGTCGGGACACCTTTAACGCAAGTGTGACAGTTACAGGACAGTAATCGTTCGAAAAAAAGCCCATTCATAAGTTAACAAAAAGTAATTTGAAAATGTTTAACGTAAGTAAAGATTCTAAGAAATTGTATTTTCCATTGAGAGATTGAATATATTTTGTAGACAATTCAATCATTTTTTATTCTCACATTAAAAAGGATAATTCGTTAAATATTCAATTAAACATATTTGATTGTATTTATTTCAATTTTATTCTCGATAAACTCTCACGTTTCACGTTGTTTATGATCGTCCGAGCTAACTAATTTCCATTAAAACAATTAATCAGATACTTTGTAACATTAGAAAAGCGTATTAGTTGAGTGTATCGGTTGATTGATTAACGATTATCTGCAATCATGCGAGTGCTTTTATCATTGCGTGATCGTACAATATACAATAAGCTTATCGTTGTTTTTAACTTCGGTGCAAACATTAATTTGTTTTTCATTTTATTTTTTGCTATTTTTTCTCTGTTATTGAAGATGTACCACATAACAATGTAATACCGTAGAATAAATTTCGATTGAAGAGAGGATTGACGTTTTAATCCGAAATATTCAAATGGACATTTGAAGATAGATATCGATAGGTATTCAAAATGTAATATATTATTTCAAAAATGCTAAACTTTATGGTTGCGTAGAATAACTAAAAGAGAATATTTAAAATATCTCCTCAAACAGGTTTTCCTAATTTCTTTTTCGAACGACCGCATTTCTGTTTTGGTTTCAACTTTGAAGTAGCTTATTTTGACAGTTCTCGGTTCAGTTACCCCCGAAACATGTCGCGTATCTCAGTCGGCGAAGAGAAAAAACAATTCCTTTTGACGTCGATCCTTATCGTGTTCGACCTCTCGAGAGAAATCTTATCCTTATTGGATTACAAAGAAACAATCCTAAAATCTTTTAACGAGTCTTTTCGGGTCGTAAGGAAGTTCGCTTCTTGCGATAGATATACTAACGCCTCGTGACAAGCGTACCGATCGGTGAGCCCTTCATGGTCGGCACCTTTTCGAACTATCCACTGCAATTATCCGAAACCTCTCCTCTGAGCTTGGTCACGCCATTGTTCTTTTTTTTCTTTTTTTTTTCCAAACGTAGCCAATCGTGTCGTCGTAGGTTCCTCGAGGATACCCCATTGTTTTATTCCTCGTTTACTCTCTCCCCATCTCTCTCTCTCTCTTTTCTTCCATTTTTTTTTCTCTCCAGGACCTAACCACCAGTTCGACCAGTTACCGCGGTTCAACTTTGCTGTTTTTCTTAACCAGTAGATGCGACTTTAGATAAGAGTTTTGACAAGTGCGCCTGCGACCGTCTATGGGGTGCCGACTGAACGACGAGCCATGCCTTCGGGAACTCAGGGAGAGGCACGTACGAGCGAGTGTAAGTATGTTTTTGTATAGTTACCGATCGACTGACAGGTTCTCAAACAAGGAGAGATCGCCAATCGAGTAATCCTAAATATGTATGCCTGTCTTCTTGGTTTGTATTCCTTTACGCTCTTTAACGGTATACACTCAACTATATCTTTTTATGAGAGTTATCATCAGGTTGGATCGTAGAAACGTGATGTTTAGTTCATATCTACAATACTGGCACGTTTCCGATATAATGCACAGCACGTTTTGTAAATTGCAACGAGTGTCATAATCTTTTGTTCGATTCCCGTTGATTTTTAATACAATTTTTTGTTTTGTTTTTTGTTTAAAAATCTTCCTCAGCTTTTTTCATCAACAATACCGATTCTTTTTTGATGGTAATAAGCGACGTAACGTAAAAGTTACGGTGCGGTAAATAAATTGTCAGATGTACGATTTTCTCAGACACCAGACGACAATTCGCACAAATCTTATAACGGTGAAAACGTCGATAGACGACGGTAACTTGTCGTTCTATTTCGGATTCTACAACGATGTCGAATATTTCTCTTGGTTAAAATGAACGAAGAGGAGAACAGAAAGTTCGAATAGATATGCGAGGAGCGTTATAAATTTCGCGGGGAAACCTCGGATTTTTAGTGGCAATGATTTTGCAGGGACATGACATCCGCCTACGCTAGGCTACCACCATCTAAGGTGCGTTTATTTTGGCGACCTTTACGACACGAGTTTACGATCGGCTGAACGGATTCTGTTGAACTTCGTAATGATTTTCGGAAGTTTGCGGAAAAAACATCGGGGAGAGAAAAAAAGGTTTTTGGACCGTTCAACTCTATCGTGGAGAGGGTTGCTTTCAGCCAAGGAGAAACAATAAAATTCTTTAAATTATTAGCCGTTATATTGGACGGGACTAGACAGGAGAAGTAAGAAAGTGACTCTTTTGAAAAATGAAATAGTATTATAAAAAAAGAAAGAAAGAAAAAGGGGGAACAACAACAGCAACAGCAACGTTCGACGAACGTGGAGAGAAATGACCGAATGGTGGAACGGAGAGAGAGAGAGAGAGAAAGAGGGGGGTTGGTTGAAGAGGGACGCGAAAAGAACGACGCGTATCCGTAGCTCATGGAGAAAGGAACGAAAAGTTAAGAAAAGGCAAAGGTTCAACAGGGATAAGTCCAACAGGAATATTGAAAGCCGGTCCTTCGAACGAGGCCAGCGATCAAGAGAGCCAATTATCTCAAAGACCCACCACCACTACTCTTCGTTCCAACCCTCACCCACATGTTTTCTCTCTCTCTCTCTCTCTCTCTCTTTTCTTCTTCGCCCCCCACATACGCGTACTCACGTCGAACATATTTTTCCTACGTACCTTATGCGAATACTCAAAGTACACTCAAGCTACCGAAGTACTAACATATTCGAATAGTATATTCGAACGCGCGTTTGTTCGTTCGTTCGTTCGTTCGTTCCATTTCGTTTCGTTTCGTTTCGTTCGTTTATTCGAAGAGCACCGTATACATAATGCTTACGTACGTAGATAGATACGTGGAGGTACATTATGCGAATCGAGCATCATAGATCGTTGCCGTTCTAATAAAGCTAAGGGTACTTTCTCGCGACCACTCGCCAACCCTCCCCTCCCCTCCCCCTCCTCCTCTCCTCTCCTCTCCTCTCCAATTTCTCAATTTCTTTTTCTCTCTTTCTTTGCTCCTGCTAACATTTACCTTGTCAACATTCTTATAAAAAAATATCGTTAACTTTTTGCACGTCAAGTTTACACACACATATATATGTATATATATATTTGTAGGTCTAAGTATCTCTGTCTATTCAAGTAAGAATTATTTTCTTATTTTTCGTCTAACGAATCGAATAGTTCGTTGCTTTAAATATATGTATGCGTGTGTTTTATTTAGGGGTGCGGGGAAAGTTGTTTCTTTATTAAGAATAACAATTTCACAATGGAAGCTTTGATATTGAGTCAACGATTAATGAAAAATAACAGCGTCGGCGTACCCTTTAACGTGCTTTGGTAGATCTAAAAAAAAGAAAAAAGAAAAAAATAAGGAAAAAAAGAAAAACACTCTCGGCGAGAAAAATGAAGGACTTTGTGGCGTAGTCCAAGTTAGATTATATGGACCGACGGAGCAATCTTATGGAATGGAGCTACTGAAATCTTAATTCGAGTCGGCGCGCTGTGCCATTGGATACGTCGACTGGGGGTGGCGCCTTTCAAAAGCGACGCTTACAAGCACGTTACACACACGGTTAGGTAATTATATTTACCTTTTCAGCTTTATTATTTATGTCTGCTGCAAAGGGGTAGAGCCTTATGGTTCCTCTCTCCTTCCTCCCCCTCCACCCTTCACCCTATTCTTTTCTCTCTTTTCTTTTCTTTTCTATGTTGCACTCGAGGACGAAAAATCAAATTACATAATCCTTTCCTTTAAGAATTAAAAAGGCTTATATATATTATTTTTTGAACGAAACTTAAAAATAATTGAAAATAATTTCTTAATTATTTAGAAAATAATTTTTACTTTTTACGCGGATTCATTTTGGAAAATGTACTTTCTCGAAAAGTTAGTATGTAACCAACACCGAGTAAACAACTGCAGATTTTAATATGTATTCAAATGAGTTTCCAGATACATAGAAACCATGTTGGAAAAATTACAAGGAAAACTTTTAGCGAGCAGTATCGATGTGTAAGAATTTCTTTTTTTTTTTTTGAAAAGATACGAAGACAAATTAGACCACGAACGTAGTCGGAATTATAATGATAACGAAATCTGTGGTTGCGGTAATTGAATAGGACAGCAATGAAAGAGAACAGGTAATTAAGCGTTAAAAAGTAAATTTGAATGAGAAGAAAATGAATTATTATGGCAGTGACTTCTTTTCATTTCTATTTTTTTTTCTTTTTTTGTAGAAGGGAAGCAAAAAACTTCGCGTTACGCGAGATAAAATTTGAAGATCCACTTGAAGGCGATGATCAAGTTGAGCCTTGTAGAATCGCATACGATCATTTAAGAGTGTGGGAAAGGGTTGGGATAGTGTGGGAAGGTTAAACGAGAACGAGTTAGAGACGGGATACGATTCTGCTTGTCTCTGGGACGGAAGTGACGTCGCAGTCACCAGCGGAAATTCGTACTGGAAATTCCGATGGGTTCGAGAGGTTGTGGGAGAAAGGTAAAGGGAGGGCAACAATCAGGGTAGACCCGGTATTACGCTCCATTCATCCCCTACTGACACCCCTTACCACCCTCGAGTCGTATTTGGCTGACAATTCTTCATTTGCGTGCAGCAAACTCTCTCTACTGTGTGTGCCACGACCGTAGCGAAAGGTTTAAACCGTTGGTTGGCTCACGCTCGAAAGAGGCTACTGATCCCCACCCTATCACGTGATTTTCCCTTTATTCCTCATAATCGTGAAAGTAACTTTTGTTCTTTTGCGTTAAACTTCAAAGGATGATTATTAATTATCTGCTTTCAACAAATTCATTTCTTTCCTGTATAAACGTTTAATCAATTCAATACAAATTGATACGTGAATTAATGTTCTTTTTTAAAACAACAATTTTTTTTACTTTTATAATATTTTGTTGTTCATTTAAGTGTGAGAAATAAATTTGTATACCTACTTTATATAAATAATCAAAATTTATCTTTTAAATGATCATTATTTTCAGATAGGAGAATGGTGGTAGTCCTTGTTAGACCAAACAGTTACCCAGAGATTTGGATAGACCCAAGTATCATTCTTGCTCGAGTTTCCTTACAATCCTTGGGATTGTTTGAATAAGATGCCAATTGAACTTGTCGAAGACATCGCTGGACCAAGGTCAAACGGACACTCCGTATGTTTCACATTGTTATGCGTATGTATATATATATGTATATAATATATATATTGTAGATTACATAGAAAAACAAAATATTTGATAACGCTTGGATTTTGAACGTTTCATTCAAAGGAATTTGAAGAATCATAAAAATCAGGATGACAGAGAAAAGGAGTGAGAGTTTGAAGGTCGTTTGAATGAGCATCCCTTGGAGTGTTAGGTGGTCCAATTTGAGGAGATGCTTCACGGCGAGAAAAAAAAGAGGATGAAAAAGTAAGAGAAGTGCCGTACGTGTGGGCCCAACGGTAAAGGGGGGAAAAAGGCAAGAGGAGGAACGTCAAATTGATCCATATTAATAAGAACGGAGATTCGCGTTGCCGGACTTTTGCATAAATTTGAATCGGCCCTCATACAGCTCGCGGCAAGGGTTGCGAATTTGAATAATCGAGAATAATTTCGAAGTTTTCTCGTGCAAACGCGAGGTAGCGTGCGCGGGTCCGCGACTACGGGGACGTGATCAGCCGACGTTTCGAAATATTTCCTAGTGTAACGCTTTTCTCTCTTATTTTACCTCACTTCCCCGTACTAGAGTACCATCCATCCAACCACCACAGTGCCATCTCGTTCCGTCCGGTAGATGTAGGTAATTAACCGCATGCACCAGCCGGAATTGGAAAAATACAGAACGCTTTAGAAATCAGGCTGCGTTTCCGCTGTGTTTGTGGTTTTAATAAATTTTACGGACACCCGCGCCTACCTACCTACCTACCTACCTATCTACCTACCTGCCGCACGCTTCTTCCCTTTCCTTCCTATCATTTTTTTATTTTTCTCCCTCACCTCGAAAAAGTAAAAAGGTAGAGTCATTTTTACCATACGCTGTTACGAATCTAAAGTTTTTGGCTTTATGGAAAGGTGGTTGGTTATTAACATACGAGTCTAGAAACCAGGGATGGACGAGATGCGGCGTATCGCGTGATTCGTTTAAAATATCCTAGCCGAAGGCGACAAGAACGTCTAGGGAATTTCTACATGTTCAAATACAATTGGATTTTGATTTGAGGGAATACCGAAAAGTGTCTATGGTAAACTTGATTTTCGTATTGCTAGGATTATTAAAATTCAATTCGATGAGAGAATAATAATAATAAGTAATAGATATTTATTTTAAAGAACGAAAAAAGAAATACGAAAACAAACAACAAAATAAGACCCAAAAAATTGAATAGTATTCTCCATATCTTACCGTAGACACGTCATTTTCTCGGCTTGTCATTTTGAATCTCAAATTGATGGTTACAATTGGAATCGCATCAAGACTTTGACGCGTGTCGGACCGACGAGTGGTATGCCGTTCGTTTCGTTCCGTCTCTTGGCAGATTAAAGGCAATCTTATCATACGGAATGACGAGGTCATGTGATCGATCAGAAAAAAGTATGCAACGGAACTATCGCATCGCTAAGAGAATAGACAAAGACGAAGATGTTCGAGGAACGAACCACCCGTTGAGAATGAGGAATGTGGAACTGTACCAGCAGGGACGGAGATCATTCTCTATCTCTCTCTCTCTCTCTCTCTCTTATCTTCTGCCCTTCTACACATTTCAAGTCAAATTTATTTCGACCGTGGCACCCTATTTATGATACCTGTCCCTTTAAATGACTCGGTAGTTTTATTATTAATTCTTTTTATATGCACACATATTAGTTTACACTTTTAAAGTATTTTCCTACTAGAAAAAGAAAGAACGAATAGCATAAGATAAAGTATATATATATACACGGATGGTAGAAAAATAAATAAAGTTATATGTACATTCGTAGGAATGAAATTCTTCCTTTTACGAAATCGCGTTCCTTCCGGGACTCCCAGAAGTTGTTCCACAGTCCCTGGTCTCTCGTTCAGTATGGTCTATCCTATTATAATGTCGACCATGCGCGTCTGTCGTTCGTACGTTCTCCAGAGAGATGGAAGAGTGTAAAACGTCGGGCACCTGGACAGAGAAAGCGATAGAGAAATAGAAGAAAAGAGATAGAGAGAGAGAGAGAGAGATAGACAGTTTAGCTGGGCATTGTGAGGAGACAAATATGAGTTAATACATCATCCAGGGACCTATTCAAGCTCCAGGGACGACGACTGAGTGGTGATCACGAATTGGTTGGTGTATAAATACCTTTTAATTGCTATCTCTCTTTCTTTCTCTCTCTCTCTTTCTCTCTGCTATATTTCCTCGTTATTCTTGTCTCTTTTCCATTCCTTCCTCTTTCAATCACCTTCGTTGCGACGAGGAAACGCAAACGATGAGAAAGTATGACATATAGAACAAGACTAAAAGAAGAACCCTCTCTCTCTCTCTCTTTCTCGTCTTTTTGATTATCTTCAAAGTTCATCAACCCAATCTTCTGCGTATTAAATTGAACGAAAAAGAAAAAAAACCACAAGCAAGACGACAATTTAATTCTCCTTTATTTGTTCTTTTTTTTTTCTGTTAATTTCATCGGATCATCCTGATCTTCTTCTTCTCGAACGTTTTGTTTTACGCTCTTTTTTTATTTTGTTTAAAACTTTGTTTGAAAATTATTCAAAAGAGACAGGCAGATATAAGACGAGTCAATCCCTTTTTACCGATACCCTTTTATCAATAGAATTATTTTCTTTGCGTTAAGATATCACGAAGCAAACAACCTGTATAGAGGTATCGATAGATGGATTAAACTAATTTGAACATTACAAACGAACTTTGCCATGGGCTTGTTTAAAGTTACGTTATTCAAGGCGCTATACTCCAATTATATGTACGGTTAGTACACCGAAGTACTTTGATCATAGTCATCCTTCGTGTTTATCATAAAGATACCTCGATGCATTGGTGACGATCTATGTGGATCTTCCTTTGTAATTTCTTATAATTATTATAAATCATTTACAGTCGAATAAAGAACGCATAAGTAATATCTATTTGTATAACGTTATCTAATTTTTTACAATTTAATATTATAATACGTTAAAATATATAAAATTAATTTAATTTAAGGTATTCTTATTAATAGTCGGATTAATTGAATTCGAAACAAAACCTTAATAAAAAGTTCTATAATTTGTTATCAATTTTTCGAAAAATAAACGTTAACACGTTGATATCGTGTAAGAGTTACGTTAAAATATATAAAATTAATTTAATTTAAGGTATTTTCGTTAATAATTGGATTAATTGAATTCAAAACAAAACATTAATAAAAAGTTTTATAATTTGTTATCAATTTTTCGAAAAATAAACGTTAACACGTTGATATCGTGTAAGAGTACAAAAGAATCTAATTCTTGGAACAAAAGAAACAGGTCTACGCCAATGAGACGAAGGGATACTTACATATGCAAGTTCTTTGTACACGCATGTACTCAGAAATGCACGTCGGGGAGTATGCGAATGTAAGGTATACGTCAGGCTCACTGTCAGTGTCGTATCTTTGCATTGACATGATGGACGGTCGACGTAAAATTAACAATGTTATCCGGTCATTAATCCGTACGTGCATGTACAACGTGACCGTCCAAAGCCTATTAATTAAATTAGGTCTATCTAGGTCCCTTTAGATTGCCGTCTATATCTTGGATGCCTCGGGTTATTCCGCTTGATTACCTTACCTCTCTATCTATCTATCTCTCTCACTCTTTCTTTCTCTTTTTCTTCCTTTATCCTATGCCCTTTTCTACGGGTTTTTACTTTCTTTATATCCCTTATTACATAGATTGAATATCAAAGATTTAACTTTATCAATGAAACCATATAAGTAAGTATGTATATTTTAAAAATTAAAATGAAAAGAAAAAAATATGACTTTTGTTCCTTTTTTTCAAAACTCACATCTGTAACGTCAGATCAACGAAATCGATTAAGGATAAGGATTATGGAAGAGAAGAGAGAAAATTACAATAATAATGGCGGACAGAGTAGCGCGGCAACAACGGGTAGAAAACCTGTGTCCGCGAGAAAATAATCTCTGGGAGATTAGGCGAGTCGCTTAGTGGTACAGAAAGCTCTATTCACATGCAAATATCTGTCAACAGGTACTCTCTCTCTCTCTCTCTCTCTCCTCCCCACCTCACCTCACCTCCCCATCCGCCATCTACACAACCTGGGACCTTCTCTCTGTCTTTCTCTATCCATTCTCTACTTGTGCGACACATTCTTTTGAATACCCTAGAGAGATCATACTCTCGTTGTAAGAGGATTCGTGAATTTGAGAAAAATGTTCAACCCTTCTTTGCAACTTTACTTCTGATGCAATCTTAAATGTATAAATATTGGCTTGGCAACTAAGTGAGTGCGGATTTGTTGGTTGACAACTAAAAGTGAGGTTTGGTTACTTTAATAAAAATCTACAGGTCTCTCTTTCTCCTTCTTTATTTTTATCTATTTGTCTATTTATTTATATATCTCTTTATCTCTTTGTATAAACAAATACTTACTTAATATATATAATTATCAAAATAAAACTTTTTGAAGTTATACTTCTTTTGGCGCGTTGGGGAAAATGTAATGGGGAGTGATTTTGTTCCGAGCGTCTGTAAAAACGACACCATGAAGTTTGTCGGTATTTACGACGCGCGGCAAAGCGATTTCAAGTATACGGCATGAAGTTGTCTTCTTTTCTTCTTCTCCTTCTTTTCTCAAGCGGGTCACCCATCCAAATACTAATCGTACTCAGCGCTGCTTTACAATGATCGAAGCGAGAACTAATGCTGTAACCGCGCCATGACTGTTGACGCGTGAAGTAATTCGATATATCTCTCTTATATTTAGCGTGGACTGATATCTATATTTTGATATTTTCTTTTTCTTTTTTTTTATTCTTTCTTATATATATATATATAATAATAATTTTTTTTTTAAGTTATTTTTTTTCTTTGAAGTTTTTTTTTGAAGTAATTTTTGAGGTTATTGAGGTTATGTTCGTTTTGGTACGGCAAAGAAGTATAACTTCTTACGTGCGTACATAAGTACACACACCAGTTTTTTAGTTATTAATTATATAATTACAATAAATAAGTAGATATATAGAGACAATGTTTGATATTGTAATAATTAATCAATGAATATTTATAATATTTATTTGAAATTCTATAGGATAATTTTAATAGCTAATAAAAATATTGTCCATAGCATAGACGAATATAGTACGTATGTACTAACCTAGACCCAGAGCGAAGCTGCCACTGTGAATCAGGAACTGCGATACACAATAGTACCTGAATTAGTACTTAATTAATATGGAATACGCGTTTGACATGATGTTGCCGTTGCGATAATTAACAAATCCAATCGCGAATATTGTTCAACGAGCGTTTAAATCAAGTTATCCACAATCATAACTAATTTGAGATTCTCGTTTGAGACTGGTAGTTAAAAAGGAAATAGAAATAGAAGATATTAATAATTATCTAGCAAATGAAGGATATTTAATTTATAATATATAAAATAAAAATGTTATATCTGTTAAGTGTATTAAAAAACAGTAACTATGTATTAGGTGTAGCAATTAATTCGTTGACTTAATATTAAATTCATTGGATCCAAAATATTTTTCTTTTCGTCAAAGTCATCGAAATTAATGGAAATTATATTGAAGAATAACAGACGTATGAATAACGTTATAAATAAATATTAAATTTGTTTAAACAGTCCATACGTGATATATCGAATAAACGAGAATCGTTTGAATGGTTTAATTATTCGACCAATAATGGATCTTGTTAGATGCATAATACGTGAAATGATCTATAGTAGACTTTTCCATAATAATAGATTAACGAACGAAATAAACTTTGATGGAACGAGTCAGAGAATTCATCTTAATGCGTGTCATTTAAAACCATCCACCGTTGACATTTAATAAAATGGATCGACGAGACAACGTACTTTTATGATCGCAACGAAAATAGATACATATATATATATTTAAGGTACAAGTTACCATCGGGATGTTGCTTTGAAAATTAAGACGATAATCGATTACCAGGGCTAATTATTCCCGATGTTACGGTTGAAAATTTTCGAATGAGCGAGAAAGAGAGAGAGAGAGAGAGAGCCCTTGGCAAGTTTTTAAATGTAGAATTTTTAAGGTGACCTTTTAAGAGAGCAAGAGGTAGAAAAGCAAAGAGCAAAAGAAAGAGAATGAGAAAGAGAGAGAGAGAGAGAGAGAGAGAGAGAGAGAGAGATGATCAGGTATTTACGATGGCATTCGGCCGGTGACATGGGTTTCTGAGACCAATGAATTTTAATTCCTTTTCACCCAGAGCTCGTTCTACGGGGCCAGGAGGAGATGCACCGTGGTAGCCCCCGCTGCGACACCAGGACGATGATTTAATATTTTAAGAAAATGAGGGGTCCACCCTTAATTTAAGTTCACCGTAGACGGGCCCATGTTCTTGGCAGCGGGAGTCCTAGGGAAGCCATTACCCAGAAATTCGATTCGACAGTTTGAGAATGCTTTCGTATAATTTTTTATTTTCATTCTTTCTTTCTTTTTAAAGGGTTTTTATTATTTCTTTTATTTTTCTTTTTTTTTTCTTTTTTTGTTTTTTTTCTTAATCCCTCTCAGCCTTCTCCTTTGCTCTATCCTTTACAATGATAATTTTTCATCGCGAAGTATTTTTGATACGTCAAACGTAAAATCAGAGATACTCAGTAGGATAACGAAATATTCTCTGTTATTGCTAAATATTTTCAAACATATTCCACGTTTGTTCTTCTTAATCGAATCAAAAAATTTTTGTATCGTTATTAACGGCAAATTAATTGTAAAAATTCTGTTAGACAAATATTTAATGAGAGAGAGAGAGAGAAAAAAAAAGAAATATTTTATTCGTTATACAGGTGACATAAAATAAATTTATGAAAAATAAATGAAAATGTGTATTTTTAAATTCTCTGACGTAGAAATATAATACAACATACAATGAAATGAAATAAAATAAAAAATAAATTAAAATAAAATTCCAACGCGGGGGAAAACATTTCATAAATGTGAACGAATCATTCGTTCGGGAGTGGGAAGTGGGTGGGTGGGGGGCGAAAGGGGGAATAATTTATCGTTACGCTTTTTAAGGATTAATCAATAGCGTATCAAGAAACGATTAACGTCAACCAAATGATTTCTTTATTCCGGAACAATGAGGCCGCCGCATTCGCTGCTTGGAATAGATGAAAGCAAAGCGCTCGTTTTTTATAATCCTTGTTTTACTGTTATTAACGCGAAACCAGAACGGCCTAAGAACACAAGAAAGGGAGAGAGAGAGAGAGAACAAGCGAGGGAATAGCTTTCACCATGGATCGGCCGCAGAATTTCCACGAAGGCGCGATCGATCCAATAAATTGCATGACATGACGCGCGGTTGCGTGGGCCCGAGAGAGATAAGGGCCCGTTCCGTGAGTATGGGACTTGAGGCCCTGAAGTCGACGAACTGGCAACGTCGGGACGCCATGGACCGCCTCTCTCTCTCTCTCTCTCTCTTTCTCTTTTTCTCTTTTTCTCGTTCTGAGGTAAGGAGAAAAACAAAGAAAAAGATAGAAAGAGTGAGAGGGAGTGAGAGAGAGAGAGGAGGGGGGAATCGCCCCCTAGAATGTCCTTTGTCGCGGTCGCCCTCTCCCCTCCCACCCTTCTCCCAGATGCATCGTCGGCAAGTCGAGTCCTTAAGGCCCTCCTTTCAGGCCCTTTTGCTCGCATGGAATGCGTTCCTTTCGTCCGACATGATATCTTTTGCCTATTACTCGACGTAGTATTCCCTCGCATTTTTTGTCAATTTAGTTGGATTCAATATTAAATAGCACGTTGAAAAGAAACAAAAAATAACTTCGAAACGAAACAAGAAAACAATTTATTTTTTTCATTTCACATTTACGCGATCTGCAACGCACACAGTATAAATACAAATATATAATAATAATAATAATAATAATAATAAATGTTGTTAATATTTATAGAAAAGGGAAAATAAGCGTTGAAATATCTTTATATTAAAACGTATCAATATTTAATTTGGACAAATGGATCTCGTGTTCGTTCCTGTAATCCTCAGGCATACACCCAGACGGAAATATTAGTAAGCCTATATATGATTTTTTGAAAAAAGGGGTTAACGATTTTGTTGGTTGGTAATAATAAATCTGGCCACGTGTTATCGAAGGGCATTCGACAACGATTACTATCGCGATACCAACCTAGAGCTACATGGAACAGATACAACGTCGTCACCGACCGATTGATCATGCCGACGTCTAATATCGAGTCCTCTAACGATTATCTGCGTTAGGAGACGCGGAGTACTCTGAATAGACTTGGTGGTATTACAGAGCCCAGTCACGAAGGGAGTTACTCGTCCTCGTATAGATATACCCAATTCCTCGTCGATGTAATTGAAACGTAACCCCATTGTTAAGGCATAATTGACTGACACCGTGCAAGGTCCTCCCTCTATCTAACTCTCTCTCTATCTCTCTCTCTCTTTAGGTTCTCTCTTAGTTTACAGGCCACCTTGTGTTGGTGCTACCGCCAACTGATCGAATCGGACCTCCAAGCAAAAACACCAATCAGGATGCCGCGAGCAAAAAACCAAGGCAGTAAAGCGACTCTCTAGCCTCTTTCCAATCCCCTTTCCTCCCCGTCTGACTAAGGCATCTATCGAAACGATAGTCTCTCTCTCTCTCTCTCTCCTTGGTAGAGTGGAAAATGATCTTCTCTTTGGCGACAAAACCGTTTCGTTTCTACCTTACTACTCCACAATTTCTCTTCTTCCCTTCCCTTCTCTACCCTTCCCTTTCTTTCTCTTTATTTCTTTCGGCCTGTCCGTCTGTCTGTTTGCCTGTCTTTCGTGTTCTTATTCTTCTTCTTCTTCTTCTTCTTCCTTCTTTACTTCCTTCCTTCTCATTCTTTTTCTTCTCGTGGGACTCTTGATAGGAAAGAAGGCACGCGCGAAATGGTTCGCTTGATATGTCAAGCCGGTTATCGGAACATCCTACGTAGTTACGTCCTGTTGCTTCTGCAATGTTTTGCGGTATAGAGAAAAAGAACGGATGTATGAAGTGGCGATTCAGAAAAAAAAAAACGGACATCAAAGAAAATCTCATCGTTCTTTAATCGATCCTACTTCGAGCGATCATATGATAGATGAATAAACGATATTTCTTATCGAAATAGGATCATCTAACATTGTTCATTTTAGTTCCAACGGGTATTTCTCATATTTTTCTTCTTTTAAACTAAACGTCATTTCTATAGAAATGACCGCGTCTAACGTAAATCGTTGATTAAACCAAAATGAAAGTTCACGTTTTGTTAACTTTTCGTATTATATAAGTTGGTTATATATTGACACGGTAATGTAAAATTTAAATTAAAAATACGCGTTAATTCGATTCAATGCTTAAAATCATAAGTCTAGTTACTTTTTCTATTCTTTATTATATTTTAATATTATCCAGGTAAAATTTATTCGAGAAATGATGTAACAATATTTTATATATATGTGTGTGTCCCAGGATTTGCACGTGTTTCGAGGCACACAGTTGTTCGTATAATAAATTACGAGGTCACAGAGGCCTCGGAGCGGAGATTATACGACGAACGTAATTCTTGTTTGTAGTAGATAAGATAGGGCCCCTTTGGCATGGTTGTACGCGAAGGGAGGACTGCGAATGAGAAAGAGGGAAGGGATGGGAATAAGGCTTACGCCTCTATCGCCACGGCTTATCTCAGGAAGTTGTCGGGCAGGATATCGGGACAGAGGAAGGGCCTGTTTTAGTCGGCAAACTTCTTGGAAACGTGGAAATTCGCACCTTTCTTTCAACGTTACATCGTGTCTCTTTGCTTCGTATTTCTCGTTTAGATGGGAAAACGTGTGCGCAAGATATTCTAAGTATTTTACTATTCAAATAATATCGCACAAAAAAAAAACCCGTTTAAACATTTTAAGATAATTCTATTAGAAAATCTATAAGTTCGATTTCAACGTAATCGTAGAAAATACATGGGGAACAGGAGGGGGAGGGGGACGGGGAACGAGATTTGACACGTTCGCGATTATAAATATTAAATCGGATTTATATAATATCAAAAATAAAATGATAATCATTTATTTAAGTAAATAATTCCATTCGCAAATGTTATCGTAGAGAAAATACGGGCCAAACGAGTCCTGTAGAAGGAGACAAAAGAGAAACGTGAGTTCACGGGAAAAGAAAAAAGAGAAAAAGTTCAAGCACGGGCTCTCTTTTTCTTTCTTTCTTTCTGTCCTTCTTTCTCTCTCTCTCTCTCTCTCTCTCTCTCATTCTTTTCTGGTCAGGAGAAAAAGAAAAAATATAAGAAGAAAAAGTAGATGAGGTTAAGAGAAAGAAGAAGAAGAAGAAGAAGAAGAAGAAGAAGAATGAGTTAGTGAGTGAAGAATAAAGAGAGAGAGAGAGAGAAAGTTAGAAGAAGAGGAAAGATTTTAAACGAGTCACCGAGGCCTCGCGCTGCGCTTCACCTCAAACTCAAACAACTTTAAGCCGTGTGTACTCGTGCAAACAAAACAGCGCACTAATTGCTTACGTCACTCGGCAAGTCAATGGACTTCTTGAGAGAACGTTGTCTCTTTCTTTCTCTTTCTCTCTACTTTGGTCGTTCTCTGAGTCATGCTACAAATCTAGTGAGAGAAACAGAGAAAGAGAAAGAACGAAGCACACACCTCGATTTTCAATTAAATCACGTCCACGCACTGTTTACCTCGTATAAACGCACCGGGTTTCTCTCCTATACGCTTATACATATATACATATATCAAGTTGATCTGCTGGTACGATAATGACGACGTTGTAAGAAAAGATGGCAACCAGGAGGACTGCATTGCAACAATCATTGACCGTATTTACATTAACCGCAACTTTTTCATTTCAAATATGAACAAATTACGTACATAAACATCAGATATGAATTAACCCAAAGCCTATCTAATTGTTTTGTTCTAATTTAACAAAAGTGTAAACGATTTTATTAAAATCTCAAAACTATAACTGATTCAAATCTATCTGAAACTTAAGTTCATACTTAAAACGTAATCTCGATAATTGATCCGCTTTTAAAAATAAATAATATATCAAGCACAAACGACTGCTCTTGACTTTAGGACATAGTTACTTGCGAGGCAATAAGCAAATGCGTGGTCCCAAAGTATGATTAATCTCAAAATGGATCGCGTAATCAAGCGTCAAATGTCGTGGGGCTATTCGAATATGGTGCCCGAGCGCGCGCGCAAACACACCTACGTGGATTCGAATTGGTATGCGAGGGACTATACGAAGGGACTATATAGGAGCTATCTTAGATCGAACGGAGTCCAATTACCAACGTTATTAATTAATCCCCTACCCTGCGTACTCGGTCCATCCTCTATCTATCTCTCTCTCTCTCTCTCACACACACATACACACTTACTCGCTCACTCACTCAATCCTTCCTCTCTCTATTCTCAACCCCATCGTCGTTCGTCGTCTGTTCGTTAGAGATACCTGCCACGGATATTCCTGGTTTCACGTGTGTTCGCGCGCGTTCGCTATTCTCCATTACTATCCTTTACACGTTTGTTCCTTGGAAACGATTTGGTCGATGATGCGAGACGATCGTCAGCTCTTAATCGCTAATTACTTTACCGATACGACGTATCTCCAGGATATTCATGAATGAGAGGAGGAGTGTACGAAGAGACCGAGTTAGGTTTAATATACTTGCATGTTCAATTCACGATGATTGACTTTTCGATAGTTTATTTCTATCTAATATAAAATCTTGGCCTAACGAGTACGTTGATACTTGTGATACGTTAATTATATGATCTCGTTAACTCTTTTGTATATAATTAATAATATTTTTTTCAAAATATATCGCATCGTGTGTTTGTAATTGTAAATATTATTACGTGATCGATGGAATAAAATTGAATTCAATTTTTTACGAATCGCACAAATAATTTTCTATTCGAATGATATACATAATGCAAGAAAATTGTTTATGATTAACCTTTGCATACTTTCAAGTTTAAATTTCGAATCGTAGAAATCTTCGTAGGTATTACACGTGTACTTGAACAAAAAGTATGAAGAAAGAACGAGACAGATACAGACACAGACAAAGAAGGTGAGAGGAAAAGAGAGAGAGAGAGAGAGAGAACAGCCGGAAAACATTTATCTGCATTTCTCTGGAAATGATCGCAACTATGTATGCTTTTTGGCAGCAATGAGGGAAAGAGAGGAGTGAGAGAGAGAGTGAGAAAGTATATTCGCGGTGTGCAACATCGAACTACCGTAGTCGTGTCGTCATAGCAGGGATTATTTTTCTTCGTTACCGGTGTTTTTCCTCTCGAGTAGACCGGTCGGTCGGTCGTTCTGTCCGCGAGCGGGAGTGACACAGAATTAATTTGCAGCTGCCGCGCAGAACAAGGAATAAATTTCCATTGCTCGTCTCTACGGCCTCTTACCCTTTCCCTTCCTCTATCTCTATCTCTATCTCTCTCTCTCACACACACACATACTTTTCCTCTTTCTATCTCTTACTCACGCACAAATTTACTCGAACTGGGATAACATTGTTAATAGAAATATCTCGGAATAAAAAAAAAAATAAAATAAAAGAGCCTATCGAGTGTTTAATTAAAACTCGAAGAAGTTGATTAATAGAAGTTGTCTTTCTTAATCAATTTCATTATATATATATATATATATATATATATTTTTTTTTTTAAGAAATAGAAATTCACAATGATTGAGTAAAAGTTTATTCGCTAAATTATATATTACTCTTATGTTACTACAGTATTTTAAGGTGTACACGTTGTATTTTCAAATTGAATGAGAAGAATAACGACAAAATATATAATCTACGAAAAGTAGCCGTTTTTTTTTTTTTTTTTTAGAGGATAGATATAGAAATTTTTAATTTACATTTTAATTTGGATTTAATCGGTGACAGTCACCAACGTCCTTTGAAAGGACGACGAGAACTCGTCCTTCTCTCTCTCTCTCTCTCTCTTTCTCTCTCTCTGTACGAGTTAGAGAAACTGTGGATATATCCGCTAGGTAGAACTTATACAAGAGTGGAGGAAAAGTTTACGATTAACTTTCTCGTTTATCGTACATCCAATTTTTTTACCATGCAAAATGATGATATATTCTTCGTTAGGCACGCAAGTTAATAAGTAATCGTACGTAAATAATCGTAAGTAGAAATAAGTAATCGTAAAATCGATTAGAACATTTTTATCAGTATTCAATTTATTTGTTCGACACTTTTCATTTAATTACAAATGAAAATAAACGTTCTAATGATGCTCTACGACGTATTCATACCATTTTAAATTCACGACTAAAGTATTGTATTTATTTTAATTGCATTAATTTATTTCCTATTCATATTTTTTGATAATTAATGAACGCAAAGATCGATTTCAAATGACGTTACATAATTTTACTTAATCAATTCGGGATACGTTTTCATTCGTTATCTATTTCCTCATTAAGTATTGTTAATATTTCGATCAAATCATTTTCCCTTACAATTAATATTATAATATCGTTCGTTAATTATATATCTATTGGAAATACGATTATAATTATTTGTAAATATCGTCATTAAATTTATATCCACTTATATCGGTGTTAGATCGTAACCAAATCAAACATATTTCTTAACTTAATTCAATTTTCTAATTAAGTTATATATTGTAATAGTACCGTGGTGAAAATCACTGTTACGAATTATGAATTTCCAGAATAAAATCTTGCAGAAGAAACAATAAATAAAAGTAAAGGGAAAAATATCATTTCGTTTGTTGTTGGTTTCTTCTCTTTTTTGTTTTTTTTTTCAATACGAGTTTACTCTTTCGTTTTTTCTCACTGCAGTAATACTCATTTCTACCTTCGGTCCCTACCGAAGAGGTAAGTTTTCATACGGGTTAGGCGAGTAATATGAGCTGCCACTCAAGAGGAGGGCGCCCAGTATTACTGGCCGAATAATTATGGCAAAGCCCTCTTGCACGAACATTGCCCGGCACCTTAGTAAAGCCTCGACGAATACATTGTAAGGTTATGACTTTGAATTGTTCGAAGAATAGGAGGACGAACAAGAAGAAGAAGAAGAAGAAGAAGAAGAAAAAAAAGGAACAAGAGAGAAAGAGGGGAAGAAGAAGATGAAGAAGAAGAAGAAGAAGAAAGGACAGACGTACTATTTCGTTTCTGTCACGTGGCTAAACGAGTAATTAAGTTCTTATGCATCGTGTTTCTCGTAATATCATTTTATCCTCCAACGCCAACTGATATAATATTTATTTAAATCATAAAGAGAGATAAATATCTTCAATCCATTATTGTTCATTTCGATCGAATATCGTCTGACAAAACCAAAACAAAAATATCAAACAAAAAAGTCGCGAGTTTACAGGTTACTTTATGATAGTTATTCAGAAAGCAATAACTATTTCAAAACCACCGAGAGCCGCCATTTTTTTTCTTTTCTCTTTTTTTTAACGAACAGTATCGATAGATATCTCCATACATGGGAATGAAAAAAATCATAGGATGACCATTGTGGATGGGCCCTTAGCGTTTCGCGCTAACGCAAACGGTTTTGTTACTTTTGTACGATCCATACCGCGTGATACGTTTTGTCACCGATCGGCATACCCTTTTATCCCTTTCTTTCGCACACTAAACAACCCTGCCTATTTTCATCTCTCCCTTTCGCCCACTCGTTTTCTCTCTTTTATCCTATACATATAAGCTTCGTTGAAACGCACGCTAGCTTGTGCTTGCTTGCTAGCTAGCTAGCAAAGCTCGTTTCGGAGTCGCGCGTTGCACGATTACGAGCCGCGAAACGCATTTTTCGGATCTATCAGACTATAACCGTGACACTCCTCTCTCACGTTCGTTTTGTGTTTCGCCCTCGTTCGGGTAGCCTCCTCCTTCCTTGTCATCGTTCCGACCACCCCTTCCCCCTTCCCACCGCCCCTAACCCCTGTATAGTTTCCACGCGTCTCTACCACTTCCTCCTTCTCCACCTCCACCTCCACCTCCTCCACCTCCTCCTCCTCTTACTCCTCTCGTGTCTCCTACATCTCTTTATCATCACCCACGATATTCACAGTAACCCCGCACGAACGTCGTTACGAGAGCAAGAGAATATGAGAGTGTGAGAGGGAGGGAGAGAGAAAGAGAGAGGGTGATAGCGTAGATGGTACCTGCACGAGGTAGCGCAGCTCTTTGTTTCGTCGTGTCCGCCATTGTAACCGCTTCCCGTTTGCCAGACTATCGCGATAAACAGCCGGAAAGCCCACGATGAATGACGCGACCACGCTGCAACAGTGTCGTGTGCAGTGTCTCTCTCTCTCTTTCTCTCTCTTTCTCTCTTTTTCTAGTTTTGTATATCTATTAATCTCTATCTTCCTTTCTTTCTCTCTTTTTCTTTATTTTTTTCTTTTTTTAATAAACTTTATTTCGTTGGTTATATGCAAAATTGTCCATAATTCATGGTATAACTGTAAAAAATTCCACGTTAAAAGAAATATGAAATTGTTTGATATTCGATTTGAAAATATATTTCTTAAATATTAGGGTTAATCAAAAGTTATTGCGTTTATTGTATTATAAATTGTACAATGGATTGTATTTTGTAGAATTTATTTTGCAAATATTAATTTAAAAAAACTCACGTACTTTAGGTTCACTCTAATAATATACAATCGATAAGTTAATTATTTGTAATTTGTTTTCCTTTTTATTTTTGTTAGATCTTCGAAGTAATTAATTGTAACTTCTTATCGGTAACTGTACGATGACCCAGTTTATAATCCATTGGGTTAATTTCAAGATTTAGAACCTTATTCCCGATCCGATAATCGATTTGATATATTGTATTCGATTTATGATTTAATATTTCATTATTATTTCCTGTCCCGGGGTTATTATAATCCGATTCTCTAATTTGTGGTTCCGATGTTCGTTTCGTGATTGGATAAGCGAATAATATGTTTATATGTGTTGATAAATTTTTGTAAATCTCGACCCGAATCCGACAAAAATGTCCTGACCTGACCTGACGTTGCCGTGCCGTGCCTTTTATTTCTGCCACTCTAGCATTTATCCCTTGTAAATATGTATAACGATTCGTTTCGCGGGCTTGTCAGTTCGATTAAGTTCTTTTATAAAGGACCGCTATTAGCTAACGCGATAAATAATAATTTGCCAGCACGTCGCCGAGCAATTACGCGCTTACGCGTTATGCGCTAAAGGTTTCACAGCCGTGAAACTTGACCGGGCGTGGATAAAAAATGATCTCTCTTTCTTTCTCTCTCTTTCTTTTTCTCTGGACGATTTACTTAAATGGTTTCGCGTCGTTAAAACTCATTAAGGTTTTTCTTAGAACTACTTCTTTTATTTTCGCACCCTTGTCAATTTCTATCTCAACTTGAGAATCATTCGTATTTATTTATTTTACTTTTTTTTTTTTTAATTAACACGAGTTATATCGATTCGTATTATACGATAATTAATGCGATATGTTGTTAGGATATTATTTTTTTCAAAAGATGACTCTCTTTTCTTTTCTTTTTTTTTGTCAATCAATACAACTGCAATAAACGATCGAATTAAAATATTGGTAAATACGATACGTCGATAAATTATATATATGAAAGATTGAATAATGTTTATATGCGCGAGTATAGTAAATGATGTAATCGCGTTTAATGTAATCACAATAAATCTTATTCAGTGTGTGTGTGTTATTTCTTTAATTAATTGTTTCGTACGATCAGATCGAAAAGGAATGTAAAACAACATAATATATTCGTGAAAGAAGTTTCTTGTACAGGTGTTCGTTCGGCACTTTCGAGCAAGATGCAAAAGAGAAATTCCACGTGTTGGCAAGAGAAAGAGAGAAATAGAAAGAATGAGAGAAGGAAGGAAGGAAGGAAGGAAGGAAGGACTCGGGAAGGTTCTATCTGAACACACACGCATACTAAAAGTACAAGGGGAGAAAGCGGGAAGGGGGGGATTCGATTCTTGTCGTTCGAATTCCACCATACTTCGAGCATACCGTATAACAAGGAAGAGTTAAAATGAATCAAATTCTTTATCGATTCGTTCGATGATTCATAATCAATAATATTAACGATGTATAATTTTTGTTAGATCAATTTAATTCTTTATCAATCATTCCTTCGTATAATTTTGAAACATAAATTTCTTCTCAAATATATTCCCGAATAGGAAGATATCGAATTGATTGTATTACCCAATAGGACGAGTTCGTCTCCTCCTTCTATTCTACGCACATTTATATTTCTCATATTTGTATCTATACACTACCGACCAAAAGTTTCACCAAAAATCAACTAAAACTTCATTCATTTCTTATCAAATAAATCATTTATATCTAATAGTAAAAAAAATAAACGATCTGATAACGAACTGTCATTATCTCGCAATCAATTAATAAAACATCGAATACTTGTAAATAAAAAACAAAATCTCCAACAGTACAAATTACTTTACATAACGATCTGAAAAATCTAACGAATAATCTTGTAACAATAAAATCATACGAGACACGTATAAGAATAAAATAATAAATGATAAAGAAAGCTCTTCAAGTTTTTACATTACAATCGTATAATTCAAATGCATTGGGTAAAAGTAGCAAAACTTTCGACAGATATTGTACACATCCCTACACTCTCTACGTTCATAAGGGTGTAACGAAACAAACACACATGGCCGGTGGCACGAAACGCGAGAAAATAATGTGAGAACGATTTCTTGCCAGGCCGCATCATTATCTCCTCCCACAACTGGCTCTCACCCCCCGCCTCCCGCCTGCCTGCCCCCTACCCCCAGTCACCCCTTTTTCTCCACCCTCTCTCGGCAACGATCGATCTGTCGAGCCGATTCCAAGCCGGGACGGGCCGGCCCGGCCCCGGACAAGCCTGCAATTACTATCTATTATCTCTTGGCGTGGGTGTAGGTATAATCTCGCGATCGTGTCGAGAGCCACTCTCTTTCTCTTTCTCTCTCTCTCTCTCTCCCTCTCACCTCGTATGTACGTTTGTTCGAAATGTGCCCGTGCCATGGAAAAGGAGAGCAAATAAAAGGGCCTTTGCTCGATAGAGCCTTGAGATCGGACACTTCGAGCGTGTCCACGTTCTCTCTCTCTCTCTTTCTCTATTTCTCTGTGTAGCTGTTAAAAAGAATTGCCTTTTTCTTCGACCCTTCGAGACTTTATACCAGTACTTACGACCGAAGACGGACATTGTTTTTCTTTAGATTTTCTCTCGGCTCTCTCTTAGAGTAGGTTATTTTTAGATCGAGTGTCGTCCGATCGAGTAATTGCTAACGTGCGCGTACCCGAGATTTTCGCGTACGCGATTTTGTTTTATTTATTTTTTTTTTTTACTTTTCATTCTTTCTCCATTTATTTATTTATTAATTCGAATAATTTAAATATGGAAATTTTCAAGGGTTCGAGTTTGTACGATTATCGTCACCGTGAATGTCATTAGGATTTTTATCGTGTAAAAATAAAACATTAAGTTATTGATCTTGAGCAGTATTATAATCATCATTATCATTATCATCATGTGATCATCGTCTTTATTATTATTATTATTATTATTATTATTATTATTATTATTATTATTATTATTATAATCGAAGAAGCAACACTCTCTTGCATGAATTGAAAATATTTTTACCACCTTTTCTTTTCCCCCACTCTATCAAACTCTACTATCTTTTCAAACTCTCAAGAACGATCTTCCTCGAGCCCCTTTCCCATCACTTCGAACAACGCATCCCATTCTCGTTCCTCAGCAGCAGCAACAGCAACAACAGCAGCAGCAGCAGCAGCAGCTAGCCAGCCATTCCACTTTTAAAGACCCTACGCAACCGGGGACATTGAGATTCCAGTTGCTCGTTTTCTATGGATTTACATTATTTACAAACTGGTTTCTCGCGATGTGAAATAAAAATCACTTCGTCCTCTTCTCCGTTCTTCCCCGTTTCTTCTTTCTTTCTTCTCCTACTTTTCTTCCTCCTCCTCCTCCCCCTCCTCCCCCTCCTCTCGACGACTACACGTTGCCTCGGCACCTTCGTTTACGACGATTCCCCGAGTCTCTTCTGTGAATGTCTTCTCTTTGTACTTATAACCACGTATATGTGAAGTTTCTTATCTGTATGTTTGTGTCACATATTCTATACTAATACCCTAACACTTATTTTTTTATTCATAAACATTTTCTGATATTCATATCATCATTTCAATTGAACGTAATACCGATGATCCGTCAGTGTTTCATTAATAGAATATCTCAATCTTGAGAACAGTTTTATAGATTTACGATATTAATCCTTTAATTAGGTATGCTTTTAAATATCGGATTGAAGATATATTCAAATGATCGGGAAGGAATATTTTTTTTTGGCTCATAAAAAAAATAAGGGACCGATAGTATAAAAATATCTTTTTTTTTTTTTATTATAGTCATCGGAGAGTCTACGAAAAAAGGAAAAGAAAGAGTGAAAAATAAAGAGCACAAAGCACGGGTATATATCGCACCCGTTCTTATAATACGTTCTTCTACTACCTTTGGTTAGGATTTGGAAGATATTCTCCTCTAATCCCTGGACAAGCCCGTCGTTTTTAATCAACGCCTTTCTGCCGATTAGGATACTTATAATGATCGGTATTTCGCAGACACCCCATATATCATGATTTTAATGATGCCGTAAAAACGTGCTCACGATCGTAGACACGAAACGGATACGCAAGAAAAGAAGGTAAAAGAGAAAGAAAGAAAGAGAGTGAGTGAGAGAGAGAGAGAGAGAGATAGAGAGAGTAAGAGAGAAAGAGAGAGAAAGAAATAGAAAGATAGCTGATGATCGCAGTACGCGTCACCCAATCAGCCGGATGCCCCTGACCGTGGCGAATTAATATAATTTATGAAAATGAGCTTTACCGTCTATGGCCACCGATTTGCCCAGCATTCATATTTATAAATGCATATATATGGGGTATACAGTAGCGTGCAAAAGTTTAAGATACTGCAGAACATTTTCGATAAATATATCACGCATGTTCATGATTATACACGTGTATTACGTTTGTTATATAATTTAGAGCATACAAATGTTATTTCTCGGTGAGGTGAACGTGTTAAATCGAACGCGGAAAGAAAGAACGAAATTATTTGATACATATATATATATATTGTACATAGGTATATAGATTTGCTAACGAAAGTAATATAAAGTGTGTATTACAAAAAGAAAGAAAAAAAAATAAATGGCTTTTATAATTTTTATATTTCCGTATTCGGAGTTTTTTCTCTCTACCTTTTGAAATAATATCTTTTTAAAAATTCGTATTATATCATTCCACATGCATATTTTATTTTATAAAGCTTTCTAATATTCTTCATTCCAACAATATGTTCAGATGGATCATTCGAAACTTTTAATTGCTATTGTATAGTGTATGTATGTATATATGTATATATATATATATATATATATATATATATACCGAACTTTAAATCCGTATATTATATATTGTAGTTTTTATTATATCGCACGGAATTACGGGGGAAAAGAGTTGAGAATTTATATAAGAAATTTCATTTTTAACCTTTATCAACGAAAATGATCTTTCCCGAGACTATACTACGACGCGTATAATTTCACTTTCATTCGTAAGTAATTATTTTTCAAATCACTGCGACGCATTATTCATGTACGAGATTTTGTTGTTGTTTAGAAATTATAGAAAGTGATGAAGCAACATCGCGCGGATAGTTATTTTACTAGTTTTTTTTTTTTTTTTCATTTATTTATTTACTTCTTACTGTTGGATATCGTTGAATAACGACGACAACCGTCGAGGATAATGATTAATTGTTCATACGAATATGAATAAATATTATTATATAATACAATCGAGGAGTGTTGATTTATTTGATAATTTGTTTCTTTTTTTTTCTCGATTCATTTAATTTAGAAAATATTTATGAATATAACGAACCGAGATATGAATTTTTTTGAAACCTCTCTATCGTATTTATCACTGCCGGTTATATCCGGCATCCGTTACTAAATATTAGCATTAAATTAATTAACGAAATTTGCGGTAACTAAATTAGAAATCATGCGTATATATGATCAGTGCAAAAGAAAAAGTTCTGGATGCTGATAAAAGTGGATTCGTTTAACAAAAACATACTGGGGGCTCGAAAAATGCGGAAATACTGTTAACGTGTACGGTGTGCATTAATGGCACGACGACTCGTTCATTAGTGGCATACTGACGACTGGTTATCCAGTTACAAAAGGGTTAATATTACAATGATTAGTATTTATTATTCTCTGTACTTACTCGTTACCATAATCGTCCATTTCTCGATCATTCTAACATTTCACGTTTCTGTTAACGTTATTTTCCCGTTGTTAAAACTTTTATCAAATATACATTACGAATAAACAAGCGAAAAACAATAGAATACTAACAAACTAAAGAAATAATCATAAACTTGTCCCAATATCAGGAAACAGAATGGCCATTTGCCGATAATTTCATTCTTATCTGCGAGTTGTATAAGTTTCAGGTTTCGAAAGATAAGAATCTAAACTAGAGCTATGATTAACGTAATCATATCTCCCCTCTTGAAGTTTTTAGTTAAACGTTAATATATACGAGGAGAAGATTTACATATTCCTTTTTGTAATTTAATCGTGTAAAAGTTAAAAAAAACGAAAATAAATTGTTAGCCGGGGATTTTGTTAAAATATCGGTAGAGTCAATAGCCAAGCATGAATTTGAAACTTTCTGAACAATGTAAACGTATACATATATCATATATATATACATATATTGTAATAATTACATCTTTATAGTGTAGTTTTATTTATGAAATTGCATAAAAATTAAAAGAATGCTAAAATGAGAACGTTATAATCGTTAATTTTATGTATTAGGTACATTATTACCTTTATACATATGCGCAACATTCATAAGGGCATATAAACAACATTTAATACAAAAATTTCTACAAAACAATGTTTTATTTCAACGGTGGATTTCGAAGAAATGTCGTTTTTCTGAATAGTTCGCGTCAATATTTTGTATACTTATAGTAAACGAATTTTAATAATTTTTATATTAAATTAAAGTACATTCTTTTTTCTACGCGTAAAATACTTTGTCGAGTTATAAATCGATCTGCAAAGGTTCATAAAATGTCAGAGAATGCAATGCTGTAAATTGTGCACTTTTGCAATATCTTTGAAAAGTTCGGGTAAATATTTTTTATACTAAGAGTGAATAGATTTTAATGACTCAGAAATTAAATTAAAGTACGCTCTTTTTTCTACGCGTAGAATACTTTGTCGAGTTATAAATTTAGCAGGTAAAGTTCATAAAATGTCGGAGAATGCAATGCTGCAAAATTGTACCAATTTTTGCCGTTTCTTTGAAAAGTTTCGGTAAATATTTTTTATACTAAGAGTGAATAGATTTTAATGACTCCGAAATCAAATTAAAGTACGCTCTTTTTTCTACGCGTAGAATACCTTATCGAGTTATAAATCGATCTGCAAAGGTTCATAAAATAGCAGAAAAAAGTTGGCGGGTCAGGCATTGTTCACATTGCCGGAGGGGGGGGGTTGGCTCCGTCAAATACACATATATATATGTATATATATATATATATATATATATATATAGTATATATACATGTATGAATGCATGTTTGAAATTAAAAGTCAGATAATATTGTTTTTAATATATTTCTTTTGGTTATTATTCTTGTTGCAAATAAGTACATCGGTTTTTAGTTGTATAATGTGGTTAGTTAGCAGCAGGAAAATTCACAGTTCAAATAGTTAACGAGCATGACTTGTTAGATTAGCTCCCATTATCTTCTTTCGAAGTAGTTCTACTTCGGAACTAGAAAAATATATGGCTTTTTAACGTGTCTCGTTGTGTTAAAGTATTCCTGTCGATTTTTATAGTTCGTTAACTATTTTCTTCCACATTTCTTTTTTATCCTTTATTTCGTTATCAGTCATACCTGGTCGTTTCGAGCATACGTACACGTGTAAATATATATATAAATGTGCATATATTAAATATTTCCCATGGAAAAAAAAAGAAAAATAGAAAGGAAAGGACAAAAAAATGATCGTAATAAAAATGATATAGTTGGATGAGTTGTAAGAAAATTTACAGACGTACTTATACAAGGTCATGAATATAAGTAGAAAGATCTAAAGAACTTAGTGACGGGATAAACTCGGCCTTCGCAGTAATTCATAGCAATTGCAGGAGGGAAGCTGTTAATGTGCGTTTGATATCTCGCGAGGAGTCGCTTCCTCGTCTTTCTTTTTCCCTGTTTTTCTCTTTTTCTCTTCCACATTCTCCTCTGACCTCATCCGTCCCTTAAATTCTCCCGCGGTCATTTACCCGGTGGAATTTTTACCGGCGACAAAAGGTACGACTTTTATACAAAAATACGTTTACAAATGACCGAGAACAAAACTTGGTCGACTTAATCGATAACTGAAAAAAAAAAACAGGAAAATCAAATCTTCAATCTTGATAGCAATTAAAATGAATCGAGATCAAAGTGTGTTTTTATCGAAAAAGATTTGAATTAAAGATTAAAATCGACAAATTCTCATTGAAATGTTGGTGAAAATTTGTTCTCACACGTGTTTTCTATTAAATTATATTATATCCTATGTCTTAACTATACCTATAAGTAACATGGGATACTACGAAAAAGTTAATGTCTTATGGTATTTCGGATTAAATGGAATTTTCATGGAACGCCGGACTCCCATCGATGGAATTTTGGCAGGAATTTAGATTCTAATTAGTGGCAACTCGATGAATAATTATATCTTGAATGGTGGAAATTTAGCGGAATGTTCTGGGGCCTAACGGCGAATCCGAAGTTTCAACCTTCAACGGCAATGGCGGCAAATCCCACGCTCGTTTCTACCTAAATATTTCCTAACGATCTACACTATTCATTAGGTATTATCTCCAATTTGGTATTTCGATCGTTTGCTTGACTCATCCTACGATTCATTAATGTTATCATTTCTATCTCTAAGTATGCTTCATTGTTAAAACGATGTCAATAATTCGTTTCATTAAATTATATAAGAATTTCTTTACCAATGAAACATTGTTTTTTTTTTCGTTCATTATTTATATATCTCCGACTACGAAATTGAAAATATAAATGTGACGGAAAATAACACACCCGTGCATTCTTTGTATGATATATTCCGAAAAAAACTGAGTATTTCAGTGATGCGCTCGCGTAAAGGGATTGGACGGTTAAACGCAAAAAATAATTAATTACAAAATCTGGGCGGTGTAGGATCCACGTTAATCTTTCGATGGTCTTTCACAGAAAAATTTGTTTATTAAAAAAGTTGTTAATTTAAATCGAAATTATTTGAATATATTCTTGGAATTACTGAAAGAATTACTTAACAAGATATATATATATTCAATGTTTCAATGATATTCGTTCGTATAAATGAAAAAACATTTTTGATTCGCGGGATAATTAATTTGAATTTCAACTTGTTTTTTAAAACATATTCACAAGAGTTTCTGGCCAGTACGAAGTTCCAGGAATGAGAAAGAATAAAAACATTAAGGATGACTCTGATAAGACTCGCGAAGAGATAGGTAAATAAAAGGTATATGGTATTATAGGCCCAGTACGAGTAAAACTCGAAACCAAATTCCATTTGTGTGTGTGCGTATGTGTGGAGAATCCGTACGAGAGAAATCCCAAGGAAATTGAACGCGACTTCGTGTTGCGATAATTAATGTTACGCGAGCGGGCAAGTTTCTTAAGTGTGGGTATACCGGTTTCGCGAACCGCCCCCTCCCAACCCCCCCGTCGAGCAATAATCAACGGCCCTGCATATCAAAGAAATCAACTGGATTTTGCCGTTACTTTAAACACTGAAAAAACAAAACAAATAGCTGTGTCACGTTATTCTAATTGAGTATAAAACTCGTGGTATAAAAAATCAATGATTTATGAGTGATTATTTTTTTGTTTACTTACAGATTTCTTCTAAAATAATGCAAATATTTTAATAGAAAAAAAATTGATATTGCTTGAACTTTACATAAACGAACGAACGAACGAACGAACACATTCCCGACATGATCTAATTTTCAAACTTTCTGCGTCAAATCGAACGCAATACTTGTTGGCAATAATTTTGATCGGAGCTCATTTATACGACAAATTTTACTGATACAATCACTCGTCGAGTTGTTTTGTAACACACGAAATTTTTGTAAATCTTTATAACCACGTTCCGACCACGTAACACGCATCTCACACATAACGGGAGAGTAATAAAACTCGTTTTAAAGGAATCTCTTTCTCTCTCTCTCTGTAACGGTTTTACATTAATAAATATATTTTTCCAATAATATGCTGTACTTTTCTCTTGTTTTAAATTAGAGGAATATCATATCTCTCATTCTTTGCTGTCTATGATTGAAAGTACTACGAAATTATAATCAAAACATTTCCTTTAAACTTTGAAATTGATCATCAAGTTGGATAGAAACGAAATGAATGGTTAACATTGAAATGAAAATATATTGCTTTGGATCATTATAAATGATAATTTTCTCTCGCACTATCTTGGAATTATTTTCGTGATTAAATCCAAATGAAAAAACTAACACGGGATAGGCGACGTTGAGCGTACTTTTGAGTTTTTTTTTTTTTTTTCCAAAAGCTTTTTACGAAATCAACGATTTTCATTCGCGCGTGATTGCAAGCATTCAATTATGGTAACACCGAGTGAACACTGCGTAATGACATTCAATAGATTCCAATTTTTTATTCTAAAACTTAAAACTTTTTATATTTAGGGGGGGAAAAGAAAAAAGAAGAAGAAGAGAAAGAAGAAGAAAAATATATTTCTAAAAAGGAAAACAAATTAAAAAAGGTAAATAGATTTATTTCGTTTTAACAAATCTTACATTCTATTTCGCATACCTCGGTAAAGAACAGTTATTATTTTAATTTGATATTCAATAGGTTAAACATCTTCGGAGCCCTCGAAGTTTTAATTATTTCTAACTCTTCATGCTTTCAATTATAAGTTACTTGAAAGTAGTCCTTCGTGAATAATAACGTTTTGAAGATCTGCACATTATCCAATTCACTTTTGAGAGAACAAACTAGAATACGTTGAATCTAGAATGTAGTTTTTACAAAATTACAATTCATTCATTTTAACCGTACCCGATTAAATTGTATTCATTAAACTAATAGAAAAAAAAAAGAAAAAAAAAAGAAAATACAACTTACGTACAGAATATTTTGATCTTAAAATAATATAAGATCGTCTCTCTCTCTCTCTCTCTCACACTAAAGAGTTGTCTTTTTAATTTCTCAACATTTTCCATTGCAAAATTTCTTTGAAATAAAAGATATAATAAAATAATAGAGAGAAAAAAGAAAGAAAGAGAGGAAAATAAAAGGAGAAAAATATATAAATATATATTTGTTCGTCAATTTACGCGTGTACCCGTCGAGTTTTCTCGTCTCTTGTGTTAGAAAAAAAGCGCATATAAAAAAAAAAAAAGAAAAGGATCGTTCTAAAGAGATTCAGAGCGCATCTTCGCGAGCGCTTAAAAGTCACCAAAATACGCGTAGCATTAACGAGCACTCTTTTTCTTTCTTTCTTTCTCATGCTTTTGAAGAATTCCACTCTCTCTCTCTCTCTCTCTCTCTTTCTCTCATGCTCTTTCTCTCGTTTTCTTTCTCTTTCTGGTTGTACCATGGAACGACGAAAGCCACGGTTATTTCAGGCCGCTTAATGAAAAGGGGACATTAATTTATAATTTACATTGGGCCAATTAAAGGCCAATTAAATAGCAAGGGGTTTAATTTGCGCCAGCGAAAGAGGCTGCTGCTGCTGTTGGTGCTTGGTACTGCTTGCTTGCTTGCTTGCTTGCTTGCTTGCTTGCCTGCTTACCCCCACCATTTTACCTTACGCTACTTGTCCGTGTGTGCAGGTTTTTTTCAACGATAAACTGCGCTACCTACCTATGTATGTATGTATGTATATGTATATCGTATCAAGTAGTGAACGCTCTCGTTGTACGACCGTTTAAAAATAATTTCGTATATATTCCTTAACCATGGAAATTCTAGGTCCCTTTTTTTATCCTGGAAAAGGTTGCTGCCGCTGCTGCGTTGGGGATAAGCGAGCAGAGCACTCATAATAATTGCTAGGGGAAGAATTGAGGAACATATATATATATGTAATAAAAAATGTACCTTAAATATATAATACACGAATTATAAGTGACTTACGATGAACAAAAGTGAGTACGATAAAACACTAGAGGGGTAATAAATGAAAAAAAAAACAACAACAAAAAATACATAATAATTCTAAATCACTTATAACATTATCAATTTTCCGTATGTTGACCGTGTAAATAATATTCATCATTAAGCTTAATAAGCGCATTATATATCTTGTAAGTTTCTAAATTTGTATTATTATTAAAAGTTATGTATGTGTACGTGATCTTAACGATAATAGAAGAGATGTACCGGTTGAGATGATCTCTTCGTTGGGATTTAACGGAAGACTCACCCACGAGAGAGAGATCCGTGGGAATGAAAATGACGGGAATGACCTATGAGGTAGTAATCTTTATATTCGTGGCCGGTTCTTAAACGGTTCTTAACTGTATATACGGAGGGAATCAGGATTCAAGGGTAAGGATAGAACGGAGGTAGAGGTGAAACGTCGCCTACGTCGTCTGAGAAGGTGGTGTTGGTGTTGGTGGTGGTGATGGTGGTGGTGGAAAAGGGGGAGAAAGGAAAAAAATCAAACACCACCCCCACCACTAAAGTTGCAGCTCGCCGCTAGCATGGAAACCTGTCCCTAATTGATAGGAAATTCCTGCGCACGGATACCTGCAGGATTTTTCAGCGTCCGTAACAGGTTGGAACTGGATACTTCGCGACGATTTGTAACCGTGCGCTTCGACCGTATGCGGTCTCTTGCGTCTTTTCTCAACCGAGAAACTCTTTGACTACTCCCCAACAACAACGTATACCATCGGTCTCCATTGGTTCATTGGTTTATACTCCAAGTGATAATAGGAGGACGTTCTTATTTTATATTATTTCTTTTTTTCATTTTTTAACCGAATTTACGAAATAAATTATCTATGATGTAAACCAGACCAATATCAATTTTGTTTTATTAATTAAATAATAAATTGATCTAAAACGCGTTTGTGTTTGGTTTTATTTTCTTCGAATTTAGACTAGAAAAATGACGAAAAAAAGTTAGAAAGAAAAATAATAAAAACAAGAAATAAAAGAATAAGTAAGCAGAAAAGAGAGGAAAAGACGCAAGATCACGTAGGTGCGTGTGCAATTAACGACAACGAGGTGAGTATAATGAAGACCGGTCGAGTACTGTCCGTGCTTCAAGAGAAAGGAAAGAAAAAGGGAAAGAGAGAGAGAAAGAGAGAGAAAGAGAGATGGAGAATGTCTCCGGATGCCGTTTGTTGGGCGCGAGAGAGACGTGAGAGACCAGTTCATTAGCGACACTCACGGCCTGCCTTCGCGACGTCTATCTTATTTATTCCCTTATTTTCTTCGTCCTTCTTCCCTCACCTTCAGCTCGTGGCTACCACCAGTTTATTTCTTTCCTTTTTCTTCCTCCCTTCAACGATCTCGCACGTTTAAATGCATTCGATCATTCTCCTTCCATTGCGATTCACGTACTCGATACGTAAAGTCAAATTTTTATTTTTATTTACATATTATACACTCTTTACTAACATGACAATATTCAATTGTTTAATTTAAAATTGATTTTAAAACGAAAACCAAAAAAAATGAGATAAAAACACGCATTAATTGTTTCCAACGTAAATCCAAAACCGGTCGTGTTTCTCTTTTCGATTTTCTTTCTTTTTTTTTTATTACAGTGAAAAATGTTGATAACGCGTGAAAATAACGATTAGATGGGTGGTGGAAGGGAAGGGGGCAGGAAGGGGACTCCTTTGAAGGGCGCGAACTTCGTTGGGAGTTGTACGATGCAACTTATCGGAAACGACCGAGTCCAAAGTTTTAACGGGTCGTTCTCCTTTGACACGGTTGAACGAGTAAACGGAAAATTATGTATAATAAATGCTAAAGATGGGTTCTCCTTCGAGTTCCACGCCAAAAGAAATTTCCATTGTTCCCGCTAGCTTATCGTAACTCAACGAACCAATTTTAATGTGTCCTCATGTTTTTGCTTTTTTCTTTGTTTTTTTGTTTTTCCATAAACAAGATTAAAAAAAGGCTTATCGGAACTATTATTCTTCCTTACAAGATTTCCGCATTATATCTATAGAAACGTTATATGATTATTATTTCTTATCGTCACATTTAATAACACAGTTATAATATTTATTTTTCTTTCAAGGATAAATATTTCAAAAAGTTCGATATCCTCCTTATCGTCTCGTTAAAAACAAAATAAACGATTCATTTCACTATAAAATAAAACTATACACGTTAATAACGCGAACCAAAAGTTCGTACGTTTTAAAATAAATATTTAACTCGAACAACAAAGTCATTTTATTGACTTCCGCAAAGTAATTGCATTTTATCTAAAACGATACCGAATAAAAAAAACCTTACGAACTTATGGCGTTCACCTTGATGACACAAACTTACAAAAATAATATAATTATTATTTTCAAATGAAAACAACAAAATATTAAAACGAAGATATCGTCGAGTTATTGTGTAGTTTTGCGACAAAAAAAGAAAATGTTGTCCTGAAATACGGTTTCGCGGTAACGTCATTAATCGCGATATATTCTCACGAAAACGCGTGTGATTTCGTGCCGGTGGAATCGATGGAGCGCGGAATCGGTCGTGGAGTACCGACCAATTAGTCGGTCGATGATTGGCGCGTGTAAACCGAAACGATGACGTCGCTGGCGAACCAACAACCAACGGCTTCGTCGTTCGTAAACCGGCCGCTACTCTCTCTCTCTCTCTCTCTCTCTCTCTCTCTCATTTTATCGCTGCTACCTGCCTACATACAAACCTAGAGAGAGAGAGAAAGAGTGAGGTATACACACAAGCTCACGTAGAAATATCCGTGTGGACGGTTACAGGCCGGACTAATGGAATTGATTAAAATGTGTTCGATCAACCGAACCGCGGGCCAGGTCTCTCTCTCTCTCTCTCTCTCTTTCTCTCTCCTTCTCTCTCCGTCTGTGCGCGTGTGTGTGTATTTCTCTCTCCTTTCTCTCCCTCCAGTCACTTACTCTCTTACTCACTCACGCATAAACGAGCGCAACCCTTTCCCTTTCCCGTTCGTAAACCGAGGCTCTGACCCTAGCTAGGACCTGGCGAACGCAATCGAATATTTGCGTTTAGGTAGGCACGTCGACGCGGAAAATGCTATCTTTGTCAATTAATTCAACCTGTTGTCGCCCGTCGCTCGTCGCTCGGACGACTATTTCGTTCGGTTCCCGGTATACGATCGGGAAAATTGGCGGTTTTGCGGCCGTTGTCTATGGACGAGGTAGGGACTCTTCGCTTGCCTGCCCATCTATCTCTATCTCTATCTCTATCTCTTTTCCTAGCTCTCTCTCTAGCTGTCTCTGTCTCTCTTTCTCGGTCAATCGGATCAACACGCTTGTACAATATTTCTCTCCTATACTTCGTTCGAACGTGTTCGACATTTTTTTGTTATTACTACTACCATTACTACTACTACACGGATTTATATTATCTTAACTCTTATTTCTAATCGGGCCCAAGATATATTTTCTTATCTTACAATATTTTAAGTCTTGTCCTATATATATCTTTATGAAATAGATATTTGATGGTAATCGTCAAAAAATTACGTTAAATATTACATATATTCATATCGAGTAGAAAGATGATATGTTTCATTAATTTGATCGAATTTTTTTTTCAAAAGAATCGAATATTCCTTCTTTCCTTCGTATTAGAAAAAAAAAAAAAGAAAAAAAAAACAAATCTCGGAAAACTAGATAGAATTTTCATATAGAGAGCTGCTGGTTGTACCTGCGCATACGCCTTCCAGGAGGAAGGATGACGTCGAGTGAAATCTCGACATCATTATTCTCGCCACCGAATGATTCCATGCATGTCCCAGCGACTCTCAGATAGCAAATATAACGATTATCAGAATTTCCCATGTGTCATCGTTGTAATCATGTACCTACCTACCTACCTACCTACCTAACGCATACGTTCGTGTACGACGAACTTCTCACGAGACGAATTGAACGAACCGAAAGGGGAGAGAGTACGAGAGAGAGAGAAACGAACAAAGTGTGAGAGAGAGAGAGAGAGAGATTGAGATCGAATACTCTATCCTGATCACGCGGAATACCTCACCGTTGGCTCGTTTGCTCAGAAAATTAACATATAAATTAGGCTCGAGCTGCAATCTCCATCCCCACGGCGTTACCCTCCTCCCTCCATCAGCACCTCCTCCTCCGCCACCCAGCTTCTCTGTCTCACTCTCTCAATTTTCCATTTATACGCTCGTATGCGTAGGCCATGTTCGATTTCGTCCTACGAAATGTTTTTCAATTGTCCGGAATAATCATCGAGTTCTCCTCCCGAGGAGTGTGAGCCAGCTTCCCTCTCCCTCCCCCCCACCCAAAACCGGAAATCGTTACGGCTTTGACCCTTTCGAGGGTCAAGTCAGTCACGCCGCTTGGTTTCTCGTGCTTTCGAAAGGATATGCTGTTTTTAAGACGGCTCTGCGAAAGGACGGTGTAATGCTTCGGGATTGCTTTTAGAGAGGATTAAATTTTATATGTTATCGTGACAGGTAGAAAAGAAGAGGATTACAAGCGTTAAAGAAATAAAAAAAAGAAGGAAGGAAAGAAAGATAGAAAGAAAGAAAAAGAAAAATATATAAGTTGGAATAAGTGTACCTTTCGTGAATTTGTTTAGCAAGCTTTGTTTCCCGGCAAATGTGATCATTGCGGTTAAAGTCAATGGATAGAGGATTTTCAAAGAAAAATTAAAGTAGTGGTAGTAATAGTAGTAGTAGTAGTAGAAGTTAAATAATTGCACCGGATGATGTTATCGTGGCCCCACGGTCATTGTTATTTTTATCAGATAAATGACTTCAATTTTCTACCCAACAATAAATCTGCCTTATCTTAACAAACACGTTTAAAGAGTCATAGAGACATTAACAATACTACATCGGGGAGATCAAGGTAATACCTAAAGAAACTTAAACACAAGTGCGCGTTCCTAATTCCTAGGATTTTTTTGTTGCACTCATCAGTCGGAAGGAATCGGAGATGAAACGTTTGTATGCGCTCTAGGATTTGTCAAAGAGGAAAAGAATAAAAAAACGGGAGGAAAAGAAGAAGAAGAAGAAGAAGAAGAAGAAGAAAGCAAAAAAAAAATGAAAAAGGGGGGAACTCGAGGCGCATAACCAACCGAACGAGAAAAGGGCGTGCGTCGAAGAAGTATATCGGTAGGGTAGGTGCCGCTGGTACCGGCACCTAATCAAGCAATAACTATTTGTCAGTTCCCCGGGCAACCTAAATCCAAGCTAATTCGACATCCGTGTCGGACACAGATTCGCTATCGGGTATCTCTTTCTATCTGGACGACAGCATATTCGCATTAGCCTGGCCCGCAACCCACGCTCGATCGACTCCCTCGACCACCGTCAGCAATCTCCCTCTCTCTCCCTCTCTCCCGCCATCTTTCTCTCTCTTTCTCCCCCAGCCCCCTCGCCATACTCCCTACCACCCCCGGACCACCTCGCTCGCTCTCTCGCTCGCTCCCTCGCTCAGCCATCCCTCCGACGATCCTTCCACTGCGATCCTTCTCCCTTTTCTCTCGTCAACCGGAGGAGAGCACCTTCTCTTTCTCTTCCAAGTCCCGTCGACTTAGTATGCTATATACCCACGCGCAGCATCACACCATAGGAGCAGATCTCAACACGATTAGGGCGGTCCTCAATTCGACGTTTCGTCGATTCGGTCCTTTCTTTACTCGAACGATCTGCTTTTATACGAAATCTCACCGAATCATCCCGTTTTTCTTACCCCGTACGAAACTCCGACGACGACGACGACGACGACGTAACTGTGATGACCAACCCTTTTACATGTACGTTGAGGTTTACCTGTGATACATGTGTGCATCGATGTGTACGTGAAAATTCTCTCTCTCTTTCTCTCTCTCTCTTGAAGATCGTACGAGAACGATGTCTCCGAAAGAACAGATTTTATCATTCCCCTTCTTCTCCTCTTCTTCGAGAAGAAAATCGCTTTCCGATTCGCCACTTTTTCTGTTCGCGAATTTGTCAGTTAACTTACGGATAAACTCTTCATTCCCTTCTTCTTCTTCTTTTTCTTTTTCTTCTTCTTCTTCTTTCTCTTTATTGCCTCGGATCAACCATGGGGAAAATGTTCGCCGAGAAATGACGATTAGGGACCCCTAAAGGCGTTCCTTTTATTTTCTGCTTCAAGAAAATTGTTTCGTGTAATGGATTATATATCATTCATGGGGGGAGGATGGGGGAAGGACACGCAGTCAATTTCTTTCTATTTATTTTTACGATGTCGTTGCCGACGACGATTAGTTAGATTTTTTGATAATTCGCAAGAAAAACTCTTTAAGAAATAATATTTCGATTGGAAAAAATAAAATAATATATACGTGGAGTCCTCTGAAAGATAAAATTTGATATAGTCGAACGCTACAACTAATACCATCATGTTTGAAATCCATCAAGGCTTTCAATCCTTTATCTTAACGCGGTCTGTCAAGACCTTATCTAAAGTGATTCTCACTTTCAAAGGCAGGAAAAAGAGAAGAAAAGAGAATGCACGATAACACAAAGTATAGGGGAATTTAAGAAGCAAGAAAATACATAGTGGATGATTCCGATGGGAGATAAATGAAATTAAAAAAACAAACCAAAAAAGAAAAAAGAAGAAGAAATGAAACACAACCGAAAAGTAAAAGGATTATAAATATTATCGAAGATTACCGCTCAATTAATACGAAATATATCCTATAATGTATCTGTAGTGTCACGCGAGAGCGTGAAGAAAAATTCTAAAAGGATTTCTTCACCTGGAAAGGAAAAAACGAGCTTTTATACGAAATTTTGTTACACAACGATGAGAATGAAGAGGACCCAATTGTACAACGATGTGAAATGAAAAAGAAAAAAAAAAAGAAAGAAGATAACAAATTCAAGATAACAAGCTACCCTTCTCATTTTCGAATCTACTTCATGTACTTCGGATAAGTAGTTGGTTTGCTTTAAACGAGAAATATTTGTCTTCTTGAACAATTTGACGCTAACAACAGAAATGAATAGTTACCATGGAAGATAAAAACAAAAGAAGACTTGAATACAGTCCGCGTGAAGATGGTCAAACTTTTCGAAGTAATACCATAACTCACGTATATAAATAGACAATGAATGCGAGGAACGTTAGTGGATGTCCTGGGTGGGTTCAATTAAGGCCCCATTACACTTTTACACAGGCAATTTTAAAGCTCGCAGCTGGTCGCGAAGTCGGGTATTATTTATCGGTTGACTTACGCCGAGCTCATTTACAGGATAAAAAGAAGGTCAGGAATAAGAGAGAAGGGACAGAAGATGGCGCTGGTGATTACCAGTAACGTCGGCACACGGGATTGGCCGATCTACGGTAAATCTACGTCTCGATTGGTCAACACGTGACCGTGGTAGGATTCCTTTCCTTTGAAACGGTCAGGCGCCGACGGCACGACGAGAGATGATAGAATATCTTATTAGTCGGACAATGGGCAATCAGAGACGCCATACAGCCTCTCTGTTAGCGGTCCAGTCTCTTTCTCTCTTACTCTCTCTCTTTTCCTCTCTTTCTTTCCCTCTCATTCTCTCATTTTTTTCTTCTTCTCTTCTTCTTCTTAGTCCATACATCTGTCCGTCCTACGTACGTTTAGTGTGTTCGTGGCTATCCAAGGTTACCTTTCGAGTCAACTTCTTTAACTCTCTTCTCTTTCTTTACTTTCTTCTCTCGTCTTTTTAATAATCGACGAAAACAAAAACGTAACATTATTGCAATCTTGTTTTCATTTATTTTATGTACATCATCGAATGGGATTATTCATAAAACTCTGTTGATAACAAAATACTTCTTCTAATGCGATACTTAGCTGTTTGCAATATCAAGATAACGTCGTTAATAAATAGGCATGTCATTATTTATACTTATTGCATATAAAAGTATCGTAAATGTAAGGGGAAAAAAAAGAAATAAGTCGAAAGAAAAAAGACGAATCGTTATTCACCTTTAACTTCGTTCCCTTACCACCACTACCATTCGACATTATCAAGAACTACTTACGAATCGAAGCTAGCTTTGATACTGGACACCGATAAGCATTCCCTCCTAGGATACCTATCCGGTAAAGGATCTTGACGATCATAGGAAGGGATAATACGACGTAAAAAAGCAAAGAGTGGAATCCTTGTGAATCAGAAGGAAAGCCAAAAATCCCTTTTGGGTGTTTGAAGATCCAGCCTGCGATATAAAAGCAGCAGTCAGACGAAAAGTCGTGAAAGACAGTATATCTCTTCTACTGTGGTCTGGATTTACCAAGTTACGATCCTCCCACTCTATCTATTTTATTTCTCTGTCTATCTATGTGTGTTTTTTTCCCTCCCACCCCCTTCTTTACTAAGCAGATAGTTTTTTGATTACTAATCGACATACAATCGGAGATAATAACGATGATTCGATTGGCTGGAAGACGAAATCGAGCGATTTACTCGCACGATGAGGAATCTCCTGGAGTTCAGAGGGCAGCGCCCTTGCTGCGCGTTAACTCACCCCCGCTGGGCGCGCAGCAACATGCGATGCTGGCTAGGGTTGATGAATGGATCCCACGTAACGCTTGCGTGCGTGCCTGCGTGCGTCCGGGTTCATTCAAAGAGCGCGTCGAAAATCGGACGGATTTTCGCGCATTGGTTGCTCGTTGAAAGGACCTACCATGTGTGATTAAAATTTTATCATAAATGGTAACCACGATGATACAATCGAAGAGGGAAATTGAGCCGACAACGATAAACTTACATTACGAAAATATACTCGAATTTATTCGATGGATGATATGTTATAATTAAAGTTTCTATTTACTTTTCATTTATTATTATTTTGTAATTGTTCTGTTTTTCTTTTTTTTTTCTTTTAAAGAGTCTTTTAAGGGTACCCGGAATTACAGGATTTGTTGGGGTATTCCGTCGATAAAAATAATTACAATTAATTGAACTAAACAATCGCTATTCAAATATCTAAATACAAAACCAGACCGGATCCCGAATCGGAAATCGGGTCTCGAGTTGCAATGTCGGGTCCTAAATTATTGGACACCCGAATATGTTTATATGTCGACTAACTTCCGGGAACTCAATTTGACCCATCCCGATCGTGACCCGACTCGACCCATAGTTAGGGTAACTCGTAATTTCGGGTTCCGGCACAGCTTTATTATATTTTTGTATTCTTACATATTAAAAATATATTCAGCTAATCATCGTTGTCTCTACGGAGGAAAATTCATAGACTTTTAGGGAAGTTTCGTACACTTTGTAAAAATGTTTCGATTTGGATAGGAACGTTTGAAATACCGTTAACGCATTATTGTCCGGTTTAAGTCGCGTATAATATTACGCCTTTTATATACCTTGAAATGCAATAAATACGTCACACGGTACGTTGAGTTTCATAAATGTTTCATTGCTTCTATATAAATGCGTTTGCCTTGCCTGTGGTGTGCTACGCTCTCGCGCATAAATGTTTTATTCGCACAATTACAGATAATGGACTCGCACGCAAAGCTTAACATTACATCATGATAAAAATAGTTTCTTCTTGAAAGTGGTCCGAAGGATCGCTCGAACTAAAAGTTACGATCCCTTGTGAGAGATATTGAGCTACGAGTGATGAGGGTTTCCGAGGGAAAAACGTATTTCGGGTATTTGCTTTTTTTCTTGTTTTTTTTTTTTATCTATACCACATTTCAGCAATTTTAATCGTACCCAATAGTGTATAGTACTACTGTATATTTTACTCTTGGTAATAATTTGAGAAATAAAAAGAAATCACGTGTCGTGAAATAAAAAGGAAAAAATAAAATAAAATATGAAATATAAAAAAAGAAAAGAAGCAACCCAGTAGCCAATATCTTTTGGCAGGATATTGAAAGGATTTTGATGAATTAGTCTTTGGAACGGTTCGTCAGTTGACAGATTGCGTTTTGATGAGCAAACGAGAAACTAGCAAGCTGAAAAAAAGAACAAGAATGAATGAAAGAAAGGAAGAAAGAAAATGCAAAAAGCAAAAGAGGTGAAGGAAGTTAGTTGGCTCGCTGGCTGACAGAGACGAACAGAAATATCTGAATAAAAGCAATGAGGGAATCATTGTATTTGAAACCCGAAGTGGACGACCCCCCAATGTGGTTTCTCCCATTGAAAAATAAAAATATCAAGCTGCGAATTCACCGATGGAAGCCCAACTTGATTTATTAATTCGATTAAACCTTATAAGCGGTGAACCGGTGGTTAATCTTACTTGAGTGCGAAGCAACCATTTTTACATAGTGCCTACTCTCACGCAAGCCTTCTTCGCGAATTACTCGATTGTTCTTCCTATGGACGATTCTCATGAGAGTTTAAGAGTCCGACTTTATATTATTATACTCTACCTTTTTATCTTGTTTTCGCAACTCGTTGATTTATTTAACGATCATCTCGGTACAAATACGTTTCAAATAACCTTTCGAACCAATATTTTATGATTTCTCATTAAAAATCTCCGTTTTAAACGCATTAGAAAAACATAAATTACAAATTCAAGAAATATCAATTCTAATATAATACTAATCAATTGAGATGATAATTCGTATTCCATTCTTATACTATCTAACGCCTACATAACCATAATTAAATATCCCACTAAATAAGGATCTCTAATAAACCAAAAAATAATATTATCTACCGATTAAACACTACATACGTGAATTTTCTTTAAATGCGGAATAATCTTAGAGAATAATCAACGATTCTACGAAGTAAATAGCCCAATATGGTTTGGGATTTATCAACAGGCACAAATTCCGCGAAACGATTGCCATATAAGCGACCCCGGAGCCCTTTTACGACGACCAGTCCCATAATCTACATATTACTAATATAATCGCGTAACAGTTGTGAGCGGTACCTTTAAGATCCATGCCATATAACCCGTAAGATTTTCAATTTCCTCTTTATCCTTACGACCACCCCGTTACTTCCCTTCACCCCCTCATTCAACCCCTCACCATTTTCTCTCTTTTTCTTTCTCTCTCCTCGAGAGAGTAGCTATATAGAGTACCACCCGACTGTTCACCCCTCTCCGGCCATCTCGTCCGCTCCATTCATTAACGTAACACGATTTATCAATTAGCGTAAAAGGCAGCGATAGATAGTCGTTCTGATATGTTGCCCCGACGTGTCCTCTCTCTCTCTCTCACTCTCTCTTTCTCTTTCTCTTTCTCCCTCTCCCGATCAGGGCTTTCACGGGAGGTATATCCAACCACGCATGCTATATATGTATATACATACATATACGCGTATACTTGTATACGTATATAGACGTAAACTTACGTGTATAGGAACAACCACCCACGCATACGTCCATCCTTTCTCTCTCTCTCCCTCTCTACACCTCTCACAGTTTCCGTCTCTCTTACTCTACGTTGGACTACCACCAAAATCGTGATCAAGGGAGAAGAGAAGGAGGGGCGAAGTATTCCTACGTAGAGAGAAGGGTTGCACACGCTTTCGGTAATGGAAAAGTGGGATTTCGGATTTAAAGTGCATATCCGAATCGAGTTACTCCGACGTTTCCTTCGATATGTTTTCTCTCTTCTTCTTCTTCTCCTCTCTCTCTCTCTCTCTATCTCACGTACACGTTTTTGAGCTCTTTGAAAACTAATCGATGTTAGATCGCGAAGTTCTATAACGAGATGGACTAAAATGCGACTTTTAGAGATTAACCGGAGGATTAGCCGAGGCTATACGGTCTAATCAAGATTAAAACAAATAACTTTTACCCCCTTTCCATACGAATCGTTAGAACTACTATACGTATATGTGTATATACATATATAATATATATATATATATGTTGTGCGATCGCAATAAACGGCGGGAAGTCACGATAGGGAAAACAAAAAGCCCCCCAAGACTTTTCCAAAAAGTTAATTGGATCGATTCAACATTTCATGTCCTTCAATTTTAAAATGATCACAATGACATGAAACGTTGGTAAGCTGGTAGAGAGAACAAGTCTTACAGGCGTCTGAAATAAGTGAGATCGAGGAGGGTTAAAGAGAGATGGAAAGATAGGAGGTGGAAGAGGAATAAAAAAAAAGAAGAAGAAGAAGGGAGGAGGGGGAGGAGGAGGAGGAGGAGAAGAAGGCAAAGAGACACAAAGTCAGGACGGGAATTAATTTCTTCTTCAATAACAGTTTTGCGCTTGGCTGCACACGGATGCCACTTTGCAACCGCGAGTCCAACTATGGAGACTGCATTCCTGGCAGGTGCAGTCGTCGAGCGGAAGTGGCCAAGTGCGCTCGCGCGCACGTTCAACACCAAGAAAGAGAACGAGAGAGAGAGAGAGAGAGAGAAAGAGAGAGAAAGAGAAGAAAGATGAGAAGGTGATGCGGCTTGGATCGTTGGAAAAATGTTCTCAACTACTCTTCTCTTTCACTCATTCCTCGTTCCCTCTCTCTCTCTCTCTCTCGTTCTCTTCATCTACTCTTGGAGATTGATCTGATTCAGCGAAGCGTTCAACGACGTTGCACCGGACCGATCGACTTACCGATCGCTTACGATGGGTGGTGTTTTGTGTATCAGCGTACGGGTTATTTCGATGGCAAATAATTTTGCGTCAATCTCTGTTCCTGTGGCCTTCGTATATAATCCTTTTCTTGTTTTTTTTTCTTTTTTTCTCTTTTTTTTTCCTCTCGTTTTGTTTTTCCTTTAGTTTAGTAGTTTTGCTTTTACATTTCTTTCTTTTTTTTTTTTTCTTCTTTTTACTTTTCCTTCCACTTCGACTAGGCATCATTTTATCTCCACACAGGAAAGAGAGAGAGAAAAAAGAAAAAATATAAGAAGAAGAAAAATGAACGGATAACGGATAACATTCTTCTTTTACGTCACGCTCGACCACTCGCCGGACGTAATACTTTAAAATAGATATTGAATATTTTCTTTTTTGCTTTTGTTGCAATCATTTGTCTTGTAAAATAAGCTTAAGCATAATATTATAATTTTTTTTGTTTGCGGAAATTAGATTTTCCTTTTTCTTTTTTTCTTTTTTTTTGACTACCAACAACGGGGTTTGAAGGGTAGATTGAAAAGATTTATTCTGCACGCGATTAACATCTGGCAATAAAATAAACAGTAGTTCGTACGAGAGTATCCAAAAAAGAGAGGGAAGAAGGGAAAGGGGGAAAGAGAGAGAGAGAGAGAGAGAATGTGAGAGAGAAAGAGAAAATTAAAAGTACCAAACAAGACACATAAAAAGCAACGATTTCGCACTCGCTTGCCATCACCAATTTTCGCCCCGTAGTCGTTGAAAATCGATTGGTGAGTCCCTCCCTTCCTCCATTCCTCCCTCCCTTCTTTCCTTCCTTCCTTCCTTCCTACCTCCTCTCGCTTCATCGTTCGTTTCGATTAATCGAAATCATGTAGCACCACTTGCATTTCCAGTGTATATCCGCACGAGCACGATGCACGTTCTGAAGGAATGCGAATAGCAGAGGCGTGCCGACGATTTGCAAGAAGGATCGAGACTTTCAGTGTATTGAAGTGAGACGGGGAAGAGAAAGAGTAGCGAGAGATGAGAGAAAAAGAGAAGAAACGAGACGAAGGGGAAAGATTCCGTTCTCGGGCCGGTTCCTACAGCGTCTGGTAATGAAGGTGTTATTAAATAGATTGAGATTAATTGCGTGATTAGTGCTTTATGTGTAATTGGATAGCGTACCAAGGGTAAAGATGAGAAAGAAAGAAAGACAGAAAAAGAAGAATAAGAGGAAGAAAGAAGAAAGGAATAAAAAGGAGAATAAAAAAAAATAAAAGAAAAGAAAAGAAGACACGAGGGGAGGGGAAAATTAAATTGCTCTTCGTATATGTGTTTGTATCCCTGGATCCGCTTTCTCTCTCTCTCTCTCACTCTCTCTCTTATTCTTTTTCCTTTGTATTCTTTACATTGGAGTATTGCCAGGAACAATTTTGTCGACTTACACTCTAATGATTATCAGACGTCTACCGAGAGTCTCTCTTAAATTTCGTATAAAAAGAAAAAAAAAGAAAAAAGATTCATTTGTTTTGTAAACTATTATAAATCTTCGATGTTATAGAGGGGGGTAGTATGTGTTTAATGAAAAAACAAAAAATGTTAATTAAGAGTTAAAATAAAATAAAATAAAATAAAATAAAATAAAATAAATATGTAAATGTTTCGTATAGAATAAAAGCGTAGGACAAAATCGCACATGGCTTGTGTGCATTTCGTTTGAAAAGAGAATAAAATAATGTTGGATAAAAGGTGGAAGGACAGGTGCAGAAACGAAAGAGTAAAAGTTGAAGGATACGAGGTCAGAATTAAATGGAAACCTGGTGCAGAAAATGTGTGATGGTGGTGGTGGTGGTGGTGGTGCTGGTGGTGGGGTGGTAGTAGTTTATCGAATTAAGGCAATTAGCGGCTACGATCGTTCTCCCGCGGTGCCACTTAACTGCCTATCTTCCTGAACACTCGAAAGCTTTTTCGCTTTCCAACGCGAGAGATAAGTTTATCGCTTCGAGGCACTGTTAGTTTCGTTCCGTGCGCGAGCGCACGCGCGCGCCAATTCTTTCGGTACTTTTTCAAGCGCGACAAATATGACGCGAAAAATAACACGATGCGAGAAAAGAATATCAAGATTGATAAGCAATCTTTAATACTATACCTGCCGAATAACGTTTTTCGTGTAATAGTATATATATAATAATTAATGATTTTTCATTTTGATCATTTCACATTGACGATAGATTATATATCAAAAGTTCTTATTTATATATAAATGACGTTTAACTGTTTCAAATATGCACATTATTTATTTCGTATTGAACGTACGATGTATTTAAGAAGAAAAAAAAAAAGGAAATAATAATTTACGCGAATGTTTGTTACGCGCACCAATTACTGAAAAGAACTAATTAACATTGTAAAAGAATAATAACAATGGTTTATATACTAAAAACAATAACATCGAAAACAATCGGTTCGATAAATATCCCATGTCAATTCCCTGCCCTTTCCCCGCTGCCCCCCTTTTAAACCCGGGGGGGGGGGTTATCGGTACTAACGGTCGATGCTTCTAGAGTTACAAATTTTCTCGCGGCACCATCGTAAACGGCCTATAAAAATTCGGTACGGCCATTTGAACTTGTCGCAAAAAGAGAAACAAAACGAAACAAAACAAAACCAAAAAAAAACTGTTTCAAACCCGCGGCTACCGTCGGGTTCAATTTTGTTATTCGCCCTTTTCCGTGAGATGGACTCATAATGGTGATTACGCTTTCGCTGTGACGCAAACTGGCTAGTTTGGTTATACTACCTACACCAATCTGTTTTACGCTTGTTCGTGCATATCGCATACAACCATTATAGATTGCAGATTAACAAAGTAAAGATAAAAACAACCCTGCTCAATCATATTTTATTAAATAAAATCTTTTCAAATAGCATTTGATTGTTATATTCGTATTAACGTATGAAACTTTTAATTAATCGTTAATGCAATTAACGAGTTCTTTAGCGAATAATATTAATACTAATAATAATAATAATAATAAATAGACATAAGATAAGAGGGTCGTAAATAAAGATGCGAATTGAATGAAGTATATATCAGTCGACGAAGCAGAAACGAAGTTGGTTAAATCGAAAATCCGTCGAAAGCCGAAAGTCCACAAGCCGACTCTATGACAAAGGGAAAGGGAAAAGGACTTTTCCCAATTTTCGCATTTCGCGCACGTTTAGGCCCGACCTGTTTCACTATCGTTTCTCCTCGCCTAACACGCGCTTTTCGTCGTCGTTGTCCTCCTCCTCGTCGTCGTCGTCGTCGTCGTCGTCGTCGGCACCGTTTCTCGAACGCGATGCCTGAAAACTCTCTTTTAATTTTCCAGAAAATTCGAATAAAGTTGCCTGTCCAAGCGTAGAACGAAGCAAGCCAAGGCATTATGCAGGATTCGTCCATGCACGTCCGGTCCGTGGTAACATTTTAAACTCGCATTTGGCTGGCTTGAGCCCTAACTTTATCCCAGGGATTTCGAAGCCGCGCGATGCGACAACGTGTACCATCAAAACGACGTTTCGATAGCTACGTCCATTCTCTTCTTCCTCCTTTTCCCTTCCAATCCCCCCTCTTCCTCCTCCGCCTGCCCACTCCCCCTCCCCTCCCCCACCCCGTTTTACCCTCCGTATCTCTTTTTCTCCTCTTTCGACTTCACGACAAAAAGAAAAGTTTACTATACTTCCGTTCTTTCTCTTTCCGTTATCCCTAAAACCATATACTTTTTCCTCGTTTTGCGCGTCAGTTTGTTCATTTTTCCTTTCTTTTTTCTCATTTTTTTTTTTTTTTATTTCTATCCTCAACCCCCAGCTCCTCCTTCCAACCATTCCGACATTCGCTTTTTTTTCCCCCGAGTGTAAAATATACAAGTAAATAGATTGTAAAATAGTAAAACAATTATATTGAAATATATATCTTTATCGTGTTAGTAGTAGTAGTAGTAGTAGTAATAATAATAATAATAATAATTTTCTTTTATATAGCAATTAAAGTTTCTCGGTCGAAGGTACGCTTTAACATAATTATATTTTAACGCTTATTATAAAAAAGAAAAAGAAGTAGAAAGAGAGAGAGAGGGAGAGAGGGGGGGAGGGTAGAAAAAAAAGGAAGAAGAAGAAGCTTAGAATTTTTCATTATAAAGAAATTTCAGCGCGGTTCTCTTCGCTGGTCTCCTCGTCATCGGATTCCGTTATTTAGCACCGCCGTAAGAGTGAGCTTACCTTCCGCTCTCAATATCCCAACATGTTCTCAATTTGATGACCGATGGCCAAAGTTATTCCAGCCGCAAATTCTTTCGCTTCGTCATCCCGTACCGAACCCTTTCCATCGATCTTTATAACGTGAATAAGTCTATGCATCAAGATTTATATCGACCTGCGGAAGGTGAAACCGTATAAGCGTTGAGGAAAAATCTACGCGAAAAACGTGGTGAACATTTTCAAGCCGAGCTTTCACGGCTTCGATTCATGTTAATTTTTTTCCTTTCTTTTACTTTTTTCTTTTTTCTTTTTGCGTAAATATTTCGTAGAAACGATTCTTCTTAAAAAAAAAAAATAAGGAAGATCCAAAGAAAATGCGAATAAAAAAATGATAAAAAAGAAGAATAAATGTTAGAAAGTAGAAAAGTAAAGAAAGTAAGTAAGTTGAACAAAAGCTTAAAAAGTTGATAGGGGGGGGAAGGAGGGTAAACTACGTAAACATATGACACGTCGCTTTTATCTCTTGCTACTATCCCTAAACGATCGATGACCCCGAAATCGGACGACGCGTAGTTGAAAAGGAAGAAGAAGAAGAAGAAGAAGGAGGAGGAGGGAGTAAAAAAAAAGTGTACAGGTGAACGAAAGAGAGAGAAAGAAAGAAAGAGAAAGAAGGGGGCACCACCTCGGCCCTATTAAAAAGCCCGTTTCCGCCTCCGTTTCTGAAAGCCTCTTACGGTACTCGAGGCAACTGCGAAAGCACTTGAAAGCTCCTGAAAAGCTCGACGACACTTCCCTGTTTGAGTGCCACGTCTCGCCAGGAGGCCGGCTCGTTCTGCGACTTCGCACCCTGTCACCAAGAAGATACGCGAGCAAAGAGAGAGAAAGAAAGAGAGAGAGAGAGAGAGAGAGAGAGAGAGTCACCCAGTGTGCTGTTGCAATATCGACTCTATCCTATGTATTAAACATCGAGTGTCCCCCCCTTACCCGCACCATCTATCTACTCTTCTATCCCTACCCACACAAATCCCACACACACACACTCACTCACATCCTCTCATCTTCTCTTTCCATCAATTCTTTCCTTTTTCCATTCTTTTACTATACCCAAGGTTAGTTTTAGATCAACTCTTAAAGTTCCTAACCCCCCCATCCCCTTTTATCCCCTCATCCAGTTCACCTCCTCAGTGGACTTCAAGAAAACTTCGAGGAATCACTGCTGAGCTTTTTTGGGATCCGATGATACTTTTAAATAGGGGAAAGACGATTGCAATTATAATTGTAACTATATGATAACGCATGAATGTTAATTCGGTATCTATTTGTTTTCGTTAAATTAATTAATTTGAAATATATACGCGATACAAATTATATTCTGAAAATGGTAGATAAATAAATAAAAGGATTTAGGAAGCCGTGTACTAGTCATGGGGGATTCTTTAGAAGACGTTAAAATTAGTGGAGTACGACACTCCTACTCGATAAATCTCGGCTAGACTATTCTTTTCTTTGCGAAAGTTCACGGGGGAGCGAGTTAGTGTTCTATCGGAAAAATAGAGAAAGAGGAGGAAGAAGCAAGAGCGAGAGAGAAAGAGAGAGAATGAAAGAGTAGGTAGTAGCGAAACGAAGTGGGAGGGAAAGAATGGAAAAAGAGGTTGAAGGAGGGTTAGGGGGGAAGAGTAGTCGGGCGCCTGTAATCCGCGTGTTGAAGCGTACTCGACCGGAGGTAACAGGAACATACATAATGCAGTGTTTCTACTGTAGACGACCAATCGTCGGCTTTCTTAAGCAAGAATGGACCAATAGCTTTGCACTCCTAAGTCTTTATTACAATATATTACAATATAAAGTTGAAAATCTTAGAATGACATATCGATTCATATCTTGGATATTAATGAAAGTGCAGACGATGGGATCGGTTAATTTTCGAGATTTTGTTTAGAATATAAATTTAGAAATTCGTTGAACATATCGGATATTACGTAATATTTCTAAATGAAGCTAAAAAAGGAAAAAGAAATATTCCCGATTGCAATAATGAGTCTTTGGACGTTAAACTAGAGCAACACGTAGGTCAGCGTATAAGCGATTTTGGCCAACGACTCGGCCACTTTCCCTTCCACCTTCATTCCCATACTTCTTCTCTTACTCTCGCGCACTTGGTTGCCGAGCTAAATGAAACAATTCCTGAAATTCTTCCTAACTTCCCTCTACCGGCGGAGGCTGAGTGTCGGTTAATTTCTGGACACGACGAAGGTGGTAGTGTCGAAAGGGTAGGAAAGTAGTAGAGGGATGGTGCGGGAACAGCCTCGCTTAATCTGGCGCAGTTTAGACAATTTAGCGCGGTTTCCCGGTTAGCGTCAAACATAACCTCGCCACTTGGCCGGGTGTAAAGAATGGCGCTTGTAATGTCGGTCCACGATGCGGAGTTACCCAGAAACCTGTGAGAGGAATAAGTGAAAACGCTACAGAGTAGTTGGAGAAAGAGAAAGACGGAAGGTATGTGCTTACGAGTTACCGAAGCAAGAGGGTAAGAGGGGTAGCTCGACACCTAGGATAACCCAGCTCTTTAATTTAAAGCCGCCGGACAGTAATTAAAATAACCATCCCCGGTACATACTCTGTAAAGGGGTGCCCAACTGGTTCAAGACGTTCTCGTACGATTTCTACCAGGTGTTCTTCATTTTTTCTCTACGTACCCATTAATCTGAAACATAAAATGTACGTTTGCATGAAATAATATGTTCCCCGATATTGTTAATAATTAATGATTATTATATTATACAATATATTCAATGTAATCTTCATTGGAAATATTTGATATTGCGATATAAATTTTTGTAATCGTTCAATTCTTTCACTTATCTTTTTTTTTTTTATTTTGAAAGGAAAGTAAAATTAATTTAATAACATTGAGACGTATTCATAGATCGTGTAGTTTCTTTTTCAGAAATTCTAAATTATGTTATTTTCCTATAATCGTGTTGATTAACATCGAATTATATTAGTTAGAGGATCATTGAGCACCCACGCCTTGTCCATACGAAAATAGAAAATGTAATTTAGCCGGACCGTAGTCGTTTTCTACCGTATTTGGTCCTTTATTGCGTTGAAAGGGATTCGCGAGTTGACCTTAGCTGAACCGAACACGTTCAATATTGATTTCCGTGCTGGCGACTAACTCGATCGAATTTAGCACTTGATCGTATTAACAAAAGCGAAGAAGTTTGGTTATCGAAAGGTAGAGATCAAAATTCCGAAGAAAAACCAAGCGGAATGGGGCGGTGGTGGGATGGCGGTGGGGGTGGGGTTGGGGTTGGGGTTGGGGTTGAGGGGTAGGAGGGGTAGCAATAACGCAGGCACTTAGCGTTTCGATAGCGTACACGGTTTCCGATAGAGCAGGTGTTACGATAAATTTAAACGATATTTTATTCAGGCGGGTCCGATCGCTAGTTTTCAATTTGCCGGCTCGTATATATTTCGCGAAGGTCGCTCGTGGAATGGAAGATGGAGGGGTTAGCAGTAGTAGAAGTAACAGCAGCAGCAGCACCACCACCACCACCACCATCGCCACCAGCACCACCGGCTTGACCACTGGAGATGCAATTTCTCGGGGTGGTCTGGGCGTCTGGACCCTTCGCATTTGCTCGAGTCTTCGCTCCCTCCGTAACTTGATGAAAAAATAATAATCCCCGTGGAACGGTCAGTTATAGGGAATGAAATCATCCGAGCACATCGTGTCGACTTTCGTGAAGTCCTAACATCAAAAGTAGACTTCGTTTTATTTAACGTTTTTCCTTTTTTTTCATGAATAGATTTTTTTTCTCCTCGACGCGTGTGTATGTGTGTGGGTTTAAATAGCATCGATAAATATAAATAAACGTTATTAAATATATATACGAGTGTTAAATGAATAATTAAAAAACAATTCGCACGGATAAATATAATATTACTTTAGCAAATTGTAATATTTTGATTTAAATGTTTAACCTATCGTTTGAAATGTACTTTTTGGAGTAAACAAAAGAATAAGGACGTAATAGTAAACGGTAAGATCTGATAAAACCATTTAACCACTTGAAAACTCGGTGCACTCTCATCGTCGTCGTCGTCGTCGTGAAGAATATCAAACGAAGCTCACATCCCAAGTACGTTATTCACGTTGAAGAGTCAATCGTGCAGTTTAGATCGCGTAGTTTAGGTATTTAAGGAGTCCTCCGGTACTCGGTTAAAAAAAAAAAAGAGTAAGAGATGGTGGTATAAAAAAAGTAAATAGACTGGGGAGAAAGGGGGAAGGGGAAGGGGGTTTTAGCTTAAACGAAAGGAGATAGCGTAAGGTCAGATAGAAGTTGTAGATGTTTGGCTTCTACTGAAATTAAAAATATCGATTCCCATTCGCACGCCGGGCTTCATAGAAGCTCAATTCATTTCTCTCCTGGAAGACAATACCTATTCTTCCCGCGGACAGTAAGAGGTACAAATTGCAGTTGCATCCCCCGTTCACCCTCAGTACCCTCGACCCTCGTAGCTCTGTGCAGGAATCCCAAATACAAAGGCTCTTTTTCATTTGGTTTTTCCTCCTCTTCGCCAACGATCCTTCCCACCTCTTCCCCTCGTTCTCAACCCTTCCGCATAGTACTCCTTCCATAGTCCTTCTATTTGCGCTTTCGTTCGTTACCACCTAGCACTCTCGAGTAGGTGACTCTCGGTACTGGCTGACCGATTCTAACACACGGAGACTTAATGCGATACATAATTGACTAATCCGATGGATTACACGCGAAAGAGAAGAGTTGTCTTGAATAAGGAGGGTTCCCTCGGGGAAAGTTTCATCCTAATCGATCGGAATGACAGACCGACGGACCAATCGTCTGTTTGTTTCAGTCGATTCTACTATCCAACCGAATGGAATCGAAATTGAATCCAATGTCCGTGTTCTACGATTATTCGATCATTATTTTTTCTCGTGATATTAAAAGATAAATTTGACTATGAATGAACGCGTATATTTTATTTCATTTTAACATTGATACAAATTTTAATACCGTAAATGAATGGATCTTATTACGTTATTATATTCGTTTCACGTAAATCAATGATTTAATCTCGTCATTCAGTTATGTATTATTATTATATCATTAAACGAATAAATTTAATGTTGAAAAAATGAGTTCCTTGAAATAATTTTCTATGAGAAACGATGCAAGCTGCAGAGTGTCACCTGTACGAAGGGTTTGCAGTTTCGAAGGGCGGTTTCAACGATGCGTAGCGACTGCTACTACCCCCGTTCGACTACGAGCCTTGATTAGGCTTCCGGTTAATTAATAACCTCTCCTGCACACATAGCCACCGGGCTACGTATGAATATGCATGCGGCCTGTTGTGCGTTTCCTCGTGTAGGTGCACCGAGTGTATTCACGTAGAGGGTGAGCCAGCGAGTAAGCGAATGTGTGAGTGAGTGAGTGAGTGAGTGGGAAGGAGGGTTAAAGGGGGACAGAAATAGAGAGAGGGAAAGAGAGAGAGAGAGAGAACGGCTGTGGGGTTGCAGAGAGAGAAGAGAACGATTGAGGTAGACAGATAGATGGGAATGAAGAGAAAGAGAGAGAGAGAGAAACAAGTGGGGAAGGGAAGTGAAAAAGAGGATGGGTGGTTGAGGCTACTTATTTGCATTCGGAAAACAAAGGGTGTGGGCCGTGCGTATGCTTGTTTCTCATTCTGCGTAACGAAGGACGAAGGAAGGCCAATCAAAAGCTTCTTTTCCATGTTATTCATTGCTTCAAAACGCAATGCCCTACATCGAGGAGAAATGATGGTAATTATTAGAATCTCCACTTGATAATAAAATGAAAAGAGATAGTTAGAAATGTTGATTTGACGAAATATTAAATCTAGGATAAGGCAATGTGTATACGGTTATTTAACAATGATTTTATGTAATTATAGGTTAATTAAACGTACTTTCGAATCCTATAATGACGCATGGGGATCAAATGGACCCTAATTGGCTATCTCCAAATATGTAGATTCGTCCTTTATTATATCGATGATGCATCACATATTTCGTGTTCATGAATATCCGAATAACTGTAAATTTTGTAAGTAGAATTATCAATGGAGAACATTGAAAATAATTATCATTTTTCACGTGACCTTAATGTTTTGGTGCACTTTGACAACTTGTTTATTTACAAAAATAAAAGAAAGTACTTCGTTTATCTAGAAAATACTAGTAATAATAAATTTAATGTTTTTGTACATTTTTATATTCTACAGATTAGATAAAAGTATGTATATAAGACACAATGTGTGTGCGAATACAGGATAAAAAAGTAAGATATATTGCAGAAGATCGAATTTTTAACAAAGTTTCATTATGAGAAGCACGATTCTGATTCTATTCGCTGCTATAATAGTAGCTTTGGGATTCTTGGAGATAAATGCTGAACCTATAGCAAATCCAATGGCTAGTCCAAGTGCCACTATTAGTAGGAAAAAACGACTAAACGTAAGCTTTTATTAATTGTTGTATTCGTAGAACTTTTTGTTCAAAATCTGGTTATATTTTTAATTCAATTTAAAAACGTAATTATTATACACAAGAATCCGACACGACGATATTATTAACAAAAGAAAAATGTTATTCTAAATTTATATCGATTTTAAATGCAATAATTTTTTTTGATTTCAGCCAAAGCTGTTGGGATCTCTAGTAGGCTAACTGCTTTTATGATTGCGTCAATTCAAAGATGACATTGTCAATAACTGAACTATGGATTTAACGAAGATATCATATATTACATATATATATATTATATAGTGTGTGAAAGCAATAAATAAAAATAATAAAAAAATTGGAATAAAACCTAATATTCAATATTTCATTTATCCCACCTAAACATAAAACATTAATGTTAGTTTCTATTTCATAAAATAAAATAAGTATAACTTCGGTTCATTATTACCAGTTATCAAATATTAACGTATGCATATTTGTAGATTTATTACAAAAATACTTCGTGCTTTGTGATCCATGTTTTGAAGTTCATCTGCATTATAAAAAATTATACTTCACGCAATTTTCATTAAAATATCGGTAATGTTAGTTTCGTGACATATTTGGTCACGAGCTGTGATACTAATTTGTATATAAGACTATGTCAATGTTAGGAGTAGCATAAGGTATTTTACTTCACGTCAAATACATCCAATATTTTCATCATGAGAAGCATGCTTTTAATTTTGCTCGCTGCTTTCATCGCAGTTTTTGGAATCATCGGAGCAAATGCCGCTCCTGAGGCCAGTCCAATTGCAAGTCCACTTGCTAGTCCAAGTGCAAGTCCGATTGCAAGTCCAATTGCAAGTGCAATTGCAAGTCCACTTGCTAGAGCCAGTCCAGAAGCAGTTCAAATAAGTATTGATTAACAGTTAAATTAACCTGACTAGTTTGTTTTTATGCATCAGTGTATCTTATGTACTAAATTGCATAATGTTTTTTACAAGAACATTTTGTAATTGAAATGTTTTTTTTTTTGCTTCAGACGACAGAGATGCCAATTGCTGCTAAGAAACTGTTTGAATTACTTGTCTTTTATTTCGAAAGTAAATAAAATGTTCTTCATAGCATTTAAGAATTATCTTCATTTATGATAATATATAAATGGATTAATAAAGTTTTGGTATATATCAGAATCATATGACAATTCTTTTCCAATGACCTTACTACAATTTCCTTTTTTCTAATATTTTATTTTAATATACACATTTTCCACACAAAAGAAATATTGGTAATTTTAATTAAATCTTTAAAAGATTATTTAAAAAGAAAATTCTCACTATATTTAACTATTGGATTATTTAATTTTATCTATACTTTTCTTATATTTTTATTGTATGATTTCAGTATTATATTTTAAAATCTTTTGAGAATTTTTTAAGTATATGTAATTTACTGTATACAAATACATATTTTTAATAATATTTTATTTTCTATAATTTCTTTTACTATTGAAGACATAAATTGCCAGTCAAAAAATTCTCGCTAAAAATAATCATAAAAATGAAAAATAAATTATACCTATTATAAAACTGTTACGTTACTGAACATCATTTTGCGCATTTATATAACATTTTTATATGGTTTTCCTTGAATACCACCTCATATCCTAATCGTTAACAATTTCAAAGAAAAAATAATAACTTTATGTTCTTCGATAAGATATTATAATAATAAAGTTATTATTGTTATGCGTTGCATCACGAATTAATTATTTTAATAATGAAATCAAACGACTAAAAATAACTGCTGTATTTATTTATTTAATCTATAAAAGCGATACAATAGTTTGTAATTGAATGCATAGTTTTTATAAAACCAGAGATCTCGAAATATAGAGAACCTAAATATATTTATTTGTCAAAAAATTTTCATGATTTTGACCCGACACTTTTTTCCGAGCAAACCTAACTCAACATCAGAAGATTTCGTCATGTCATATATCTGCACATTCTTTACTATTACTGTCAGTAATGTAAGTATAATGCGTGAGTAATAAACAATTGAAGTAAGTATAACCTTGGTTAATTTTTATAAGTAATCATATATAATCGTATATTAATAGTTTTATTACAAAGAAGCTTCGTGTTTCGTGATCAATGTTAAGAATTTTATCTGTATTATTAAAAGTTATACTTCACGCATTTTCCATGAAGATATCGTTAATGTCAGTTTCGTGGCATATTTGGTCACGAAGTGTGATACTAATTTGTATATAAGACTATGCCAATGCTAGAAGTAGCATAAGGTATTTTACTTCACGTCAAATACATCCAATCTTTTCATCATGAGAAGCATGCTTTTAATTTTGCTCGCTGCTTTCATAGCAGTTTTTGGAATCATCGGAGCAAATGCTGCTCCTGAAGCAAGTCCACTTGCAAGTCCAATTGCAAGTCCAATTGCAAGTCCACTTGCTAGTCCACTTGCTAGTCCACTTGCTGAAGCCAATCCAGAAGCATTTGATGTAAGTATTGATTAATAATTACATTATACCTACTCGTTGTTTATTATGGATATGTATATCTTATGTTATAGATTGCATAATCCTTATTTACAAGAATTTTTTATAATTGAAATGTTTTTTCTTTCTTCAGTGGGGAGCGATTTTGAAGGAAGTTGGAAAACTGATTGGTTAACTAATTGTTTATTCTGAAAATAAAATGTTCTACACGGAATAAAGGAATTATACCTATCCAAGATAATATAAATTGCTATATGTATTAAATCAAATGAATTTCTTAAAATTGTTAATCTTCGATATTACCTATTTCACTAAATGAACGAATAAAATTTTATTGCATATTAAAATCATATGATTGTTATTTTCCTAAAACCTTATTACAATTTCATTGTTTCCTATATTCCTGCCGATTATTTCCTCAAAAGGTGAAAGAAATAATGCAGTTGTATTGGTTATTGAAATTACGTTCCTATCTAATTTGTAATAATATTTCATGTACAAATACGTATTTTTCTTTCTATTTAATTTTAGATAAAATTTGTTATTTTAAAAGATAAATTGCCTATCAGGAAATTCTCCTGAAAAGTGCTTATAAAAATATGACAATTAATTTTCATGATTCTGACTCATTAATATTTATTGAGCCAACCTAACTCACCACGAAAAGAATTCGTCATGTCATATATCTGCACATTCTTACACATTATAAGTTATCAAATATCCACGTATGCATAGTTGTAGTTTTATTACAAAGATATTACATGTTTTTTGAGCTATGTTTCGAGGTTTATCTGCATTAATAAAAGTTATATTTCATGAATTTTTCATTACGATATTGGTAATGTTATTTTGATGACGTATTTGATTATAAAGTATGATAATAACTTGTATATAAGACCAATCAAATGCTAAGAGTAGCATAAAGTATTTCACTTCACGTCGAATACATCAATCTTTTCATCATGAGAAGCATGTTCTTAATTTTGCTCTCTGCTTTCATAGTAGTTTTTGGAATAATTGGAGCAAATGCTGCTGCTGAAGCCAGTCCATTTGCAGGTCCATTTGCTGAAGCAGGTCCATTTGCTGAAGCCGATCCAGAAGCAATAGATGTAAGTATTGATTAACAATTACGTTAATCCTACTCGTTTTTTTAAGGATATGTATATCTTATGTTATAGATTGCATAATGCTTATTTATAGCAATATTTTGTAATTGAAATGTTTTTTCTTCTACAGTGGCTGAAGCTAGGAATGAAAATTTGGGACTTAATTGGTTAACTAATTGCTTATTCTGAAAATAAATGAGGAGATGTTCTACACGGAATATGGGGGAATTATACTGATTTACGATAATATAAATTGCTATGTGTATTAAATCAAATGAATTTTTGAAAATTTTTAATATTCGATATTACTTATGTAAATAAATGAACGGAAAACATTCTATTGAATATTAAAATCGTATGATTTTTATTTTCCAATGACCTTACTGCAATCTCCTTTTTCCCTTTATTAGATTTGTAAGACTAAAAGAATAGTTAACGGAAAATGTAAGACGATGACGATTACGATCACTAAACTTTGAACATAACATAAGCAAAGTGTTTGTTTTTTTTTTTTATAATAAATATAGTAGTATGTTTAAATTTTAGTTTAATTCAATGCCTAATGCTTATTTTCATGATATTTTTGTCCTGTACTTAGTAATTATATCTGTAAAATAAACTGTTAGATGTATTAACAAGAAGATGCAATATTATATGTTTTTTTTTGATAAGATATTAGTTACATTACCATCATTAAATTATTGTTCGAAGAAATTGATATTCGTATGCATATATATATATATATGTATAAAGTAGTTCAAACGCAAGTAATCATAGAAGCCTATTTTTTTAAACACCAGAAACACAGCGTAGCTACATCATAAAAAACACGTTCTTGATTCTACTTTTTGCTACGGTTACATTCCTGGCATTCTTCGCAGTAAATGCTGTACCAATAGTTGAACTACCGCCTAACGTAATCCGACTTGAATTATGCAAATTTATCCAAGTAATTAAGTATTTTTTTCAATCTTATATCTAAATGATTTATAATATTTTCATAATATTTTTTGTATTAAAATTTTGTACTGTTACAAAACGTGAGCTCATTTATCAGTTTTCCGGGTATTAAACTATATCATTTTTTATCCAAGGTCTTGAAAACTCAGCTTTATTTTTTTTACTCTAAATAAAAGAAAAAAAAAGTAAAAAAAGCAATGATGCACGATTTTGGATAAAACATTAGTAATGGTGAATGTCGTGACACGTTTGGTCACGAAGAAGATTTTGGCTTGTATATATAAAGCCGTGCAGAAGAGAGAGTAAACATAAATAAAATATATTTCATTTGACGTGAAATATTATACCTAACAAGATTTCATCATGAAAAGTATCTCCATTTTACTTTTTGCTGTAGTAGCAGCTTTGGGATTTTTGGCAGTAAACGCCGAACCAGAACCACATCCTGAGGCCATAAAACGACCAGTAAGAAATATTTGTTTTTTAATTACTTACATTACATGTCTCTTTATTTTTTTTTTTATTCGTACCTATGCGACGATTATTTCACAAATATATTTAATTAGTTTGTTTTTGTATTTTAGCCTGGCTTCTCACCCTTCCGAAGTGGGGTGTAACCTGTCAATGTTTCTGAACTTAAAAAAAGTACCCTCATTAATATGATACATTTTACGATGACAATATAATATTCTAGCAGCATTTAATCTTATGCATTTATTTTTATCCTCCTTATTTACTCTTAATTAAATTCATTCACGATACGATGTAATATCTCATTAAATATTTTTCATTTTTTTTTTCGTGGTTTTAATTTTTATGAAGTGAAACAATGAACTAATTATTGAATATTCAGCACAGTTTTGAGCTATTACTCAATGTTAAGAGTCTCGCGTGGGTGGATCAAAGTTATTAATTATTTAGTTTAGTCGCATACACTCTATTCATTTTTTTTATATGCGCCAGTAAGTACGCGATGTAATAAATTGTATTATGATTATTTTTTCACATTATTTTTCATTCCGGCTTAAGCCAAGACAGAAAGCGTGAATAATATATGCGGTTAACCTACTCCGTTGTTGTCCGAAATAAAAAAAATAAATATCTTTTACAATATGTAAGACATATATTACATAATAATATACACTTATACGAGTATTAACTCTCGTAAATACATTTTAATCCTACTTTCCTCGCAAAATATATAAAATTAGCATACCCATTGTACAACGTGTCACATTTCGAAATCTCACCTAAACGATGATCTATTATTATATCTTTTATTTTAAAAATTTTTTTTACGGATGTAAATAAATTTTATAATTAAAAAATCATCGAAATAATATATTTTAAAAAATCAAATGTTAGCCACGTAAACTAAATTTAAATGTAACACGCGTGATCGTTAATAATATAATAGATAGAAAAAAGAAAAAATAAAAAAAAAAATTCTGAAAATATCCTTGGTTTTTATTGCTTTTGTTATCTTTTATCTACTAATGTATATTTTAATGACACTTTTATCATGTGTCTCGTGATTTACATATCTAAAATTATGCTAAATAATGGAAGTAATATTGCGCGTTGTTCGTTAACGTACTGGTTAATGTCAGTATCGTGATATGTTGAGTCACGAAATAAATACTAAACGCGTATATAAGACCATGTAGAAATCCAAGGAATAACAAGAAAGTATTTTTCTTGACGTCAAATATACGCAGAAACTTTTTATCATGAGAAGCACGATCTTGATTCAACTTGTTGCTGCGATCGTAGCTTTGGGATTTTTTGGAGTGAATGGCGAACCTGTAGCTAATCCATGGGGCTATTGCCTAAGCTCACGTTGATCCGTAACCTGGCGTAAAGATAACTAAATTTAAGAAAAAAAAAAGAAGTAAAAGAAAACAAATCTGTATTACACAATTATTTTCCTATCAATTGCACAAATTGTAATAAATTTTATATTTTATTTAGTATAATTAGCTAATAGATAAAAACACGAGGAAATGTAAAAGTTATATTTCATGAATTTATCATTACGATATTGGTAATGTTAGTTTGTTGACGTATTCGATTATAAAGTAGTGTTTGTTTTTTTTTATAATAAATATAGTAATATGTTTAAATTTTAGTTTAATTCAATGCCTAATGCTTATTTTCATGATATTTTATATTTTTATTTTTAATATTATATGTTTTTTCGATAAGATATTAGTTCTATTACCATCATTAAATTAGTGTTCGAAGAAATTAACAATCGTGTGCATATATATATATATATATATAAAGTAGTGCAAACGCAAGTAATTACAGAAGCCTATTTTGTTAAACACCAAAAACACAGCAAAGCAACATCATGAAAAACACGTTCTTGATTCTACTTTCTGCTATGGTTACATTCCTGGCATTCTTCGCAGTAAATGCTGAACCAATTGCAGAACCATTGGCTGAGCCATTGGCAAGTCCAAATGCTGAGCCTTTGAGGAATGCTGTAAGTATTTGTCATTAATTATATACATCTAATTAATTTTTAGAAAAAATCTAATTATTATTTATATTATTATTATCATCCTTAAAAAGATCATCTTTTGTATGAACGAAAATATGATAAATTTCTTCTATTTCAGTTGATGCAACGAATTATGAAGAAATTGAAGGGCTAGCTGCTTTTCGTTATTTCCAAAAATACGTTCGATGCTTTTTATGGAAGACATAACACATGTATTTAAACACATCATAATGATATTATATAAATTACTATGAGTATTAAATCTGTTGTATATTCTTAATCCCTTCCCCCACGTTGTTTCTTAATTATTCAAACGAAATAATCTTTCGATAAAAATATTTCTAATATTATCAATTTCTTAAATAATGTCTTGTTAATTTATTAGCTAGTCGCGTGTACAATAATAATTTTAATAAAAATATTTAAATATTACAAATAACACACACAAAATATATACAGTTAATACAACCTTACGTGTATAGTTTTGGGTTACCTAAACTAAGAGAATTTTTGGTATTAAATAAAAAAAACAATAAATGTTCATGATAAAAACACTTGTCATATTCGTGTCGTGATATGGTTGGTCACGAAGTAGATACTTGTTTATATAAAAGCCGGTGCAAATGTAGCAAATGCGAAATATTTAGCAAAGCTTCATTATGGGAGGAACAATGGTAATCCTACTTTTTGCTATGGTCGCAGTTTTGGCATTCTTCGAAATAAATGCCGAATCATTTGCTGATCCCTTGGCTGGGCCACATTCTAGTCCTTGTAGACCGGTAATTAAATCTTTTCTTTAATCGTATACATTTTGATTTACTTTAGCATCAGATATTATTATAGAAAAATTGATAAACGTTTCTTTTTTTTATTTCAGATTAAGCCAGGACAAAGTCCACCCATAGATTGCCCACCTTAATAGTTACTTTTTAAAAATCAATTGAATCTTCGTTATTAAATATACGTGTGTTCAACGTATGCGATACTTACACAAAAATTATTATTATATTTATTCAAAATAAAATTATAAATTTCCTCCTTAGAAAAAATATAAGGAATATATTGTATTACGAAAAAATATATATAGAATTAGATAAATTAATCATATTTTGGTTCATTTATTTTGATGTTACAATTTGTCTTCATCTGATATGTAATTTTACATGTAAATCAAATTCTTATTAGACAAGTTTTTTATTAAAAACTTAATAATAATTCCAGAAATAAATGAAGTACCTTTCTATGAAATATGAAGTATAAATTACGTAAAACTTATTATCTTGTTTACAAAAATGCATAAACTTTTTTTCTTTAAGTTATAAGCCACATATATTTGTAATAGTTATAAACGTGTATCTATACCGGTAAATTTTATTAGATATAAATATAACTGTAATATGTGTTCATGTTTGAAATTCTTATCTAATTTAAGTTAATTACTTATATTTTATAGTTTTTCAAATTACCTTACGAAAACAAAACTTGTGTCTTTTTTGATAAAAAGAAAAGCAAAACAACATGTTTTCTGATAAAATTATTACTAATAATAATTTTGTTACATATTAAATCATGAAATATATATATATTTACGTGTATATAAGTCTAAGCAAAATAAGCAGCTGCTACCAGTTATTTTACTGAAATAAGCAAGAAAATATCATCATGAGAAGTACATATTTGATTTTGTTATTTGCTGTAGTCATATTTTTGGTATTCTTCGAAGTAGATGCTGGACGAGTTATAAATAATGAATGGACCAAAATAATTTGTGGAAAATACAAGGTAATTGACTAATTTGTTTTTAGTTTAATACTTTGTTCCAATAAATGGTGTTTCCTTATGATAACATAAGGTTTTTAACGAAATATATAATGGATTTTTATTTTATAGAATAAAAAGGAACCACTACCTGCAATATGCAAGCAAATGGGCAAATAAATAAAATGTCTTTTACGAATTTATAAAATATGTTTCATTAAATATTGCCTATAAATATATTATTGTAATTGTTTCATCAGCTTTACCTATGGAGTAATATAATAAAAAATATATTAACTTATGCACACAACATAAGAGTAAATAAATTTCTTCTGAAAACTTTTGTCGTCCTACAGAGCATTGTACTTATTTAATTTTAAATAAATGTGTACTAGCAATTTAATCCTACAAGTCTTTAATTTCTAATAAAAGTTTGTTTAATTTTTTAATAACTAATTGCAGTTAAATGTATTATTTGGTAGATTACATGTTCTTGTAAATGGGTTTCAGAAAGAAAATTTTAATTACTTCATTCTAAATAAAAATGCAATAAACTATGTTTTTTGATAAGATATAAGTACTATTATTATTGTGACGTCTTTAGTTATTAGTTAGATACTTCCATGTATATATAAGCCCGTCGAAATCAAACTATTCCAAATAACTATTTTACTTAATATCGTTAATAATGCAGAAAAACTTTATTATGAAAGGTACGTTCTTTATTCTAATTTTTGTTGCGATCTTAACTTTGACATTTTTCGAAGTAAACGCTTCACCAATGGATGAAATACCGCCTAACGTAAACCGACTTCAATTCTGCAAATTTATCCAAGTAATTATTTTTTTCACAATCTTATATCTAAATGATTTATAATAATTTTTAATCTATTTATAAGTGATGTCAATAATAAAATTATGATTGTTTTTTTTAAATGATTATTATTATTCATATTTATATTGTATGATTTATATTTTGATTTCAGAAAAAAACTGGAAAGAAATTAGCAGGATGTCCTTGACTTATTATTCTTTCTGGAAATAAATAAAATGACTGTCCTAAAATATACTATCGGCAAATATTTCTTAATGTTTATCGCTTTTACAAAAATAAATATTTCCTTTATAAGATATAAAGCCATATATTGCATAATGAAAATATAAATATTGATAAGTACTAATATTGTTAATTCATTACAATTCCTCTTAATCATTGTTAACTGATATATACTATGTTCCATTAAAAATATTAAATGTTTCCGTTCAAATTAACAATTTAGTATTCGATACTAATACAACTATGTATTAAAATTTTCTACTGTTACAAAACGTGAGCTCATTTATCAGTTTTCCGGGTATTAAACTATATCATTTTTTATCCAAGGTCTTGAAAACTCAGCTTTATTTTTTTTACTCTAAATAAAAGAAAAAAAAAGTAAAAAAAGCAATGATGCACGATTTTGGATAAAACATTAGTAATGGTGAATGTCGTGACACGTTTGGTCACGAAGAAGATTTTGGCTTGTATATATAAACCCGTGCAGAAGAGAGAGTAAACATAAATAAAATATATTTCATTCGACGTGAAATATTATACCTAACAAGATTTCATCATGAAAAGTATCTCCATTTTACTTTTTGCTGTAGTAGCAGCTTTGGGATTTTTGGCAGTAAACGCCGAACCAGAACCACATCCTGAGTACAGAACACGACGACCAGTAAGAAATATTTGTTTTTTAATTACTTACATTACATGTCTCTTTATTTTTTTTTTATTCGTACCTATGCGACGATTATTTCACAAATATATTTAATTAGTTTGTTTTTGTATTTTAGCCTGGCTTCTCACCCTTCCGAAGTGGGGTGTAACCTGTCAATGTTTCTGAACTTGAAAAAAGTATCCTCAATAATATGATACATTTTACGATGACAATATAATATTCTAGCAGCATTTAATCTTATGCATTTATTTTTATCCTCCTTATTCACTCTTAATTTTTATGAATTAAAACGATGAACTACTAATTATTTAATGAAACATACAAAATAATATAATTGTACTGTTATGATTATGATTATCGTACTACGAGTATGTGATCTCGACTAGCCAGAATTGATGTTTAAAATATGGATAAACGGAATTCAGATTAAGTAATACGTTTTGATAGACCATTTTCTTTCGCATAAATTGAGAACCACTGTCGGTGTGTAATATTCCGGTGTATCGTGGTAAAAACACTGAAAATGAATTAACTTTTTGTTCAGTCGGCTCTACTACAGGGCGGTTATGTTCGAGTCACATTGTGATGGCCGAAGAAAAGAGGTGAACACTGAAAACTTGATGGAGAAGTTAGAAGAAAAAGATCTATAGTGATTGGCATTTTGTATCGTGCTTACAATTCGGTGTATCATGTGGTGTGTCCTAGGATACCCGGGGACATAGCGAATTAACTAGCCGTATTCTCTTTCGATGAACATCGGTTGCAACCTCAACGACAACGACGAGATTGTCTGAACGAGAAAACAGCAACTACTATACGCATCGTCGAACCTTAATCGAGGTCGTGCTGTACAGAATTTTTTCTTTAGACCCGTTATAAATACTCTAGAAAAAAAAACCTAACGATTCCTCCTCATCGCGAATGACCCTTTTTTCCCTCGACAATTATTAGAAAAATTTCTATACGTTGATACTATAATACTTGTGTATTCGAAAAATAAACCTACTGTTCGGAAAAATATAAGTATCTGATTTAAGTCACTGGTTCATATCGAGATAATTTTTTCTTTTCATATTCGTATATTTTGATAATCCTACTGTGTTGAATAAATTATCTAAATCATTTTAGATTCTAATTTATAATTAGATGATTTTATATTCTAGTTACTATTTAATCTGTTATATAAAATTGTGGAATAAATGAGACCTTTCAGTCGAATTGATAAAATTTCAATAAATTATTATTATTATTAAATAACCGGATAAAAAAATGAAAATTTCGGTCGAACAATTCTTAATTTCTTCTTCTTCTTCTTATTATTATTATTCTTCTACGTTTCTTACATGAATAATTTGGCATAATGATGATCGCACTTCTACGTGCGATTATGATCGATGATAGATACACGAGGGATTGTGAATTGTTTCGAAAGAGCGTGCCTGCCCTGGCACTTGCTAAGGAGAAGAACGGCTATGATAATAGTTGTGCACGATCGCAACTACGGTCAAAGCGGCCAAAGTGTAATTTATATTTAAATAAGCTTGAATCGAAAACCACAAGGTAAATATGAGAAACGATTCGAGAAGATGTAGGAGAGAAGAAGAAAGAGAGAAAGAGAGAGAGAGAGAGTGGGCCGTGACTAACCTGTGTGCGTGCCGATTTGAGTGCGATGTGATTTTCGATCAAATTGCGGTCGCGGCTCAATAGTGCCAGGCTAATCGATTATCATCATCGAATATTTTCAGTTCGATCGTTGTCTCCCTCTCTCTCACTCTCTTTGTTTCTCCCAAAGAAACTCTTTGAAAGTTCGAAATTATCTTTAAGTGTTTACGAATTTGTGTGTTGAAATAATACTCTGAACACCATACACAACTGGACCGTTTTCAATGAAAGAATGTATTATATTGTTGTTGTTATATAACTGTTATATATAATAATTTGTTCACATATAAATAACGTTTCAGATTGATAATCGGTGTGTCGATTGACATTGATTCGATTGAATATTCCATGCGATGGATTTACACTGCTTTATAAAATCTCAATTGAAATCAACGTTATTAAGAATATAAAATAATCTCATTAATTCGGGAAAATTAAAAAGAACAAAAGAAAAAAGAGATTACGACGAAATGTTTTCCAAGAGTTATCGGTGAAACAACCATCCAACCAACCAACCAACAAACCAACCGACAGACCGCGAGGAAACACACATATCTAACCGAACACCTACCTAATCCTACCTCATACACGTCCATCGCAATTTTATTTCGATTCCCCCTTTCGCCAAGGCACGCTACCTTTTCCCATCAGGAGGAAGGGCTAGGTCGGAGTGCGCCGTAGCCAGTCGTATAATAAAGGATGCCTGGAAACAATATAAAACAATAAAGGGTTCTTACCATAACCGCGTGGCTGAGTCGGTGCGATATTGTATCTGGTACACCGTGGTGAAGGAAAGAAAGAAAGAAGGAAGGAAGGAAGGAAGGAAGGAAAGAAAAAAAGAAAGAAAGAAAATAAGAGAGAGAGAGAGAGAGAAAGAGAGAACAGCCTGGTCTGGCGAATAGAAAGAGAGTGAAACGAGAGAGACAGAGAAAGAAACTCGAGGTAAGGGAGAAACGAAGGAGGGGAGGCTAGGGGTTAGGGGGGTGTGAAACGAAAGAAGAAGAAGAAGAAAAAGAAGAAGAAGGGTGTACGGGTCAGTTGTCTAATATATGTGATAATAACTTCGAGCCGGGAATCGAAGCCAGCGGCGTGCGAATCTCGGATCTGCATATATGGATTGCCAACCATCTTTCTCTCTCCCTTCCTTCCTTCCTCCCTACCCCCTTCTCTCTTTCCTATTCCTCTTTTTCCTTCGATCTATCTATCTCACTCCTTATTCCTTCCTTACTATCCTACACGAACGTATTTTTCATATTCGTATAGAGGAGGGATAGAACGTACGCGTGCGCGAGCCAATGCGCCAGCCGGGAATTTCAAGATTGAAATTTGAAATATGGAAATAACAGAAAACGATCTCGAGCATTCGCCATGGTAGCACCCCTATTCCACACTCACATCGGCGGGGGCGGGGGCGGGGGCTGCTTTCCAAAAAATGATGCGAGTTGTATCATATATATACGGCGAATAATATTACGTATATTTATACTTAAGTGGTTACAGAGTTACGAGTTTAAAGGAGATCGTGGTCAGAAGATATAAAGAAGAAGAGAAAAAAAACAAGGGGAGAAGAGAAAGAAATGATAGAAGAGAATAGGGGAGGGGGAAAGAAATGAAATAAAATATCTATTATTATTTCATTAGTATTTAAGATACAATACCTGGAGATTACTTTAAAGATCATCTTATTCTTATATTAGATTTGAATAAAAAATAAAATTGTCTGTAATTTTAGACCACACCGTATTATCATTCGCGTTTAAGTATGAAGAAGAAAATAATGATATGTATGTAAATTGTGAGTTGACTACTACTACTACTACTACTACCACTACTACTACTACCATCGTCATCATTTTTCTCTCTCTCTCTCTCTCTCTTTCTCTCTTCAGGTACATGCAAACAGTCTTTGTTTCGAGAGAAGACAGACCCCCGGTTAGAGTCCTGGCCACGGAACATTAACCAAGCACCGAGCATAACAGAAAAGATCGTAATGTTCCGCAGCGGAGGTTAGGTGCATAATGTGACGTAACGTAACATATAATGGCGACGAGAGCGTTCCATTGTATTGCACATAGAGAAAGAACGAAAGAGAGAGAGAGAGAGAGAGAGAGAGAGAGAAGGAGAGACTTGAAAGACCAAACGTGGAAACCATATAGAAAGAAGTACTCGAGGGGATGCCCGAGCTACCCGTTCGGAGAAAAATTTTGTCGAGCGAGCCAGCATTTACGTTACTCTACTTGCTCTCCACGTCCTAACGTTAGCTTCGTACACTTATGAAAATCTCCTTTTTCTCATACTAAAGAATAGACGGTACTATTCTGTTCTGAAAAGAAAAGAAAGAAAAAAGGACAAAAAAAAAACGAAAAAATAAAAAAATGATCGTACCTTTTGCCAGAAAAATATTGATCTCATATTATTTTGTTCACGATTATAATAGTCGACTCTTTTAGAAATATATTATTATAATATACCCTCTTTCCGGACGCGATTGTCCAGAAAATATATTTATTATATTTTGATAATCGTGAATAATTGATTAATTGTCATAGTCAACGTGTATAAAGAAAATTCTTCTTTTAGATAAGAAGAAGAAAGAAGGAACAACAACAATAACAATTATAGTCATTCAAAGTTCGTTTTGGTGCCATTATATTCACCCTTTTGACGAGACGAGAGAGTAATAAAACGATTTAACAAGCGATACTCTGTGGCGAATATTAATGAGAAAATTGCTTCGGCAATTTCAGGAAGAAAGAGAGAGACAGAGAGAGAGAGAGAGATTCAACGAAAGATTTTAAAGAAGCAGGTGGTAGTGGTGGTGGTAGTAGTAGTGAGAGTGCTGGTGGTGGTGGTGGTGGGTGTTCGCGCGCACGTGCCCACTATACCTTCGTAAATCCCATGGTCCGGGGAATATTCAAGTTGAAAGCCCTTACAATCGTGGAAAAGGGTGTAATCGAGTAGAATTCAATCCTTGTCTTTGGTCCCCATAGGCAAACGTTTATTTATTTCTTTTCATTTTTTTTTTCGTTCGGATACTGTCCCCCACCATAAATCAAAAGATTAAGAAAAGATCTTTCATATAAGTGTAGAAAATCGAGATTATTGTAAAATATACTTATATGAGTGGAAAATTTCTTTAATTATAATAGATATTTATATAAACGCGAGTTATTTGAAAACGTATTCAAAATAATAGTCTGATGTATCTATTAATTAGAATTTATTCAACGCATAAACGTGCCCATTAGTCATTCGACGAGAAACATAAATATGCTTTTCTTCCAATGAAGAGAAAAGATCGTGAGATATATTATTATTATTATTATTATTATTATTATTATTATTATTATTAGTAGTAGTAGTAGTAGTAGAAAAGACAGATAAAACGAACTATTGCGCGATCGTTAATAAATTGTACTTATGCAAGAAAACGATACTCATTCGTTTTATCAGTCTTTTAGTAACATAGGTCATTAGAAGGCTGTTGTTCCTAAGCGTTTATAATGTCTTCGAGCTTTGAACGTGGCTTACGTGAAAGAGTTTTCTTGCTTGTTCGCTTGCTACACCGTATCTTAACGAGTAATTATGCTTTCTCGATAGAAAGAGGGGAACGAACGAACGAACGAACGAACGAAAGAGATGGAAAATCAGAAACTAATGAAGAAAGTGAAATATGGTTGTATTAAGGAATGGGTATGATTAACTGAAAAACAACAAACAAAAAATCACAAATAAATATCAAGATAAATCGTTAATTGTGTAATACCTCGATAATATTATTTTCAATTAAAAAAAAAAAAAGAAAAAAAAAGAATTCCCAAAAAATCCTATCTAACGATAGATATTTTTATTTATTTCCTATTATATATCGTTTGATTATATTATATTAGAATTTGTGTCGTGAATACCGAGAATAATGATGCTCGATTTAAGACCAATAGAATAGGTTATACAAAAAGTATTTTATATAGATTCCTTTCGCAATAATATTAATAAAGAGAAAAACTAATTTACATAAGAGATACGAGCAACAAATTATAATCGTGATCTTATCAAACGTATAACGTTATAATAAAATCATTTGTCACACATTAAATACGTTCATTTGAAATGACAAATCAGGAAGAGGAAAGAATAATTGCATATCCCGATATTACCTACTATCCTCGATAATAAAAGAAAAAAGAAAAAAACTTTATCTTTCCACTCCTAAATCCAAAAAAAAAAAAAGAAAAGAAAAGAAAAGAAAAATCGAAGAGTTAAATCCCTCCTCCTCCCTCCTATTTGAATCGTTTGCTACTCGATTACATCATATCGGAATTAAACGGCCGATTTAAGAGTAAGAAAGGGAAAGAGAAAAGAAGAAATCGAAAGGGGCTTCGCGATCGTTTCTCAACGTCAGAAACCAAGAGCCATCGGATTTTCCTGACGGAGGAGAAAATACGAGCTCTTCCAGTTGCTGTTCTTTATCCCCCTTTGTCCCTCTTTTTCCTGAATCCCCTCTCTCATATACGCATGCTATACGCGCGACTTTGAAAAGCGAAGAAAGAGAGAGAGAGAGAGAGAGAGAGAGAGAGAGAGAAAAAGAGAACACAGACCGTTGTCCGGGTATAAAGAAGTTCGTTATCGTGACGTTTAATTATGTATTTATTTTTAAAACCCTTTGTCGAGCCAGAATCCTTTTACCAGAAAAAGAGTTACGCCGATTCTCGGTAACCATTCTCTTTTTCTCCCTCTCTCTCTCTCTTTCTCTCGTTGTCCATTGCTAGCTGACTGCTAATGAATTTTCACCTTTTTTCACCTTATTTGCTCATTAGTGCCTTACCCACGCTTTTGCCCCTCTCCGTTTCTCCCATTCTTTTCCTCCTTCATCTCTCCTAAACTCCCCCACCCCACTCTACCTCCCCACTCCTTTACTTCTCCTTCATCATTCTCTCATTCTTTCTTTTACTTCAGACTACCTCTTATATTTCTTCTTATTTTTTTTACCCTATTTACCCTCCTTCTCCTCCTCCTCCACCTCCTCCTCCTTCTTATTCCCCGTATTTTCTTACGTCAATTTCACTTTTTTTTTTTCAGTACGTATACCAAACTTAATTATTGTCAAAAAGAAGACTAAATACGAATTTTCTAATTAAACTAAACGTCACTTCGATTATATCCTGTGAACCATTTAACACGGTAATAAACAAAGATCGTGTTTTATCATACACAATCGTATCGATAAAATTGATATTATCCGCGAATCAATTATTTTTTAATTAATAGTATTCTACCATAAAACACGAAGAAAGAAAAATAAATGATTATTCATATAAATAAATCAAGATAAAATAACAAATAATAACAAATTGTAGATATGAATCTATGACGGTATGGGTAGAGATAATAAAGTAAGAAGAGAGAGAAAAAAAAGAGAAAGTTAAGGGCGAGGGGGTGGGCTGGGAGTATCAGAGTATAGTCCTCGAACCAAACCCTAACCCTAACCCTAACCCCTTTGATCTCGTTATCTCTCGCGACGCCTACGCGGCAAAGTAACGATGTCGCCGGAGAATCCCATCCGGTCCTATTAAAACGAGCTAGCATTCTACGAAAGAGAGTATACCCTTTCCTCCTCTTTCCCTCCCCCTCTACCCCCCTCTTCACCCATCTCTCTCTCCCATGTAGGATAGATCTCGCAATTACAGACGTCACTCCCCGTCGACGTTTCGACGATACAGATGAGTTGAATGAGAAAGAGAGATGGAGAGAAATAGAGGAAAGGTTGGTGGGGGTGGTTAGAGGGTTTGGGGGTTGGGGGTTGGGGGTTGGGAAAGGGTGGAAAGCCGAAATCCGTTCGATTTCGCTAGTGGCCGGCTGCTGACGATCGATTCTCTCTATCTCTCTCTATTTTACTTCGCGTGTATATCTCTTTCTCTCTCTTTACTGCACGAGTTCTCTCTAATTTCGACATTTTCACCCTGTCCGCTATATTTGTTATATTTTCGCCTCGGATCATTATTACGCGGCACCGCACGCAGTACGAGGGGATTACGGCTTAATCCGGTCTGCTATAAATTGGGCGGAATCGCAGTTCGTATTCTATCTATCTCTCTCTCTCTCTCTCTCTCTCTTTCTCTGTTTATATGTGTGTGTGTGTATTCCTCTCTTTCTCTTTCACGCTTCATAGCTTTCTCTATCGTTCACTCACAATGATTCCTCGCGTTCATTTGTTCATTCGAAAGTCGAAATTTGTAGTTCTCTTCATCGGAAATATTATAAGTATTACAACAAGTGGAACGTAAATAGGTATTACACGGTATGTTATATCCTTATGTCATTAGGATAAATATTTTATCTTACTTTCTATCTATCTTGTTATTAATATTTTATTATAAGAAAAAAGAGAAAAAAACATTGTCGATTATAATATTTAAATAATTTATCATTGCGAGAGTTATTCGAGAGATGATTATATAATATATATTATATTATATATTTGCAATAAATAGGAGAAATACTATTACTAACTTCGACATGTTTGAAAGTGTTTCCGAGAAAACAAGAAAATAAAGAAAAGAAGAAGAGAGGGTTTGAGAGACGAAGAGGGAAGGGAAAAGAAAAAAAATAGAAAAGAAAAGAAAAGAGAAGAGAAGAGAAGAGAAGAGAAGAGAGGAACATCGTCGGAAGGAATGAAGATGATCCAAAAATATCTAACATGTCGTAGCAGAAGGAGAAAGATAGGTAGAAAGAAAATGAGGATAAAGAAGAAGAAGAAGAAGAAGGAGAAGAAGAAGAAGAAGAATTTGGTAGGTCAAGCAAAATGAGAATCGAATCGCAGCAAGCAAGCAAAGAAATATCGTCGGTCAGCGAAGAAAATCCGTATCCTGGCAGTAACGACCAGGATGGACGAAGGAAGAAAGAAAAATAAAGATAGAGAAAGAAAGAGATAGAGATAGATAGATAGATAGATAGAGAGAGAGAGAGAGAGAGAGAGAGAGGGAGAGAGAGTGGGAGAGAAAGATGGAGAGGGTGGTACCCTTAGCTGGTTTCCCTCAGGAGGTTTTATAATGGCGTCCAGTTACTACCGACAGGACCTCGGGCAAGCCCACGGACACGATACGATCCTTCTCCAAAGGACGAAGGCCGATTTAACAAGTGCTCGAATATACGGCTACGAGTGGTCTGAGCATCCTACGAGAAAGAGATTTTTACAATGTACGGAAAGCAAAGAGGGTAAGAGAAAGAAAGAGAGAGAGAGAGGGAGAGGGAGGGAGTGGGAGGGAAGAAAAAATCGCGATAGTAACGATAGTGACGATAAGAATGATACGCGAAAAAAAATGTATGTATCTTTACGTATTTATAATGATTTATGTTTGTTAAAGAAAAAGTGTATAATTACGAGTAAATATTATTACAGCTAATTATTCTGATATACCAATTAATCGAGTGACACGGTTGTTCGTACCAATGTATTTTCATTTATATTTTTAAACTTTTCCCTGTTTTTTTTTTTGTCATTTCAACTTGTCAGTACTACACGTTTCCTTATACTGAAGCAATAAGAAAGATATATAATAATATCTTACAAAGAATGTATAATATTATTTATACTCGATTATTCGTTTTAATGATACATTATACCGAAAGAAAATTGTACACCTAATGTTCATATTAAAATCAAATTGTTTCGATAGTTATTGCATGTCCGATAATAATATGATAATACTAGATCATAGGATACTGTATTATTCAACTGTATTACTGTTACGTATATTATTAACGTAAATTTAAATCGATAGTTGCATTCTCGTTAAAAAATATATATCCTAATAGAGAGAAAAAGAGAGAGAGAGAGAGAGAGAGAGAGATAGAGAGAGAGGGACATACGTATCCCTTACAGAAAAGTTTTTTCCATTTAAGCGTTAAAAGAAAATTCAATCCTTGAATATATTTCACAACCACGAAACTCCCAACGTGTTTCCGTCAAAGAGCTTCCGTTTTATTTGTACTCGCCATCGCCGGAATTAATTCGGTTCTTGTAATTCTCTTGTTTCATCATGATATAATTGGTAACACGATATATTCTCTTCTCTCCCCCTCACGGCCCCTGTCCCCCTTCTCCCTTGAACCACCTACCCATCTGCCTGCCTGCCCACCCACCCACTCTCTCTCTCTCTATCATTCTCTCTCTCTCTCTCTCTCTCTCACTCACACTCTTTCTTTTTGTCTTTGTTTTTCGCGAATACGTTGAGCAGTGTCATTATGAATAAAGAGACGCGTTCGCGTCGGGAGTTAACGATTTTGCGACGTGATATTTTACCGGGCGATATCATAATAATATTAAAATCACGCTCGGCCGGCATACATTTAGCTCTGTTCTTGCAACGATCCAACTTCAAAGAAAAATTTCATATATATATATATATATATATTTTATTTTTGTTATATATCTTTCATTGTATTTTTCGTTTAAATTATTTCGATATATATTTATATGTGTATATGTATTAAATTTCCAAAAGAAACGAGGTAAAATAAATGAATTATCCTACCAAATAATTATTTAGGAAGAATGATTTGTTACACGCGTTTGTTTGAAATATAATTATATTTTTTTTTGTTTTCTCTTATTATTATCCAGTCAAAAAAATTGGCAAAAAGAAAGAAGGGTGAATACAGATTTACGGTGATCCGATGGAGATAAAAAATTCGTAGGAAAAAAAAGGGAGAAGGAGGTAACCGATTTAGACGAATTAGATTGAAATCAAAGTAGGATATTTCTTTTGAGGAATTTGAGTCTAGTATATTGGGTAGTTACTTGAAACGCGGTTAGAAGTTTAACCGAGTCGACGCACATAGCTTTCGTATTTGGCGCGTTTTAAAACAACGAAAGCGGCACCACACGTTCCTCGTCTATTTTCGCTAATTGGGTTCGATTCTTTGAGATTCGGAGTTGCCGTGGTATGCAGCCGAGCTCTTAAATCGAGCTTCTCGAGAAGAAGAGAAAAAAAAAAAAAGAAAATGAAAAGAAAATCAGAGAATGAGACGGAGAGAGAGAGAGAGAGAGAGAGAGAGAGAGAGAGAAAGATTTATTGTACCAAAGACTAACTCGTTTTTAACACACAAAATAAAAAGGTGATAATAATTGTAAGCTTATATTATGTAAAATAAACATTAAACAGAGTATTTTTTTAAAAAATACTGCATTTACATAAAAGCGAGATTTATCTTTAATGAGAATATCCGCGACGGTGGATAATACGTACCTATATTTTTTATTTTCGTAACAAAACAAGAGAAAAAGAAAATAATTAAATAGTTTGAAATAAATGTGTTACAACGTTTTATACGAGAGAATTAAAAAATACATATATTTTTTCTTTCCTTTCTTTTTTTTTTTATCTTTTATTTTTTTAAATCATTCGCATATAACAATATAATTTTTATATAATTACTTTTATCGATTTTTAAACTAATTTCGGCGTTTCTCTTTCTCTTTCTCTTTCTCTTTCTCCTTCTCTTTCTCTTTCCAAATATAAATGGAAAATAACGTAAATAAAAATAAAATTAAAAACTTATTCAATTATTAAATCCATATCGTTTCTTCTTTTATTATTTTTTGTAATAATCAAAACGATATAAAGGAAATAGCCGAAAATGTAAGGATAGATTTAACGAAAATTGATGTAACAATTTAAGGTCGATGAAAAATAAGAAGATGAAGAAAGATAAGACAGGTGGGAAGGGAAGGGAGGGATGAACCAACTCGTTGCTGAGGCAAATCGTACCCATACTTCTCCTTGATATACGAGATGTCAATTTAATTGCATCCACCAAAGTGGCCCTGAGCGACGTGCGAGTTCTCATTCTTTCTCTTTCACCAGACGAGAGATTGAAATTAGAACGAAACCCCCATAGGAAAGCTCGCTTAGATCTCGGAAAATCTTCAAACTTATTTACGTACACAAATGTAAACGAGATAATCGGTAAAACTTTATAAAAAGAAAACAGAAACCAATCACACAACCAAATGGTTACATTTTAACACTAAACTTATCGATGCTTTTAACGCATGCCTATTTTTATCGGAACTTCTTGCACTTATGTAATAAGAATTGTTATAGGTATCATCAAATATAATTATAACTTATACAAAATCTTGTTAAAAAACAAATTGTATAATCGATCATTCGATCAATTGGTTTTACGTTTTAACGTTAGATCGAATGATCCTATTTAAAAATAAAGAAAGTCAATTATTTTTTGTAACAAATGTCAAATAAAAGATCACGATCTCCCGTTTGTCTAAAGCCATCGAACGTTGCCAGACAAAAAAAGAATCATTATCGTTCTTCCGGCAAACCGAGAAAAAGCAGGTATATATTCCACGTTAGAAATAACGCTAAGATAAGAATCAAAAATAAGAATTCCTTGACGTAGAAGGGAGAAAAAAGAAAACATAGAAAGGGAAGACGGGAAGAAAGATAGAAAGAAAGAAAGAAAGAAAGAAAGAAAAAGAACAAAAAAGAAAGAAATAAAGAAAGAGAGAGAGAGAGAGAGAGAAGCAGAGACTGTTCCCCATTAAAGTGTCTCCGCAGGCGTTTAATCACCCAATTAAGAGGATTTTCACGTATGTTAATTAGTCGAAACACATGCAAAACGTTGTGTGTCCCTTCGCGTACCCTTCTCCCCCTCGAACGGTCCTCCCTTTGCCTCTTCAGCCTCCGGTGGTGCTTAAAGCCTTGCGGGAATGAGGGCCTCGATTGCACTCGAGGGCTAAAAAGAGATCAAAAGGAGGCTCCCACCGTCGCAAGAAATACCACATGTACTCCCATACATATGTATGCGAGTTGCGATGGTGGCTACATATGTACGGCCACCTACGCACACGAACGTTCATTTCTCTCTCTCTCTCTCTCTCTCTCTCTCTATCACCTTCTCGTACGCTCACGCGCACAAGGGTTGGAGACGCGTGTTAAACCATCCTCGTTAGTGCTCGACACGCGGAAAGGAAAGCTATCGCAAAGTTGGTAGGAACAAACGGGCTCGGTGCCCGGCCGTCGGTAAGGACATTAATGACCCTGCTCGTCTAGAAAATAATTGGGAGTAAAATCACGTTAAATTAAAAATAATTGGAGGTTCAATTAAATACCGCGACCTGGTCCCTCCGAGTGTATACTACGGAGGCCTATAATACCGGGGGTTAGCCCTTAACGCCAAATTCTTTCTCGAGTCTCGATTAATGTTGTTGTTGTTGTTGTTGTTGTTGTTGTTGGTAGTGGTGGTGTTCACGTAGGTTACTACTGTTCATCTATATAATCCGAATATACTTTATTGTTCCTAAGCTCGATTGTTACAGTCTTGGTATTTCTTTTAATTAGATCAAGTTGCATTTTCAAATTGATTGTTGGAAGCTAACAGAATTATTAATCTCACGCGTTGTCAGGTATGCAAATGATTATCGTAATAATTCTAAGAGACGAGGTATTTTAAAAAAGTTAACATACTCTTTGTATGTTTACTGATAACAATCTTAAAAAAATCCACGTGAAACAATTATTATATATTATATATATATATAGTGAAGAATCTTGGTAAATTATCTCTCGACTTTGATACAATCCGTAGTTAAACGGAAACGATCAGATAATTAAAACTTGACTTGGTTGCTTTGATAAGAGGAGACAAAAAAGTAAAGTTCCAGTGAGAAACGGTGGACACAGAAATATATCAAAGCGTTTGTTGAACTAAAGAAAAATCGACGAGTAGAATAAGAATAAGAATAAGAATAAGAATACAGTAAAGTAGAAAAGAAGAAGCGTGTCTATCTATTCAATTATCACCTCGGCCTCAGACCCCTCGGTGTTGCATATAAGTACAGAACAGGTAATCCCATTTCACGACTTCCGGCCATTCTACCAGCTTTGAGCGACGTGTCCTGTGACGTCATTTCGGCGCACTCATCCACGTCTGTACGGAATACGTTCCCTCCAAACGTGACCATCCAACCATTCAACCATCCCCCATCCCCCTTACCCTTTCCCCTCCCAATCCACCCAATTCTTAAGACGTCATATCGCAATCATTTTGAATACCTAAATTATATAGGTAAATTAACTTCGAACTAACACTTGCGAACTCGTGGAAATAATATCGACTCGCAAGCACTTAGTTGCAGTCGTTAACTCGTCGAGAGTTATGACGCAATTACTTACAGCTTAAGATTTCAAAAGTTCCAGTCCCTCCCGTCCTCCCCATGATTCTCGTTTCCTCTCTCTTTCTTTTTTGATTCTTTCTCTCTCTCTCTCTCTCTTTTCGTTATTTTTCTCTTTCAACAAGTACGAACGTCGGTAATATAAAACGACATGTTCCGTGTCATCGTTCTCTTATTGCGATATATTATTTCGAATATAATTATTTAAAAAGAAAAAAAAATAATTACGATTTGAACGAATTACTCGAAGTTTTTGATTAATGGATGAAACTTGTAACAATCCAAATTTCTTTTTAGCTCATGAATATTTTGTAATTAGGAGGTTGCATGTTGGTAGTAGCATTGCATGAGGTAGCATTTTAAACCTTGCCGTAAGTAATTAAGTGAAACGAAAAAGAAAGAAAGAAAAGGAAAGAAAAAAAAAGGGAAAAAGAATGTTTTATATTAGTACGTTCTCTAGTGGTGAAAAAAAAAAAATAAAATAATAATATTAATTTGAAGTAAGAAGAGAGAAGAATAAAAGAACGAAACATCCGAATTCCAAAAACGAAAAACAACGCGTTGATTTTCATTAAGAAGTCTTATAAACAATTTCCCAAAGAAGGCTTTGATCCGTGAAAAGAGACGACGACGACGACGACGACGACGACTAGGGGAAACCTTTTTTGTTTCTCGAAACGTGCCTTCTTCTTCCGGAGGATTCTCATACCGCGAAAGGAAGTTTCTAAGCTGGTACACGTACAGGAAGAAGAAAACTCGATCCCCAGGTGACTAAGAGACTCATTTGCGTAGCTTTTAATGCTTATAAATCTCTTAGTACCTCTCTCGTACGTTTCAGAATCATCTTTTCCTTCGTACGGTAACAACAACAACGAACAAACAAACAAAAAAATCAAATTTCATTCGTAATCATTACCATCTTTCGAGAGAGAAGTTTGTTGATTTATTTTTATATTAAACGTAACGTACAGTGATAAGAGTTTGAAATTTCGTTCTCGTACGAACACCCATCCTCGTCGTATGCATCACCATAGAGAGGTGGGTGTATCATTGATACTGTTGTGTAGTACCTGGAAAAGGGGGCTCCAATTTCTATCGCTTGGAATTTCGTCACGCGTAATTCTATCCGCGTGTACCGGCAATTGCCGTGTAATGCGCATAATATTGTTGGCCAGGAGCAACTTCGCTACATACGAGTGTACGTGCGTTCTCTCGGATTATTGGACGCTTGCATTATCACTGAATTTCTCTATCGTATATATATATATATGTGTGTGTATATATATATATATATATATATATATATATAGTTAGCAAGAGAGAGAGAGAGAGAGAGAGAGAGGGAAGGTTGGAAGACTGGCTTGTTAATAAACTGAGTACGTGGGTTGCCCGTAGGCATGCATCTGTCCTATAGAATAACAATTGCTCGCAACAATAGGTATTTAATCTTCCGTAATATCCCAATGCGCGTTATGCACTTCGAAATTTGAGGAAAGCAACCGTATTACGATCCGCAAGATTATCCTTCCGATACTACCGATATAAATTCTAAATAATATTTTATCGATCTGAATTTAATTTTGATTGAAGAATCTATTCGTAAGACAAAACGCGGGTATTCATTTGCGATCGTTGTAAACTGTGGATTTTTAGGAACATAATTTTTCGTTAGTGTTGTCTCGAGTTACGTATGGTATCAAGAAAATTATAGGAAAACGTAAGACAACAGGATCGAGTGTGCGTGTCGCGAAAAGGTGTAGAAAAGAATCTCGAGAAGAGAAGAAGAAGAAGAAGAAGAAAAGGTGAAGTAGAAGGAAGGTGAAGATGGCGATGGTGGTGAAGGTGGTGAAGGTGGTGGTGGTGGTGAAGCAGGATGAAGGTAGGTAGATACGTTGCAAAAGATAAGGGGAAGATACGGCTCGGTTTAAGGAAGCGGTTAATTACCAGAAGATGGAAGATTGCCGGGGGCACGGTCTTATGCTTCGCGTATAACCAAAAGAACCGATCCTTTAGCCCGGGATCGCGGATGCTTTCGAGTAATAATCTTACAAGCATTTACGGCCATTACCCTTCTTCTCTTCCACGTATTGATCTACGCTTGATCGAACTACACGCGGGAGACGAAGCAAAATCGAAGCGGGCCCGTTAAAGGTTCAACGCGTGTCTTGACAGAACGCGTTCCTAATCTCTTCTTCTACTAGTACTACTAGTCATATATCCTTTCACTAGCTATTCTAGTAGACACTCGTGGCTTTATTTCGCCTTAAATCGGTCTTATTCTCTTCTAAATGTAAGAGGGATGAAAATTTGTTTCTTCGAAATGAAATTGCTAATATTAAGGTGAAGCAAAAGTTCGTAAGTTTGTAAATGAATATTTTCAAATGAAATTTTACGCACACAAAAACAATCCATTTATGCAGTTTATAACACAATCGATGCAAGAACTTTTGGTTAATATACAACAATATTATAAATTATAATCAATCACGCGAGATAAAGAATTTAGGAATCAATTTAGCAAGTATATGATAAAGATAAAGAACAAGGTAATGGACATTACGAGCTCGCATTGTTCGGCATAATTAATTGAATACAATTCACTTCGATTGGCGAGTGCGCGCGTGTGTGTGTGTGTGTGCGCGCGCGTTCCACGACGTTTCGCCCACGACACGAGGTGGTGCCTTGGCACCCCCGGCACCCTCCCCCTTGGCACACCGACGAACCGAAACTTCCCCGTGATTGTTTTGAAACAAAAGTAAATTTAATTTACCGGCTAATTATCGCCCGCGCAAAGTTCCGAATTAAACTTGTAATTGGCTTTCGCTTGATTCGAAGAAATTGTACTAAGCTCTCTCTCTCTCTCTCTCTCTCTCTTGTTGCGTCTCTTTTCCTCCTCCCACAGTCTCATCCCAGAAACGACTGAGATGTTCCGTGTAATCCAACGTGAACGTGTAACAGTAAATGTATGTTTGTCTCTTTGCGTGTGTATGTGTGTTTAAATGTGGTATACACAGAGAAAGAGAGAGAGAGAGAGAGAGAGAGAGAGAGAGAGAGACGAGCATACAGAAGAGACGTAACAACCTTTCTACATAATTACAGTCACGTGTACGGTTTCCCAATTAAAATCATCTTCGCGTGCTATCCACTTACAGACCGGAGACAGATCGCTTTTCCCTTTATAGATCAACGGTATTCGTCTCTCTCATCGGCTTCCATGTTAACTACCAGTTTCCTCGACAACGAGCATGTCTCGTTCGTTGCTGATTTTAACGTTAAAAGATGATAGAAGACATTTATTTTAAACAAATAATATATATATATTGTGATTAATAATGATAAATCCTTGCTCCAAAAAAAAAAATAGAAAAAATATTATTCAATGAGTAGTATCATCAATCGTGAAAAGGATTAATCATGAGTAGATTACTAATAAGAAAATTTAAAGTTAGGTACTTCTTTCTCACCATTTCACTTTCCCTATCTCTCATTCTGACGTGAACATATTAATTTCGTTAGAACGAGAAACGAATTGCAGTGTCGCATTGCGTTATCGTAATGGACAACGTGGCCCTCTCCTAGGAGAGAGAGACCGAGACTCAGTATAATATACATTCAACCCTGTATTTGTATTCGTAACAGTAATTACCGGAACGCACGGATACATTCTCGGTGGGATTAATCGCGCTGGTATTGATCAACTCTCACAGTGGAAACGTGTAGTTTCGCTTTTACGCGCACGATTCAACTATGCAATGTGAGAAATAGAAAAATAGAAAGGAACGGAAGAAATACGAATGGAAGAGATAGAGAAATAGAAAGAAAAAAAAAATACACGTATACACACACACACATGAAGTCAAAAAGTTAGCTAATTTTTCTTAATCTTCGAGACGACGATGAATATATTATGAAATTCAATCGATGTTATACTTATCGTTCGAGACATATTAATTTAAGAGTAAACTAGGTAGATGGATGAACAATGATGATTCGCAAATAACTGTGTTATCCGAGTCGATGTCAAATATATCAACAACAAAAAAATAAAGGGGGAGAACATTTGATAAAAAGTTTTTTCCTTTTTTCTTTTTCTTCTTTTTAATACAGTCGATCTTGGTCATACAGGGAATAAATAAAAGGGGAGGGAAAAAGAGAAAAATGAAGAAGCCGAGAAAAAAATCGGACAAAGTGACAACGGTATATCGTGTATCGCGTGACTGAGGTCGGCGAGTGAGAAAGAAAGACGAAAAGGGTGAGAGAAAGAGAGAGAGAGAGAGAGAAAGAGAGTGAATGTATATAGAAGGGATGTGGAATTTCAATGGCGCATAAAAATGAGATGTTTAGATGAAAACAAGGAGATAAGGGACACCACACGAGAGGGAACGTACAGCGGTCATTTAAATTGTAATTTTCAGTAGGAGTTCTATGGGAGGGTTCGCGTGTCCGTAATGTATGCGCATCTCAAGATGTTCCGCGTTTGCACGATAGTCTTAGTCCCTGTGTAAGGTACGATGTACGGTTCACAGCATTAGTAGAAGCACACTCGTTGCTTCTCCTTTTTGTTTTAATCGTCTAGGATAGAAAATTTTTCAAACGAACTATAAATTTCTTTCCACTGTCCAAACGACGAATCTTTTCCATTTACAATTTTAATCGAATAAATATTTTCATTCTACAAAAAAATAAATATATATATATATATATATATATTTAAATAAAAATGGGGGGCCATATATTAGTTAGTTTAACATTAATATTAATTATTTACGATTTATCTCGACAAATATATTACCGGAAAAATATTATTAAATTTGAATTCTTTTAACACATCGGGAATATATTTAAAATGAACGTGAGGTGTAATCATTTCTTACGTGGAAAAATGTAAACTACTCCTCGTTCTACCTTAGTAAGGTCGAAAGTAGAGGCTCCCGGTTGTTCGTCTTAAACGAGCGCCCTGCGGTGAGATCGTATCTACAAAATAGAACACCGCAATCGGATAACATCTATTTTCTCCTTCTCTCTCACTCTCTCTCTCTCTCTCTCTCTCTCTCTCTCTCTTTCCCTTTTGAGTAGAATAAGGAAAAACAACAACTAGAGTCTACCAAAGAACGAGGACAACAATACGGAGAAGATACATTTTCTAATTTCTCAAAAAAGCCGTCTTTCTTTCTTTTACTTAAAAATAACAACTTAATGTATAACAACTTGATCTATGTAAACGAGAAAACGATAATACGAAAAAATCCTATAAACGACAATATTACATCGATATTCGAAAATTAATGATTAATGTTGTATTTTTTTTTGTAAAATATATTAAAACGAAATTAAAAAAAAACATTATACCTGCAATATAAATAATAGGTTGTAAAGTTTATCTCCCTCTCTACGAAGGGATTCGACCATGTTAAAAGTACAAAAGAAGACGAGGAGAAATAAGGTAGGAGGGATGAAGTTAAGGTAGAAGAGTTTGAAAGGCAAACACCATTGTACGTACACCACCATCATCCAACTCATTCTCCCGTGGCTGAAGGCACAAATGAAAATCTTGGTAACAGTTTTGCCCCGCGATCGTAAATTCCTCCAAATATTTTATTGTGTGACAATTTTTATGATAATTATCATTATAAATTTGCCAGGTTATTTATGTCACGTCGAGTATAAAGAAGGTATATAACCAATGCCGGGAATGAGGGTTGGTTGATGGTTCAAATAAGAGAGAGAGAGAGAGAGAAGATCCCTACATCATTCCAGAGAAGATTGGAGGATGCGTGAACCATAAGAAACATGATGAAAGAACGAGAGAGATAAAGAGAGAAGAAAAAAAAAAGGGTATTTCAATGAATCTCTCAGATTACCTGCTGAGATATTCATTAAAGCGTTCTCTTTAATGACACCTTCGTCAAGAAAATTTACAAGTCTTTCGTTAGATGATACTGACCAATCATGAATATCTTATCTTTTTTCAAAATAATAATCCGTTTCGTTTTAATATATTATACATATATATTATATATATTTCAAAACTTGTTACTCTATTTTATTCGTATCTTAATTGTAATTTACATCTCGCGTAAGAGTTTCTCGATAAGAATAGAAAAAAGAAGTTCTTATTTTTAATGGGAGCTGAAAAAAAAAAGAAATAAAGAAAATTTCGAATGGCATTGGGATGATAAAATCTGAAATGAACACGGGAAGAAGAAAAATCCGATGAATGAAGAAAGAAAAAGGAAAGATGAGTAAAAAGACGCTCGATAGGTTGGTTGATTCGAGCAAAGTAAAGCCAAAGAAAAAGGGGTGGGTAGGTGGTTGGTTGGTTGGTTGAAGGAAACGTAAATCAAGCGACAGCTCGAGGCACGGGCTCGGACTTTGTGTAAAAGAGAAGGCGGTATAAAGAGTGTAATGAGGAAGAGAACGGAGGCTGCGAAATGATCTCATTAGCACATTCCTAGCAGACCGCCTTCGTCGTCGTGTGTCAAGAACGAAATTCCCTACCCCACCGATATTGTTAGGAACGACTTAACTCCCACATAAATAATCTCCTATTCGCTCGTGGTCTGGTTCTTCTTCTTCTTCTTCTTCTTCTTCCTCTCCTCCTCCTTCTCTTCCTTTTTCCTTTTATCCACCTTCTTCACCTCATCCACCACCTTCGTCTCCCTTTTAACGAAGCGAAGCCACTTCGACGTGTCACGATACGCTTTTAGACACTACGACACGAATATATTTATATATTCCACTGTTCGACATTCCTCATCGGTTTTGTCGAGGAAAAAAAGTAATAGAAGGAAAATAATAATAATACGAGAGAAAAAACTATCAACACGTTTATTTCAACGACTTTTTATTTTCAATTAACGATTCTAAATTGACTAGAGAGGTGTGAATTATCATTTATAATTTATTTCTTTCAAATATAATACGCGATTAACATTTTCTAAAGAAATTTTATAAAAACAACCCATTCGATAATTTATAACACAATAAACGTAAGAAGAACTTTTAATTCATTCTATATAATATGTGTAATATTTTTTTAGAAATCATAGATAAACGCTATACCTACGTGAATTAAAGAATTTGTTTCTTTTTTTATTTATTTCCGATTTCGTATTGATTTTGTTTTCTCTCTCTTTTTTTCTTTGTGCTTTCCCTTTCGACGCAACGAAAAACAATGACATCGGTTGCATCGACTGGACAGCAAACCCGACGGGCAATAAGGTTCTACAAAGCAACAACGCCTTGTCTTTTTCTTTAACGTCTACTCTCTTGGGCTCACCAAGAATGTAATACCAGACCAATTACTTGGGATATCTAGCTCGACCCTGCTCGTATCCGACCCACAGACTCAAATATATTGCACACTAGAGAGCCCAACACTTTACGCTATTCTCATCAGTCCTTTAGAAACTTCGATGACCGATCATTGTAACTCTTAAGTGATTAGATAATTCCCTTCTCCCCTCCTCCCGCCCCCCGCCCCGAAAATACATGTTTTCGTATTCAAAGTCTCGTTAATTTTCATTCGTTTTAATCTCTAACAAAATTATTTTTTTGTACAAAATTTTCCTACCAAGAATCTTTCGCAAATCGTTGCGTAAATAGCTTAGCGAAAGCAACGAGTAAATATTATAAAAGAAATTCATTTTAATATGCGGAAAAATATTTGTTCGGATTTAAGCGAAACATGGCGAAATTAAAATTACAAAAATAAATATATATATATATATATGATATATATTTTTTCGTAACACCACAAGTACATAAACTGGTTGATGAAACATGCAAAATTTTCGTTGAGATTTCGAATGAAACTAACATAAAAAAAGAAAGAAAAAAAAAAAGAAAGAAAGAAAGAACTGTAGATACCATTGAGGCTGTAATTGGACACTTTTTTTTATAAAGTTCTAAATTACATTCAATTAGTAAAAACGTCGTCGCGCGCATTCAAAACCATGCAATGTAATCCGTCTTTAAAAATACTCGTGAATTAATGAAATCTAGTTGGTAAAAAAAAAAAAGAGAAAAAAAAAGGAAGAAAGAAAAAAGAGAGAAAAAGGAATAAGATAAATAAATAAATAAAATATATAAAAAAAGGAAGAAAAAGGAAAAAAGAAATTAAGAAAGGAAAAAAAATTGTATTCCACGTCGACGCATTAGTTTCCATCGTCGATTAATGTTTAGCAATAAGACGTAGACGGTAAGTTGCCTTACGATTCACGCACACACAAACACACTTATCGCATACAAGTAAATAGGACTAAGGGTGGTTCGACAATTTCGTCTTGGAGGGGTACTAATTTCGTAACATCTTCGTCTAATCATCCTAAAGGTCTCGCGGTGTGCACTGTAGTCCATGTGTATTTCTCTTCGTGCTGACACGCACACTTTTACTAAAGATAGAAAGAGATATTGAAACGCAGAAAGACAGAGAGAGAGAGAGAGAGAGAGAGAAACGGAGAAGGAAAATGTGCAACTAGCAAGAGAGCTTTAGTATAATTAAAACAGTACCGAGGAGAACGGAAAAGAGAAAGAGAGAGAGAGAGAGAGAGTTTGCGAGAGGAGACAGATACCGTGCTGATTTCATTAAACGTCTTACCTCGGTGCAACCTGGTTTCTGTTTAGTTCAAGAACCGAGCCTTTCATTTCGTTTTCCAAGCCCTAGAGAGAGAGAGAGAGAAGAGAGAGAGAGAGAGAGAGAGAAACTCACCCAAAGGAATTCAAACTGGAGGGAGAGAGATGATGGGGGGGGGGTGGTAGTACAGTGGTCGCTTGAAATAACGTCCCTGTGGTCTTTTTCGCATGAGTCTCTGAAAGCACGCTGCATTCTATACCCCCCCTCCCTCCACTTACTATTTTCCTTTACTTTACCCCTATTTCTAACATCTATTCTTACTTGTTCTTCTTTTGTATCCTATTTGTTTTATAATTAATATAATACAATTTGTAATTGATTGCAATATTATATTATCTTATTTTATATGCATCAATTATTTATACGAGTTTAAAGGTGGATACCGTTCCATCGAGAAAAGACAGAGGCATGATATTCTCCAATATATGATATCAAATGTCAAACGACGAGGGCGAGCGAGCAAGCATAAATAGGCGAGCATCGGGGTATAAAAGTTTAAGGGTGAACTGTGTGCAGACAGGCAAACTAAGTGGATGTTGTTTCCGAAGACGGAATCTCGTCTCGAGATCTTCATTGTTTAATCTGAATAGGAATACTTCAGGAATATCAAGGTTTGTTGATCGTCCTAGAATTGGGTTTTTGTTTTTAACTTAATTAATAAATAATTTTTTCTTTTTTCTTTTTTTTTCTTTTTTCTTCTTTTTCTTTTCATTTTCAAAGTTCACACCCGTAGCAACAAACAACGTTTGTTATCTTGTTCATACATACTTATTTGTGAAGGAATAAAAAATAGAAAAAATAATAATAAATAAAAAAGATACGATAGTTAAGGTATCAAGGGAGATGTTCGGGGTCGTTAACTCTAGACGGTCTCGTTCTTAATTATCCTAAACAGTATTTGCATACCTTTCTCCTATACACTCACTTTTTTCTAGTAAATTAATGTTTGAAAAGGATAGCTCTCTTCATCCTGCCACGAAGCCACAGACCTCTTTCTCGATCCTTCTCTCTCTCTCTCTTTTGCTTTTCCTCTAGATTCCATCCCTCTTCACGCATCTACCTACCTACCTACTTCCTACCTACCACCCTTCTACACCCTCTCATTTTCTCTATTACATGGGCAAAGATCTTTTTATCTCTCTCTCTCTCTCTCTCTCTCTCTCTCATAGACACGCGAGAAGAAGAAGAAGAAGAATAAGAAGAAAATGACGGCAAGTTGTTGAATCGCGTGTGTTCTCTCTCTCTCTCTCTCTCTCTCTTTCTTACGAAATAAGTCCGCACACACGTAAGAGAGAAACATTAAGCGTTCTATACTCGAGCGCTAGGCGGATTTAATCCTAGCAAATTAATTCCATTTTCTCGGAGCATCGCGCATTCTCTGTGTTTCGTCCTTCATCAGCTCGGCTATGCGCGCGGAGCTACTATTCACCTACCCCCACTACCACCACCATCACCACCACCACCACCCACATCTCCCAACATCCCTACTAACAGCACCCCCCACACCATCATTCCCTCTCCTTATTCTCTCAGAGCGCCCTCTCGTGGGCCACCCAACCCTCTTACGTCCTCTCTCTCTCTCTCTTTCTCTCTCTTTTGATTCTACACCTTACCGAAGCATCCACTTCTCCTTCTCCTTCTCCTTCTTCTCCTCCTCCTACTCAACCTTCTCAACCACCCCCTCTCCACCTTTCCCTCCAACCACCTTCTCTGTCTTTCTCTTCTCTCTTCTCTCTCTCTCTCTCTCTTTCTTTCTCTCTTCCTCCTTCAAAAGCTATACTCGCCCTGGTCTACAAGGAATTGTTAATTGCTCGTGCAGCGCCAATTTGCATAAATCAATTTTAAATCAACCCTCCAGACGTGGAAGAGCAAAACTTCGCGAATGCGCGCTCACGTCCTATGGCCCTGCCGCCCTGCCTGCCTGCCTTGTCTCGTCTACGTCTCTACTACTCGCGTAAAGGAATTCGAAACTGAAAAAACATTACTTTCTTTTCGGATTGGTTGATCGATTGCTATGATTGATATGTTAAGAAACATCGGTAAACATTTTCTCGTTCGTTCGTCTGTTTTATCAGTCTTATATCAAAGAAGATACAATTTTGTTTTCGTTTAATTCGACGAATACAAATTTTATATCTCCCGTGTATATCAAATTTATTAATTAAACAAAATATTAATTAACGAATAAATAAAATGTTATATATTTGAATCTTTGATATGTGTGAATGACTTTGTATAATTCTCTTGCAAAATTGGTCCGAAGAAAATTTGCATACATCTTCTCGCGTTTTCCTGATGTCAACTATTACTCGCCCCCACCCCCCCCACTCGCTCTTCCTCGTACGTACCTATGCAATTTTATTCCTCGCATTAGATTTGCCCATTTGCACTATGGCAGAAATATTTGGACGAGAAATATCGACGTTAATGTTTCTACGCGTATGTTCGCGAAGAGAAGGATTACTAAAAGGGAAGTAGTGCATTTCGTTAAATTTAAATCACCGCATACGGATATTGCAATATAGAAGCACCACCGCTCTCGTCGGTTGTAACTAAAATGTTTTAAAATTTATTTAACTAATGGAAACAAACATTCGCGAAACCAATAACTACTTCACTTTTACATAACTAATAATGTCATTTTTATTGAAAATTTCGTGTATTATTACAACACCGTACCGAAGAACAATCTTTCATCATTAAACGAGATACCATTGTTCTTACAATTGTCTAAAACATTATCTCAACTGTTACATATTTCGATTAATTTCAAAATTCAATTAAACACAATTTTCACAAGTTTATACTAGAATGAAAAGATTTTCCACGTATACAAATAATTAGTTTCATAAATACCAATTGGAGATGAAAATCTCGACTGATTAGAGGAGAATGCTTGATTAAGCATTTTCCTTGCAAATCATTCGCGGAGTTCGTGAATCTAACCTAGACGAGGAAGAAAAGAAGAAAAAAGAAAAAAAAAGAAAACAAAAAAATGAATGGGGGAATTTAAGGGTGGTGGCACGTGAAAGAGAGAGGGGTAGAGAAACAGTGAACGAATGAATGGAAGAGAGAAAGAGTGGTACGTACAACATCGTGTAGGACAAGGGTGAGGGGGAAAGAGGGAGGAAGGGGGGAAGAGGGGGGTGCCCCGGTACCTAGAACAGCAACCCTCGGGCATTGTATCCCGAAGGCCGTTATTCAGAGGAGTCGGCTCGATTTGAGAGCCGCGGCGGCGATGCAGCTGGCATTTAGCAGGCATTCAATTAAATATTGATCCAGCTCCGTTTAGCGCCGGTAAACAATTATACACGCTAATTAATGCTCGCCGTTGTCGGCGCAATCAAACCGTATCGTCGTCCTCGAGAGCGTCGGCCTGAATCCGCTTCGGCACCCTTTCCCCCATCCTCGAACTATCACATCACCTTCCCTCCCCACTCAACCCAATCCCACCCTACTCCTTTATATGGATCATCATCGATCCGACCAATCTCGATCCTAATTAAAAATGAGAAAAAAAGAAGCTCCGACTAAAGTATCGGTGGTTGTACTCGATCGAGAAATGAAACACTACTATGAAGATTAATTTTCTAAATCAAATTTATGCCTTTTTTTCGGATCTTTTTGCAGAAAAGAAAAATTGGATTTGTTTATGTATATATTAATATTGTCTCTTTTAAAAATACATATTCTCGTATCGTACGGATTTTCGTTCTTACGTTTAATAAGCTAGATATTCGATTGGAAAAAAAAAATGAAAGATTCGTTTTAAAATAACAACACATTTTACAAGAGCGCGCGTACGTTTTGTTTCGTAAAAAAACAAAAGAAGAAAAAAGAAGAGAGAGAGAGAGAGAGAGAAGGGGGGAAAAAATTGATTCTGTCGAGTCACTAAATTGATTTGGAAAATGCTAGGTAACGTTATTTATTAAATTGTTTGAATACGTTGAACAAATCTATTTGGAAACCGATAGAAACAATGCGCCGCAACTGAATTTTTTAACGCAATAACTATCTACAAATTTGATCAACCTATTAAAATTCTGAATCTTTCTCTCTCTCTCTCTCTCTCTCTCGACTCGATACATATATTCATGTTATCAACGAAAAAAATCAGGCGAACCTATCGATACAATACTTTTACTTCACGTACGATATCTAAATTTAGAAATATTATTGAAAATTCAATTCTAAGAATCATTAATCTAGGGGAATAAAAATTGGTCGAAATTAGCAGCGTATCATTGATTAATCTCAAATCAAAAAGAAAATGATAGAAAAGTATTTGACGTAACGAAGCTATCACCCTTTAATGTGTCCATGTTTTAACGATGAACTCATCTCAAATGAACGTTATAATATGCTATAGGTATATATATGTATATGTATATATATATATATATATTGATCGAAATATTCAAATCGATAGAAGTGCCGTCAATTGAATCGTTTGCAATCGGTTTCTCGGTTGTCGCGTAGTGGTCTACGGTTAAATTAGGAGTTGGTGTTAGAGAGGGAAAGGTAAAAGGTGGTAAAGACAAAAGGACGAGAGCTACCAACACGCGACTAATATCGTTTCTAAGTACACGCGGCTGTCGATGCCGCACACAACATACAATTTTCCATGGTGGCATTTTGGTCCTGTACACGTTGCTCGGTGTACCTGCACTGTGCTTTAACTATCCCCCCGATCTAAATGCACTCTAATGGACTGCATTAAACAGAGAGGTTGGAGGGAGGGAGAGAGGGAGAGAGAGAGAGGGAAGGGATGGTTGGGGTAGGTAGATCGGGTAGGACTGGATAGCCGAGTGCTTTGAAAGGGTCCCTCACAGGCACGTTGGAAGGAATTTTTAAGCAAATCCAATCCACTACTTCCCATCTCACTGAAAACTTTCCCTAATCTGTGTACGTTCTTCTTCAACATGCTTTATCGCCTGTTTTATAGCTTGATTATTTTTTTCAAAGTCATCTACGTATAAGGATCATTTTATTAATAAACATGGTCAGACTATGGGGGTAATAATTTAATGCGAAGATTTGAAAAGATACCTATTTTGACTGTGTTATCGGATAACACTATCAACATCGTTTGATGTCACAACTTTTTCAAAGTTGGGTTTTTGATATACCGTTGGTAGGTATATGAAGTACAAATTGTGGATGGATAGAAAGAAATAGATAAAAGTTTCATTATTTTAATTATACTCAGAGATGTTTGCGCGTTGGTTATAAATAATTATAAGTATAGTTAGATAGAGAAAGAAAATAGTTTTGTAAATTAATTTGCAGTTTTAGATTATATGCGTCACCCCAAGCGGTCTATGTATTTGTTATTTAATTAATTGCAATAGTACTAGTAACACTTCCTGCCCTTTCTTCGATCATTAAAAAGTGTGCTTAATCGCTTCTCGATTAAACCGTGAGCCTTTCTTTACTCAATGTAGACTCATTATCTCGAAAACGAGGCGAGAAAGAGAATTTAAAAAGTAGCGAAGGAAGGCATGAACAATGAGAAGAAGAAGAAAAAAAGTAAAAAGAAAAAAAGAGAGTGAAAGAGAGAGAGAGAGAGAGAAGCAAAAGGGAAGGGAAGGAAAGGAAAGAGAATTTATTTGAGGAAGGGAGCAAAATTTATATATAACAATGATGAAAAATAGAAAATGTAAAAACTATATGTGAATTCAATATTATCCAATCAAATATAACCAAATAAGTATATACCCTTATTTTTAACATCAAGAATTTAATAAAACAATCGACGTGTCATATACGATAAAGGTTCTAAATCGATTTTAGCGAAAAATAAGCGAGCGTTTTTTGGCACTTCGCGTTTCCGAACGATTTAAATGTAGGTACTATCGGCAATACCAGAATACGAGAATGAATCGGAACGATAGAAGAGTGGAATGAAGAAAGAGAGGGGAAAGAAAAGAGAGAGAGAGAAAGAAAGAGAGAGAGAGAGAGAGAGGGATCGATCGATCGACGTCGTTCCCTGTCCATCTGCCCGATTGGTCCACACTCACTTCTCTACCGCGAGTAAACCAGAGTAAAAAGTCTGTGTCCGAACAATCGGTAAGAATAAAGTTTCACTTGCGTTTCCTAGTGCTACTCAACAACCCCTCGTCGTCCAGTATGATGACGAATCGGAAGGTGAAAAAAAGAAATTCCACAAAGAGTGTGGCTGGGGGAGGAGGGGGAGGGGGGTGGTCTGGATGGAAGAAAAAGTACAAGTAAGAAGAAGAAGAAGAAGAAGAAGAAGAAGGAAGAGTAACAGTGAGACAAAAAGCAAAAGTAAAAAAAAAGAAAGAAGAGAGAGAGAGAGATAAAAGAAGGAAAAAAAGGGAAAGCAAGAAAGAAAAGAAGAAAAAGATAGAAGAAGAATAAGAAGAAGTAAGGATGGCGACGATGGAGAATACTTGGATGGCTGAATGCTACTGATTCCTACCTACTACTACCTTCGCGAAACACTCGAAAATCCCCAAGGCAAATAGTTTTTCTTCGATATCCATCGGCCAGAAACAAACAAGATTCTTTATAGACGGAGCAAAGCACTCTTCTATAAGTATGCCCACCGCGTCTCTCATCTTCTTTTTATTCTCTAGAATCGAATGTATGTACGTATATACGTACGTGTATATATATTTGTGTGAGAATCTGCCATCCTATTTCTGCCTTTGTTTCACTCTTCTAAACCACACACACACATACACACATACATATATACGTACGTATAGCGCTTTTTACAAATTCCTCTTTCTCTCTCTCTCTCTCTCTCTCTCTCCTTCTCTTCGAATCTTTTTTTCTTTCTCTTTTTCACATACACACGTGTTTGTGTATATGTGTAGATATGTGAACGCGTGTACGTATTCGCTCGCGCACGCGTCCCTGCTTGTTTGCACGCGTTCGCAAGAGCTCGCCAAAGTAAAGTAAGCTTTTAGCGGAGTGGCTGATTTATCAATGTATTTATTCCGAGATATTGAATTCATTTAGTTAAGTAGCTACCGAGACGCGGACGCCCACGTTTTCTATAGCTATTTGCACCTACCGCCGACGCGACTCGTTTCATCTCTCTCCTTTTCTCTCTCTCTCTCTTTCTTTCTCTCTCTCTATTACTCTTTACTTCTCTTTCCCTCAACCAGCATTTTTCCCTTTGCATCTTTATCGCACTTGTTCTATCAATCTTTTCCCTCAATATTTATAACGGTTTCTCTTAACACAATTTATGTTTATTTTAACTTTTATCTTTCACTACCACCACCACTCTACTTTTCCCTTTGGTTTTTCTTCTTCTCTTTTTCTTTTTATTATTATTATTATTTCATCTTACTCGTTTTAGTTTGCCGAGCTTATTTTTACGGCCGATAATACAAACACAAAGTGCCTCTTTTTTTTAATAATAATAATAATAATAATAATAATAATAATAATAATAATAATAATAAGCGAAACAACAGAAATAAAGTAAGGAAAAATAATGCCACTTAATTATTCGCTATCTTAATCTTTAAGCGTGTTCCGCGATAGTACCGTGTGCATATCGTAAAGAAAATAAAACTCCTAAAGAAATCCACGGAATTCGTGGAATTTCTTCGTTCGCATAAACAGCCCGATTTGCGGTGTCGTGTGATCCCGTGGGTGAAAGGAAAGAAAGGGAAAGGAAAAAGGGAATGAAAAAAAGAAAAGGGAAAAAAAGACAAAAAAAAAATTAAGAGAGAGAGTGTAAGAAAGAGAGAGAGAGAAAGAGAGAGAAAAGAGAGAGAGACAGTTAACTCTGATTAAAGAAAAATCCGCAACTTGTTGAACGTCTTAAATATTCATCCACCGATGTAGTATCTACTTAATAACCAGCGTTGCCGACATCCCTCGGAACGAAACGCCAACCCCACTCTCTCTTTTTCTCACCCCTTTGCAACGGCAGATCACTGCCACGCAATTCTCTCCCTCTCTTACTCTTACTCACTCTCTCTCACTCTCATTCTCTCTCTCACTCTCTCTCTCTCTTTCTCTCTCTCTTATTCTCTTTCTCTGTTCGTCTCTTGTTCCACCGTATCCCTTCTAAGATCCATCGTCTCAGGACCCCTCTATTCCCCAGGCCGCGACGACGGGCAAATGAAATCCGCTAAAACGTTTTCTTAGCGGTATCGCCCGGGCTAAAAGCTAAAAGCGCTTTTAAATTCCACCAACTTCTTCCTCCTCCCTTATCCCCACCTTTCCATCCCTTTCTTAAACCCCTGCTGCCCCCCTTCACCCCACTACCATCTCTGTCTCGTGTTAACTCACACGACGCCAATCTCGGATCTCGTTCGAGGAATAAATTGCTAACTAAATTGATATAATCGTGATTATTATTATTGTTGTTATTATTATATAATCTTTTAATAATCCATTAATTGTTAAGAATATTTTTCTACGTATTCTTGTATAAAATGTTTCATTTAATGTGACAATGATTTTTCTATTTCTACAAAAGTTATTTATTTATTGTTGCAATAGCATGCAGGTTCATTGTTTTAAAGGAAAATTATTGTAAAGTAATAAATAAAAAGGAAAGAAAGGAAAAAAAAGGAAAGAAAAAAGAAAATAAAAGAAAGTACGAATGAATTCGTATCGTCGATTCATCGGGGGTAAGAAGTTTTGGATTAAAAAGTTCGACAATAACGACGACGACGACGACGACGACGACGAGGAAGAGGAAGAGGAAGAGGAAGAGGAGGTGGAGGAAGAGGAACGCGTCCAAGTTTCCACGAAGCCGTACGTCGATAGATTACTATACGACAGACTCGACCTATTGTAAGATAAAAATAGTTTTTTAATGGCAAACGAATGGAATGCGTTGCTTTTGTTTCTTCGATAATCCAATCGACTAATGCGCACGAATGTACCTTTTTTTTCTTTTCTTTTTTTTTTACGTAAGATCGATACGTGGCTATTTTATAATATCTTACACTTAATCTAATAACACACATTGATATTTATTAAGAGAGAACGATAACGACATATAACGACGTCATAACGAATGCAATAAAACAAAAAGGAACAAGTGACGAGTAGTAGTAGTAGTAGTAGTAGGCAGAACAGGGTAGAACAGGGCAGGGCGAACGAGTAAACAGGCCAACGTGTAACCGAAATAAAGATACAAAAGTGTGACAGAGGTGGTCCTTAACTAGGTATGGTGACAGGAGGTTGGGGTTGGAGGTAAGGTTTCCGATGGTAAAAGAAGTTAAGTGGACGCACCTCCTCTACGGTAAAACAGAACGGTCTCCGAATCGAGCCTGGCAGCGGTCCAGCCTAATGGAGACTCTTAGCGTAATTAAACGTAAACACATTCGAGGCGTCATGCTAATCTGAATGCTTATCGAGGTCCGCCGGTGTTGCCTCAGGGCCGTGTCTACCTGCTGCGTTCGTTCTTGGGAATCGGTCCGTCCGTAACATCCACGATATACTCGAGAATGTATATTGTAGTATGTATCTATAAGTGTGTGAGAGAGTAAGATATATATATATATATATATATATTGTTCAGTGTTCTAGCCTGCTCGTACGAGACTACTACGATAGCTCTTACGACAACAATGCCGACGATTGTTCTCGTGCAAATTGATTCAGTCCACCAACTCTACCACCAGTTCGTTGATTCTGCGTTGCGAGACTCGAAAGAGATATATGCTAACAATAAGAAATAGATAATATTAATTGACACTTTTTCCATTATTTTTTTTTCTTTTTAATAACGTTAATTCATCTTATCATAAGTATATAATTGCATTGATCGAAAATTTATTTTCTAATGCGTGACGATAATTTGGAAAAAAGAAAGATAGAAGAAAAAAGGCCGGGAAAATACAAGAAAAGCATAGGTTTCTCGGAGAGATCAAAAGGTGAGGAAGATCAAGGTGAAACATCGGAAACGGACGTGAAAGGGACACTTAATTGAATGGGTAAAAGTAGAATGAGAGAACAGTTGATTGGAGAAGTGAAAGAAAGATATATATATAGAAATAGAGAGAGAGAGAGAGAGAGAGAGAGAGAGAGAGAGAAAGAGAGAGAGAAAGAAATAAGGTCCGAATCTACGATGCTAATCGAGACTTCCGAGTAGTTTCGATTAGTGCCGGTATCGATAGAAAACAAACCTGTCGTCTCTCTCCATCTCGTTTTCTCTTCTATATTTCTCTCTCTCTCTTTTTCTCGTTCTCTTAAGATCGAGACACGGAACGGCTGTCCAAACAAATGAGAGCTAATGGAAGGTGGAAGGTGGAAGAGAAAGTAACCCCTAAGCTGCCTTCTGTCTTTCTCATTGATCGAATCCATCGATTCAAACTCTCTCCCTCTCTCTCTCTCTCTCTCTCTCTCTTTCGCTTCTATCCTTTTATCCTTAGGTTTAAAATTAAAATTTAAAAAGAAAAAAAAAAAAAGAAAAAATATAAATGTTGATATTTACGTTGGATAATTCAATGAAGATTAGCTTTGAGTTGAAAGTTTCTAACAACTTTTACGTAATATCGTTAACAATAATCGATGGTTATTATTTGGTTTGACTAACAGAATATAGTAGTAGCTAATAGCCCTTCTACGTTTCCTCCCCCCCTACGTTTCTACCCCTACCCCTACCCTTACACTCCTATCACATTGTAAGCTATAAGACCCTAATGGACGTTTTTCATTATGCAGATGCAGCAGGTGAGTTCGTAGGTTTTAAACGCTTTTAAGATCTCAATCGGTTACTCGTTTAATCTCTCGTATCTTGTCTCTCTCTTTCTCTGCTCTCTCTCTCTCTCTCTCTTTGTCTGTTTTTATCTCTCTCGGTTCTATTTTTCAAACGATAAGTATACCCTCTCTCTCGTGCCGTGCTTCAATAAAAATTGAACGTATTTAGAAACGCAATAAGAATAAAATTAAACGTTAAACTATAAAATACCGATCGTTAAGCACGCGAATAAAAAGAAATAATAATAATAATAACAACTAAAAAACGTGATATTTTTTTTAAATCTCGGATCAAGTTATACGTTGAATAAATATTTATTGCGAGAATATTTTTTATACAATTAAGAAACGTATATCGTAGAACCGGGACAAAGAGATGAAGTAATTTATATCCTATAATTTCCATTAATTCCAATTATGAATATTAATAAACTGTTTACCGAGCAAGTGAACAATCTTAAAAGAATATCAATGCATCCAATAAAAATAATTAATCTGTTTAATAATTAATAAAGAAAAATTGTCTCTACTGACCAGAAGTTGGTAATTAACAGTAATGCGAATAGTTATCCGTCAGAGTTTGCGACATAATACGAGTTGTTGGCTAGCGAAACTCAAAATACCGAGAAGAGGGTAGCGGTTTGAGCAAGAGTTTTGTGGAAGGAGAAAAGGGGTGGTGAGGGAGGGAGGTAGGGAGGGGTGGTCGGGGGTGGTAGTAGGGAGTCCGCACTTCTACAAGTCGAGAGGAGCCTTTGACTGGTCGTTGTAATACAACAGCAATTAGCAGTAAACCTGGCCCTTTCTACCCGAGCTTCCACCCCTTCGTTCGCTCGGTTGCCCCCTTCGCTCCCTGTCCCTGTCCCTACTCCTGGCCCTTATCTCACCAACCCCTGTAACACTTCTCCTGGCGCTTGCGTCGTCAACGAGGAGAATCAAGATGAGGAAGAGAAGGAGTAACAGGATGAGGAGAGGTCCTGCTGAGGCCGAGGAATATATGTGAAGAGGTTTAAGCCTTGTTTAACTCTACAATACGCAATTAGCAATTTCTGCACCGGCAAGCAAATAGTTTATATATCTCATTAGACCGCTAGGAGGTTTATATATATATATATGTTGTATATCTACGTCTTGTCATCGTTATCATATTTCGTTTTAATCGTAACGATAATTAAATGTAATACCAACTACTAGTTATTATTTATTTTTCTTTCTTCTTCTTCTTCTTCTTCTTCTTTTTCTTTTTCTTCTTTGTATTTCTTTCTTTCTTTCGCAAAGAAAATATTTTTAAATAAATAAATAAAAAAGAAAGATTAATTTTGGGATGTAGTTAATTGTGAAATAAATAAAAAAGATTATATCGCGGTGATCGCTGTTAAATCAAATAATTCATTCATAAATCAATAATCTTCCATTGTCGAAAATTAAACTACGAGACAAAAGGATTCTTCGGTCAAGAAACTCATTTATTGAAATCCTTAAAAGCTTATAACAATAATCGGAAGAATACCTCGATCCACCTTCCTACTCGATACAAAGTCTCGCTTACAAGAGTACCTATTCACGAGAGTAAAGAGATAAAAAGGAAGATAGAAGAGAAAGCTGAGAGGAAGAAGAGAGAGAGAGAGAGAGAGAGGATAGGGAGAGGGGAAGGGAGATTCATTTAATTTCATAGCTGTTAGGTCGGCGTCACGCGGAATAATGCGGCGTATCGACCCTCCTCCTTATATTCTAATACGAGAACCGAGATGAAAAAAAATTCCTCCTTTTAACGAGCTAATTTTGCTCGTACGCGACGATGCGTGTTAATCGTCTGCAAAAATGCTGCTAATGGATCCTCCTAGTCTCTCTTCGAATTTTGCATTGTCCTTGACAATTTACAATGATCCACATCTAACCGTATTCTATTTTATTTTTTTTCTTCTCTATTTTTCAGGGTAAGGTGGGAGGGGGTATGGGGATCGGCGGTGGTGGCGGCAGCGGCAGTTTTCGAAAGGGGCTTTTGTTAATTAATTTAATAAGGTAAAATAATTAAATTACAAGAATAAAATAATTGAACGAATAATATATGCGTATATAAGCTTTGTAAGTTTAAATATATATATATATATGTATATATTATTATAATATATATTGTTATGTTTTTCAAAAAGCATAAATAAACTTTTACCAAATTCCTATATCGATCGTCTTTCCTTCAGCTTGTTTTAAATAGTAATTTCGGGTCTCCGCGGTTGGATAAATAATGCGAATAAATGAAATAAATGAACGTACGAACGAATGAACAAATAAATAAATAAAATCGTCCAATTTGTAATGTAGCTTTGTGCTCCAATAAAACGTGCACTCCATTTCACCCTTCTATCGTATTCGCAGGGGTAATGTATGTACATATATGCGCGTATACGTGTATATTTTATCGTATCTTACGCGAATACATATTTAAAATCAACGTTGATTATTCTGGTAAAATATCCAGTGTTTAATTTCAATGTATAATTCTTTATTTGCGTAATGGAGTGTTACACTTTCGGCATTTCCGTTATTTTGTTTTGCGAAATTCTTTATCGTTCGCTCGTTTCTCCTTTTTTTTTTCTTTTTTTTTTTTACAAGATAACAAACATCGTTATTGCAAAAAAAAATAACGATAAGTTCATTTTCTCAATCGCATTACTATAATTCGCGAAAGAAAATACGGGAAATAAAAGTAAAATGATAGTTCGGAAAGTTAATCGGAATATATTCTTGATTAAAGAGAAGGTGTATGTGCGCGCGCGTGTGGCTTTTATGGAAATGAAAAGAGCTCGAAAGATATCTCATCGGTTTTTTTCGTTCGTTCGTTTTTTATTTTTTTTTTTTCTGTATTCAATCTGAAAAATGTTTCAACCGTTAGATCTAACCGACGACGTCGTTTTGATCTGACCCAGATCACCATTGATTATGTTGTAATCTAATGTGACAAACATGACTGACTACCACAACATGATGATACCACCATGTCAGCCGCGGTACGGAACGTTTCCCATGAGTTGAGGGGAAAAAAAAAAGAAAGTTGATATTAAATGTTTCCAGTTTTTTATAGATATTTTTTTTTGTTACAAGCCACGCGCTTCTATCCAGCGTTTGTTTATTCTTCTGGCAATAAAAAAAAAAAAGAGAAGTAATAAAAAAATAGGACGAGCGAATAACACTATTAACACTTTATTTATTTTATATTACTTTTTATCGAAATTTCATTTCTCAACGCCTACTACTTTCTCTCGCGTATAACCCATTTGTTTTATTTTTTTTTTATCGCATCTGAAAATACGCGAAAATATAATACATCCGTCCAAATGTCTCTGCATTAATATCTAAATTAAATATTAAATTTAATCTAATATAAATAAAATATTAAATCTCTCTAAAATTAATATTTCACCCACCCATGCGAGGGGAATTAAGAAATAGAAATAAATGGAAATAAATAGAAATAAATAAAAATAAAATAAAATAAAATAAAATAAAATAAATAAAATAAATAAAATAAATGAAATAAAAATAAATAGAAATAAAAAGAAACGGTTGACAGGCGTAGGTTTAATTTGGAAGATCGTAACGAGTGGCCGCCGCCGCCACTGCCGCCACCGCTGCCGCCGTTTCGAAATGGGCTATGTTAAATGTAAATCCAAAGCAATCCTTCGACTCACAAAGGGCATTAGAGATTGCTAGGACTGGGGGATTCGGAAGAAGCGAAGGAATAGAAAATCGAGCAAAATGGGGGGATGGGGGATGGGAGACGGGTCGTTTGGCTATTTACTAAACACAGCAACACGGAACAGGCGCGTCGGTCCATACATCAGTGTCCTTTTTTATCGAACGTTTCTCGGAACGCACTTTTGAAGGTAACGTTTTAAATTCGCCGTCTCAATTTTACTCGAGCCAACCGTAGATATATAAAAAAAAAAAAAGGAAAATAAGCGTGTAAGAAGATTATATATCTCGCGTTTTCTTTGTTGTCTTTTACGTTACGATCTAAATGAAAAAAATGATCGATAAAAAATAAAAATTGTGTATTATAAAAATCTTTGCGAGAACTTATTATTACCACGATTAATCAAATCGATATTATGTTCACCGATAACATTTCTTTTTCTCACGATATCGGCCAAATGAAATACAAAAAAAGATCATAGTATTAGTAGTAGTAGTAGTAAGTAGTAGTCGTAATGGTAGTGGTAGTAGTCGTTGTCGTCGTTAGGAAAGTGGCGATGTAAATAGAAAGCTCTTTAACAGCATAACTTGGTGCACACCGTCTGTGAAAGATGCATGGGGTCGAGAAAAAGAGAAAGAGATGAAGAAAGAGAGAAAGAGAAAGTGAAAGAGTGAGAGAGAAAAGGAGGGCGTCGCCCATACAACATTGCGCACACTTCGCTTCTGTCTTCCTAAGCAGCTCTGACGGATAGCGCCGGAAATAGCGAAAAGGGATGGCCGAGACTCAAGCCGAGCTATCGTCAAAGGTTAGAAGTTTCTACGGTCCGTTTCTCACTCTCTCTCACTCTCTTCCTCTCTCTTTCTTTCTTTCCAAGTCGTCTGGGAATCCGAATACTCGTTAGAATTAGACCTTTTAGAAAACAAGATTGATACTCTGGTAAAGAATGATGATGATATCTATCGGATATAAATTTATATTTGTTAATATTAAACGATCGCGTGTAAACAAAAAGTATCCAATTTGAAATTGATTATTTTTATACGAGACTACCATCGGGATGAAGAAACAAATTTTTTTCTTTTTTTATATTCATTTTTCGCTTTACTATTTTTTCGCGAACATCAGTTAAACTTTCTCTATTCGTTCAGTTTAAATAACACGTTGGGGTGGTAATTACTACCTTAATGGTTATCGTTTTCTTTTACAATTTTTCTATACACGAGTCAACCGAATGTGTTTTTTTTTTTAATCCGAGTTGATTGAGGTGTACACTGCAGTTCTCTCTTTGTATTTTGTTGTGAAATTTTTTTCCTTTTTTTATTTCGTTCATTCGAAGAAAAAAAAATTCTGTCGACATTTTCTACCATGTTTCAATCGAAAGTTAATAACATTAATTTGGATGGTAAAATAAATATAAAAGGTAATCGCGATATGTCAGAACAATTTTGAGAAATGTTTTAGACTTTACGATCACGTTCACGGTGGTGTTGGTTCGTGTCTAAAAGGAGTATCCAAAGTCACGTATTTTCGAATAGTCCAATTAAGCGTGGGTCTTTATACGTTCGTGAAATCGATAAAACCGAAAAAGAAGTTTAAAGTCAGATCATGGAAACAGCTATATTGAAATGGTTTTAAGTTTTAAACGGAACCTCCAGTACAATATGTGCATTTGTACGAATACATTTGTTAAGGATCGGGAAGAAATTATTTAAAATAATTTCGTACGCGGATGCGATCGACGAACTTTTGACGAAAAAATTCTCAGACACTTTTGGACCGTGTTTGCCCATCCAGAAATTTATGACATTTACATTTGATAACGTAATTCGTTAAAAAAGCCGCACACGATGCGCGCGGTATCGTGTGCTCGGGCTCGTGCGTATACGGGTTATTACTTTGAAATTGAAATGCCTAGGAGAGAAATGAAACAAAAAAAAAAGAGAGAGAGAGAAAAAAGATAGGAAAAAAAAGAAAAACAAGAAAATAAAAAATAAAATCAAGTAAACACCGACAAATGAAAATATACGTTCGTGCGTGAGTTAAAGTTACGCCGCGCGTGATGTTTCATGACGTGACCGTGATGTTTAATGAATTTACGAGTTTACAACTGAAAGGTAAAAAGATATATCTAATTTTTCCATAGAATATTATAAGCATGTATCGATCTGCTATTAAAAATCGATCAATTGTTTGAACTTACGTTGCTGTACGATGAAAATGACGAACTGTCTTGAATCTTCTATCTTGAATCATGTAGATGTTATTGCACACAAATTGATAAAAATATTTATTTATTTATATATGACAGTGTTAATTTGTCAAATATCTAACTATTAAGTGAAATAAAGAAACCGAACAGTTGAAATATAAAACAAAGGCAGTATTAAATATTTCAATTAGATAATATATAAATTCACAAGAGGCGAGTAGTTAAAGTATAAAATTGAAATTTGATCCTAAATATAAGAAAAATTATTGTTTAATTTCTTTTCGATACTTTTATATCTTACACTGTTGTAAATTCGGAAATAGAAAATATGTGTTTCTTCGGTTTAAGGCTTATCTAATCTCGAGATAAAGTTTCTCTATTGATTTAAAGGATTAAATTACATTTCTTTAGAAAGCTATAAAAAAGAAAATCAAATAAACGCGAACGATGAATGCTTATTATAGATACTCTTTAAGAATACTTTTAGATTTTAAATATTAATCTCACATTTTAATTATATTCGTCTCTTGTAAATTCACATATAAACTCGTTATTTCCTAAAACTACTATTTTTAGTATATAATACAAATATTTTTATATATTTACTCTATCTTTTCCAAAAACGCTCAATTATATTGTATAAGAATTATTTCCATAATTTACAAGAAGTAAAAAATTTAACAATGGCATATACACGTATCCACATATATATCGCTCATTAACACTACACACACTCGCGCACAAACGCATATCACATTTGTATATGCATAAAACACGCGAGGAGACACGTATACGCGAAATAAATTAATATCGTTTATATTATACATCTTCCAAAGTTCGAAGAAGACTGACTGATGTGAGTGTAAAAGCAGCTGCGCAATATACTCGACAGATACCGAACGTTCACGAAGGTCAATGTGTTTACAAGTTCCACGACGAAATTCTTAATAGAAAAAGAACGACAACATTGGAATATAAAGACCTGCCGAGGAGTGGAGCACGTGTAAATAAAAATTTTAACGATCTAGAGAGTATTATATATAAGCATTATCCTTTTTTATTTCTTCTACTATTTATCTTCTCATTAACGTTGAATACAATTATTATTTCATATCCTTTTCTTTTTAACGATATACTCTAATTATTAATAATTTAATTAATCGTGTTAGATCGTCTTATATACGATGCTCATATATATACACGTATACGTATATAATTTTCCAGCAGCACACAAATACGTACACACATATGTATGGTATACGTATGTATAATAAAATTGATTTAAATTCTTAATGTATTACTGCTGCACATTAAATTATAAATAATCTATTTCTTGATAAATATATCGACCAAAAACAAATCCCGAGTTGGATCGATTCGAACGTGTTCCATACAAAGATCGTAGATACAGGATAGAACGTGGAAAAAGAGGGAAAGTAAAGTCATAGAAAATCGCATACAATTTTCTCCGTATAACGACGACGTATATGTATATATATATATATGTATGCGTGTACGCATATCTATCGTATGTATGCAGATGTGTGCACGAAGCCCATCTGTCTGCCACAGAAAGGACGCGTATTATCCGAGCACTTGTACACCGTGCATTAGCAGGAACAGAGTGCTAATGCAGAAATCTGGTATCGGTTAATTAATAACCGTAAAACTCAAACCTCGCGTGTAGTACGCGCGTTATTCGATTTCCTCGAGATATTCTTCTCGTCCTTTACCTGCAAACATAGTCCATGCAAATGGCATGAAACTCGACGCTGGAAATATCTTTTCTTTTCATTCCCAGTTCTTTTCCTACCCCCGTTTACGAAAAGAGTTCCTTTCTCGTGTCATTTTCGATTCGTGAATTTACCTATTATTACATATACCTTAAGGTATTCTCAACTTTTTATTTTCTTCATTTCTCTCTCTCTTTCTGATACATACGTATATATATATATATACATAACTACATTTTATAAACATATCTGATACGTACTTAAGTATATAATCATTTTTCCTCTCTCTCTCTTTTTTTTTACATCAGTTAATGTCGAATAATAAACGAAAGCGTGTACGCTCGTTAATAACTGCAAAATCGTGGAAAGACAGGCTCCGGTGTTGCGTATACACTCACCGGCATATATATATATATAAAATATGTATATATTAATACATACGAATACACCCTTAATAAGAAAGAACGAGAGAGAAAAAGTGTGGTAGGGGGGGTTGGGAGCGGGGACAAGGGGGAGGGGGACATTGGTCGTACTTGACGACACATTCGCGCGTAGCCCTCGCCTCGAGCTGCGGAGGAGCCTCGCAATTTAACCGGTTCGACATTCGCCTCGAGCTCGTAATTGGCAGGACGAATGAAAGAGCCCCACGACTACGACTACGACGACTACGACGACTACGACGACGATGGTGACGACGACGACGACGACGATGACGACGACGACGACGACGACGACGAGTGGTCGGGATTAACGATGGCGAATGGATCAGAAATTCTCCGCGAAAATAAAGTAGGTAGGTAGTTAGGTGCCTTGGTTATAGTACAGTCCGTTCCCACCACCAGCACCAGCTCCAGTACTACTACCACCACCACCACCACCACCAACTGGGAGAACGTAGGTACGAGCCTTTGTTTGTCGTTCGCTCCAATTACCTCCGGCCTCTCCCGGTAGCTTCATAATTAACTCCCACTCATTTAACAAACTTTACTTTTAATGTTTTAAAAATAGTAATTAGCAGTGGCGGCAAGAGAAGAAGAAGGAAGAGGAAGAGGAAGAGGAGGAGGAGGAAGAGGAGGAGGAGGTGGTGGTGGTGGTGGAGGAAGAGGAGAATGTAGAGAAGGAAAAGAGAGATGGTAAGGTTTAGTGGGGTGAGTGAAGAGAGAAAGAAGAGGCTTGCTGCCGGCGAAGGAGAGAGGGAAAGGGTTGGATGTTGGTGCCGGTACTGGTACTGGTACTGCTGCTGCTGCTGCTGCTGCTGCTGGTTGTGATGGTGGTGCTGGTGGTGGTGGTGGTGGTACTGCTCTGCTGGTGGTAGTGGTACTGGCAGGGGCTGTAGAGGGGGTGTAATTAACTATCATGCAACCCCTTCCCAACAGCAGCAGCCGGCGTAGCAAGGAGGTAATTGGACCGGAGTCTTATACGTGTGGAGCTCATAGTAGAGGGGAGAGAAGAGGCTGCCAGGATAAAGGGTTGCTTAAAATTGCACACAGTGCTGCATTATGGAACCTCTGACGAGCTTCCAGGGAACGACCGTACGGATGGCGGCGTGGAAATCCATTAACTCACCCCACCACACTATCCTTCTACCCCTACCTCCCCCCCACCGCCGCCACCACCACCCACCAACCTCATACTCCCACCTACTCCAGTCGCGAATTAATTGCGATCGTCTAAAGGCGAGTCTTTGTTGTAGTATGCCTCTAAATGACTACTTGCGCGACTTGGTGTTAAGGCTCAATTTTACGAATATGCTCTGAATATATGCTAGGAAGAAACGAGTTTCCTAGCCTTCAATATTCGCACTCGGAACAGGACCTATACGGATTCTTATTTTTACAGACATCTACCTTTTCGATCGAGCACGATCCGCAAATAAATATCTACATTGTCGAAATATCTTTTTGGTAGATCATTACATTTCTTCTTAAAAAAAAAAAGAGAAAAAAAAAAGAATTGGTTTAATTTATGTTACAAAAATATTGTATTTAATAAACGTCAAATTTCTTTTACGAAAAGAACCTTCGTAGTCGTATATCATCAAACGCAACATTCTAACATCTAACCACAATTTCCACGAATAGTACTACTAATGAGAACAGTCATATACTCTATTTCAGAAAACTGGATTTACGATTAGCAGATGCACAGTTTTAAATGAGATCGTGCACTATATTAATCCTTTAGATTTATTAAGAAAGGGAGAGTAGGTACACCTGTACTCGCAAATTATGACGATATAATAGTTCCCAAAATGGCCTTATCAAAGGGATTATGACATTGGTAGAGAGTTCAGACCGTGTTAATCAGGACTTAAAGACCTTCTGCTGGCTGAGGGTACGCGGTGTCGTAAGGGCTTCCCCGTAGGGAAGAGAAACCCCAACGGTGCTGCCAACTAATCAGCACCAAGACACCAATCTGCGTCTCTGTGTATCTATATGGGGTCGTACTGTACGGAATTCATTCTGCCTAAAGACAATTCCTTCCTTCTCCTACTCTCTCTCTCTCTCTCTCTTTCTATGAACTGCGAAGAACATACTTACATGATTAACAACTGGCTTCGTTTTCAAAGGTTCTTCCTTAAGAATATTTTCTAAACCTGGAAATGAACATTTTGTTCACAGCATGACCTGATCTTTTAATATCAACTACTTACACGTATATGCATATATAAAAAAAGAGAAGAGAATATAAAAGAAAAGGAAAAAAAAAGAAGCGCCATTTGTAAAGAGAAAATTGAATGTAAAATACTTTAAATAATTTTAAAACCTTCACAAAAGATTAGTCTGTTCTGAGAAAACCTTTTGGCTTCTTTTCTGTATGCAGATTCAAACTAATTATCCTAATTTAATTACCTAGTACGGACTGCGAGGTAAAAAGAAACGATAATAATTTCATAATTTCGAAAGCCACGTGAATCATTGGATAATGCATTAAAGAAAAGCTAATTAGTCCTGTTCCACGTATGCGTCCTAATTAACTATACTTAATTTATTACCTTCAATTAGCTAAGATAAGCAATAATGCTGTAATAATTTCGATAACGTCGGGAATAATATGAAATATTAAATTTTAGATAAACGTTCGATAGTAAATATAATGCATACATTTTCTCATTATCCTGGTAAACGCAATAATCATTCAAAAATGACGAATAAAATAAGAAAATGCGATATCGAATAACGTAGTAAATGATTGCAATCATTATCAAAGTTAAAAGTACGCACGTAATTAACGTATTAATTAATTCATTCATTCAAATCAATCGTCGAGTCAAGACAGGTAACCTTTTATAAATTTCCAACTGTAAAACTTCAAAGGCAGACGCGGAACGGGATAGACTTTTAAAAGAAAATAGAAAATCCATTGGTGAAAAGTGCATTTCTCAGGTATCTCACGAGAGCACAACGCGAAACATTGGACTTTGATTAGCTTCTTTACAGATTAAGACGCTTAGCCACGTTGTTGAGAGAGAACACCGCCGATTTAGGAGGCATAATTAACGAAATTAATTATCCCCGGAGGCGAAACTAATTTTGCACAACACCCCGCTTGGCCTCCTTCCTCCTCTAGCTCTCCTCCCGTAGGTCCCTTAATCGCGAAAAACCGTGAAATTTAATTAAATTTAGGAAAGCGAAAGTGAACGGAGTAGGGAAGGATGAAAGAGCGAACGAAGGGAAAGGACGCGCGGTGGTCGATGCTAATAACGTTCTTGTCGTGCCGTAAAGGTATTAAACCGCTGATATAACGATATTTTACATTATTACGCGAATCCACAGAGATCGATTTAGGGCTATATAGACGCATACACTGTCATTATTAAGTTATTGACTAAGTTGACACTTCGCGTCTATCTAATACGATATGAACTAAATCAATAAACAATTTTCTTCTTCGAGATAAACGTTTTACCAATCGTTACGAGTAAAAATACGATTCAAATTCGTATATAATTATATCTACAAATTACTTTATATACTTGTGACCAACGAAAGTGTCTTACCCGTGCACGAGGAATCTTATTTCTTCAAAGTACAACAAAATACATTAACATTTATCGTAAGTTCATTCGTACATATTATAAAATATTTCTTTCCACTCGTATGATTTAAACCCATCAAACATATGACGCGCAAATTTTCATTTAACGAATATTATTTTTTTTCATCGATTTTTACTTACAAGTAAAATATATATCTATATGCGATCAGCGCGTATGTACATTTAATCGATTAATATATGATCGTAATAAAAAAAAAAAATTGCAGTTAGGGTTTTATCGTTTCGCACCTTCTATCCCTTTGGTAATAAGTAGAAGAAACATATGCATAAACACACGGACGTATAATAAACACACAAGCAGCGTATTCCCTTTTACAAGCAGATACGCGTGCGCGTGCACACACACACGAACATCCCTCGTAGAGAAAGAGAGAGAGAGAGAGAGAGAGAGAGAGAGATACATGTTGCGCGTCATAAGATTGGACTTCCACGAAGCTGCGTTTCCTAATTAATTAAAGTAATTAAGGCCCGGCCGAGTTATTGCTCGGGCGTCCGTACGATGGCGCATCACGGTCATATTATATAAACCTCGTAACGAAGGTGAAACAGTCTTCGAGTGTACGTATACTTGTGTTTGTTGGTGAACTACTCTCGAAAGAGATGAAAAGAGAGGGAGGGGGTGAGGAGATAAAAAAGCGTTCTTGCGTAAGTATTCTTTTTTGTTACTTTTTTTCTTTTCTTTCGTGCTTCCTTGTATTTTTTGCCCAACCCCTTGCCCCCTGCCCAGTTTCCCACCCCCCCCCATTCCGCTATTTTTTTTACTTCTTTTCCTTTTTTGTTTGCTTGCTTTTCCTATTATCTTTGTGTGCTCGTTATCAAAGAAAAATGATGATACTTATGTGAAGTCATTAAAATTATTACCTATAAAATGGACATAAAGGTATTTGTGCCTCGTATTTAAAAAGTTATTCTCTCCCTCGCTCTCTTTATTTTTCATATCATTTATGTATCGTTTATATATCTCGATATGGTAAAGAATACAGGAACGGTTCGTACCTGTTAAACAAAATTTCAAACCGTATGAACATTATCTGCGCACCGTTAAACACGCTAATACACGGCGCATACGTCAACGATAGTGCCTCTAAACGTTAGCTGAAAATTCTTCGCTTTCCACATTTTTCGACGTGCGTATTTTTTAATCTCCACTTCAACAAAAGCAGCAAACAGTAGGAGGACCGTTGGTAACACTGCCAAGCTATCCATGCTCGTTTCTACTCTCTCTCTCTCTCTCTTTCACTCTCTACACATATATATATCTTTCTCTCTCCATTTTTTTTAAATATTTCTACATTATTATATCCGCTTTTCATTTGTTTTGCCAGTGCAGACCCGCTTAGGCAGATACACGTTCACTCGAGTCGAGTGGGTTTAACAGTTCGGATGGGGAAACAGAGCACAATGTATATAGATATATGAGTAGACGGAATAGCAGAGGGGGGAGAGAGAGTGAGAGCCTGTTCTGGGGTGGGGGGAGTGGGAAGGAAAGAAGTTACGAGTACACATGTACACGTCCGCACATATACACATACCATACGTATACCATACTCTTACATATATATATATATATATGTATATATATGTATACCGGTTGTACGTTCAATATTTGAGAGGATTTAAATTCGGACGTTGGACGTCCGGACGAATTTCAGTTGGACCGTTTAAAGGTACGCTCGCCGACAGAATCTCTTGAATGATTAAAATCCTGCCTTCTCTAAAGAAGCACGCGAGGAAAAAGAGACGGGCCTTATACAAGTCTTATCGAGACTTTCGAGAATTGTCTACGCGCGAGCCTAGCTTAAACTCCGACGAAAAATATCAGCCTAGACGTTTTCCTTTCTAGGGTCGAAATAAAAAAAAAAAGGATACAGGGTCCATTCGTTGTTCGGGATACTGCGACGACAATCTTCGAAGGAAACGATTGTAACATTTTTATTTAAACACACACACACACGCACACACAGGTTGTTTATTTTTAAACCCATTTGTTAGATATGTGTTCTGTTAAATTAAAAATCAAAAGTAACACATACCATCGTATTATTAATATGTGTCCGAGAACCCGAAATTACGGATACCCGTGGTGGCTTCTGTTGAATCGGATCAAGTTGCGATCAGAATAAGTCAGGTGTCAGGGATACCTGACAATTTTTCGATGCATAAATATATTCAGTTAACCGATATTTTGCGACACGATTTATCGACACGGGAATCACGAAATTCAATTTTGAAAATCATTTTCTACGATCTGTTCTTGTATTTAAAGTAACAAACGTGATCTAATGTATTAATTTTTAACCATCGTATCTCGAAATGAAATGAAAAATCGATTACTATTAGAAAATGGATTAAATATGACGATAAACTTTAATGATTTAATAGAATGATTAATTATTGTATCACAGATAATCTGAAAGTATCTAAACTAGTATAGTTCTTTGGTGTATGTAAGCATAGGCGTTTTAAGAAGGTCGAAGTAAAACACGAAGTCATCCAGGTTTGTACAAGACTTAGTCCCATCTCTTGGTGAATGGAGACCCCATTATCGGTAAGGGAGAAGGGGGAAAGACTCTGGCCAACAATGGTCTCCTTTGAGTAATTCGACTCTGTCGACAAATTACAAAACTACACGCTGGCGACGGGGCGCCTTCACGGTGAAAACAATAAACGCTTAAAAGCAAAACTCTCGGGTTAACTTCTCTCTCTTTCTCTCTCTTTCTCTCTCCTTTCTTTTCACGTTTCTGATTCTTCATTCTCTCCATAAGTTCTCGCCTGGCTTGAGGATACACAAGAAGACTATGACAGACGTACTAACAATAACAGAATAGGGAAAAAGTTTTCGTAAAAATTGATCCCCGCAAATATTGACGAATAAGATATTTACGAAAGATTCGAAAGATACGATAGATTGTTTCGTCCCATTTCATTATTCTTCCAATATTTTACTTGCATACGTAACGTAAGATAATTTATTTTTACCTTTAAAATCGAAGAACTTATTTCTATGTATTAGATACGCGTATATGTAGTTGAGAAGTATAGATAAATCGAAAATTTTTTATTTTATCGAAATCACGTCAAGAATTTACCCTGCTATAACTGGGAATAATTTCACAGGTTACTCTATATACAACTCAAGAGAAATTTGATTTCGAAAGAAAACAGAGCAGACATATTGTATTAACCGGAATCGCAATGATATCAGTATCGATTGCACGAAATCAGATAGATGGATAAAGATACTCTTGCGACTCGTTCGTAATTCGAACTCGAATAAACGAATTTCCATCCTGTCGATCAGCCTGGTGCAAACGTCGGGAATAAATATTCACGTTCGCGAAGAATCCGTTATTTTTGTCAATTTTTCAAAACCGAATACGATCAGAAATCCTCACAGATTTATTCACGATCGATAATAATGTTATTTATACTACGGTCTGAGAAGTTAGTGATATCGCGATAATTGAAAAAGAAACGCATGGGCTCCGCCATGTTGTTTCCAACTATTTTCAAACGTATCGCAATGCGATTGAGTTGCATTTATAAGGACGTAAAGTGTAAAATAAGTATAAGCTCGGAGCAATAAGTTTCCGTCTGTTTCGTAGAGAGTAAAAAAAGAGAGAAAAAGAGAAAGAGAGAGAGAGAGAAAAGAAAAGAAAAAAATAACGCAAAAATAACAAACGAGCGGCGCGTGTAAAATCGGTAAACCAATGCGCATCGTCGAAGGTGGCGCCACCACCCGTTCCATTACCGTTTCCGACGTGTCCACATTTTTTTTCTCATTCCTTTTCGAAAAACCAGCCGCGCACACCTAACTATACAAAACCATCTCTCACTCGCCACACCTCCTCTCCTCTCCTCTCCACGAAATCCGCGGCACGCCGGACAAATATAAATAACGGAATGATAATGAATCAAATCGCACGTGAAAAACCAATAAGTTATTGGCAGGCTGGCGCGAATGATTGGACGAAACACAGTGGTATGGCGACGCACGGGTTTCTTTCTCTCTCTCTTTCTCTTTTCTCTTTTTCTCTTGATTCACCAAACGCGTTTGATGCTGCTATTCCGAATAACTGTCCCTCTCTTTCTCTCTTTCTCTCTTTCTCGCGGACGAGCACGATCGGACAACACACACAGTGCATATTTTTCAATTAATTTAAATTACAAAACATCACGGTAACGGTCCTGCACAAGCCCACACTCATCTACACTCGGGCCAATATCTGTAGCCGCGCATAAACGCTATATACGCTCCAGGACACGCAGTGCACGTTCATCGGGAACGTGGGGTGGGTCCTGAAAGGGGTAGGGGTTGTACGTAATCATTTTTATTTTCGTGCGTGTCACTGACATTTTTTTCCACGGCGTTATTCCACCTTCCCTATACCCGCCCTCCACCTATCCCCTCCTACTCTCTCTCTCTCACTCTTTCGTTCTGATTTTCTATCTCTTTCTTTTTCATTTCACCATCTCTTTCTCTTTGGTGTTTGTGATTTTTTGCAGTCAAAATTACGCAACGATCATAAATTCGTGACCCCCTACGCCGGATATCTTCTAGCGTTAACGCCCTCAGCGTACGATTTCGATTTCGATCGTGATCGGCGTTTTAGTTCGCGGTTTTCCCGTTCGGGTATGGTAAAAGAGAGATAGAAAATAATGGGGTGAGAGAGTAAAAAAGATTTACATAGGAAGTACTCTGGTAATTTATCGTTTTGCATTTTTCGATAACCATGGTATTATAGCTATTAATTTTGGATTTTTTGTCAATAATAATGTAAAATCCTGATTTGTATATCGAAGAAAGGAAAGGAATACAGATCGACGACAATTATGAATCCTAGAAAGGACGAGTTCCTTTGAATTACGTCGATCAAATCCTCTTTTCCCTTTGGTTTGAAATCAGTTACAATATTTTTTGTTGTCCGTCGGTCGTGATTCCTTTGTAATTTATTCGCATTACGAGTAAATTACGTAGTTACGTTGGTGTGGTACCGATCAACCAATTAAACTCTTCCGTTACCACATGGTGCTCTCGATAAATCACGCGGTTCTCACAGTACAGTCGTTGCAAGCGAAAGGATTACTCGGCTTCATACACGCCGCGCGATTGTGTGTGTTTGTGCACAAGTACGCGTTTACATATATGTATTTATACATATATTTCTTCTAAAGTAATTGCCTTGGCTTACGTACGCTTTGTTTAAAATATATCACATAATGTTTGAGTCAATCTGTACTAGGTTATTTAAGTATCCGAGCAATCTGTCTTCAATTTTCCAACTTTTAATTAATTCCATGAATTTCAATATATTATTACAGATTTGTCATTGCTATTGTATTTTATTGAAAAAAAGAAAAAAAAAGAAAAAAAAGAAAAAATATAATCGTATAAATATATCATTTAAATATTTTGATATTTAAGAGTAAATAAAATAAAATTCAAGTTGGCAGGTACGAGAAGAAAGGTAATAACATTACTAATATTGTGGTCGACTAAAGGCTCGTTAAATCCTCGGAAACTTACTTTGAAGCATTTTCGGAAACTCCGGAGTACTTATGAGACCAGAGGATAACCGAGAGTGGGGATAGGGTGCTCGCTCGTGGGAATACGATTACGATCGTTATACCTAGTCGTATATTAGCATAGACGAAAAACAGACTCGTAAAACGGCGCGCCAACACTCTCTACTACCAGTTCTGTTTCCATGGAAATCGTACGTTGCGTGCTTCTGACACTTCCGGTCGAATCGCTTTCGACGAAAAAAAGGAAAAAAGAAAAAAAATAAAAGAGAGAAATGATATTTACTTTATAGATGCCACAGACAACGGCGGAGTCACACGTTTCGTTTATTTTCGAATTTGTCTACGGTAAAAATGCAGCGTTCCAAACGTTCGTTTGGAAACAAAAGAATATAGAACTGAATTATAATACTTGATTTTTTTTTTCTTTTCGAATAGAATAACAAACGTTTTTTGCCCCATTTGATCCTTTTTTAATTTGACGTTTATTTTATTTTATTTTATTTTATTTTTTTTTTTTTGAAATATATTTCCAACGTTTATCTCTTACGATCCGAGTCATTATAATTTCCGGTTAAATTGAAAAATAGTCGAAGGGAAAAGAAAATAAAATGAAAAAAAAAGAAAAAATAAAGGAAAGTAAAAAAAATGTCTTTTCAACTTAACAATGGATAAAAACGCAAACGACCACTCATGAAAAGTCCCATAGCGATTTCGACCGCACTCTTAACAAGCGTAGAAACAAGCTTAGCTATCGTTCACCCTCGCAATTATTCGCCGAAGTATCCTGTATTAACGAGCAAAAGTCTTCACGACTTATTAACGAGGGAGAAAGGGTGAAGAGAAAGAGAGAGAGAGGGTCGCGTCGGGAGAATAACAAGTAAGGAACTTATTCAAGGTAGGGAACGAAGTGGTTAATGTCAAAGAAACACTCTCGCATTGGGATGAAATCACGTGGTAGATTTATAAATTTACAAAACTTTATATATTTCTATTATTATATATATTTCATTGAATAAATTAAATATTTAAACACCGTTAAAATATCACGATTTATAGAAACTGAAGTCACGAAAAAGCAATAATAAATAAACCGTTAAAAAGGAATCCAAACAGTTGAGCATTTTTTGAGCTACTACAACCACGAAATGCAGTAAGGGTGGTGGGGGTGGTAGTCTCCTAAATAAATCGACGATCGACCTTTAACCCGCTGTCGCCTTCCGATAATTTAGCTGTATCTCCCAACTCGGAGGGATTTCGACTCCCCTTGTAGGTGTAAGGTGTGCCTTAGCTTGTAGTAGTGTTGGTGTTGTTGCTGGTGGTTGTGGTGGTGGTTGTAGTGGAAGGTGGATGGGGTGAACGGAAGTCAAAAAATCGTCCCCACAAATCACAGCACACAATAGACCCGATTGTGTACGCTACTGCTGCGTTCTCGTCGTTGTAACCACCCCACCCTTTTCCTCCTAACTAACTACCCTCTCGTATACCCGTCCATCTCTACCGTTCCCCTCACCCTCTCATCCTTTTTATCTCTCTGATTCTGTCGGTAAGGCAACAAAAATTAACACAACTACTATTGCGTAGGTATAATTTTCACTATGCAATAAACAGTCTATGATAAAACGAATTTTATAATTTAACAACGGATGCAACATTTGTTAATTTGTTTAATAATTAATAAACACTATATATATATATATATATATATATATACTCTCGAACGAATAAAATGAAATAAATAGATAGATATAGATAGATATAGATAGATAGAATATTATTATTTAAAAAAGGATAGCCATTTCCTATAATATCACGTGTTAATAATTAATTATATTACTATAGGTATATATATATATATATATAAATATATTTATGTAATTACTTAAAAATATTAAAAAAAAAGAAAGAGAGGGAAAGAGAGAGGTCCCCAGGAGACCTGTAGGTTTTTATTAAAGTAACCACACTCACTTATAGTTGCCAACGAAGAAATCCGCAATCACTTAGTTGCCAACCAAATATTATCGAATTACCAACCGCTTATATCTTTCTGATCACACTGGGCTATTTGCCCATGGCAATAAACTTAACTTTCTATCTCTAACTATTTCTCTCCGTCTCGTTCATTCTACAAACGGAGAATTGGATGCTGGCTGGGGAAGAAAAAGGGGTTGAGGGCAAGGGGGAGGAGGACGCGAAGGGGGCAAACAGGCGAGTAAGGATTGGCGAGGAGGGTGGTGGCGTCAACGGGGTGTGACTCGCAAAAGGAGGAAATCTATTGCCGGAAGTGAGTATATTCAAGCGGTAGTCTGCGGTGCGTGTATGGAAATTCGAGACCGCCCTACCACGAAAGGGTCCTTCCCGAAACCCAAGGGAAGCCGCACGCGACGACGATTTGCTCGAAGAAGAAGAAGAAGAAGAAGAAGGAAAGAAGAAAAAATAAAAGAGAAGAAGAAGAAGAAGAAACTGAGAGAGAAAAAGAGAGAGAGAGAGAGAGACTGCAAAGAGAAAAAGAGAAAGGAGTTAGGTTGGTTTGGTAAGGGAAAGGGAGAAAGGGAAAACGAGCGGTGCTGCGCTCGGCGATTTGTAGCGGAACGTTCCGTTTCTGTTCCATCCCTGATTGTGCTTTTGCCAACGATTGATTTGTAGCGGATAAACGGAATTAGAAATAGAGACACGATTCATCCAGCCTTTATTTTCTTTTTTATTATCCCCTTTTTCTATCTCTCCTATATAGTTTCTACAAAAATCGGGACTGAGGGGGGGCGAAGGGGGGTGATTCGAGAACACGAGAATTCATCGCGAATCGATATTATGCGCATTCATTTCATCGTTAGTTTTATAATTCTTATATCTCGGAAAATGAAAATATTTGTAAGAGATATTAGATCAGATTGGAATAAATTGTTATAAGATATATATATATAATACAATTTGAAAAATTTTAAATAATCTAAACGACGAACGGGGGGGGAGGAGTAGGAGGAAGATTCGTGGTATTGCGTGCGAAAAAACACGTTGGTTGAGTCCCACGGGTCGGTCCATGGATCGGAGTCTAATAATCGCGAGAGATACAGTGCTCATGCGAGGTAATTCCAATCAGAAATTAAGTCGAGGCCTATCGGAGATCGCAAGATGAATCGTGCCTCTCTCTCTCTCTCTTTCTCTTCAACAAAGAAGTAAAAGAAGAAGAAGAAGAAGAAGAAGAAGAAGAAGAAGGAGAAGAAGAAGCGTTGCGGAGGTGAAAGAGGTAGACGATATGAAAAGAGGAGGATAGGAGAAAGGGAAAGGGTGGGTGGGGCAGGAGGGGGGAGTATGGTGGCAGGATGCTGTGCTCTTGTCTGATTCATATAATGAAATGTCTGCGAGTTGATGAGCTCGGAGGCCCGGTAAGTATAGCGTTGAGTCCTGGCCCGTGACCCTCGTCCTGTAAAAAGAAAAAGAGCCGAGGGCAAGAAAGGAATACGAACGGGGATGGAGATGGTAAAAAAAAAGAAAAGAGAGGGAAAGAAAGAGGTAAGGAAGTTGGAAGAGAAAAAGATAGAATCGTATATATATATATATATACGTCACGTCGCGTACGTACGAGATTCATCTCATAGTTCTCACCTAACAATAAATACTTACCATTTCACGAATGTATTTCTCTCGTTAATGGTATATTACTCTACTTTAGGCTATACTTATTCCGTTATTTTCCATGATATTATATTACAGTAGACATTTATAAATATTTTTCCATGCATGAAATTACACTATAAAGTGGTACCCCATTTAAACGTGGCAATCGTAAAAATTATCGTAGTCAATGCAGGTGGTATACATTCCTCTAGCTATTTATCAAAAATATTTTTTATTCTACATTATACGAAACTTATTTTTTAAATCTTTAACGAAAAACAAATGTTTTTCTTTCTTTTTTCTTTTTTTCCTTCTTCTTCTTCTTCTTCTTCGATGTTTTAAGTAAGGTTGAAAATAAAAAAAAGTAAATAAAAAAAACAAAAAAAAAAAGAACAGGAAAATAAAAAGGAAACAACAAAAATGGTCTATCTCTTCGATATTTTTCCTAACCATTGTACAACAACGAAAATAGGAACGGAGAAAAGCGGGCGAGAAAAAAAAGAAAAACAAGGGGGGACGGAGGAGGGGGAGGGGGGCCGAAAGAGTAGTAGGATATTGGAAAGCCTTTAGACATCAGCGTGCACCAAAAGCAGTGCTTCTTTAAAAATTGAAATCGAAGATGTGCACACGAGATACTACGCTATCAAAAAGGACTTAAAAGGAGAAACAAATCGATGTAGACGATCGATTAACGGCTTTGGCGCAAGCATTATGTGTTGTGTGGTGTGTGGGAGTTAAAGAGAGAGAGGGATAGGGAGAGAGAGAGAGATAGGACGAGTATGCGCGAACCTGTGGAGCTCGTACGCATCTAGGTTAATGTACATACGCGTGATTGCACGTTGTGCACCACATCGTAGGTAGGTGCACGTGTAATCAGTGCTAATGCGTCCCTAATGGTGACTAAATACCAAATCATAGTTTGATGTGCTCCCATCAACGGTGGTCCATCAGCGGAGTGTTATGCGCCGACAAACAAAATCAAACCGATCGTCGTCGTGTCCGCTTGCCTAATAACAAAAATTATATATCATTTTGCCCCTTCAAGCAATTACCCCACCACCGACCGCTATAATTATCGCATATAATAATTAAGAGCGAAATGCCTTTGCGAGTTGCGCACTATCAACGAAAGCCTTCAAAACTCACCCCCCAGCCTCTCACCCTCTTCTCACTCACTCTCTAGCCTAATAACGATCTAACAAGCGCAATACGCGAACTTAGAAAGAGGTTCTTCGTTTGAGAGTACGTACCACCTAGTCAAAGCAGTCCAAAAATAACGATTGGCAAATCAATTAGTTTAGATGAAAATTAGCGATTCAAAGGAACCGGTGACGTGAAGGAGATACTGTTTACATCAAGGGTTTTGATAATTTACATCGAACGATATATAGTTTTTGATGTAAGGTATCGTCGTTGAAGAAACTTTATTGTTATACGTAATTAGATTAATTCTAATATTCGAAAGAGTATATCAAATATAATGAATAATTATATATTGGTTATAGTAATATCGATAATATAGGTATACATTACCGTAATCCATATGAAGGAACATTGGAACGTAATTACATGATAGCATACTAATGTCAGATCAAACGAACATGATAACATAGCTATTTCTCTGACATATGATCGATAACTGAGAGTAGAGATAACAAACAATTTGCGGTCATGTTGTAATAATAAATAGATAATATCGTAGATGTTGTGTAATTTTGCCAAATATAACATAATAATAATAATAATAATTTACGTTATTCGTGGTAATGAGAAATTGTTAGTTTCATTCATATACTTATTAATAATAAAAAAAAAAAAAAAGAAAAAACAAAGAATTTTATATAACCTAGATATACGTTGAGAGGATAAGTTTTGCCACATGGGGAAGCGGGGTATCATTAGGCTCATAGCTTACGGAATCCACCCACGCACGCGCGTGTTCCCATACTATTTACATTCGGTCGTGCGTATCTACGCGTTAGGACGTGCACACGTAGTAGACATGCTCTCTCGCTTCAAAACGAGAAGCTATGAGCCCACGATATTAACCCATAACCGTGATATTCATCGAATAAGTCCGTGGTGGATGCTCGCCAAACCTAATGTTCTTTACATTCTCCTACTTTATTATCAAAAGATACGATCGGCAGATGGTTGTTTACACATTATCCACAATGATCTTAATAATTTCCTACATCAAACTCTAATGCAACGAACTAATAACAGTCGACTATACGTATAACAAATAATAATAATAATAATAATAGTAATAATAACATTGCTGTTAGAACTTTTTCACAATTTTGTTAATATTTAAAGATGTAGATACTTTTGTCGAAAGATATTGATAGAAGAAAAAGCCAATGAAATCATTCGAATTGAAAATAAGAGTATTAAACCTTTAATATTTTATATATATATATATGCAATCGTATTAATTTAAAAAAATCAAAGTTAATGATTATTTTATTTTATTTTATTTTTTTTTTTTTTTTTCAATACAGATAACGAATAGCAAGAGTATATCGAAGGCCATGGTAGGATTCTTGGACGATGTTATTAAACGTAAGGCCGATGGGTCGTCGTCCCGGGAGACGTATCGTTCCAATACCGCGTTAACGAGTTCTAATGGGAGTTGGGAACGATAATCGTCGCCTCGGAGCGAGTCAAAGTTTTCTTTCTAATTAAGAAACAAATAACCGGAGTTCACGCTTGGCCCGCTTTCGGGACAGCTTCGTTAATAAACGCGGCCCGGTTATTAAACCAGAAAATTAACGTCTGCCTCGTACGAAGAGAAATAGAAAGGAGAGAGAAAGAGAAAGAGAGAAAGAGAGAGAGAAAGAGAGAGAAGGAGAGAGAGAGAGAGAGAGAGAAAAGGAACGGGAGGAAAGTGAGCTCGCGAAGATGGCGGATCAGCAGTGTGATGGTGGTGGAGATGGTGATCGCAGTAAGGGCGAGCAGACGAGCACAAGAGAAACGGAGAAAGGGAGGGTCGGACAGGGGGTAGGGGGAGGGCAGGGGGGTAGAAGTTCGCAGAAAGAGAAAAAGATAGTGAAAGAGAGACAGACGGTTAGACGTCGTCATCGTTGTCGACCGATTCGTCTATTCATCAGAGATTTTATTCTTCGAGGTAGCTAATCTTTTGAACGCCGACGATGAGGACGATGAGAACGACGAGAGAACGACGAGGACGACGAGGACGAGGACGAGGACGAGGACGAGGAGGACGATGATGGCGATCTTAGAAAAAGTGAAAAAAAAAGAAGGAAAAAAAAAACTTGCATACGATCGCGCACTCATTCATACCCCCCATTCGATTTTCTAACTAATATTACTTCTTCCTCATTACTTATATTACTTCCAACAAGAGAGAGAAGAAAAACTAGAGAAAAGATGAACAAGGAAAATGACAATGGGCAAAATTGAAACACTAGATTCTCAACACATACGAAAGCTTTCTGTTATTGCATCCGTCGAGGGTGTGCGGGATAGGAGGGTGGGAAAAGTAATTTTTAAATATAATGAAGAACGATGAATGAGAAACGTCAACTTCTAGATGGAGATAATTAAAAGTAAATAATAATTTTCAGTAGAAATTCTTAATTTAGAAACCGTGAGCGAGCGAGCCAGCGAACGAACGAAAGAATGAAAGAACGAACGAATGCGCGCGCACGCACACACACCACACACACACACACACACACGAAAAGAGAAAAGGGGACAGTAATTTCTTTAAGGATATTTCCAATTGTGTGACGGCGTTAAGCGTTAGCAAAGTAAAAGAGACGTTCCTGCCGCGCCGTAGTCGTTTACGACCACGGAGTTGGTTGGGTTAGGATAAGGCACGTTCTCTGTAATTACGTTGGATGTGATAATTATGAGGATACCGGGCACTTGTCACAGTGTAACGAGCTTTCTTTTAACCGCCCGGTATCCTGCAACCTCGTCCTTCTTCTTTTGCATCCAGAAACGTAAGCAGTTTGCTTAACAAACCAGCAAACTGATACGCTTTAAACCCAACGTCTCCTCCACCAATTAATCTCACCGCATTTTCTTGTAACATAATTATGATGTAAAGTTAACGCGAAACAGTGTCCATTGTTTTATTACGAGTTATTTTTAGAAGTTCATAGAATATTATTATAATATACTCTACCGCGAGGACACTCGGTTGATGATAAGTAATGTTCTCTCTCTCTCTCTCTCTCTCTCTCTCTACTACGAGAATCGTATAACAAAGAATTGTATATTTCTTATATATATTTTTATTTAACCGACATAATAAGTAATTAATTAACAGATTTCGTGAAATAAAATCTTGTACTTATTTATTTCTAATTATAAAGTTTCTAAAAAAATACTTATGTACGCACATAAGAAGTTATACTTCTTTTGTGTACCAAAACAAATATAACCTCAATAACCTCAAAAATAACTTTAAAAAAAAAAGAAAGGAAATATATTTTCAATCGATCGATATATTATATATATAAGAAAGAATACAAAACAAAAAAAACAAAAATATCAAAATATAGATATCAGTCCATACTAAATATAAGGGAGATATATCGAATTACTTTATGCGGCAACGGCCATGGCGCTGTGATAGCATTGGTTCCCGCTCGATCTTTTAAGTCAAGCAGCGCTGAGTACAATTAGTACTTGGATGGGTGACCCGCTTGAGAAAAAATGGGAAGAAGAAGAGAGAAGACAACTTCACGCCGTAAACTTGAAATCGTTTTGCCGCGCGTCATAAATACCGACAAACTTCATGGTGTCGTTTTTCCAGATGCTCGGAACAAAATCACTCCCCATTACATTTTCCCCAACGCGCCAAAAGAAGTATAACTTCAAAAACTGGTGTGTGTACTTATGTACGCACGTAAGAAGTTATACTTCTTTGCCGTACCAAAACGAATATAACCTCAATAACCTCAAAAATAACTTCAAAAAATAAACTTCAAAGAAAAAAAATAACTTAAAAAAAAAATAATTATTATATATATATATAGAAAGAATAAAAAAAAGAAAAAGAAAATATCAAAATATAGATATCAGTCCACACTAAATATAAGAGAGATATATCGAATTACTTCACGCGTTAACAGTCATGGCGCGGTTACAGCATTATTTCTCGCTTCGATCATTTAAGTAAAGCAGCGCTGACTACGATTAGTATTTGGATGGGTAATCCGCTTGAGAAAAAATGGGGAAGAAGAAGAGAAGACAACTTCATGCCGTATACTTGAAATCGCTTTGCCGTGCGTCGTAAATACTGACAAACTTCATGGTGTCGTTTTCCCAGACGGTTCGAACAAAATCACTCCCCATTACATTTTCCCGAACGCGCCAAAAGAAGTATAATTTCAATAATGATCATCTCGTAGGGAATACAAGAGACAACCCACCCTTCCCACCCACAATTTTGTACAAAAGTACAAAACTTGACGTATTGGATAAATCTATCGAGAGATTTAATTCTATCATCATCATTCTGTCATCGGAAAATAATTATTTGCAAAATGTACGTAATACTTACGCGATAGAGAAGATGAACGATACGACACCCTGAAACGAACAAATTCTCGCTCGGTGAAGAGAGAAAGGGGAGACAAAATAACGAGGAAACGAAAATGAAGAGAAACAAAGAAAAATAGAAAGAGAAAAAGAGACGAAAAAAAACAGGGGAGAAAGAGAGAGTGTCGTTCGTGGCATCCTTCTTCCTGGAAGCGTCTCACGAGTCGCTCGCAAATAAACCGATCGTAAACCGTACTCGATTCGAGTTTGTCGGTACATAACGCGAGTACTTTTCGTGCCGTATGCATGCGACCGCGTCGCATCGCATAGTTTGTGAGCGCGAATAAGAGCAAGAAGAAGAACGAGAAAGTGAGAAAGAAAAAGAAAAAGAAAAAGAAAGAAAGAGAGAGAGAGAGAGAAAGGGGAAACCGTATAAAAAAGTGAGAAAAGCGTGCTGGGGTGGTCTTTTTACGAGCAGTGTAGCGAATGTGATCACGTACGGCATGTGTACATTCGAATATATATATATATATGTATGCGCATACATACAATATAAACCAATAACTAATCCAGAATAATTTGTTTTATAGTAATTTAGTAATAATGTTTTAACATAAATATAGATAATTTAATCAGACGATTCATTAATCGAGAATACCAATATATTATGTATTATATAATACATATGTATACATAAGAAAAGTAATGGATTTTTTTGATAAAATAAAAAAATAAATAGAGGCGGTGTGTAATTGTTAGTTTAATGCGCCCACAAAATGTAGTTGAAATAGTTGAAAATGTATGTACGTACATGCATTTAGGAACGCGTTAGTAGATTTACCCCCTCTCCCCCTTTCACCCTCCCCCCTGTTGCGAAGCTACTAGTATTCCTCGTACCAGCAACAGCAACAGCAACAGCAACAGCAGCAGCCATCTCCAAATGCCCCACGATGGAAATCGCGGTCTGTAAGCACCACCGCGGACGACTTTAATATCCCTATGTGCACTTTTTTTTATTAGCGTTACGGCGCTATGAATAAAAGCCACCGGAAGAGCCAGCGAAGAAGGGTGGGAAGGCGTTTCTTTCTCCGACACCATAGTTCTCGGATAGACGTTTCAGAACGAACGATGAGAGAGAGAGAGAGAGAGAAAGAGATATAGAATGAGTGAGAATGAGCGAAGAAGAGAAGGGTAGAAGCTTTTACGACTACTCTTAGAAGAGTATGGGTCCTGTGGTTACTTCTTTTTCATAGGAGGTAAGGACAATCGAGGTGTGAGATACAAAAATAGCGCCTGTCTCCCTCTGTAGGTTTATTTTAAAGTAGGTACGTAGACCAAAAAAATTGTGGTTTTTAAATTTAATTATTATTTCTTCCTTTTTCTTACCTTTTTTCCCCTTCTTTTCGTGTTATTCATAAATTGCTTAACACCTAATGTTATCTCGGAGACAAGAGGAAGTTAAAAGAAAAAACAAAAAAAAACAAAACAAAAATCCTCAACTTCATTAGTCTTTTCGCGCGAATGATGAATAACCTGACAATGTGGGTATCGATGTGGGTATCTGGGAAAACGTATAATTCCAGACTTTCACCTTACACCCGTGAAACCATTAATTTTCTACTTCGGGGAAAATAACCGATTAAAAAGAACAAAAATTCGCGATAAAGGAGAACCGAACAATCCTATCGTCTTTTTCAAGGCCCTTCTTCTACAACCACCCACCCACCCCTCCCTTCCTCTCGACAAAATTTCTCGATCCTAAGTATAAGGGAGTTACTTTGGCACGGCACATTTACTTCGCTCTTCATATTCCAACCATTTTCCTTCGAGAAACCATAAAATATCGTTTAGTGTTTCGTAGTTTTCGTTGAAACACCTATAACCAATCCGACGAGCGATCAAAATATTTAACATCGTGTTTCGAATGAAAGGAAAACGAAAAAATAAGAAGAAAATAATAAACTTCGAGAAATGAGAACCTCCGTCAGCGGGAGTACTACGACCTCCGACGATTTTACCGTTCATCTCGCGTAATTAACAATGTAATTAATATCCATACAAATGCTATGCCATTAACATTCATTTACGTTTTAGTTTGGGATAAAGAGCAAGGTACTTTTATTTTTTTACGAAAAAAAGTACACGGCGAAACTTTTCATATTTATGATTTTTTACTCAAACACCATATCATAGTTACGTTTTCCAAGTTACAAACAAAATCATTTTCGATATTAATTATTTTTTTCCCCCATCCCTTAATACGAGAGTTGTCCGAGTGAAGAAAAAAAAAAGAAAAAGAAAAAGTTACTTCGGAAGTAAAATTTCAATACGGTGTCGTATAACTTATTTAATAAATCTACGTTACACGGATTATTATGAAATTATCGATAAATAACTCGGATAATAACGTTAATGTTAATTAAATGATTATTGACCATACGTAAAGACGATAGATATTTATTTTAACAATCATATTGTTACGTTAATAAAATTCTCATCTAGTTTGTCCAGTTTTCGTTGAGAATTTTCGTTGAGAATCAGAGAGAAGAACGTTTAAAGGGGGGTAGTAGTACCTCCTATGCGATCACACGTAAACTGTACGTCGGATGTGGCACGGGGTGCGTTGGAGCAAGTGCTGTGTGCTGTTCGTTTACTAATTATTAATAAACTAATTGCGGCTTCCGTTCGGGGCACGCCTTTCTCGCGTAAATCAAGATGTGCCGTCGCGATGAACACACCGGGGCTCCCTTTAAGCAATCCTCTCTGTCTCACTTTCGCATTAACTGTATGCTCGTTACGCACGCCACGTGTGAAATATTTATAAGCGTGTGTCTTCTACCAAACGAATTTGGTTACTAAAACGATAGTATGTACAATATATATATATTATATAATATATCTTTTACACGAATACGTTTTACACAGGATTCGAAAGTAATTTTATCGGAATAAAATCGATATAAAGAATAATAACGGGGTTTAATGATAGCACGAACTAGATTGTTTTAATTTGCCGTGTATCCACAGGCACACATTTGATAGATCGTAAAGTCAATAATTTTCTATAGTCCTTCTTTCCTCTATAACTCAGGAACATAAACAGGCGATCATAATAAGCCACGTTGAGTCGATGATTTATCGTTCGGCCAATACGTATATATATATACTTCTAACGTTATAAACGGCTGTGCAATTACAGTTATATCGAACTCAAGAGACTGGTTTCCACTCCTTAAACATTGCTCCCATTGAAACATCATTTATTTTATTGATTATATTCCCGATGCACAACGAATAATATCGAGATGTACAAATTTCAAATAGAATAAACCCAAGTTGATTTTTCTACACGGTACGTGTACTTCTTTTTTTCTTTTTTTTTTCCTACATGTGGGGAAAGAAGGAGAAAAAAATTGATAAAATCAGATACAACGTCGCCAATTTCAAAAGAACAAGAGAACGCGTATAGCATTTTCAACGGTTGAATTCTCAAAAGATAACGAAAAAAAAAAGCAAAGGGGGAGTATCATACACCAGTAGTAGTAGTAGTATTAGTGGTGGTGGTGTGGTAAAAAAAAGGTACTAGATATCCATGGCGAAAAACACAGCCCCTGACGTCACGTACCACGTGATATTAGTTCATATATCGCGAGTAAACATGCAGCGACGCATAGAGAGTGTAAAAGTATAGCTGTGGTCTCGTACGGCTTTGGAGAAAACGAGTAAGAGAGAGAAAGAGAAAGAGAGAGAGAGAGAGAGAGGAGGAGAAAAAGTGAACGAACGAGAGCGAGTAAGAAGGGAAGAAGGGCACGTATTTGATGTAAACTATAAAAGCAACCCCTTCTTCGTGCCACTTGCTACCCCTTGTCCCACCATTCTCTCTCTTTCTCTATCTCTTTCTCTTTCTATTCTTTAGCAACCTGCTCGCTCGCGTAGCATATTGAATCTTATGAATCCACAGGCCGTGCGGTTGGGGGAAGGTGTGGGAGGTGGGGGTGGAGGCGGCCACCTTTGCGAAGAAAAATTTAATTTCCAACGATTTCAGGCTTTACGCTGACACGGGCAGCAATGATTGCCATGATTAAGCTACGATCCATCTGTTCCTCGAACGAAACGGGAGACAAGTGATATGTAATTGGAAATATATATATGTTGTTTCGTGTTTATTTTCTTCTCGGTAAACGCGTGCATAAAAGAAATTTAACGATTGTTACGATTTTCTTTCGAATAATACCGTTCATATATTATGCAACGTTTGTAAATAATATTGCATCAGCAAATATTTATGAATCATCGTAATACGATGTTTTAATCATTTTGGTTTCTCATCCACGATGAACGAACACGTACGTTTATTAATAAAAAAATAGTTAATTGGTTAAACCTTTTTAACCTGAACGATAGTTACTAAATGAGAAGAACGCCGCTCTTCGTTGTACGTATTCGTAGCCAACGAATCAAAACAACGACGGCTGTATTTCGAAAATAGCGAGAAAAGAAGAAAGAAAGAAATAAATAAAGAAAGAAAGGAAGGAAGAAAGAAATGAAGAAAGGTAGAGAAAACGAAAACTACGTGGTTAATCCTGCCTTTCAATCGTACCGGAAGACCGAGAACGCACGCACCGTACTTTTCCGTTCACTTTTTGAATTCCCCGATCCTTCACTCTCTAGTCCTGTTCGTTTTTTTTTCTTTTTCGTTTTTTCTTTTTTTTTCTTCTTCTCTCTTTTCGATTCGACGTAATGCGAAGGCTGTTTCATGCCGCCAGAAAAAAGGCAACTCCTTCCCCACCCCTCTCTCTCTCCCTCTCTCTCTCTCTCAACCTGGCGCATTGGTTACAGCGGAAATAATGTCGGTGCACTTTGAAAGTCGGTGAGAGAGCGGAGAAGAGAAGCTTCGGAGGATAACAGGAAAGTGGTGAGACGCAGGGGTGGTTTCGAAGGGTGGTGCTCGGAGAAAGAGAAGGGTTGGAAAACAAAGAGAAAGAGAGAAAGAATGAGAAAGGAAGAGAGAGAGAAAGAGAGAGAGAGAGAAGGAGGGAGAGAAAGGATGCTGGTGGAAGGGATTCGAGGTTGGGGGGTGGAAAGATGGTTGGAGGGAGGCAGAACGGGGGCGAGAATATTGGTTGACTTGTAATACCGAGAGTGGAGGAGGCAGGGACCCGGCGAATATTAAATATATTATTACATTCATTCTCATTTCCCTTTTAGCTACGGCATACTTGCTTGTTCCCTTCATTCTGGCGATAACTTCGAGCTGACTTTGAGCGCAAACAAATAAGTAACTCTAAAGTATATAAACATATATCTATTCCTTTATCGTACTTTATTAATATGTTAAAATGTAATAAATTAATTAAACGAACCAACATAACAACGATAATCATTATCGATATATATATTCTTTCTATATTATAAAGAACAAACAAGAACCTATAGCACTACATTTATAGTTTAAAATAATAAAATGAAAATATAAGGATGAATAAAAAAACTAGTTAAACAAATCCCATCGTCTTGTGTACAAACATGCACTTGAAAATTTCTCATTACTCTCTCTCTCTTTCTCTCTCTTTTAACAGTTGCTCATCGTAGATAGGAATCGCGACTAAGGGAGAGAGAGAGAGAGAGAGAGCTATAAAGCATCACGGAATGTGTGTACGATGCAAACACATAATCGAGGATATTAAACGTAATTAGCTACTCCTGTAAGCATGCGCCGCAGATACATGGAATGGAATATGTATCGATATATCGATCGATGGTTACGCGTTCATAGACGACGAGCTGGACTGAATGTGTATCGAAGGCCTTTCCATTAGCGTACCACCGACTCTCTCTCTATCGTTTCTCCCCCAACCCTCTCAGCTCACCCTACTCTTTTATCTTTACTCGTCTCCCGTAGTCTCTGATTTCTCTCATGGGAAATACATCCTCTCGTTTCTAATTATTTTGCCTCTTCCAACGAGTGATCCATCTCTTCATAAGTCTCAAACATCGCTCACCTTACACCTGAAATAAAATAAACATAAGGTTTAGAAATGATTTTTTTATCTTTTTAATTTAATTCAATTTTTTTTCTTTTTTTATACATATATATATTTAACGAATTTAAAAACTTTTCTGTTGGAACCGAAAAAAAGAAAAAGAAGAAAGAAAGAAAGAGAGTAGTCACGTAAGATTTGACGAGCAGATGAAAATGGATGCTAAAAATAACGTTTTCTTAGAAATGACGTAATTACTTTCAATGGCGTTTTAAAAACGGTGTGTCGTTTAAATTCTAAACGTTGAATAATAACGGACACTCGACGACTACCATACCAGGATACTTTCGGTCGCAAGTGTCTCTTGCCACTAGAGATATTCGGGCTATCATTATGCACGTGTGTATGTGTGCGCGTGTGTATTCCCGAGTACGAAAGCATAAGATGTATCCTCCCACATATACAGGATGGTGTTTTACAACGGAACCTAACACGACTTGCGAGAATCACAAAACACGTGGGCGTACGTAGATGTCTCTCTTTTGGTACCTTGCACGGATGTTTATCTCAATGGCGTAACGCATTCGATCCACGATCTATTTTTCTTTCTTTCCTTCTTACTTACTATATTCATCCATGATGGAAATTAAACGTACGAAAAATAATCGTATCAAAAATTATTTACAACATTGTTTTATACGTACAAATAATTAATATAAATATCGTCATGGGGAAAATTTGATAAATAAAACCTATGAGATTTCGTTTCGTGATATTAGAATTTTTGTTTTTTCTTTCCTTCTCCTTCTCCTTCCACCCCCCCCTCCGAACATTGAAAAGTAATATAAAATTTATAGAACTTCGTTAGCTTATAAAGTTTCGATCTTTTCTTCTATTCTTTTGCTTGTTTTTTTTCTTCTTTTTATATATATTCTTAACGATATATTAATAACAGTTTCATATAAGGTTTCAAGAAGAAAAGAGATAAATTGGTAGCTACGCTAGTGGAACTCATACAATCTACGTATTTCTGCCCACGCGTTCTCATCGTACGATCGATGGAAATCGATACTATCTCGTTAGGTATCTTATGAACCATTCTCGAAAGCGATCTGGATGATCCAGAGACATCGATAACCTTTCCCTTTTGTTGGCTTCATTTTATATATATGTATGAGAAAGAGAGAGAGAGAGAGAGAACTTACATTATAATAATAATAATAATAATAATAATAGATCTTTTAACAGAAAATTTTGATTTCGATAATAATCATATTAATACGTATAGAATTTATTAAATTAAAAATTAATTATAATACTAATTAATTAATTTATTATTCATCATACGTCATTTTACTTTACTTTAGATTTTTTGAAACACGTGTTCAACGTATTAGATTGTCCTATAAGTTCCCTTTTTTTTTTTCATGCGAAATCAAACTCACATCTACCAGGGAAATATAATTAACCTCATAAAATAATTCGTAGCTTGATGAGATGAAAATATATGTTGATTTGAAATATTTTGATTTTCCTATAACTAAAATTGTAAAAATTATTCAGGTGACGACCGGTCTTAGCTGATTCACCCTGTATACCTACTGAATTTGACCGTTCTGTAAATAGAGTGCTTTCACCATGGTATTCGCATGCCTTTCGTAAATAACTTTTTTCGAAAATGGTCTAGATGGTCTACGCTTTTTCACAGAGCTATGAAAAGCTTGTTGCCATGTAACGTATATCAACGATTTTTGAAACATTGCAAATGGACGTAACAATGGTAAAAAGCGAAAATGCATTTTTCGTAAGATTTATTTTTTCTCCTTTTATTCTATTAAATTCAAAAATATTGCATATATATATTTTTTTCATAGATAGTCGTATACACTTGTATACTTCTTTCGTGAAATTCTTCCTAAAAAAAAAAAAAATTATTCTACGATTAATCGTCTTCGAAAGTCTACAAGTTTGATAGAAAAATTCTTCGAAAAAAATTCGCGCGTAAAACTAAATTAAAAGGGACATTTAAAAAAAAAAAAACAGAGAAAAATCGTAAAGAAAAATCATTAAAATTCGTTCAACCGGCAGTCACATTTGTTCGAATGTATAGAAACGAAACGAAACGAAACGGAAAAAAAGGAAAAAAAATAAAAGTGTACTTGCGGAGACGTAATATCGGCGGTTAAGAGAGAAAAGCCTAGCCAAATCAGGGATGATTGCCACGGCAAATCACGCGCTACGCGCGCTTGACTAATGCGCGGCTGCATCGGATAAATAATGCAGCGAGAGTGCGATTAGCTAATGCACACCCCCACCCACCCAAAGCCTCGTTTATATCCCTATCTGCAAGCGCCCCACCCCTCCAACCCCTCGTTTCTCCACTCGTCTTCAACCATTCCCCCTTCATATGCACCTCACCCCCTTCTCCACCTCCTCATCATCCTCCTCCTCCCATCACGAGCTAACCTCTCACCGTGCGAATTTCCGTCGTTTACGATCATATTTTTTTTCAAAGCTAATGTCAATGTCCCCTCAACGATGGGATATTCCCAACCTAACCAACCAACCAACGATTACGTTTTTCAAATAGATCCTTGCCTATCATACTTTTCTTTCGTATCGTTTTTATACGTTTCATCCGTCTGATTCTCACTTAATAAGTGCTCGACGTCGTAGTCGTCCGAGGACGACGGACATTTTCATTTTGCTATATTTCAATCAGCAGTTTATTCGGGAATGTTCTATCACGTCTGTGTTACCGAATTCAATCTTCTTGGATTTCAAATTTGATTATTTTCAATCAAACCAGAGCTGCTTTCTTTTTTTTATTTTTCTCTAACTTTTTTTCCAATGGGATATACGAGCCCGAGCGAAAAACTTTTTAATAACGTACAAAATGGTAGACTAATAATACGATTCATTAAAAACAAAACAAAACGAATACAAACAAAAAAAATATGAAAAATAGAAGCAAAAAGAAAAAAAAGAAAAAAAAAGAAAAAAAGAAAAGAGAGAGAGAGAGAAGAATTATTTATTATTATTATCCCAATATCGAGGTTCATTGGTAGAGAAGATCGATTCGTCGTAGAGAGTAGGAGATGTTACCAAAGTCAATTGAAATTCATAGCTTATCGCTCGAACTTTCGAATTTCCCCAGCAATTTCCCGTGCGTGCGAGCGGGAACGAGTGACGCGCGTACCGGAAGTACTGAATGTAGCATGTCGGAAATCGCGACGGGAATTACTTGAACGCGTGCAAGTTAACGCGCGAACTTTGTCCTCTCTCTCATCTTTCCTAGAACATTTCGTTCGTACGAGAAAAATTGAAGAAAAGCAAGGAGAAGATAAAAGAAACGAAACGAAACGAAACGAAACGAAATTAAACGGAACGGAACGGAACGGAACAAGTGACTATCAGAAATACTGAGAAGATCGATGAAACTAAATTGAAATTTTCCCGCGTTTTTCTTGCTGTGCCAGGGAAATTCGTGCAATATCGCAGAAGAAGTACGACGATAACGTGGTTGGCAGTTGAAAGAAGGGTAGAATGAGGAGGAGGAAAGGGAGGAGGAGGAGGAGGATAACTGGGGGGAGGGAAGAACCTCAATGGTGGTAACGTGCGCTTGGTTTCGCACCAACGGATATCCCGACGAAATCCGATAAACCGCAAAAGGCTATTTGTTAGAATGAAAAAATCACTTCCTACGCGTACGTCCACGTCCTGATAAACTCGACGGATCGTATCACCGGCTGCGATACGTCAAAACAGAAACGGCGTGAATTCAATATCCCGATTTCAAAGTCCACCGACATATACGTTACTCGATCCACCACCACCACCACCACCACCCTCCACCACCAACTCTCGGAAATCTCACCGTCCCTCTTCACTCTTTCTCTATCCGTCTATCTCTGTCTCTGTCTCTTCTTCTGGAACCTTCATTTTCATCCTTCTGACTGAATACTGAAGAGCAGACAGTTATCCTAGAGGGAGCTTACGCCCGTCCCAAAGATTTTTCAAATTGTATCGAATGATTTTTTATTTTATCCTATAATACGACAACCCGTTGATTCTTCTAAAAAAATAATACAATTGATTATTAAAATCAAATTATACGAATCTAACCGATTTAACAAGAAGAACATGAAAATGTTGTAATATTTATAAAACCGCATTATATCCTTGCTTTTAATGGAAATACCACAAAATGCAATTATTTGCTAACGTAAAATATCATCACATCATTATCGCAATTATTAAACACATAGTGAGATTAATTTCGTGGTTGTTATCACTAGCGATCCTCGGTGGATCGTTATGGCAAATAATAGAAGGGTTAGAACGCGTGTGTATGTGTGTGTGTGTTAGAGAATGAGAAAGACAGAAGGGTGGGGGTGGAGAAAAGATGGAGGTGGAAGTGTCAGGCGGCAAGGAACGACCGAGGCAAAGATAATGGAGGTATTCATAAGGGTTGCTGGCTCCTTATCGTATAAATGACGCGAGAAGCCGCACTCCGATACGTTATACACGCCTCGTTCGAGCTGTGGTTTGATAACGGATGTGGACGATGTACCGGTCTTTTCCGGTATCCTCGGTTAGGCGAATACGTCTCTTGCTTCAATGATTACTATGCCGACTGCGAGACCATAAATGTTACTGCAATAACAGTCTGTGTTATCATATCGTGCTACTACTACCAATTCGCAAAGCATATCATCTACGCGTTTTCACCCCAATTTTAGGGAAGCTTAGAAAATACATTATATATATAGTAATCAAGTATGTTATAAAATAAAGAAATGTCTCGACGCGAGGTATCAATGCACAAATTCGTAACAATTCGGTCGCCGTATTAAGTATAACCCATTACCGCAGGAAGAATGACCAACTCTAAACGCGGAATGAAGTGAAAAGCGAAAACAGGCAAACAGCCCAGTGAACGAGGGCGACGTGGATGCAGAGGCAGGTGTCATTAAATCACAGAAACAGCCTCTGTTATTGACTCCACGGACAAATTTATCGTCGGTGGGCTATGCGTTTCGTTGTGTAGTGGGTCCTCGACGTTCCAGCCCCCATACCACCGGTCAGTACGGTCACCAGTGATGGTTCTCTTCCCTTGGACCACCAGCAGACTCACAAGCTACTCCTTCTCTACCCACCACCCGTCATTGTTCTGGTTTATTCGGTGATTTGTGGATTTTACTGACCATCCACCACCACCACCTCCTCCTCTTCCACGTACTTTCTATCAACCCTCTTTTCCTACGCGTACTCCCCTTCTTCTCTCTTTGCTCGATCTTAATCGTATTCTCCCACATTTCCTTGCCTTATCCAATTTAAAACTAAAAAAATGTATTATCATATCGAACTATACTCTTTTCGCGCTATATCATCGATTGCAAAAATTCCGAAAAAAGAATGATCGATAATAATTTTAAATCAATGGTTTCACCGCACATTGTCACAGGAGTTGATATCGTAAATTCAACTTTCTGAGCAACGCGTATTAAAATTCCATTTTTGGTACTACCTTGTCACAATGACGTACGTACTCTATCATAGAATCTGATTTGTACATGGACAAATATGGACGACGAAGTCTGTTTTGGAACTGTCACCTATCAGTTTCCGTTTGTTATACGAGTTTCGCGTGCTGCTTGGTAATTGGACTATACTCCATTTTTTCTGGCACCCTGTGAATATCAACGTAACTCTGATTTTAGTCGATGTACCCAACAATTACTACGTTTTTTTTTTCTTCTCTTTTTTTCCTTTTTTTTTGTCACGCTAACCTTATCGAAGTATCGATAAAATCCCCTTCTCATAGAATGACAATTTTTCTATCTACTTTTTTTTGTTGTCTCATAAAACAAACAACCAACGATGTAACGTTACAAATCGTATTTTAAGCTATTATATACAAAAAAAAAAAAAGAAAAAACTCATAACCCCAACCGTACTGTAAAACTTCCAACTGGATAGCAACAATAAGTTCATTAGAATCAACAATTTTTGTTTAATTTAAATCTCTCGACAAGAGTCTTTTAAGCGCGAGCAAAAATTCGAAAGCAAAGTCTCGAGTACGGAAAGAATAAGAAAAACAAAAAAAAATGAAAGAAAGAGAAATAAAGTAGAATAATAAGAAGAAAAAGAAGAAGAAGAAAAAAAAATGTAGTTTCGATTCTTCGTTCGGGAAGAGGAAAAGCCATGCGATTATCAAGCTATTTTGTTCGAGCTTCCGAGAACTCTCGTTGGTTTTCGCTCTTTTACTCGCTAGATTTCAACTCGCGTATTTCGCGAATGGCCGATCGCTATTAAACGGAACGAAACAGAAAAGGAAGAGAAGGAGGAGGAGGAGGAAGAACACGGACGGATGGAGGTTGTGATAGTGGTGGTGGTAGTGGTGCTGGTGGTGGTGGTGGTGGTGAGAGTTGAGGATAAGCATAAAGAGAGGGAAAGAGAGAAATAGAAAGAGAAGGAAGACCCGTAGTAGAAGAGGGTGAAAGGGGTGATAGGGGGGAATGGGTTAGAGAGAGAAAAAGCGAGGTGTCTGTTAGTGCGAGAAAGAGATAGAAAGAGATAGAAAGAGAGAGAAAGATAGAAAAAGAGAGAGATAAAGAGAGAGAGAGAGAGAGAGAGAGAGAACGCATCGCGCCGGCACTTAGGCCTGGCTTTTAATCTTCGAGCCTCGAGAAGAGCTCTAATTAGAGCTGGCTCTAGCTCTAGCTACGAGCCCGAGCTCCGTTATAAGCAGGAGTTAGAGTAGGTACCCCGGTGGTGGTAGGAGGTGGAGGTATGTTTAGTTTTTAGCCGAGCGCGCAGTTACACGCGGTGGTAATTAAAATCTTGATTAATGCACGTGTCCATCAGGGCCGCCTCTAATGAACTTTCACGTCGCCTGCACTCTTAAGTCCACACACGAAAGCATCCAGCGATCGTCTTCTTATTATTCTTCTTATTCTTATTCTTCCTACTCTTCCTTCTCTCTTCCTTCTTCTTCTTCTTCTTCTTCTTATAAGGTTGGGATACGATCCCTAATCGTTCTATCTCGATCAGTGAAAGACCACTCTTGGATGAGTTTAACGATCAAGAGGTAAATGCGAGAAGTGGTGTCCTACATCGTTCTAACTCATGCTTTCATCTATACTTACATTTATTTTGCATTATAACGCGCATTTGCGAAAGAATCAATTCATATTTTAGTTATTATTAATGATGGTAATGATTATTATTATTATTATTATTATTATTATTATTATGCATCATCGCACTTTAGGATTAATTAATAAAAAAAAAGATAAGTAAGCAAATTGCACTCTTATTTCTAAGTACAAGTATCTCTATCCATTCGAATAACATTGCGTTGTGAAGAAAAAAAAAAGAAAAGTGATCTCTCTCTCTCTTTCTCTCTCTCTCTCATTCTCTCTCCAATTTTTTGCGCACGCACGCTTTCATCGACTCCCTAACTATGAAATTGTACGCGTATCGTCGCGTTTGAAAATTTTGATGAAACAAATTCCACATCGGGGAAGCTCTCTTTCTCTCTATCCATCTATCTCTACGTCTCTCTCTTTCTCTTTCTCGTTTGCTCGTCCGCTATTCGCCGATCCGGTTCGTCCGAGCAAGGTGGAATTCGTTTAATGAAATTTAAAATGTTGTTTGCTTCGTTTATTGAATTTATGAAGATATTACGTGGAGTTGAAGTAGTTTGTCGAATGGAATAAAATAAAATAAGCGATATGTGCTTGTTCGACCGCGATACGAATGAGAAAAAAAGAGGAAGAGAGAGAGAGAAAGAGAAAGAGAGAGGGAAAGGGAGAGGAATACGGTTAGACGAAAAAAAGTGGTGGAAAGAGGGTTGAATGAGGTAGAAATGGAACATAATGAGACTCGGTTAAAAAAGAGATACATTGGAAAATAAGTTTGTAATAACGAGGCGAGGCCACATCGATTGCCGTTAATTAATTTGCGGTGGGAGTGATCAATAAGTGGGAGATATAAAACGATTCCCGACAAAAAGAGAATCGCAACCAATGGGAACTGGCAAAATGGGCTTGCATATGAGCTTACCGGAATCGTTGGAAATTAAATCGAAGCATCCTATTGATATCTCTCTACCTACTTTCTCCCCTATTTTTTTTTCCTTTCTTTCTTTCTTTCTTTCTTTCTTTCTTTCTTTCTTTCCTTTCATCGAGTTTCACCCATCTACTATATATATATATATAATAATTAACTTCCATTTCTTGTACGCTCAATAGTCTTTCCTATTTAAACCACGACCCAGTAAAATATTCCCGTTAATAATTAATAATCTGTCAGTAACGATAACTTCCTCGAAATACTGTTTTCTCGATTTATTAATTGACAAATGTTCATGAAAAGAAATCTAATTAATTTACCCCGAGAGCGATATCGCGTTAATTCTCTGATTTAAATGTACAAATATGAAAAAACAATGATCAATCAAATCTCAACGCGTATAAAATCATTTACCTATTTCAGATAACAAATTTTCAGGTACACTTTTCTTTACTCTCTAAAGTTCCGTTTAATTCGTTAACAACAGGAACATTTCTTTACAAATAAGAAGAAGAATAAGAAGAAAAAAAAGGAAACGTGGGTCCCGATAATGATTATACGAAGGTATCTCGTAATTATGCTCGTAATAATTACTCGTACAAATTCATCTTGCGGACGGTAGGTTAAATAATCTTCCATATCTCGGTTCGGAACCATCGTCCTCGTCGTCTTGGTCGTCATCGTTGTCGTCATAGTCGTCGTCGTTGTAGTTGTACTCCTCGTCGTACTCGTTCTACCGTGCTCCCACACTTTTCCCCTTAATTAAAAATCATGAATTAATCAGATCGTTAGTAATCAGGCGCTCGTCTTCTCGCGTGGACGCTCTTTCGTCTCTAAATTTCTCTCACTCGTCTCGCCTCAAATAGACGTCGTAGTGCTTTTACGGTCCCTTTAGCCTTCCAACCTCCCCCCAACCTCCCTCCAACCTCCCACCACCCCCATCGAGGCGGCGCGCCGTTCGTTAAGGGTGGATTCATCCCCCAAATTAAATCAATTACCATACTAAGGCGGATTTTCGGAAAGCTCGACTTCTACCAACACCCATCCCCTTATATATCTCTATCTTCTTCCTTCCTTCCTTCCTTTTCTCTCTCTCTCTCTCTCTCTCTCTCTCTTTCTAACAACGTCTATTTCAACCCTATTCGCGTCTTTCCTTTTAACCTTGTCTTTTGACAACATTTCGTATACTCGTTACTCTAGCGCGCAAAATACATTTTAACCCCTTATCGAGAAGAAGTCGTGTTTTGTTTAATGGAAAACTACTCGAGAATGGTGTTTGAAATATCCTCGAAAACAAATAAATTTATTGTTAAACACTTAAATCGCTTTTTTTTGTAAAATTTAGTAGTGAAATAATTCGTATGATGCTTTATGATTGTATCCGTAAATCTCGTAAAAATGTGTGTAGTTATAAAACAAAAGCAAGCAAACGAATTGATAATAACGAAATTTGATTTGGTTACTTTTCCTTCGGAAGAAATATTTCGCGAATTGTCGGGATTGCAAATAGGAAAAATAAAAAGTATCGAGCCACGACGAGAGATGCATCGGCAAAGCGGAAAAAAAGTAAGCACTAAGAGATAGATCGTGGCGAGCGTTAGACATTTCTCTCCATCTTGGACCGTTCCTCGAACTTCGTTTGAATTTCACTTGAGGAGACGCTAAAAGGTTCCGAGGTTGTATCAGAAAGATTTTGCTTTTAGCACATTCACGATAAAACGCGTCCATCGACTTCGACGACTACGTCGGGGTAGTCCACGGTCTTCGCGTTTCGTCCTTTTCACGAGTACTTCCGTCATTTTATGATAGGCTTCTTCTTCTTCTTTTTTTCTCTTTTTTTTTTTTATATAACAACGGTAATGCATTTTCTTCGGTAAAGAAAACAAGAAAAATAAAAGAAGAGGTAAAAAAAAGAAAGATCCACCAAACTATATACGCTTATATATAGGTTATTATTATTAAGGGTTAATCAAAAGTTCGTGTGTTTTTATTCATTCGCATATTAGCTTCGAAAAAATTGCGTTATCTGAAACAACAGAATGATGAAATCATGATATTCTATATCGTCAAATTCTTACGCACACAAAACTTATATATATATATATATATATGTATACTTTTTTACATTTGAAGATAATCTATCAAATTAGAAATCTTAATACGAAAATGGTTGGATAGGAAAACTTAAGCTGGGCGCATTATCGTCTCATAGTTAAACTAGGAGAAGAAGCCAAACTGGGCTGGTTCGATTAAAAGCGCCAAGTGTCGCTGGAACGGGCAATAAATAACGTCTCGTCGTTAGAGAGACCTTCCGATCTACCGAATGAAAAAGAATGGCCGCTCTTAATCGCTCTTCCAATCGGTTAATGCACCGCTCGTGGCGCTGCGGTAAGCTGAATAAATGGTCCTGTTCGCTCTCTTTTTCTCTTTCTCATTTCTGACCGTACTTCGTTCGTATTACTCCTACTACTACTATTACTACTATTACTATTACTACTACAACTACTACTACTACTACTGCTGCTGCTGCCCACCACCTTCTCTGCTTCGAGTTGATTTTTTTCGTTTTCCTTTTGTTTTTTCTTTTTATCAATCAACCATCGGCTTTCGACTTCGTCGGTAACTAACATAGAGACACCGCCATGTTAACCGTACGAGCGATTACTTCCTTCAGATAACTAACACCATTTTCAAATCAAAAGTATCCCACTTGGAAAGTTTATCAGAACATTTGTTGCTCGATACTGATGTATTATGCGATAACTACAACGAAACTTTGAACAAGTTTCAATGGCAACCTTAAAGGATAAACTTTTCCAAAGTAAAGGGAAGATCCCGATGGCAAATCGGTTTATCTATACTATCTCGTTCAAACTTATTGCTTTTTCAAAGTAATCATTAAGAATCAACTAAATATTTCTAACAATTGTTCATACTTAGTAATATAATCGTTGAAATCCGGAAAAATGATATATCTAACCTCGATAAAATTCGTTCGATAAGTCTTAGAGCATCGAACATTATCAGCCCTTGACACCGAGGTACTCTCTGCTTAGCAACGAAATCAGATCGTTATCCAATCGGAAAAGGAAGAACCTAGGATCTAGAAGGAGACGGAAAAATCAAGATCAAGAAGGAAAGAGAAAAAAAGGTCTACACGAAAATCCCTACCGATCCTATAACGACCACCTTTAGGCGTATCTCCAACGGGTAACAGCAAGTACAACACCAAGTCCATTCAATCTAATACTTCTAGAGGTGGGGAGGGGGTGGTGGTGGTGGGTTCGGAGTAGGGAGGAGGTGGAAGAGAAGGAAGAGGGGGAGTGAGGAGGAGGAGGAAGAGGAGAAGGAGGGTTAGCAACAACCATTTGAACTCACACAGCCAAAGGGGTCGACACGAGCGTGGTTAGGGGCAGTTTAATATCGGATAATTGAATCCGAGCCACCCACCCTCTATCCACACGAGGCCTCTGCCTCGCTCTGAGCCCGGAGGAACGAGGGAGAGAGTGAGAGAGAGAAATAGAGAGGGAGAGAGAAAGATGAACAAACTGGTCGAGTAGAAGGTGCCAAGCTAGAAAGAGACGGGTAGATGATTGGCGACAGCGTGGGAGGGTCGGTAAACGACTTTTGGTGGGGATAGAAAGTTGGATAAAAAAAAAGACAGCAATAGAAAAAGAGTAGCAGCTACCTAGCTGGACTCTTATTGCGAGTCTGTTAAATAATAGTGAAAGAAAGAGATAGAAGGAGGACCAAAGTAAAAGAGTCCGTTCGTTTCCTAATTTCTGATACGAATCGTCCCGAATGCGTAGAAACCACCGTTTCTGAGAATAACCTTGAGTAACTTCATTCTCGGATGGCAAGAAACAGAGAAAGAGAGAGAGATATATATATATATATATGGACTTGGTGGTGGATGCCTTGGAGATGGGTTTGGGAGGATAAGTTTAACCCCACGATGCTTTCGCGATGCAATACCACTCGGGGCAATAAGGCTAAATTAAACCCGAACTAAAGTGCCTTGTGCCGATTCGAACTGTCCAAACCCCTATGTGTAAATGGGAGGCTGGATTGTTTTTTCGTCTATACTTTTTTAAGGGAAAGGGCGGAGGGGAGTACTGGTAGATACCATTAGTGGGGTTACTTTTTTTCTTTTTTTTTTTTTGCATTTTCCTTTTCTTCGACATTTTATGGTTTTCGGGAAAATAAGTCGCTCACCTCTAAACGGCATAGTTTCGAACGGTGGCCAGCGGTCGGTGGTAATGGAATGCGAAAACGGATAGCCTAATTTATTGGTGCCGCTATAAATTCATAGTGGTTTACTCGAGACAAATGTAATTGTATTTCGAAGAGAGGAGAGGAGAGGTGGGAAAAAAATTCTTTCGGGGGATATAAGGTGGTTGGTTCCGTGATGTTTCGGTTAGGTTCAGTTTTATTTTCGGGATCTCGTTTCTGTGGTATATTAAAAAATGTTATGTTATAGGAAAATATCTTATGGGATATGGGATAGATACGTTGAAAAAATATAATTAGTGATTTCAAAAGGACTACACCCTGGTGCCACCCCTCATCTTCGAGATAACAGATAACTTTGCTATCTTTGATCATATTTTCGGAAACTTTTTGGTGGGCCGTTTTATATGTTTGCCTCTCTTTTTGTTTCTTTCTTTCTTTCTCCCTCCCTCCCTCCCCCTCACTTCTATTCTTCCTTGCTTCTCATTCTATCTCCCTCCTTCTTTCTACTTTCTGTCACCTTCTGGATTTGATTGAATTTTTTCCCGAGAAAGAAATGTTTCCACCAAATGAATCCGTCGAAATATTGCATTCCGACAAGCACGATCCAATTTTTCGTTTAATAAAAGAGACCTACTGTCTGTCTGTCTTCCTCTCTTTCTCTCTCTCTCTCTTTCTCCCTCCCCTACGTTCTCTCCTACTCTCTTTCTCGTCGGTTTCTTCTTTCTTCCAGCCTCTGAAAGAGGCTTCTTTTCTACCCTGTAACCGATAACCCTTAACTTCTTACTACGATGCTCATTTTTCATCCTACCTATACAGGCAAAATACCATTTCCCATAAATCTTAATCCACTTAATGATTTTGTTTTGATGATAACTATAACGTATAAAATGTTTGAGATATTGTATAATAATAATTATAATAATAATAATAATAATAAAAAAATGTGTAAAATCACTATATCAAAGATAATAGGACGAATAATGAAAATTTGAACGTATAAAAGATATTATAAAAAAACAGAAAAAAATGTGAGTTTATTTAAATTTGCTCAAATAGAATATCAAGATACAAATAAATAAAAAATATAACAGCTATAAAATAAACGTTACAGGTAATTACGTACAAATGAGATAAAATTTCCGGGGCTGAATAATCGAAGAGAGAAAGAGCTGCTCTCATACGTACGTACGAGAGAGGGAGAGAGAGAGAGAGAGAGAGACGAAAGCACGTGTACAAATACACTTCTGCTACATCCCAATTTCCCCTACTTTAAAAAACAAAAAAGGAAAAAAATAAAAAGAATACCGAAAAAAAAAAGAAAAATAAAATAAAATAAAATAAAATAAAATAAAATAAAATAAAATAAAATAAAATAAATAAAGAAAAAAAAAACAAGGAGAGTGGGAAGGGAAGGGAAGGGAAGAGAAAGGGGGGAAAAATGTACACAAGGAAAACTTTACAACGATGCTGGGAAACGATTTTGTACGAATAAAATTCAAATGGGGATGGCGGAACAAGCAAAACGCGAGAGAAATAATTTCTGTAAAATTATTAATAATCACGACGCGATCTCTACCACCGTCTCCCTTCCTCCCCCCTGAATCCACTCCCCCCTCGCGCTCGTTCGCTGCCCACGTAGGTGTGGTATTTCACATGTAAAAATAAAAAGAGAAGAAAAAAGACAAAAAATAATAATAAAAAAAGAAGAGGAAAAAAAAAAGAAATAAATGGAAGAAAAAAGAGTAAAAAAAGGAAGGAAAAAAAAAATTCCATAGCCATCGAGAGAGAAAGAGAGAGAGAGAGTCGTTTGCATTGCGCGATACCGGTCGACTCATCGCGATGAGACTTGTAATTAAAAAATTAATTAAACGAATCTCGATCGGGGGATGATTTTTTGGTGCATATTGCGATCGTCATTGTGTGTACACTCGCACCACGTATCATCCGGGGTCATTATGGCGGTTGAGTTTCGACGATTTCAAACTTCCCCCTGCCCTTCCCCCTACACCTCGATCCCCACTTCGTCCTCCTCCATTCTTTCTCCTACCCCCACTCTCTCTCTCTCTCTCTCACTCTCTTTCTCACTCTATCTTTCTCTTTGTTTTTTTTTTATCTACCCCTCTCACTTCGTCGTCCACCGAGCTCAACGTATGTACATACACATGTTTGTACGTATGTATGTTTGTATGTATGTACGTGTGCGCAATTGCACATCGTCGATTTATTCGAACCTTCCATGAAACGATCACAACGTTCTCTTTCTCTTTCTCTTTGTCCCTTCTCTCTCTCTCTCTCTCTCGCTCACTTTTTCTCCCGGTTTTTTATTCGACCAATACCCATTTCATCGTCTGTTTGCGTTATATAGATAAAATATGGAGTGAGTATTCGTATTTGGCGGGGTTATACGAAAATGGCGGAGTTATTTCCTTGTTAAAACTATAAAAAACTAATTAGTCAATGATTACGTTTAAATAAATTTATCTAATCGAAATATTTAATAGCCTATTATCGAAAAACAAAAGTCTTGAAATAACATAAAAATGTAATGTTTAATTTCAAATGATTTCAACTTTCGAAATATTGTAATACGGATCGATTGACTTTTCGTACTTTAATTGTACACGTATTTGATCTTAAATTATGATTACGTTTATGAAATTAATTATTGCAGTATCTAATCAAAGAAAAATCTAAGGATAGACATAATGACTTAATGAGAAACGAAAGAAGATAAAAATAAGATAGAAAAAGAAAGAAAGAGAGAGAGATAGAGAGAGAGAAATAGTCGCGTGCTCACACGTATCTCGATGTTTTAATCTCACCGGCTCGGATTTCCGGCTCTACAAAGGGATAACTCACCCTTAGAACTGTAACCCCACCTTATTCACTAGTCCATGGGGGAATTTTCACTTTGGCCGGAGCTGCGACGATGGTGATTTACTTAATGAGGACTGCGAAAGAAAAGAAAAGAAAAGAAAAGAAGAGAAGAGAGAAAGGAAGAGAGGAAGATGGAAGAGTTAAGGAATCGAGTCGAGGTACGCATTGTCTTCCTTATAAACAGAGGAGGGTGAGAGAAAGTGTGTCGAAAAACAATGGGGGTTGCGTTATACCCTTGCGAGCAAGAAACGAAAAGAGAAAGAGAATCAAAGTCAAACCAAGCCCCTCCCCCACTCGTCCCCGCCTAGTCGTCTTCGTGAAAACGTGACCCAGTATAATTCTTACAACACGTAGGTAGGACCTTTGAGTTACCCAGAAAAATAAAAAATAAAAACTCACCCCCTCTCGAGAGAGCAACTCTTTCTCTTTCTCTCTCTTTCTCTCTCTCTCTCTCTCTCTTTCTTTATTTGTTATTCTGTATTCTTCCTTCTCTTAAGGGAGAAGTGACTTAGTGGTAGTAATACTGGCGATTCTATGTTTCTTCCTCAGAAGACAATAACTTTTTACCATTTTGTTTACCTCCTCCCTTCTGACAGTTCCTTCCTTCCTTTCTTTCTTTCTTCCTTTCTCTATTTCTTCGCAAGGCTATCCCCCTCCTATATCCCTTCCATTTGATAGCTTTGTAGTTAGCAATTTTGAGAAATCTCTTCTCAGCAAGAAAGATTTCCAACTCGTAAATTCCGATCTCAATGAAACTCTTTAGAAGTCGTAGAATACGATGTTAATGAGGATGGAATAATTTATGATTCCAACCTGGAATGGGTTTATAGTTTATAGTTTGCCCTTTTTCCTTCAATATTTTTCGCAAACTATAGAAAATGTAAATCAATCTATCTATCTATCTATTTATCTATCTATCGAGACAGAGAAAGAGAAAACTAATAACAATATAAAGAAAAGAATAAAATAATCTTATCGAATTCTACCAGCAAACAGCGAAGTGACAAAATTTTTCTGAGAATACATAATGCAATTTGGTTAAAACCCGCATAAACGCGAATCCACCGAATTCGACAAACGCAGGGGTAAAGTCTAAAGTCTTCGTTTCTTCTTAGTAAGTTGTGCCAGTTATTGAAAGTTTGCCCACCACCGGAATGTGCTACATTGTAAACAATTCCGAGTAGGAAGAATTAGAGCAGACGTTAAAAGGATAGTTGGTACCAACTAGCACGGATCAATTTATTCCTTGATTTATGTTTCTTTAAAGACCCTCATGCTACACCCTCCTCCCCCTCCATCACCCCCACCCACCCCAGCCCACCTATCTCTATCCTCCACCCATCTCATCGTTATTTACGACATGTCGTGATAGCATGTCCGCGTGCCGTGGTTAGGATTAACGTCATGCCCTTAATTCATCGCCGAAGCATAGCTTTGTTTCTCCCTCGAAGACCTTTTTAACTATTCAGGTGTACCTACCACCCAACCAACCCCCCACTCCCACCCATCACCATCAACGACCTTTTCTTTCAAGAATAATGTCCTACCCGTAGTTTCCTTCGGAAACAAAAAGTACGGTAACGAGAAACAACTCTTTGATTAAAAAGACCAAAGTAACTTTTATAACTCTTAAGCCTTTTATATTATTGTATCAATATATTATAATATTATTTTCCTCGCGTGCTACAATGTCGTATTGTTTTGATACGTTATTTAATAAGATATTAAAAATGCATCGATCGTAATTCAAAAAAAAACAAAAAACAAAAAAGACCAATAGTATAAAAGATAATCCTTTTTCTTTCTTTTTTTTTGTTTAGTCAACTAAACAACAAATATCAGATATTTGTATAAAATATATTATCATTAATCAAAACCTCGTCATCGGTTACAACCAACCTGTACGTTCTTCGATCATTAACGATCTGTACTCGTAAAAATCAAAAGATAAAAATCAAAACAAGTAAACAAAGATAAAGAAAATATAAAAATATAGACATAAAATAGAGAAAAAAAAGAAAAAAAAAGAAAAGGGCAGAATGAAAAAGAGAGATGCTCTTGTATGCGATTCATTGGTTCGCTAGCGAGCGATCCTCGCGAAAGAGACTTGCACTCGCTCGCTAGCTCGCGTCGACGGGTTTTCCCTACGTTTCGAGCCCTTTCGAGAGTGTCTTTCGAAGGGTTGTAGAACATTCCCACTAAAATATAAAGTGGCTTTCGGGGTGGCATAGCAATGGGGGTGCCTATCGCATGCATTCAGCCGGGGAGGAAAGGTGGGTGAGAGGGAGGGAGGGAGGGAGGGCTATTGATCGAGTGGAGAGCCCAGTCAACCCTCTCACAGTTTGCCCATACCTACACGCAAATCTTCTGTATATAAAATCATACAAGTATAAGTGTATAAGGTACTTGCATGATTTCACTGTGCATCCTTGTATCATCTGTGTTTTCTATATATGTGTATGTACGTATGCATGTATATGACTCTTGCGGGCTTGTATCTACAAACGAATACCTTCGGGATAAAGGCTTAATTTTTAACTTTTGTCGGCTCGAGCGTCAACGACGAAATACCGACCACTTTTCATACCCTACGTGTTGCTTTTTTTAACCGAAATAATTTGATTTCTTTTCCCAAAACGTATATTATCTAATTGTTATGTGAGAATTTTTTCCCTCCTTTCCCCCTCCGACCCCTCCGTATGATATCTTTTGTAATTTTACGAAATAATTACTTCTTTCTTTGTTTTTATCTTTTTTTTTTATTTTTGGTTAATTATACTTTTTTACTTTTTATATTATTTACTCGTATATATACTTTTGTATTAATTAAATATTAAATATATAAATATACAAATATGTAGAAAATCTTTTTCCACGTTAATAGATAAGTAATTAAATCGTGTAAATATGTATATATTTGCAGCTCCTCTGTCAATTTATTAGTTTCAACCATTTATGTGCAATTTAATATGCCTAAATTCGATATTGACATAGTTTATTTGTTACCAATTATCTATAATATTGCTTATCGGTAATATTCGTCGATTGGCATTGATATGCATAACCCATAATTTTAAATACATTTTGTAATTTACTATTTTACAGGAGGAAATAACGTCGCGTTCAAATTGCGGTTACGTTTTCGTTTTAATAAGTTTGTTTGATTAGCCTATAAACTAGTATTACGTTAAAGGAAAAATCTCATTTTTCAAGGTAAATCGTAACTTTTGGAAAAACAATGAACGAATACACACGAGCGGACAACTGAAGAGTTCAGACATTCCTTGAAAATTGTTCGAAGATATGATTATTCGAATGGCCGATTTTTGTTAGGGAACAATTTATTACGCGACGACATAACGAATCTGTTCAGGCACAGAAGCAAGTTACAAAACGTGATAGAGAAGGACGAAGAAGGTTGGAGGGTAATGAAATTGCACTCATCGTGTGAAATTTAATATTAATCTCGGATGTAATATGAGATGATGCAGCGGTGCTCAAGCGTCGCGAAAACAAGTTCCAGCTTCGTGAGGCAAGCTTGTTGTTGATGGACGATGAGAAACGAACGGATCGATTCGTTTATCCCATTAACGATCAAATGGCAATCTGTAAAGCAATTATTGCACGATCGTATTGCTTAATTATTGCAGTCGGTTGCTGTTTTAATCGCCATTGAATCATGCTGTCTTGTTTTTTTCGATAATAGTAAAATCGTTATAACGCAGTAAAGCTAATGTGTTTTATTTTAAACTAAACTAAATTGCAAATAGATATATTAATAAAAATGATTCTAGTTACGGACGAATGTTACATGTTCAAATATTAATTTTACCTCTAGAAAAATATACGAGGGTGCAAATTTGTGATGTAAATTTGAATTAAATCATTGAACACACACATCTCTTCTCTTGTTTTAATGTAAAAATAAAGTAAGTTGGGCACCATCGTCGCGTTCAAATGATAAGCGTTCGTTAAAATATTAATACTCGACTTTTAATGAGAGTTGCTCATCTTCTCTCTCTTATAGAGTGCCAGTGCCAGTGCCCTATACCCTACCTCCTTATCATTCTCTCGTCCTTCGACCTTCTCCCTTTCTCAGTTTTCTCCAATAAACGCTACGCGATGAATCTTGAGTCGTGACTTTGTCGTCTCATATCTTCTTTGTATGCGAATGTCATCGGCCGATGTAAGGGTAAGTGCGATCAAAAAAAAATCAGACTTACGTTTATAATATTTTTTTCTTTTTATACATATATATGTTCGATTAAATTCTTAGACAATTATCGTTTTGTTATTTCTTCGAAGAAATCTTTAAGCACGAATTACAATTTAAAAAAGAAAACCAATGGATTTATAATATATTTCAATATTTTATAAATCGTAAGAAACAGAACGAGCAAAGATTACAAAAATATGTCACATATATAAAATGATCAATTAAATCGATTTCTATGAAAAAAAAAAGAAAAAACAAAAAAAATCACCTAAAATAAGTAATATGCATCAATCGCAAGCCATGTACGACGAAACACGACAATACTTTCACGTAAATTTTCGAATCCATGAAAGATCGAACGAAGACTTTTTATAATCTGCAAAATCACGATGAAAAGAAAGAAAGAAAGAAAGAAAGGAAAAGAACACGTCCTTGTTAGTTTGAATCTGAACAGTTTGGAGAAAAGTTTTTCGGACGTTGCGATTATGCGTTCCATCGAATGATCCAGGTATACATCCTGTATCTTCGTTTCGCGCACGTTCAAGGACTGTGCACGACTATGTTACACACACGCAAACGTGCATATGTATATATATATGTGCATATACTCGACATTCTTCCTTCTCTTCTCCTTTCTCCTCGTGTCTCTCTCTCTCTCACACTCACACACTCTCGCTCTCTTTCTCTCTCTCTTTCTTTGTTCGCGTGTAGAACCACTGCCGCCACTGGTGAGATGGCTATGCCAGTGGCGGCATCGTCGCCAACTGTTAGTCCTGTGCCACCTTCTAGCATACTCTGCACGCCTGATTATGCCAGGACGTTACCGCGCCTTCATGGCTCGCCGCTGGCGCCGACTCCATAAATCCCCCATTTTCCTAGGGATGTTCAATGGTACATCCCTTTTCTCCCGTCATCTTCCGAATTACACTTAAAATCAATGCTACCCATTACCGAACCCTTGCTTCCGCTCTTTTTCTCCTTTTATTTTTTGCTTGTTTGTTTGTTTGTTTGTTTGTTTCTCGTTTATATTTCATTTTTTATACCTATTTTTATCAACGTTTTTTTTGTTTTGTTTTTTTTTTCTCAATTGAACGAAGTTTTAATTGTTCCGCAATATTTTGATATAACGTGACACGTCAGACATTTATTTGATGTAGGACCACGATCGATTAAAATCTTTTGCATTAACGAAATGTATATATATATATATATATATATATATATTTTTTTATTTTTATTTTATATTTTTTTTATTCGCGTCACCTGTAAAAACCATTAAATTTTCCGCATACTTTTGCTACGACGGTCAATGATAACTGCTTGTTTCCATCCATTTATCACGTTTATAATATAAAAGCAAACATACTACGAAACTCATCAATCAAGTTTTTAATTAGATCTTAAAATTATTATTAGCGATAATTATAATTTTATGTACATATAATATCTAATTATAACCTATAAAACCATAAGACATAAGAATATTGTGAAATAGAACGATGAATAATACGATACTTAGAAAATGTTTAACCCAACGTAATTCTATTCAACAATTTTAGATAAAATCAACGGTAGTATATAAAAACGTATTTTAATGGAATCTGTACTTTAAACTGAATTACGGTTTCAGAACCTAAAGCTTTTAAGTCTGTTATTTACTTATTGACCGTACGAATTTACTAGCTAATTTTAGTCGTAATTTATCAGAAACAAAGCTGGCAATCAGAGATCAGTTACACAGTTAAATATACGCGACGAACAGGCGATCCAATGAATGGGGTAACGAACGATTAACTGCAAAGTGTGTACATGCATATGTACATTTAGAAAATAAGAGTAGGAAAAAGTCAATTAACTAACAATTACGAGTATAACTCGATTCGCGTTAGCTTGTTATTTTGTCGATATTTACTTCTTTTTTTTCTTTTGTACAACATATTTTTATGCAAATAATAGTAAAATCGTCTCTTTAACGATAAATTACATTAATTAACATAATCTTAATGAGATGATCTCATCTTAATGCGATCTATTCGATATCGCGAATGTCTCAATGTCCTTGTACGTGTAACAATTAAGAAAGACCGTGAGCATGTATGTGTAAGCAAGTGAACGAGTCTGTGTGTGTGTATGTGTGTGAGAGAGAGAAATACACGACATATCTACATACACTATACAATCGCACGAACGTTGACATAGACACAGACACACATACAGACACACACATACATGAACACATGCTCTGTATATTACTGACAAGATAGGTCGAACAATGGCTTCCATTACGGCTAAAGGCTGCCTGAGTTAATGGGCAAATTGTCTGCTAAGTCATTTAAAGGCCTAAGCTCACCGTACGAGAAGCTTGGTTCCAACCTCTTTACGCGGTTTGCTGACAATCGATGCAATTAGATCGATGCCTTCTCATTAAAGTCTAATACCATCGTTAACAGAAATCTAATCGAACTCGAAGACAACTCGTTGTCAGAACTCTGAGAAATAATATTTCTTTTTTATTCGTTTTGTTTTTCAACGATTTTTTTCTCTAACTGTTTTCATTTCTTTCATTATTAATATTACCGACAAAACTAACGAATGAAACTAAACTGTCTCTTATCGAATTATTTTACAAATTATTGGTAATATTCTTGATCCAATACTATTCTAAAAAGAACAAGGTTAACAGATATGAAAAAAAAAGAAACTGTGTTTACATATTGCACGAGACTATGACTGATATAAAACATTCGTAAACAAAGATGTTGTCGCTTTATCTTAATAAAATATGTAAAATGAAATCATTAAATTCGTTCTTAACAGATGCATATGCTTGATCTTATATTAGAAATTAATTGCAAATAAATAATTACTCACCACGATTCGGTAGATCTGGTACCTGAGTGCCCCCCCAGTCCTTGAAAGATCCAGAGTTCCTCCTCGCGAAACGTCGTCCTTAAAGAGTTGGATCGTAGTTCTTTATTTTTTCAAGTCTTTCTATTTCCCTCCCCGTTCGAGAGTCTTTTTCACAATACACCACTTATGACGACACGGTATGAGCACGTGGTCGATCGCAACCAATCACCGGGAACGCTCCGAACGAAGAATCCCGCCTTTTTTTTTCCACGAAGCTTTTAAATATAATTTCATCAAATATAATATAAAACATAAAACAAAGAAACAACGTTAATCTCTAATAACAAATTCTTAAATATTAACAATATTTTACGTTAGATCGATCAATTTACGAATGATCACGTTCATCTTTGGCGCGTGTATTTACGGTAATTTCTTTTTAAACGTGCAAGCATATAAATACGATTGATGGGGAAGGGAAAAAAGATACGAGGAAAATACGAACGTATACGATAGAATCACTTCTAAGTTTTCCTTCTATCCGAATATAATTTTAAATTTAACAATCAACCAATCAACCAACCAACCAACCAACCAACGATAATAACAAAATTCGTGGATTCAAAAAAATACGTTGAAGAAGAGAATAAAATACACGTGACTCCGCGCGATGCCTGCTTGCGGCTAACTGATGTCGAGAGAATCGAGGAGCCGGGCGTGCGCCTCTCTCATATCCCCAGGGACCGCGACTGACTCGAGCCACGAGTGCGCAAAGGGCGAATTTCTTTCCTTCGTATTTTCTCTCCCCGTTTTTTTACCCCATCACTTGCTTTTATTTCTTTCTCTTTTCCTTTTTTTTTTTTTATTTATTTACCTATCTCCTTTCCTAAACTTTATCTTATCTCTTAACGAGCTTATTCTTAAATGAAACGACATTTGCATTTGTTTACTACATTTATTCTCATCTGACCTTATCGCGACTCATTTTTGGATTTGATGTTAAATATATATATATTTGTTTTTTTTTTTAATTTTTTAATTTAGAAGAATATAAATAAATAAAGGAATATTAAATTTGGTCGAAACGTGGTCTCTCTCTTTTTTTCTTTCTCTTATTTTATTTATTATTATTGGCCGCTGCTTGTGGCGGGCTCTCTCACCCAAAAAAGACAACCTTACGGTAGGAGCGCCGCAACGCGACTGACAAGGCAACGTGCGATAAAGACGCAACGCCATCTGTCGACTACCAAAGGAACGAATAAGGTCTTACCCTTTTCTCTGTTAGCGATTCAATGAGAAATGATTAACTTAAATTAATGTTAAAGAAGAAAAATGTTCTTCTTTGAACTATGTTGGGAATGGTAACTACGATCTTAAAGCATACAAATATTATACAATTTAATGAATTTAAGTTGACGTAATGTAATCTTCCAAGTTTGAAACATTCATTAATATGTAAGATAGTAAATATAATTACATTTATTGCTTTATACCCCTCTTTATACCCCTTACATTTATAAACACATTATTAAGATTAAAGAATACATTTTTAATATATAAGCTCAATATAATTCGACTTTATTTTTACAAATAATATTAATACTTTTTCATAAAAAGTTGAATAATTTAAGAACGTTTAATATGTATTTACAAACTACCCTATTTTACATATAAACGATAACATACTTTGAATCATAAACGAAAAACTGCGTTTATCGTTCAAGAATCATACTATAATACAACATTATACAAACGATATTATTCTTAGAATTTTATCGTAATGCATCGTTAAACAATTAAATGAAACATTGGGGAAAAAAACACAACATAATAAAAAATGTAAAAACGAAAGAAATTCAATGGTAAGCAGAAATAAACTTTGGATCAAGGATTTCGTTGAATAATAGAAACTTTGACAAAAATCAAAGTATCTTTGTACGTAGGAACATATACGTATAGAAAAGAATACCTAGTTATCCTTTCTATTGGCCGATCAGTTGACTATCGAAAGAAAACGAAGGCGGAAGGTCATAAGAGTCGAGCGTAAAAGCCGCAGGTGCATATGGGCGGGACATGCAGCGCAAGCGCAGGTGCAAACCACACCTCCGAAAGCTCGGATAGGGAGGAGCAAGACACGAAAACGTGCAACTACTAGTACGCCATTGGGTGTTCCTATTCACCTGCTTGGCCCCATATTTTTGCCACGTTCGAGTCTCTCCTCCTACGAGTACTACCCTTTCACTCTGTCTCTCTTTATCTTTCTCTATCTCTCTTTTTCAACCGAGAAGGGACCTATTAATGCACCTGCATGACGTCAGTAATCACCTTTCCCCACACTGAGTTCTCGTTCTCCTACTTCTTCCATCTTTACACTGTCTCTCTTCCTTTCTCTCTCTTTCCCTTTCCCTTACCCACTCTCTCTCTCTCTCTGCCTTTCTCTCTCCCTTTTTTATATGTTTTCATCATACATTTTCCTTGAAATATTTTCCTTATTCATATGCGATGTAAAAATATGTTACATTTTATAATTTTTCGTTGTTTTTAAAATAACATTTTTGATCGACGCATAAAAAATTAGACGTTTCAATAGAATTCTTTTTGAAATATTTCTTTCGAAAGTGAACCAATTAGATTGAATTTGTAACTTAATGAATATCTGAGGTAACAATGAGGTATATAGATAGCGATGATATCCACTATGGAATTTATGAGCGAATTAATTAACCACGAAGCCACGTAAAGCACTTTGATGTTTCGACAGGCTTCCCACAGAATATGTAAGGTCCGAGATAATAAACGCTACTACTATAACCACATAATGCAATACTTGGGCTTATTGTTGGAACAATGTATATCTTACGTTATTACAAAACTATGAATATTAAAAGAAAATAAAAACACTGGGTAATTATAATTAAGCATTAGAACAAATAGATATTGCAAGACTAACAGTAGCCATTGTTCGAACTTTAATTTTTAATTAGCGCAAGAAACTGAATTTCTATTATTAAAAGAAAAGATCGTATGAAACGTATATGCGAAGCAAAAATATTGTAAATAATTAAAATTAAATATAAGTAAAAAATCGTATTACTCTGAAAGAACACAAGAAAATATATCATACACAAAGTCAAATAAGGAAATGGTTTTCTCCAACTACTTACTCTACACGATGCCTAGAGAGTGGAGTAAGAATGGCGCATGAAAAGACATTTACAAAACAACAAGAGAAAAGCTTGGAGAGCTTTTTCTTCTGGTTGTTCGAAGATTCTTTTGTAACGTGTTGTCAATCCCGTCTCGAATGCTTGAGTTTATTGTGCGTCATCATCCGAGCGCAACTCACCGCACATTTCATCTTGTGGAATACAGCGGATGAACGTTTTGTCTTTCACGTGATTTTAAAAACATCCTATGCACTTGGCTGAAAGAATAAAAGAAAAAAATGCAGCAAAATATGAGAGTTTTTTTACTTTTTTTTTTTATTTTTTGTTTCTTTTAATTTTTTTTAAAAACTCTATTTTCTTACGAAGTTGGAAAGACGCTCGCTACAGATGTTCAGTTGTTGAATGACTCTAAATGCAAGTTTAATGTATCTCCTCTAATTAAGTTCTTCAATATTTATTTTACATTTGGAAAAAAGTATGTGTATTTTTTTGTTTTGTTTTTAGATATAACGCATTAAATTTAATAAACGTACATTATACTGCAATTAAAAAAAAATTCTTAAAAGTAAAGAAAAAGGCTTATCTCGAAGACCAATTGATTTTACCTCGAGTAACAACGGATGCAAATCGAATAGATATCAAAAAAAAGAAAAAAAAGAAAAAAAGAAAGAAGGAAGAAGAAAATGAAGAAAAAGAAAAAAAGTAGATTAGAGGGAGTATAGTTTAAACAAATGCGGAAGTTTCTTAGGAAAGATAATATCTGGCATTAAACAACTTCAAGAAGTAATCTCGTTAACGATGTCTTTTGCGGTGAAACCTGCATGTCTCTTTCGTGTAACACATAAAAACACACATACGCGAGCAAACGTTTACATCTTATCTCCGTCTCCGTCGTTAGTCCTCTCGTTATCGTCGAATCGCTCGTAAATCGAGCGAACCAGAAGGGGCAAAGGGCTCCATTCCGCTCGCTCGCTTCACGAGCAATCGATTCCGACTCTGTGTCTACTCTAAATCGCAAGGAGAGATCACTCGAAAGCCTTTCAAGAGGAATCGCTCGAAATCACGTATCTCTCTCTCTCTCTCTCTCTCCCACACACACACACACACACACACAGAGATCTTCCTCGTAACGTCGATCGATGGATATACTTTTGGATTGAGGAGATTCTCTGTGCAAACTGTTCTACTACTACTACTACTACTACTACTACTGTACTGACAAGAATACCGATAAATAAACAGAATCCAAAGTGGATATACTCCTTGATAGCCAAGTGATTTATTATGAATGTAATGTAAGCTGAATTTCTCTACGTTTTCGAGTAAAATTATGAAAGAGAGAGAGAGAGAGAGAAAAAGGACACAGGAGAGTTTTAAGTGGCGCTTAAAAAAGGCAAAAACATTGGAACAATGCTTCGTGAGTAGAAAACCCTCGTGGGTCAGCCCCGTTCGAGAAAAAGGCAATGAAGAACATTATGGATCAAGTACGAACGGTGGATACGAAGTTGGTCGGGTGGGAGGGAGGGGGTGGGGGGTTTAAAAATGAAAGGAGAAACTTTAGCCTTCCCATTCTCGACGTTATCGCGATTATCATTGTCGGGAGCTGTGTGCCACGGCTTATTAGAATAATACGCTTCCAGTATGTCATGGAACGGGACGATGGCCAACTAAATACGGAGGTAATTGTTCAAGGGATTGTTGTTCCAGGTTATTCTTATGTAAATCTTGACCAAGCACGGTGTTCGCCACTGCCAGAGAGTATACTCACTCTCTCTCTCTCTCTCTCTCTCTCTCTCTCTCTTTCTCTCATTTTACGTCTCTGTCTTTGTTAGCTGTATCTGCTTCTATACGTTTCGGAATGTGCGAGGATGGGAAAGAGAAAGATAGAAAGCAAGAGAGATAGAGAGAGAGAGAGAGAGAGAGAGAGAACGTCACTGCCGTAAGCGTCTACGAATATTTGCACGGGGTAATTATTTCGTCCCTCGAGGAAAAGCCGGATTTCCGTCAGGGAGTTTTCCACGTGTTATTTCACGCCGAGCTGCGCTCCGCTTCTCGTTATAACAGCTATTGTTCTTTCCTTCGGTAGAGCCTAGTGCCCACGACGACTACGACGACTACGACGACTACGAGGAAGACAAAAACGATGAAGAAAAAATCATAACGATGTCCAAAAATTCGAACGAGATCTCTAATTCTGTTGGATAACCAAAAAAAAAAAAGAAAACAACAACAACAAAATATCGATTGTAATTGTTTAAAGATTTGATCAAGTGTTTCGATTAAAACGTGAATATATTGTACTACCTAATTAACGAGTCTTTTTGTTTCATTGAATTGATTCGAAATCGACGAACCAAGCAACCTCTTTTCCTAACCAAAGTCAATTACAAGAAAGTAGAAAAACGAGAACGAGACAACCTGTGCACCCAAGCAGCAGCAGCAGCATCAACGAAAGCACAACGGTGCACCACCACCACTACAACCACCACCACCCGTTTCCCAACTACCGATGTCGAGTAAACAAATACGACAAAAAAAAAGACAAAAAGCAAACGAAAAAGCTAAAAAGTGATTTAAAAAAAAAAAGAGAGAGAGAAAAACAAGAGACTAGAAGAGAGGAAATCGTCGAGGCAGGATTCGAGCGCGAATTTGACAATAAAGCGTACCCCGGGCTGAGCAGAAAAAAACGAGTGAGACAGTACGAGACGAAGACGAGGGGATAGGTGGTGGTTGCGGGGGGATGGGAGGGGGCGGGAGGGATAGATCGAGGATTAACGTCGCGAAATATCACAAAAATATGTAAATATATCGAGACACGGGCAGTCGGCACAGATAGAAGAGGGATAAAGTTTCGATAGGGTTTTACAGAATCACTCGAGATTGGTGAGAGAGAGAGAGAGAGAGAGAAAAAGAGAGAAATGGCAAGAGTAAAGAGAGAAAGAGAGATAGATTTCCAGAGCAGAGGAGCCCCATTGAAAGATTAAAAAACTCGCTCGTGTACTCCATGTCGAATCTATACTCACGTCTCTCCTCCCCCTCCTCTCCCCCTTTCTCCTTCATCCCTCCGTACCCTCCAACTTTTTTTATCCCTGGACGTACAAATGCGCGCGTAAACGGACCGTCCCGAGGAAAAGTGTAGGAAGAGTATGAGAAGCAGAGAGATAGGCGGTGGGTGGTTGGGTGGTGAATGAGGGGTAGAGAGAAAGAGAAAGAGCCTCAGGTATTTAACTACGAAAATGTTCTGGCAAAAGCCACCATTCTGATCTCAGGCATAACCTAAGCTCCGCTCGCATTCGGTTACGTGGACGTCGTGAAAATACATATACACATACATGGACATAGGCACGTACGAGTGTACCAAACGGAGAAGGGAAAAAGCAGACGGCGTAGGTAGAGGGTCGGGAACGTTTTACTTCATTTTATTCCCCGGAACTCTCGGTTCAGTAGATACGTATACTAGTAGGTAGGTTGTAGGTACCGCAGCATCGCATAAAATCTGCCCATTGTTCTTCCTTTCCACGAAAGAAGAGCCACGTAGTAAAGAGAAGGCTTAGTTTTCTCTCTCTCTCTCTCTTTCTGTCTCTCATCTTTCTCGTTAGCTCTCTCTCTCACTCTTTATCTCTTTTTATTTCTCTTTATCTGTATCTGCCTAAATATTTCTATCTCTCTCATTTGCATTCGAGTACCGATCTATTCGTCTCTCTCTCGTACTCTTATTTTCCATGTTTTGCTAGGTCGTTTTAGAAAACGTTTAATACGCCCGCCATGATCCAAACCGGCGTAGAATTATAACGCAAAGCGTCTCGCGTTGGGAAATACCCGGGTTACCGCTTTTTGCCGAACGCTAAGACCACGCTTGAAAAGGAAAAGGAAAAAGAAGTAGAAAAAAGAAATGGAAGAACTGGTAAAGAGGTGCACCTCACCGAGATGCTGTCTTCTTAACGCGTGCGCGCGTGCCGTGTTTCCGCGATTGGAAGGGCTCGAGGCCTTTTACTTGTTTTTACTTTTTTTTTCTCTCTCTCTCTCTCTCTTTCTTTCCCCAACCCCTTTTTCTTCTGCCTACTTCCTTTTTCCTTTATTTTTTATTTTCAATTTATTTTTATTCCGGTGGATCCACTTTTTATTTCCCCTTTCAGACGCGCCGACGAACTCATTCGCTCACATTTTTCGTTGCGGCTCCATCATTTATTTCAGTCCGTTTCCAACGTTTCTACGGTTCTTGAATGAGGTAAGGGAGAGAGAGAGAGAGAGAGAGAGAGAGAGAAGGATAGTTTATTCTCGTGTGTACAAAATCGGCAGAGGTTCAGAATACGGTAAAATTTAATGATAAGGGCGAGCTGTTCAAAAAAACAAGAGCAATTAAGCAAATGTCTGAGAATGATCGAGAAATGCATAAATTTTCTCATCTCTTTCGGAATAAAAAAGCTGTACCACGGTTAAGTACATTAATGAGTTATTCCACTTATTATTAAAAAAAAAAAAAAAAAAAAAACGCTCGTTATTCAATATTATCGTTCATAAAGAAGAAGAAGAAGAAAAAAAAGAAAAAAGTAGTCTAATTATTTGTCATCGTTCGAGCGCATTAATGACATGTTTACATAGAGGTAATGAAACGTTGTTTATGAAGAAACAACTAGTATACGTGTTGTTTCGCAAAAAAATTACCAGGTTAACGGGAAAACAAGGGGAAGAAGGGAAGGTAAAAAGTATTATGTGAGAATCGCAGGAAGAGCGAATGAGAGAGAAGGATAAAAAAAAAGTGCGTGAGAGAGTGTGTGAGAAAGAGAGAGAGAGAGAGAGAGAAAGAGACGGAAAATGATTCGATAACGCAATCAATCGTATCAGACAGATCGTTCGTTAGGTTCTACGTTACCATCGCCTCTCGAATTGCAAATAATCAAAGTCAGGGAAAAACGTGTTTGAAATATAATATCGTGTACGAGTTTGTTCGCATAGTCCACCCTTTGGCGAGTGCAGGGGTGTCAAAGTGAGCCCCTCGAGCATTTTTTCCTATATTCTGTTCAATTTTTCTTTATTCGCTCTATATTTCACGTGCGAAAACGGGCGCGCGCACGCTTCCATCCATCCAACTTTCTCCCACATCTCCTCTCACCAAGCTACAACATGGTTTGAAATACCGATCCGCGAAATTTTTAGCATCGCACTTTGTGCTCGCGCGCGAGAGAGAGAGAAAGAGAGAGAGAGAAAGAGATTTAATAGGATAGAAGGCAATGGGATCGGTTTATCGAATGACCATGAGGGTACGTGCGTCGATCGTGTATTCTACGCTTTGCTTTTGAAATCGTGTCGAACAATATGTTTCTCCTTTCTTTTTTTTTTTTTTATGTTTTAATTAATTAAATTTTATACAAATAAATATAAAAATGCATCCTGTTCTTTTTCTTTTCTCTTTTCTCTTTTTTTTTGCCTCCTCCTCCTCCTCCCCCCATGACAACGAGTTACACAGTTCCTTGCTTAAATATTCTTTAATTTGTTTCACAAAAAAGAAAAGAATAAAAAAGAATAAAAAAAAACGAATGAAAAGTTTCGAGATACAGATACGGGTTAGAATATAGTGGAGGGGAAAAAAAGGGCAAAGAAGAGAAGCGAAGAGAAGAGAAGAGAAGAGAAGAGAAGAGCGGAACGTCGAAGGGCAATACCGCGAGGTACGTAATTACGGTTCGACGCTTGCGTCAGAAATCTCGGACTGGAGAGAAGCTATGTAATGCGTGTGCCTGTGTGTTGGTATGGACTTCAGTCTCTCTGTTTCTCAGCACGGCCCTGCCCGAAGGGACGATTTCGATCTCTCCGACTATCATCCACGACGTATAACCTTAGTTCTCTCTCTCTCTTTCTCTCTCTCTCACTCACTCACTCTCTATCTCTTTCTTTCTCTTTCCTATGTATGTGTACACGTAGATCTGTGTGCACCTGTGTGTATATAACATCACCTCATCCCTTCTTCTCCGATTCTCTTTCCCAACATCACTACCAACATAGTCACGCGTAATAACCGCGAACGATTCGTTCCAGGCATTCCGTCGATCAGATTAGAGAATCCCAAGCTATACGTGCGTTCGCGTATTAGATCCTCGTGAGTGCGGCTTACCCAGATCTTATCGACAATGATCCCGAAGAGAAAACGCTTTCCGCATGGTCCCCGACCATTCTTCGTTACCAATGTCCTCCCTAACAACACGATAAGTTGGAATTTCGGTACACCCATAAGCATTGAACCTGTCAGATACGTACTACAAAGTGTCCTTTTTCGTATTTTATTTGACAATAGTCTAGAGGATTTGTAGTCCAGGTGATGGTTGGATAATAAAATATATCACCCGCCCACGCGAACACAATGTGGAATTTGAATCGGAAGGATTTTGTAAAATATCATTCTTAGAACGCATCGTTCTCTGCGTAAGGAATAAAATTAATCAACGATTCTATATCAACGTAATTACAAACCTAGTTTCGCAGTTAGTAGGATTAATGAATGATTATTCATGAATAGATTGAATCGTAAAGATGAGGAAATTTTATATAAACCAGCGAATTGCGATAAATTCATCGAAGATAAGATCTTACATGTTAAAGTAATGATTTAGTTGTTATAGTTGAGGAACGAAGAATTGTATGCACTACTCGTTCCACATCGGTTTCTGAATATGAACGAGATGAAGGAACAGGATGAGGAAGAGAGGGAGGAAGGTTGGTTGGTGCGTTCCTCGCTTATGGTATGCGCAAGGAGGGCATAAACCGAGACAATAGTCGCCTTAGGGTATTCGAGATGACCGCCATTAGGTGCACGTCCCTCAACTCCCTCACCTCTCTCTTTCTCTCATCTCCCTGATCTCTTTCCGCCCTTCTCTCATCTCCACATCTCCACCTTTACTCCTCGTCCTTTAACTTACGAACGTAGGTAACAACCAGAAAGGACAAACTCTCCTTTCGCCTGGTTGGAATTTCACGCTGGTACTTCAACTTATATACATCCTATCTATTTTCCTCTTTGTAAGTTATTACCATCTCGAGAATGATGAAAACATTTTAATGATTCACGGTTGTAATCATTGTTTATCCAATTTCTCGAGTCAAGTATTTCCATAGGTACTCGGCACAAATGGATCTCATCAATTACAAGATCATTCGATGCAATCAGCACGAACGATCCTGCCTAATCTACCAACAAATCACCAATCGTTAGGAAGTATATACTCACTCCGGAAGCTTAGAAAGCAGAGATTACGAAGGTAGTTTAGACGCGTGAAACTTTGCCCACAGAGAACACATTATTCTCGGATGCGATAATCGGCATATTCTCTCTCTCTCTCTCTCTTTCTCTTACAGGAAGAGGCAGAAAGGGAGGTTACGATCTCAAGTCTGTTTTCAACGTGTTCCTTTCGAACGTGGATAGAGGAGGAGTTTCGGAGTTTCAGGGGCCGAAGGGAGGTTTCCGTGCGATATATGAAAGTGAGGCTAACAGGATGGTGGTGGAGGGGGCTTACAACGAGAACCTTCTTCTCTCTATCTATCTATCTCTTTCTCGCTCCTACCACAAGTGAGTAATAAGTACCTGCCCGCCTTGAAAGCAGAGACTTGATTCATTTCGCGGTAAGTACAGAGCACGGCACACCGGCATGACGCCTTAGGCTCTCTTTCTGTCTCTCTCTCTCTCTCTCCATCTAACTTGTTTTATGTTTCTTTCTTTGTTTTCACTCCGTACCGTCCCACAGAAACGTAGTTATTCTCTTCCGAAGCGTACAACTCGGCACTTCGGAGGTGGAACCGCGTATTTCTTGGATCTTGGTATGCTAATGTTGTCTGCTTGGAAAAGAATTCTTTGCACGTGTATATCTTACATACTTCTAAGGGTTCTCTTAACTGTTTTTATATTTTTTTATTATATTTTACAGTTAGTCATATACCCCACCATAATAGGCCTACAAAATGTTGAATGTTAAAATATATACAGTCTGATTGCAGAACTGTTTGGTTATCAATAAATCGGATTATCGTTAAACGAAAAATTCTCGAAATAACGAGATCACGAAGCAGTCAATAAAAATGCTCTATCTTTTCTCTAAGGGACTTTCCAAACGATTAGCCATTTGGAGTGTTCACGTAGGAACATTTTGACGTTCCCTGATACGATTTTGCTAAATGAAAAAAGAAAAAGAAAAAGGAAAAGGAAAAAAGGAAAACAGAAGAAAAAAGGAAGACACGAAAATGTGGAAAACGAACGAGGAGGGAGAAAAAAAATTGGGTAGAACGAGGTGGAAATATATAAAGAAATAAAGAGGGAAAAAGACAGGTAGAAAACAGGGATAAAAGAAGGGCAATGTAGCAAAGAGGGGATTGCGGGGTGGGCGAAGGTAATTCGATTATGGCAGGTAGACGGACTACGATCGTACGTAGAGAGTTCGCGAAACTCGCATATGTGTGGGTGGGAGGAGGACGTGCTAGAGAGAAGGACAGGAAGATGAGCAACGAAAAGAGAAAGAGATAGAAGAGAGAGAGAAGAGCGTTTGGAGGAGTACACGTAAAGTGGTCTGAAACGAGGTTATCATTTTCTCTGGGAAAAGCCGTCAGTCGAGGACCTGCGGGGATAGGATGCCGTTAGATGCACTGAAACTCGATGGGAGAAACGTTTGACGGACGAATATACCAAGTTTTCACGTTGGGGAAAACGTATACGCCGATATCCATGAATTAGGAATGAATCTCTTCTGTCCTGTATCTCTTTTTCTCTCTTTCTCACATAACATGTGCTTCGAAGAGTAAAAAGTCGAGGTGTTTGGTGGTTGAGGTAGAGAATGCTAGCTAGAGTCCCGTTACTAAAACTACTGTGAGTCTTCCTACTTCATAGTCCGTTTCCTGCGTTCGTGGTCCCTTTTTATCATCCAATGTATATACACCTATATACTACACCTATATACTAGAAAATGTTCTTCATTGAGATGAGACGAGTAAGGGTTTCGGTAAATACGTGCAACACTTGTATTTAACTTGTTTCGTACTGGTGAGAATTAAAACGAATGATTAAACGATCATATTGCTTTCTGAAAAAAAAACAAAAAAATATATATATATAATAAAAAGAGCGTGAGATACTTTAAATAAAAGCACAATATTCAGATTTTGTTCTTTTTATTACAGTTTACCCTCGCGTAAAGCATTCGCAAGAATACTTGGAAGAAGAACAATAATGTTGGTAGTAATAAAAGATAAGACAAACCGTTATGGATTGAAGCGTTTGCTTTTGGCGAAAGTACGCGATAAAGGCTTCCTTGGCCGAACGTATACCTTTCCCGATCGTTTCACGAAATCGTGAAATATTCTAGAGTTTTGGGTAAGCCAGCTGCTACTACTCCTCTACGAGTAAAGTCGTAGCCAAAGCCGAGTAGGAGTTACATGCGCGATCGTCTTGGTCGTTTAGTACTCGCGGGACTCTGAACGTGTAGAAGAAGAGAAGAAGAGAGAGAGAGAAATAGAGGAAAGGAGAAAAGTTTTGAATTTTACAAAATATACCAGCAATAAAGTTTTCAAATATGTCGTACTGTGAGCTTCTTAAAACGTTAAAAGAAATGCTTCGTTTCTTCTATCCTACGTTGGTACGGTAAAACTCTACTTTTAAAAATATGGCGAACTATAGACAAAATGGAAATCTTCTTTTATGTCTTTTGTCTCTAATAAGATAATAGATAATAAAACTATATATATATATATAAGCAAATGTTCAACTGGAATATTCTCCTTTTCTAAAGAACGACAAAAATAAAAAAAAATAAAAGGAATGCTAAAGAAAGGTAAGATTGTGTACGTAGATCGTTACTAATAGTCTCGCCTCTTTTCTCGGCAGAAAACTTAAGCGAAAGTTTACTGCTGTAGACGAAAATAAAGCCTCTCTCTTCTCGGAGAAGAAGTATCAAACTAAATATTCGTAGAAACAGAAACGGGAATATAAAGATATCTCGAAGAGAAGCACGAAACATTTAACGCGGCGTGCTTGGGGTATCGTGGCTAAGAACGACGTGAATATATGTAATGGTGCTCGGTGGTAGGGATAAAATGGCGGGAAATGGTATGAAATACGAAAATGATGAAAAGCGAATCTCACGTTTTATTCAGTTTTCTCCAAGTATTGCGATGAATGAGCAAAGAGTAAAATTCGCAACATTTCCAAATGAAAATTTATTAGTTTTATATATACGTACACCTAAACGGAGTTGCAGACGTATAGAGTATATATAATTTTCAACACTTGAGAAAAAAGAATATCGTGTTTGTTTTCGCACTAGGTGGTACTGATAGCTGGAAGCTCTGGCAACTCTGGGATTTTTATGAGGATAATTTGACACTTGTTTTATCCCGGCATTTGCCGAACGAGGCGTTTCGAAGAGCTTCTGAAGCGCGATATGCGAACGACCAAACGTTTGCTACGAAGGTTTACGAGCGTACGTGTGTATACGTGTAAGTACGCGCGTGTTCGTATTCGTAGAGAGAGAGAGAGAGAACGACGACCCGCACGAAAACCCTTCTTTTTATTTTATCGTCTTTTGTCCGCGCGTAGGGTACATAGCACGACGACAAAGCACGCAGTTTGCCGCTCGCATTACGCTCGTTATACCTTCCACTATAGCTCGTTAATCTCATGGTAATGTTTTTCATCTCGCTTTCCGCGCTAGCGTTCGCTAATTTTCTAAAATAACATCTGTCGACAGATTTGTTTAATACCTATCATTCATTTTTTAATTTTGCATTAAGAGATGATAGGCGCTCAATGAGAATATAGAAAAGTGCGTGGTACCTAAACTCGACTGAAGTGTAAGTATTTTTAATATAGCTAAATTTTATACACTTAATTACTAGATTATTAATTATTTTTTTCTGCAGATCTACACCGTACTCGAAAACTAAAACTATTCAAAATATCTGTGCCCACATATAATATTTATTTTTTTTTATGAATAATTTCAATAGCAATAATTTATAATGCGAAATAAAAGACTCAATGGGATTATAATATGTGTTAATTACGTGTCATTACGAAGACTGTAGGTTTTTCATATTTTTACATATATATATTATACATACATATACATATATACATACATATATATTTTTTTACATATATATATATATATATATTAAAGATATTACTTCTCTGAAATAAAGAAAAATAAAAATAAAATTAGAATCATTCTTGATTGGTCCCTGTAATATATGTAAAAATATGAAATTTATTAATACACATTATAATGTAATTAGTTTCTGTTGATAAAATGAATAGGAGGGATCAAGGAAAGCAATACAAAAAATATAATATTAATTAGGGATTCAAAAGAAACTAATTACAATTATAATGTTTGTGGTAAGCGGTCTTTAGCTAGTTTTTACTTGCAATGGAATGTATAACATATAAAATATGTTAAACATTATACTGAAAGTAAAATACCATTGCCCAGGTCTAACTACGAGGAGGTAACCGCTTCTGAAGACCTGGGATGTGCATCCTGAAGATGTCCCCATCCGAAATAAATCGAAACCATAGAAAATGAAAGCCCCAAGAACGTTTTTTGATGAGCCCCACTCTTAGGCCCCATCCTAAGAGTTTAATTCGGAAAATCCTTACAATTACTATCGAGAAGGAAGAGAAAAGTTGAAATACCAGATAATAAATTATAAACGGGGAGTGAAACATGAATAGAATCAAGAAAACATAGAACCTATGAACAAATAAAATACATTACAAATACATTAAAAATAATTATTCCACGCCTGCGATTCTAAGGGGAGAAGAATAAATAGATTAAAATTATACATTTAATTATCTTATACTATATTTTATTATACCGAAGTCTTCGCGTGGTCCTCCCCCTATGTTACCTGCAACAAAAAAACAAAGGGGTAGGGAAGAAGAGGAAAAGTGGGCCTTTCAAAGTGAAACTTTTTACATCCGAATAAAATTGAAATGAAAGAAAATAATCTAACAGAGAACGGTTTTTAAAGAACCTCATTCTTAGGCCCCCACCCTATAAGTTACATTCAAAAAATCTTACATAAATTATCGAGAATGAAGAAAAAAGTTGGAATACTAAATAACAAAATTAAGAACGATGAGTGCATCTAAATAGAATTGAAGTAACATCGGTGATTTTACTGAAAAGTAACATCCCATAGTACAATTTTCAATAAATGCACATATGGGGATTAAAAGTTACGAATATTTTATATTTAATAATTTCCAATCCATCTAAATTATAGTATTAATTACAGTATAATTTGCACTGATCCATGGTATCTGTAAAACCATGAAAGTGCATAACAAGTATTTTTCTCACGAGAGAGAGCGATGCAATATTAAAGTAATAAACATATTAAAATACTACCGTTTACCATAATTCAGTCGACTTCTGGTCCCCGTTTCACATAATTTATCCTACCAACAAAATATTAAAAATAGGATCGTTTGGAGTAGGTGGAATTTTAGATAAGGACATGATTCTATCCTTGGGAGTAAGATAGAATCAAGGCTCGCGTGGGCAGGGTCGCATCCCTGAAGTTGACCTTTCTTCGCAAAGAAACAATCTATCCGCTACCCATTGAAAAAAAAAATACTGGAAACGAACCTGACAAAAAAAAAGAAAGATTAATTTAGATTTGTGAAGAACCAATGAATGCATCGAAAGCATGTTCCTTTTTTAGATCAAAATCGAATACTTACAAATGCATTTGAATTAATCATATCCTAAAACAAAATAAAATGAAAATGAATTAAATATATAATATAATAATTGATTAAATCTTAATACCTAAAACAATAAAAGAGACATTAAAAAACATTATAAGATAATTAGTTTCTACTAATGAAATGAAGAATGAAAAGTGGGGAAACTGTGTGTAATAGGAAATCAGAAAATGATATGATATGGGAGGGGGAATTCGGGAATGGTATTGTACTCTATCATGATTCTAAAGTATTTTCTGTCTTTTAAATGAAATATCAATTAAAATCAAATTTTGCTAATATTCGATTTATTTTTAGGAAAAATTATATATGATGTTTGGTGGGTGGTATGGCAAATCCAACGATGTTCACCTGTAACAGAAAGAAGACTATTTTAATTATTACCATTCTTAATAACCATTATAAATTATTGACGAGCAAAACAAGAAATAAAGTAATAAAAATATCAAATGACCAACGAGCTATCTTCAAAAAATTCAACCATGCTGTTGAATTTGAAAATAACTCATTAAGTCTGTAGTTGTCCTCTCGAGCCACAATTAAGTGGGGGCCTCTTCGGCTTTTAGCCTCTTCTTTCTTCAAGCCTACTGTCGGACATTCCCTACGTGCGAGCACGAAAAGAATCTTTGACCAAAAACGTCAATCGTTCCAAAAAGTATTCACATAATTTGGCATATTACAACGATTAATGATATAGAATTAGTATCGTCCCTGATTCTATATTATAAAAAAAAACCTAACCGACCCTAACACAACCCTGAAAAAGAAAAATGTGATTAGTAAAACATCCTGAGCTTTTTACATAGAAAATAATTATTACCTTTTGGTCGAGAGATATCTCATCGCCGAAAGGAATATTATTAACAATGTAAAGTATCGATTCTATTCTAATACCAAACCGTTATAATATGCCAAATTATGGTCGTACAATTTCGAAACGACTTCAAGACATTTTCACCCAATTACTCTCAACTGCTTATAACACTAATATAAATAAAATACATTTCACATTACAATATATATATGAAATAATTCCATTTATTTTCTTTCATCAGACATCTTTTGCAAATAATTCCGATGTTCATTAAGGGGGTGACTCTATTTATTAATTATTACAAAATGCATTCGCGTTTCCCGTTAGCTATCCTAGTTCGTGGACAATCAACGAACTTAAAAGTTCATCGACTGTGCACATTTAATCGAATGTCCGAGCAGTTAATTATGCTAATCGATGACCTAATAACACTTCGCACTTTTACTATCGAGTAATATAATCGAATTGAAATAAAAATAATACTAAAAATGCAATGCATTTCTTTGCAATATTTTTATTTAAATTATTCTTTATATTAAATTATATGAAACATTTCTAAGATTAAATCACGATAGTGCGAAGTGCTAGTTATAATACTTAAAACTAAGTATCAATTCATCAAAGGTTTTGCGGATTTAATTTCGACTCTATCTCATTCGAGATAGAATCGAAATAGAAATGAATTTCTTAAATGGTTGCAAATCCCTTTGAATCATGATACATAATGCATATTACAGAATTGTCACAAAAAAGACAAGTCAAGCAAGATAGAATAAAAAAAAACTGGTGTGTGTACTTATGTACGCACGTAAGAAGTTATACTTCTTTGTCGTACCAAAACGAATATAACCTCAATAACCTCAAAAATAACTTTAAAAAAAAAAGAAAGGAAACATATTTTCAATCGATCGATATATTACATATATACGAAAGAATACAAAACAAAAAAAAATAAAAATATCAAAATATAGATATCAGTCCATACTAAATATAAGAGATATATATCGAATTACTTCACGCGACAACAGCCATGGCGCGGTGATAGCATTGGTTCCCGCTCGATCATTTAAGTCAAGCAGCACTTGAGTACGATTAGTACTTGGATGGGTGACCCGCTTGAGAAAAAATGGGAAGAAGAAGAGAAGACAACTTCATGCCGTAAACTTGAAATCGTTTTGCCGCGCGTCATAAATACCGACAAACTTCATGGTGTCGTTTTTACAGACGCTCGGAAAAAAATCACTCCCATCACATTTTCCCAAACGCGCAAAAAGAAGTATAACTTCAAAAATTTCGTATCTTACGCGTGACTCTATAAGTTATTTTTATTAAATAACTTTATAAAGTAATAAGCGCGATATTTACGTATCACGAAACGATGTACAATGCACATTCCTAACCGCACACACATGTGCAATGTACACCGTGCAATCACTAGCACAATGACAGACGCCAAATGGGGGGAAAAACTTAAAACTAAACCCATACTAACCGTTTCTCACCCATACGTGTAACACCTGGGCACACGCATAAATGAGAACGCAGAAAGTATAGGGGGGAGAAACGGGGATTAGTATATTAATTGCTGAAAATCCTAATCTAAGATTTGATTATTATATAAAAATGTTCTCTCAATTAATCTAAGCGGGCTATGACTCTACAAGTCATTTATAATGACTTTTAAAAAAGATTTTAAGAATTTAAAAAAAAATAATAAAAATCTCGGACGGCTCTTTCGTTAAATGGCTGTTCTAATGAAAGAACTGGGCTTTGAGCCACCATATAACAGCCAGAGTCTATCCGTCGCGAATGGGTTTGTCTTCTTGCTCATTTTTTTAATATATGGAAAAATAAAATCGCGATTAAATAAACTATGTACGAAACAATGCATGTAAGACATTTATTACATGCTTTATTGGACGAAAACGAGTAAATTCATACTCGATTTCACCACTACTAAACGCGAACGAAACACGTAATAAAAAAGAAAAGTGCATTAATTAATTGCACTGTTAATTACATGAATTTAACCGATGAGACAAGAAGACCTATCCTAAACTAATAATATAACATACAATAAAATATACAGTTTTCATGAGCAATTTCAAAAAAGGAATAATCCTTTTTTGGAATAACTCATGTGCTCGTCAATAATTTTTTGGAACAATTACAACCAGTAACTCGTGCCGATTGGAACCTTTCATCCTCGGCATGATTGAGCACCGGAGGGACTTTAAATTTTTACTCACGACCTGCTAACTGTTATATTACATATATGTGGCATTTTAAAATAAAATGACGCATGTATGCAATATGAACAGATAGCATTAGAAGTTCTGCGGTGGCTCCAAAACACTCCTACTTCGTAGCAGATGGTGCAGCTGCATCCCTCGTCCATCAGACCCATGGGAGAATTCCTCAATGCACTTTTCCTCGCACTCCCGTGACTCTAATATCGCGGTAAACGAATATAAGAAACTATAAAAAAGTTTCTTATCGCGAAACCGAAATTTTTCTTATACGGCGAACAACACTGAATCTACATACGCGATACGATTTGAATTTAATTTACGCCCAGTCACTGACTCTACTTCGCGATTAAAATGTTACTTTAATTATTCGTACAAACACTGATTCTACAACTACTACAAAGACTGCATTGTACGCAGTCAATGCAAAGAAAAATTTCACTCCCGATATGCGGTCACTTCATTGATGCACTTCACTGATGCACTTCACTGACTCTACTTCGCGAACAGTCTGTGCGACTGTTTTAAAATTAAAAAACTATAACTTTGTATGAACAAACTCTAAATGCAATTAACTGCATTGCTCGCAGTTAATTGAATATATAAATCTCAAAAATAACGCGAACGCGAACGCGAACACGAAACGCGACCGAATTTTAATTAACGAACGATCGTGCTTCTAATCCGTGATTTTAAATTATAATTATAAACGATCAAACACTCCCGTTACATTGCTTCGCGCACGAATTGCAATGATGTTCTGAAACAGAAAATGAAAAAGAACGATTAATATCGTGGTCGTAATCAAAAACTATTGAAAATTTATCATAGAAAATGTTTCATAGAAAAATATACTTACTTCTAATCTTCATTGATGAATGCACGATGGGTCTCCTACCCTTACGACTCTACTTCGCGATAAAAATTGTATTTTAATTATTCGAACAAACATGACTCTACTTTGCGATAAAAATTGTATTTTAATTATTCGAACAAACATGACTTTACTTCGCGATAAAAATTGTATTTTAATTATTCGCACAAACACTGATTCTAATTTTTTGCAACTGCATTGCGCGCAGTTCAAAAATCAAACACCAACACTTGTTTACCTTTCTGAAAAGAAAGAAAATAAGAAAACTATTAGTATCATTGTTACCATTTAAAAATTACAAGTAATTATTAAAGAAATGCTTAATAGAAAAATGAATTTACCTTCTATCTTGATTGATGAATGCCCGATGGGTCTCCTATCCTTAAGATGACGATGCCGTAGACGGTTCCAACGAAAATCAGAAACTTACGTGTTTCTTATCGCGACCACGACACTGATTCTAATTTTTACAACTGCATTGCACGCAGTTCAAACACTAACACAAACACTTAGCCTTCTGGAAAAAGAAAAAGAAAAAACAAAACTATTAATATCATTGTTACCATTTAAAAATTACAAGTAACTATTAAAGAAATGTTTAATAGAAAAATTAATTTACCTTTTATCTTCAGTGAAAATTCAGAAAAATGAATTTACCTTCTATCTTGATTGATGAATGCCCGTTGGGTCTCCTACCCTTAGAATGACGATGGCACACGTATAAACCGAATAAAAGAAACTTTCGGAGTTTCTTTACCCGAAAAATTTACGATTTTTGTTTAACGATGCAAACACTCGAGTACCTCATTGCCTACGCGCTCGATTGCAATGATGTTCTGAAACAGAAAATGAAAAAGAACGATTAATATCTTCGTCGTAATCAAAAACTATTAAAAATTTATCATAGAAAATGTTTTATAGAAAAATTATACTTACTTTTAATCTTCAGTGATGAATGCAAGATGGGTCTCCTACCCTTAGGATGACGATGAGTAGTAGACGGTAACGAAAATAAAAAAACTATAAAAAAGTTTTTTATCGCGACCACGACTGCGAACGCGAACGCGACCGGGACGTGCTTTACCGACCGCAGTGCACGTCAAAAAAGACTGAAAGAATGCACATGATTAGTATTCCTATAAAATAAATCGAGTATTTTAATGTGGGATATAATATAAAGGTAGTATTAAAGGGAAAACAATGAAATGATAATTATTAGGAAAATGAAAGAAACTAATTATCATTACAATGTTTATGGTAAGCGGTCTTTAGCTGGATTTTACTTGCAATGGAATGTTTAGCATGTAAAACATGTTAAACATTATACTGAAAGTAAAATACCATTGCCCGGGTCTAACCACGAGGAGGTAACCGCTTCCGAAGACCCAAAAATTGATTAAAAAACAATATAAGTAATCGGTATATTTTATATTTATGTATTGGCTCAAACTCCGCCTGCATGATCGCTGGACGGATCAAGGTCAGCGATCATGTTGCCGGTCCTAAGCCCGGGAAAAGGAGGAAGGTTGTTGGATCAGGTTAGCTCCCTACCCAACGTAAAAAAATTTGCGGCTCATAGAAACGACACTCTGTCTATTAGCAGAATGGACAACAAGAATCGGCAGAATTGCACGGTATAAATCACCGATTGGCCGCAGAAGTGCGGGGCGCCCACGAAAACGATGGTGCGACAATTTAACAGTGCAATAGGCAGAAAAACGTCGTTACGAAACAGGCAACTTGCCTAAATTAAAAAATGAAGAAGAAGAAGAAGAAGTATTGGCTCAGTAACGAAATTAAGTTTAAAAAAGTCATCTAAAGAAACATAAAATAAAAATATATTAAAATTATTTCTATTGAAAGTACGTTAATATGTATGTAATGTTTAAACCAGTAGATATGTAGTTAAAAAATCTGAAACATAAAGAGAGTGCATTAAAATATTAAAATAATTGTTAATTAATCGATAGAAGTGTCTATTGTTGTTAAAAAGTTCGTAATATATGTTCGGAGCTCCGTCCTCTTCGAAATTCCCCTTCAGACTGGGCCTTTGTCCTCTATGTAAATTACTTTTATTGAAAGTTGTTTATATGACTTTCCGAACGTTACGCATGTGTATAAAGGGTGTCATACATCTAATACATAAAATTTAAAATTGTAACGTTATGATTTCAGCATTTTTATCATTTTTACGTAATTATTTTAATGCTCTTGTATAGAGATGACTTCCAGAGTAAAATTAAGCTGTAACATAAGAAAAGTGCATTAGTGCATTCGCTGTTAGTGTCCATGCAATTTTTATACAATTTTTTAAATAAAACTACACTATAAAGATGTAATTATTATATATAAATTACAGTTATACACAATTGCAAATACTGAATGAATTCTAACTAACAGAGTAACGTCTAAGAATTAAATTACTTTTTCTCGCATTTATTAACGTATATGTAACTGAAAAAAGAAAGTACATTTCTCTTAACAATTATACAACCAATATATTGAAACAATGTATTAATAATATACTAATGTAAAATGTGAATTATTGAAGTTTACCATTATTATAGAAGAAAGCTGAGGTGTTTGCTCGTTCAAATACCAAAACATATTTACTGGATTCTTTTTAAAATCTTGTAAGTTCTTCTTTTATATATGTACTTTATACATGAAACGATAAGAAAGCCTAATTTATGCTGTGCTTTTCCAAATCTTCAAATACTTGCAAATCTGCAAATCATAAGATTGTATTAGTAAAGTATCATGTAAACTGAATGAGTCTTAATATGTATATTTATGATTTGTGTATAAAATGTCACTCTCTCTCTCTCTCTTTCCCCTTATTATACTTTTTATATTACTCTTCCTTATGTTATAAAAGAAAAGGGATAAACCTACCCCAAGGAATATGAAGAAGATATGTAATATAAAATGTAAATATAATTATAAGGTTAGGTATATGTAATCACACTGTATTCTCTCAATGTTTAGAAAACTAAAAAAAGTAAAACAGTAACAATGCATTTGTATAATATAAACAAATCAAATATAAGTATGTCAACAAATAACGAGGAGAATAAAGACAACATACACAAAAAACTATATCACACCGCATAGAAAAACACAATCATATAGAAAAGAAACCTCGTCGCAGATATTTTTAAAATAATTGACATAAGGCACTGTAACCATCCTTAAAGAATTAAAACAACAAAAATTTTTCCATATCGATGCAGAATATGGGAATTTATACTTTCATAGTTGGCATGAGAGATGTCAATTGTTTTATTTCAATTGATTTATAGTGCTTTATATCATTTGTTTTAAAGATGTCTATAACCTGGTTTCTTTTCTATACCATTGTGTTTTTCTGTGCAGATTTTTGTGTATACTCTCTTTATTTTATTCCTTATTTTTTTAAATTTTATCAAGGAACGTGCAAACCTAATAGTAAAATAAAATTGATTTTTGATTTATTAAATAAATAAATTATATGTTTTTCTGTGCGTTTGTAGTACATATTGGCATTATTCTTTTCGTTATTTTTTAAATATTAACAAGATACGTGTACCTTAAATAGAAAAATAGAATAAGTTTTTTATTTGCTTAATAAAAAAATTATCATATCAACTTTGACTTGGGTGGTCATGAAGAAAACCGAGTTACGTACGTGTGACGGGACAAGCTTGTGTGCGTGAAATACATTTCTATTGGTTATTCGGAATTTCTAATCGGTCACTTCACGAGTAAATAATTATCAGCCAATCAGCTTATCAGCCGAAATAATTATAAGCCAATCAGGGCTATTTGCTAATGTTCTTTCTTCCTTTTCCACGGCGTCGGTGCTGGAGATCGCACGGATACTATGTCGTCTCGTTAATCTCAGGTAATTAAAAAATATTTTCTAACGTAAATAATTTTCCTATGTACTAACAGATTCTTCTAGCAAATGACTTCCGAATGATATAATCGAAAGATTACGATAATGTCGAGGATAAAACATATTTGCGTAGAAAAAAATTCTATGTACATTGGTATGCATTTTTCTAGGCAGTTACATATATATATATTTATCTTGTTTAACGGCATAATTTCTATAGATATCGACTTATAATGATCAATTTTGATTGTTAGGATTAATAAAGTATATATTTCGACAATTTTTATGTTCCTATATCCTATTTTTAACTATTCGATATTTTTCTATAATAGATGGAAAAATGCAAAATCATCAAGCAGCCGTGACGTCATCAGATGACGATATGTCTTTTTGCGGGTGACTACCCCGTATACAACTACATGCATGGACTGTACGTCACAGCGGCGGTCACTGTAACGTAGGCACCGCCATATTGAGGACCTGTCAGCTGTATATGTTCCAGCGTACTGCGTTATCTCGTTTAATTCAGGTAATTGAAAAGTATTTTTCACCTTCCTATTACATATCAAACGATAGAGCTACATACAAGATTTTCATACGTGAGTGTTTTTAAAACGAAATATTGAAAAGTTCGATAGATATCTGTGAGAATATAACATCGATATATCTCGACGTCCCGCCAATTTCACCAATGTTACTTAACAATATTTCTTCTAATTTCCAGCTTTTCTCATGGTATCGATAATTACTACCATCTCTAATGATGCTCTAATTAATTATTTTTCATAATTATGTATTCAAAGATCGTATTTCGTATTAAATTCGATTCCTGTCACATTCACACACATACAGGCATATATGCATAAGTATAGGTATCTCGTACACATACACTCATATATTTGATTTTCTTTATGTTATACTAATGTAATTTTTTTTTCCTTTTTTAGGAAATGTATAGAAAGAGTGAGAACGAGAGTGTGAGAGAGAGTGAGAGAGAATAAGAAAACAAAACATTCGATCTACAGGCAATAACGAATGTGTACGTATATTTCAGGAATTTCTCGAGTTGAAAACAAAAGAGTAACCGCCAAAGACAAAACGTAAACAGTCAAGCACCGAACGTTAGGACACTCTCAAGGATAAGCAGTATGAGATCATCATTCCCCTTCCGTCCTTCAACGAGTAAAGATCTAACGAACGTGACGTATTAAACTATTTATTGATTTTATTTCTAACGTTGTCTAACGTTTAATACTTCTACATTCTAACATTAAATACTTTAATAAGTTTCTCATTAGATAGAATAGTATAAAAAAGTTTTATTTTTTAGATTACTCTTTATTGAGTTATATATTATAACTTAAAAAATTTTCAATAAATATTTTAAATAACATTACATACTTTGTATGTAATATTATACAAGTAGTGAGATTAAGGCAATTAATATTGCTTGAATTTATATTGATTCTTTATGATAAAATATCTTTGAAAGTGTGCAATGCCTTCAGGAATGATTTCAGGAAATATTGTAATATTTAATTGTATGTAATATAATTTTTAGTATGTTTCAGCTTTTCAGAGTTTTATTTAATTTTATTTTATTCATCGTCATCCTAAGGGTAGGATACCCATCCTGCAGTCATCAATGAAGACTAAAAGTAAGTATATTTTTCTATCAAACACTTCTATGATAACTTTAATGGATTTTTATTATAACGATGATATTAATTGTTCTTTTTCTTTTTCTGTTTCAGAACATCATTGCAATCGAGCGCGTAGGCAATGAAGTACTCGTGTGTTGCATCGATAAAATAAAACATAAAAAAGTCGGAAAGTAGAATCAGTGTTGTTCGCCGTGTGTAAAAGTTTCGTTTGTCGGTAAAGAAACTCCGTAAGTTTCTTTTATTTGGTTTAAACGTGTGCCCATCGTCATCCTAAGGGTAGGAGACCCATCATGCATTCATCACTGAAGGATAAACGTAAGTCAATTTTTATATTAAACATTTTCTCGATACTTATAATAATGTTTTTATATCAATAGTCTATATAATCTTGTTTTTATTTTTGTTTCAGATCATCGTTAGAATAGTGTTATAATTTATTAAATTAATTAAATTCATTTGGAAATTCGTTTAACACTAGATTTTTTCATTATTGTTTCGTTTACTATTTTTTAAAAACTTACAAAAATTGTTTGCATGAAGAAATGGGTAGAGGGAAGGAATTAATATTTACATATATTTCATTACGGTATTAAAAATCAATATATGTTTTAAGAAAATAATATTTAAATTTTATATATATGTAGCATATGTAGCAAAGAAATTTAAAATGGAGAGTCAAATTGGTTTATTGTTAGTTCATTAATCTAGTGTTAATTGAATTAACTGCATGTAATGCAGTTGTAGAATCAGTGTTAGTGCATTGTCATCGTCATCCTAAGGGTAGGAGACCCATCGTGCATTCATCGATGGAGATACAAAGTGAGTATATTTTTGTATTTAATAATTCAACAAATATTTTAATTGTTTTTAGTAATAGTAATGATATTAATAGTATTGTTTTTTATTTCTGTTTCAGATTGCAATCGTGCGCGAAGCAATATACGGGAGTGTTGTATCGATTGAATATAATTAAAATCACGGATTAGAAGCACGTTCGTTCGCTCATTTCAATTCGTTCGTGTTACGCGATTGTATTAGAAATTTTTCATATTAAATTAACTGCGACCAAAGCAGTAATTGCATTAGAGTTTGTTCGAGTAAAGTTGTATTTTTATCTTTAAACAGTCGCACAGACTGTTCGCGTATTAGAGCCAGTGCATCAATGAAGATTTTTCTACTTGCATTGACTGTGTGCAAAGCAGTCTTTGAATTAGTTGTGTAGAATCAGTGATCGGGCGTAAAACAAATTAAAATCAAACGCGAATTAGAATCAGTGTTGTTCGCCGTATAATAAAATTTCGGTTTCGCGATAAGAAACTCATCTATAGTTTCTTATTTTCGCTTATACCGCGTTTTTAGATTCACGCGAGGTGCATCGCCATGGTGCAATTGAATTTCATCCCATTGGAATGCATTGTAAGTATTCATTTTTATTAACATTTTATTCGTTTTTGTTTACTATAAGTTTGGATCATATTACATATAACTTATCGTTTTGTTCTATTTTATTTTACAGTTATGACGACGGACTTTCTACCTTATCAAAGATGTGGGATGAATTCTTCGATGGATCATCGATGGATCTTCGGTGGATCTTCGATGGATCTTCGATGCATCTTCTCCTATATACCATATTGAGGCATTCTTCGATGATGAGACCAAAAAATTTAAAGTCCCTCCGGTGCTCAATCATGCCGAGGATGAAAGGTCCTAATCGGCACGAGTTACTGGTTGTAATTATTTAAAAAAATTATTGACGAGCACATGAGTAATTTCTTTTTAGTAGTTACTCATGAAAATTGTATGTTGTAATGTATGTTGTATTGTATATTTTATGATATTAGTTCAGGATAGGTTTTCTTGTCTCACCGGTTAAATTCATTTAATTAACAGTGCAATTAATTAATGCACTTTCTTTTTTATTACGTGTTTTGTTTGTGGTTAGTAGTGGCGAAACCGAGCATTAATTTACTCGTTTTCGTCCAGAAAAGCATGTAATAAATGTCTTACATGCATTTCTTCGTACTTAATTTATCTAATCGCGATTAATTTCGATATATCGATACTTCAATATTACAAATAAATGAGCAAGAAAACAAACTCATTCGCGACGGATAGATTCTAGCAGTTAAGTGGTGGCTCAAAGCTCAGTTCTTTTATTAGAGCAGCCAACTTAATGAAAGGAGTCGTCCGAGGTTTTTAAATATATTAAAATATATTAAAAGATATTAAAAGATATTAAAAATTAATATTTATCAAATAAATTGTAGAGTCCTTAGCCGCTTAGATAAATTTCTATAAGAATGTATTTATATGTTATGTATATATGTGTTTTTAATCATATTTTTTAGATCAGGATTTTCAGCTTCTAATGTACTAATCTCTCGTTTCTCCCCCCTATACTTTCTGCGTTCTCATCTATACGTGTGCCCAGATGCTACTCGTATGGGTGAGAAACGGTTAGTATAGGTTTAGTTTTAAGTTTTTCCCCTATTGGCGGCTGTCATTGTGCTAGTGGTTGCGCGATGTACTTTACGCCTGTATGTGCTAATTAGGTAGTGTACTGTACATCGTTTCGTGATAATTTTTAATTAATGCATTATTTATCACTTCGAATACTACTTAGTATAGCACACCTAGAATTAAGTGTGATATGAAAAATACTTATGATTGTATTTTTCTATTTATATTAAATTTTTCTCATTTTTTTTTTCGAATCGTTTTGAATAGTAGACTTCTCACATTTATTTGTGGAAATATGACAATACTTGTATTATATTAGTATGCATATATACTAATATGTACCAGTATTTTTGCTTTAGTCATCATTGCAATAATCATTAGCCTTGGCAGTCGATTACAGCATTGGTACGTACTCCCATAAGTTTAGAAAACACGCGTTTGAACTAGGGTTTCGGAGGTGCCCCGGGGCATGCTCTCTAGTTTAGGCTTTTGCACCCTGGTGGTATGTGAGAGAATCGTGGAGTGAGTGGGTGGGTATGTATGTATATTTGCTCTTTTTAAATATGGGTAATTGGCAGGCAGGTAGCATATTTCTCTGAGAGAATGTGAAAAATTTAATTTTAAATAGGTAGGATCCAGGATTGGCACTAGGCTTGCTTTCACTCCGGAGTGGAAATTCCTCCTCCTGGTTTATACAGAATTGTTACAATAATTTTTTTTTTTATTCATTCTATTATGCTTACTTTGTAAATTTATTTTGTAACTCTTCTGTAATTTTTATTATGTATCATGAGATTCAAAGGAATTTGCAACGATTTGAAAGATTCATTTCTATTTCGATTCTATCTCGAACGAGATAGAGTCGAATAAATTCGCAAATACTTTGATGAATTTGATACTTAGTTTTAAGTATTATAACTAACATTTCGCACTATCGCGATTTAGTATTTGAAATATTTGATATAATTCAGTATAAAGAATAAATTGAATGAAAATATTGCAAGAAAATGCATAACATTTATTGCTTTATTTATTTCAATTCTATTTTATTTTTTGACATTAAAAGTGCGACGTGTTATTAGGTCATCGATAATTGTCTGCTTGGACATTCGTTTAAATGTGCTCGTGTATATGTCAATGAACTCTAAGTTCATTGATAGTTCACGAGCTTTACTATTCAACAGAAAATGTAAATTAATTTTTTAATAATTGAGAATTAGAATTGTAACATAATATAAGTTAATTTGCAAAAGTAGTATGAAAGATCTTATCTCTCTCGCTCGTAGAAAATGTCCAATGCAGTTTTCAGGGAATGAAGAAAGAAGAGGCTAAATGCCGAAGAGGCGAATGCCGAAGAGGCCCCCACTTAATTGTGGCTGAAGAGGGCAACTACTATAGAGCTATTAAGTTATTTTCAAAGGTTCAACAATAAGTTCTAACTTTTCGAAAATATCTCTTTAGTCATATTTTATATTCTATTGTATTATTTATTTGCTCGTCATTAATTTGTAATTGTAATTGAAGATGATGGACCATTCCATCTCCTTGGCAGATCAAATCTGTGTGCCATATCGTCCAAAAGATGCATATGTGTTTAGTTAGAGTCAGAAATATTAAAATTTTTGTATTATTAAATTTTAAAGCTTAAATAACGTTCGGTAAATACTTCAGTAATTTCTCTTTTTTTGTTTCGTCTTTAAAATGTTTTACTGTGATCGTATTTTATTCAAATTGCTATTTTTCTTTTCTATATAAAGCAGTTTAAAAGACTTTCATAATAATTAATGGATATTATTTTGTTTAGTAACTTAGTATTTTTACTTTTTTTATTTCTTTATATATATTTCTATTTTTTTTATGTAAATGTAAAATCACACGTTTACATTTAATTTTATTGCTACGGTATAATTAGAGATTTGATAAAAATTAATAGAGAATTCAATTGAAAAGTGCATCTGAGAACTGGACGATTTATATGTCAGGCTATTGTATCACTTGATTGTATGATTAATATAGTTTTCTTTTTGTTGCAGGTGATCATCGTTGGATTTAACTTATATCCTCTTCAATTTTCTTGCATTAAAGTACCTAAAATTGCTATTATTGAAAATACATATATACATGCATTTCTGAAGGCAGATACACAAACATAAAATGTAAAATATAATTTTAGAAAATTCTATCAAAATATCTATCAAAAATATAATAATCTTTGAATTACTTCTAGAAATAGGATTTTGGAGCCATCGTTGGACTTCTTATACTAACTGTTCGTGTTTCATATATGCGGTATTTTAATTTTAAAATGCTTCATGTATGTGATATAACAATTGATAACGAGTAAGTAAAAAAATTTAAAGTTCCTCCGTATTTAATTCGACCAATAAGCCGGACAATGTACGAAATGCGCGTCTTGGATATAAAATCATTGTCACAAGGAGTATAAAATGAATTAACGTGTTTTCTTCATAAATATTAAGCCTTTACACTCGAGATCTTTTTCGTTCAAGCGAACCATGAAGACATCATACTTTTTCCTAGAATACGTCAATCATATAAATTATTTTAATTTATTCCTGGTAGTTAAATAAATGATATTCTACTTATGTTTAGAAAAAATACGCAATGACAAATAATTTTTTAAATAATTATTTATTCGCGACATCCCATGAAAATGATTTCAGAAGTAGAGTTTCATCATTAAAAGCACGGGATAAATTTTGATGCTTAGTTGGGTTTTATTTTCTGTTAATTTTATTCTCTTACTCTCTACTATTGTACTAGTAAAATATTTTTTTAATCATTCTTATCAATGACATTGTTGCACTTTTCGTGTCGCGTTTTAAATTGTTTGTGCCCGCTGCACGACTGTCTCGTATCTCCCCTGTCGTCTCCCACAAGTCTTGCCCGATCGATATTTCCCCGTTTCTGCCCCCACCGTTCAAATAACGCGCTCCCTCAAAACCTTTCATTTTTTGTCTCGTTTGGAAAATTTTCGATACCCTCTCAAAAATAATTTCATTTCCAAAATTTTCATTGTATTTATCGAGATTTATTCTAACTCGTAGCTTTTCTTGAAGTTTTCTTCGAATAGTCATTATACTTAAATCGTATTATGTATTTTCTCGAAGTCTTCAAAAAAAGTCATGTTGATCGGAATAAAAAAGAAACGAAAAAAACAAGAAAATAAAATAAAACGATAAACAAGTTCGATGTTTGCGTTAAATGCTTGCCAGCCAATACCTTGGAAAATACTAAAAGACGTATCAATAATTAACGATTTGACGTCTTCTCTGAAGTACGTGACAGCGTATCTTTTCCCTTGAGGGACACAGAGAAATTCCTGACGAGTCTCCGAAATGGTCTGAATAAAGAAGAAGAAACGCGTGATGTTAGTATACGGTACCACCAGTTTCCCCAAGACCTCACGATACTCCTCGTATATTTTTAATACACGCCTCCTGTAACTCATGATACTAGGAAAAACCGCGAAAATATTTACGGGAAAGAGCAGATCGCATTTTATTATTATTACCGAGATGATGAATCGCGTAAATAACAAAAGATAGTTGAAAAAGAAAGAAAAAGAAATAGATCTTGAGAGAAAACTTTTTTACCTTTTATCCGTAAATTCGAAATAGATGACGTATGGCAACGGAAAACTAAATTAAAACGTTTTCAAATGAAATTTCTATTTCTCTTTGATATAAATTCGTTTTCAAAATCACTTTAAAGAGTCTTCCTGGAGAGAAAGAGAAAGAAAGACAGACAGACAGACAGAAGATATGGTATTTAAAAATAATTTTGAGTTAATAATTAACTACTTCAACTTGTACGAACACAATGATCTGCGATCGACAAAGCAAAACAAAAAAAGGCAAGGGAGGAAGAGAGAGATTATAAAGCTGAACCAGAGACAGGTCAATATTAATAGCAAAACGGTTCGTTCGAATGATTCGGTCAAATCGCACGAAAGAGACTCGTACCTATAGATGTTTGAAAATACATATGCATATATGTATAAATGCGAGCGTGTACATATACGTATGAAAGCAGGTAGAATGAGTGAAAAAGCTGCCGGCGGGCGTGATAAGAGAAAGAGAGATATAAAGTGAGAGAGGGAGAACTCAACTCGTGAAGCTGATCGAATAGGAGGATCAGAGAATGAGAGAGAGATAGAGTATGAGTGAAAAAGGGGTGGGGATTGGGTAAAGAGAATTGATTTTAGCATCGGGCTTTGTGAAATGAAACCTGGTCGAGCCATCGCCATTAACAACGATAAAAATAATCCAATCCGACATTTGTTTGATCTATCAACGCCTCTACCTTTCGTTCACTCTACTCGACCAATTGCGATCGCTTTCTATCTTTCTTTCTCTCTCCCTCTATTTCGATAAAAATATATACAAATGTAGTTGGTGTATGGGAAAAATATTCAATCAGATCTGGTTAATCGTATATTTTAAGATTTGGCCGATCTAAAGAATGTAAAGGTGTGCGGGAGAGTTTCCGAATATTTGTCAAACAATTGTTGAAGATTATAATTGGTTAATCCGTAGGAATTATAAACCGTTCTACACTTGGCTCGAAAAAAGTTCAGTCGCAAAATTTCTCAGTCGATCGTCATTTTCCAATCACAATAGGCCGTCTGAGAGTATCGGATATTGGCACTGATTTGACCAAAGTCGAATCGATAACGCCATTCATTGAAATCGCCTGGGGCAAACTCGGAGGACAATCGTCGTTAATAATTTGTCGACAAAGACAAAGGTGACACCGCGATCGGGTGCCGCGGTCTGCCGTGTGTCAACAGGAGCCTTGCCGATGGAAGACAAACAGTCAAATGTTTGACGCGAATCGTCGAATTTCGAAAAATGTCTTTCACCGCACTACCCAATGAATTCGGCTATGAAACACTATAGTTCGATTCGATAGAATGATTAATAAAGGAAAAAGGAATTTTCGGGAGTCAATATCAATTTGAAAATTTCATTTGCCCTCGTATTTCGTTTTTACTAACTTGCTATTATTATACTTTTTTTCAAAAGGAAAGGAAACAAAAAAAACACATACGGAAAGAGGTAGGAAGGGCGGGAAGACTAAAAGACGGGAATGAAATGAAAAATCACATTACAAGGACTAAACGAAAAGTGGGAGTCGTGCGCGCAGACGAGTCCGAACTCGAAATTACAGTAATTACACAATTGTTATATGTAATTGGCCGACTTCTTAATTTACTTATATGCTAATTCCTCTCATATTTCGCTCGACCCACCGTATAGAGAGAAAGAAAGAAAAAGAGATAGGTACACCTACCCATAACGAATACACATGAATTATTAATTGGAAAGTTATAGGCCCCAAATGACTCTATTATTTATAATATATGATTTAAAAATCAATAAGACACACTTACACATACACACACAATGACAGAAACTATAATTTATTTCTTTTACTCTTTCTTTTTCTTTTTTAATCTGCAAATTATATTTCTAATGATATACGTTAAATGTATGATAATAAATATTTTCGAATTAATCATAAGATACATGTTAAACGCGTATAACTTTAAACGTATAATATTTTCTACTTTATTTTAATATCTTAACTTTAAAACAATTAGAACTATTTTTTTCTACTGTACATATATAATGATCAACATTTAATTTGACACGTAGAACGCATACTGTAATTGACTGGTAATTAAGAATTAGTAATTATTCTTGGTCTGACGAGTAGCATTTTAGCCTCCTCTCTACTCTTTCTACTCTTCTGAGACCTCTTTTGCTAGGTATCATAATGAGAAGGCCGGACCACGCTCGGAGATCTGCAACTTTAACGTAGACTGCTACTACAGTAGGAGAGACGTATTATTATTACCTAATTGGGCTATTATTCAGAAACTAAAGCCACGTGACTTACAATAAAGTAGGTAACGAATAAGTATGCATAAAAGATTAACATTTTTTACGTTATTATATTATATTATATTATACGTATTAAGCAATCTGAAATTTAAGTCAAATTTAAAATTATATATATATATAATTGACAATAATACAAATACATAATATTGCAAAAAGAAAATTAGAATTTCTCCGGATATGAAAAATCGATTTTTGAACAAGTCAATTTACGTTGTACAAAAAAAACTAGTAAAACAATGCCGTCGAAGAAGTATGAAGCACGGAATTGAGTAGAGATTTCAAGAGAAGGGATGACAATCACAAAAGGAAGAAAAAAAAAAAGAAAAATCTCAAAATGCCACGTTCGAGTTCTGGTCGTAGGAACGAGCAAGCTATTCGTTCCATGGAAACCTAATTTCAACGTGTACCATCTCTCTCTCTCTCTCATTCTCTCTTTCTCTCTCTCTCTCTCTCTTTTACACACTAACTCTACGTCTACGTTTCTCGTTTCTCAACACGTAGGCGGGTACCAACACATCTATACATCTGGATACCCTCCGTCATTGCCGCAGCCTTAATTAAACGGCGTTCCACGGATAATTAGCAATGAGTTTCGCTACTTTTGCCGCGTGCGGCCCCAAGATCCACTTCATAGACAATCGGGGTCGTGAGAACACCAAGGTAGTCATTCAAATACGAACGCTCGCGCTTATGACTTGAGCCGCTAATTATATTTGCAATTAACCCCGGAGAGAGAGAAAGAGAGATGGAGAGCAAGCGAGCAAACTAGAGAGAAAGAGAGAGTGAATGAGAGAAGGAGAGAAAGAGTGAGTGAGTGAGTGAGAGAGTGAGAGAGAGAGAGAGGAAAGGTCTTTCTCGTGAATACGCGCGCGCGCACGCAGCCTCAGCTTAATGTCTCGCGCACGAATTCCAGTTTATGATTGCAAATGAAAGCCGACCTCCATTGTGTCTCGAATTAAGCAAGTATGGCGGGCAAGTAAGTAAGTAATTAGTCCGTCAAGAGCGTGCGTACGTTTATGTACCCATCCACCCGCTCGAGCGCTCGCGCGTCACGGAGTTAATTAGCCGGATTGTGTGCCAGGCAGCATTATAATGACGATTGAATTAGACATTGATTGCAAGTCCTTACTTCACCCTCGCTCGCTATTGCCCTCTCTCTTTCTCTCTCTTTCTCTATTTCATTCTTTATCTGCCTCTGTCTTTCCTCATCTATTTCTATACTTTCATTTCGTTTCTCGAGAGTCACTGGATTTTTACATCGATAATAATTTAAGCTAGATTCGTATATATATATTTGTATGTTATATACGCGATAGATTGATCTTATCTTATGTGTTAGATTACTTTTACAAGATAAACTAGAATATTATTTGTAAAACAGAATATGTATTTATCATTTTTATTTTTTTCTCCAAATGTACATCAGCGCTACGCCATATCGGGATATCGTTTGAACAGGAACTCAAACATTTTCTGCACGTGTTCATGCGTTCCGATATAAAAAAGGATAGATAAATGCATCCATTTCCACTTCTTTCTCTTTCAATCCCATCAGTTCTCTATCCCTTTAACCACCCCTCGATCTGTACCATCATTGCTTTCTCTCTCTTCTTATCCCCGCTATTCTTTTCCTCCCACTCTCCCTCTCTCTCTCTCTCTTTCCCTGTTTCTCTCTCTGTTTCTCTCTGTCTCTCTCTCTCACTTCACTTCTCTGGCTCGACCACTTAAGGGCACTTAACCTGTTTGCTAAAAATATTAAGCGCCGGCAAATATCGTCAAATAGAACAAATTCGTGCCGAGTGCTTTTGCGTGTGACTGGCTGGTGCGAGTCTCTTTGTGGAAAGGTATTTTTTTTTAACCGACGCCGGTGTGCTTCCACCCTTTTAAACTTTCGACCTAACTCGACCGTCGTCGTGATTATATAGAGAGGTAGACCCTCAAACTTTGCATATGTGAATGTGTATTTGTGTATTTATGTAAACGTACACGTATACGCACCTTCGTATTATATTAACGTTCGTTAAGCGTAGTTTAAAGGAGATCCCACGACATGATAATTCTCTACCCTCTCTTCTAAAATCAACTTTTTCACTCAATACCTTCTAATATATATAATACACCAAACAATAATACATTTTTCTTTTATTCTTTTTCCTATGAATTACAATAAATATCAAAGTTTTGCTTTCTTCGATTTTGTTCGATCTATTTGTTCAGATATCATTTTACGTACGCGAGTATAGGTAAAAGAAAAAAAGGAATAATTTGCATTGATAAAAGTTGTATAAGATCGAACGAATTAAAATATTCATTTATTATCGAAATACTCGTTCCATTATTCCTTTGTTTCTTTTTTCAATATTTTGAACAGGACTAATTATTATTATTATTATTATTGTTAATTAATAATATCAGGAAATCTATATATTGTACTTATATATTAATTACATGGATGATTTTAAACGAGCTCTTACTCGCCATAGTTTCCTCCTCTCTCTCTCTCTCTCTCTCTCTTTCTCTCGCATACACAGAAGTAGCATAATACGCGATACGATTACTCGCGAGGTTTTACGTTAGAGGTACAATTTCATGAGAGGCTCAGGATACGAAGCATTTTAAAGGAAATCCCGTGGATTTCTGTTTCCTTCTTCTCTCTCTCTCTCTCTTTCTCTCACATACAACACGAGACATACGACTATAACGTCCACGGTGACAACAACAAGAACGTAAGCCGCTTATCGTCCTATTGACATATAATATTCGCCTACCCTGTTTCCCATCCACTTCTCGTCCTATCTTCTTCCCCACCATCATTCTTGCCCTACTACAAACTCCCTTTTAGAACATACGTATACATCCACTTACAGTAAAATCCACGCTTTAGTCTATCGCATGGTATATCTTCCATCTTGCATACCACAATATGTATTCATTTTTCTCTTCTCTTGGGTGAGATCCAACGTAAACGATAACCCCATGAATGTGAATGATTTTTTTTGTAATTATATTACACGCCATTTCCACTAATTAAATATATATTTTCTTTTTAAGTATTCTCTCTTAATAAATCCAAGTTTTATTATTCATTCGTAGACTAACGACGACAACGTGAATTTATTTATTAAAAATCAAAAAGTGAAAAAAAAGAAAACATAGAGTTAATAGGATTTATGCAGTGAATTTAAAATTCCATATGACAAAAATCTTTAGAAAATTTATCAAAGCAAACATTCTAAATCTCTCTTGTTGAAATATTCATGTTTGTGAATTACTCGCCCGTAAGAATATACACGTGTAAAGATCTCACACTATCAGTGACATACTCGTATACATCACGCACAGGTGGGTAGATAGAAAGAGATGTTCCCTGATTCTCGGTGATATTTGCTAGTGGGAATCGACAGGTGTCCCTATCCTGGGTGTACCCCCTAAGTACTGCTTACTAGGGAATTATGTCTGTCACGTCTGTCCGTTTTGCCCGATTCATTTCACATTGCCGTCTTTCCTCGACCACCTTCTCTTATTCCAACTGTACCTGCACACAGGCTTCCATTTTCCTCTTTCCCTTTGAATTCGAACTGGCTTACGGCGCTCGAGCGTGACAAAACGCAAATGCCGTTCTTCAATACCATAGTTGGCAACTTTTGATTCGTGGTTACATAGATAGAGATAAAAAAAAAATAATAACAAGAAGAAATCATTAAAATAAATTTTACGATGAGATATCGAAAAATTGAAATCACGTTGTAATATTATTTACAAAAATCGAAAACGCGTTGATTACAGTTTAAAAAAAAATTCTCTCGCATACTTTGTGCCCTATATTGCGTATAAATTCTGATAATAATATTATCTGATATGCACCATCGTAGAATTTGTTTCAATGTTTCCTATAACTTCTGCTTTAAATATTGGTAAAATTGGATAAATTGGAAACTCTAATTTTTCTCACTCTCGTACATTTCGTACATGTACATTTCGTAAAACAAGAAAACATGATAATATCTATTGGAAAATGCGGCGATACGGGTTGCTCGCCATAACACCTAGCCTACACAGACAGACAGAGAGCTCGAAAACCTTTATAAAATCAATACTATTTAATCCTTTGAAATCTCCATTTTTGCTTTAACAGGGATTACCAGTATACATATTCAGTAAAAACTGTTGAACAATTCGTCGAAAAAAAATTCGTTGCCAGGGCTGAAAAGTCTCTATTAAAAGTTCGAAAAAATATTTTTAATGCGAGCTCGAAGTTAACTTCTTAAAGATACGAGATTGATACGGAAAATAAAAAGGATTATATAGGACATTCGTAAGAAAGGAAAAAGATACAAGGACTTTCGTAGTATTTTTCGAAACTTTTTTATTTTTTTTCCTTTAAACGAACAGTTTCCTCTGGAAACTGCCTCTCTTTCTCTCTTCTTTTTTCCCTTTCCCACTCCTTTCTTCTTCATAGAATAGAGTTAAACTCGAGCTTTGGATATGCAAATCGGACAGCACGCGTGTGTAACTAACCCGACACCCCTTCAGTCTAGCCCAACCTATTCCATAGTATTTCTTAGGGAAGAAAGTCTTCACAACGTATTTATAACCTCTTCCTTCCTTCCTTCCTTCCTTTCTTTAGACTACGCAAGTCTCAACGCTCCCTGATAAATGCCCATCTTAGATTTAAGTTTATTAAACTAACTTGCTGAAATAATGAATAATTCCGGAGCTATTGTGTCACCATGGAAGAAGTATCACGGCAGTGGTACTTTCTGTTTCGGCTTTGTGACCAAAAAGAGAAAGAGAGAAGGGGGCTCAGAATCAAACACTCTGGTTTTCTCGGTATTTAAAGGGAACAATACGACCATTGAGAAGAAGGGAATTAACGCAGACTAAAGATGAAATAACTGGATACATTTTTGAAAAAGTTAAGCTTCTGATACGCGTGTTCATATAAAATATTAATATAATATATTGTATTTCTTAGTTTTCTGACTTTATATTATATGGATAGTAGTTTCGATAAAGTTCTTGAAATAATTTCTTTTTTTTTAAATGTTACAGTACAAATGTTAGTTTTTTATATCTACATTTCACACATCATTCCAAAGTTACGTAATAGAATAATTTACATATGAACTTGGTATAATTGAAAATATATAAAGAGAACAAACTTTATTCTGAATTTATATTTAATAACATTTACGCGCGTAAAAATATACTTGGTGAATTTCGTTGAGATAAAAGTAGAGAAGAGGAAGAGAAAGCAGGATTGAAGGGAGGAGAGAAGAGGATAGGAGTGAAAATGCGTCGATTTCGAGAGGGATCAACGCGAAATCGTCCGCGCTCTTTTTCCCGTAAACACTCGAACGACGTCGGATGGTTACGTCGATCGCACTCGACAATCGCAATTATCCGGCAGGTAACGATTTCCCGGAGGGGCCGCCGCTAATTAATATAACCAGCGACGATTCGTTCGCGATTGACAGGAAAATGCACGATGAGAAAGAAAGAAGCAGAGGAAAAACGTGGGGGTAGGACGGGGAGAGAAAGAGAGGTAGGAGGAAGGGTTGAACAAGAGAGAGGGAAAGAGAGAGAGATATGGTTCTGTGACCACGGTTGGCAACACAACAACGAAACCAGAGAGTAAAAGAGAAAGAGAGAAGAGGGGTGGAACTGGAGGAACAGAGGGCCGCAATTTGTCAGGTGACAGCCAAGAGACTGGAATAAATGGACAATTACACAAATACAATGTTTGACGTCATTTCAATGACGCGAGAGACACCTGTGATTGATTGTTAATTGCCTCGGTTTGTTACCCCGACCAAGCCCGGTTGGGAGTTCGGCGAGTTAGCATCCGGGGTGGGTGGAGGTTGGTGATGCCGGTGGTGTCCGCTGGATACGAATAATTTAATTGAACCGATCGATGCGCAGAATGTTTTCACTACTCTTTATCTACTTTTCGACAGAGGCCTCTCATTTTCCCAAAGCTCTTTCTTCGTGTCTTATAAATTTTGACTTGGACGTTATATAATCAATACCTTTTACGTCGTATTACATTGTTCATTCAATTGGATTAATAACACATTACTATACTCGTTCATTAATCGACTGATAGCGCGGGTTTCATTTTCCAATCAACTCGGGAATATCGTCCGTTAATTATCCTTGAAATTGAAGCATAATTAGAGCGATTATCAGGATGTAAGACGTGGAACCGTGAAGTGGTAACGATGAGGGTAAATCTCTTGTCCCATCCTTTGGTAAATCGAATATAACGCGAAATCGGGCTTTCCTGATGAGCCGTAGGTCAGGGTTCCTATGTATTGGTATTTGATTGAGACCTCACTCGAGCGTGTATGTTGACTGATAGCCCCATTAGCAACGCGCTTGCCACGCTACCTGTATTTGCTAGCATGCATTGTAATATGCAACGAACACGTATGGACTATGCGAAAATGTTCAAACGCGTGCATGTTTTTTGCTTAAATTGAAAAGTTGAAAGGTAATACTTTTTCCAACGCATATTATAATACCGATTTTGTTTCTTGTTGGAGTCCATAAAGAATATCCGGAATATCCCAAAGAAGTTTGATTAAGTTGCACAAGCATATCCCTAATAAAATCCAACCTTTCACCTTGCTCACCATCTATTCGCCGATGACCGTCAGCGAAGGTTACCTATTCGAGGAAAATTTTCGTCCTCAGAGACACGGGACATTCGTCCGAGGGCTGAGTTGTCCCGTATGCAAATTCGTTTTATTGTCGCAGCATAGAGAGCGAGAACGAGAGAGAAAACGGGAGAGACAGAGAGTCGGCCAGACGTGGACCCGTGTAAACGGCCATCTTCGCTACCCGCCTTAATTTCATTAATGCCCCGCTACCCCCCAACCACCCTCTTCTCCACTTTAATTACTGCCAATTGCCCTTGCCGCACGCGAATTATGTCATTTCCACATGAGCAGCATTTTAGCGAAATTTTCGCAAGGTAGTTAGAAACGAGACGACTGCAGTCGTTCTCTCTTTTCCTCTTTCTCTCTCTTCCTTTCTCTCCCTCTCTCTCTCTCTCTCCCTCTCTCACGTCTAGCTCGTCGTAGTGCAACGCTTAATAAGGGAATAATTAATTAACTGCACTCCTGTACTTCGTTTTTCCAGTTCAACCTTTTGCCGGAAAATAAAATGTACCATGTATACTCGGGATCTAGTAATGAAACGTTATATGTATATTTCTTTGTTTTGTTCCAACCGAATATGGCCACGCCTACAAATTTAATTTTCAAAATTATACCTCGACAACCAGTTCGATAATGGTATGAAGTATTTATCTCTGAGATCTTTCTAGAATTTGCATTTAATTATACATATATATATGAATGTTAAGGTGTGATTAAAAATTCCCGCCATCTCGCAATCACCTAGTCCGAACATTGCATGTTTGAATTTCCCGCTGTCGCTAGTATTTCTATTTTCGAACAACGTCATTACATCCGGCTAACAAGGCGTTGTTCTCGTGGCCTACGCACGGACGAAACTTTTTTTCGTTTGTTTTTTTTAGAACTTTTTACATCCACGGGTAGCCTTCACAGCTACGCTACAAATCAGTCCTGTCGGACTCGCGCTCTCGGACTAGCGAAATACAACACACTGCGAAGTAATATCGCTAATTGAGAAAAATAACCCAGGTGCGATAACATGCTTCCATGCTGATATTTGCTGCAACGACAACGACGACGACGACGACGGCAGTGTGACAATCGCAACTGTCTCATACTTACGTCGAATATCTTCACTTATACTTGTCCATTTTATTTTTAAACCAATTTTGTATATCCCCAATTTCTTTCTTAATAAGACCATATCCAATTGAATGCTCAAACAGTTAGACCATAAAATGTTAAAAAGAGAAAGAGAAAATGTAGATACCAAGAGCGTGAAATTTTCATGGACCTTCGCCTTGTAGCAGTTAGGACGTCGAAATGTCGTTGCTTGCTGACCGACCCGAGGGTGAGTACCAGTACTATCCCTTCGCGAGGCTAAAAGGTTGGAAAGCTCGCGCTAGCTCGTACTTTGAGCTCATCTAATAACCCGAATGAAAGAGAGGGGCTGCTTCGTTGGATCCAAAAATAACAATGCATAATTGAATCAACGACTGACATGGTCGCACCTTTCTCTATACACTTTTCTAATTCGTACTTTTCACGAGCACTTTAACTACTACGTTATTTCGACAATTTCTTAGTAATCAAAATTATTATTTTAATTCTTGTTAATAGTAAATAATGTATTATTTAAAAAAATACTAGAGACACATTAAATGTAATCGTTAATTGTAAAAAGAAAACATTTGTTTTTTACATCGATAAAATAATGGTGAAGTAGAAATGATTTCGCGAGAAGTTTGAATGAGAAGGTGAAGAAGAAGAGTAGTATAAGAAAGGTAGAAGAGATGATTCGTCTAAATAGGCAACATAACGCGGGAAAAGTTTGAAGACAGTTCTTGACGACTGTATCCATCGTCGTCGTCGTCGTCGTCGTCGTCGTCGTCGTAGTCGTCGTCGTCGTCCTCGTCCTCTTCCTCGTCCTAGCCGATCCATTAGTGTAATTGCAATTTATTTAGTAATTACTTTAATTAGTGAGCACCTAGCCGGTGCTTCAAGATTCCGCGAGAGAGTTGCATCGAGAACAGCAAGAGAAGAAAGGAATGAGAGAAAGAAATAGAAAGAAAGGGTAGGAAAGAGAGAGAGAGGGAGAGACGGATAGTAGAAAAGATAGAAAGGAGAAACGAAAGGAGCTGAGAGGAGTGAAACGATGGGGGAATGGAAACGTCTTTGCATCTCTAAATGCAGAAAGAGAGAGAAAGAGAAAGAGAGAGCAGTAGAGGTGAAATGAAGGAGACAAACGGAATTAATTAATGAATTAGCTTTAAGGGATAGGCGTAAAAACAAGTGGAAATCGGGTTGAAACGGGCTGAACGCGACCGATTAAAGTAAGTGGGGACCAAGGAACGTAAGTAAAACGAGTAACTAAGTAAGTGACGACTAACAGCCACCCTTAGTCCTTTCAATGTTAAAGCTGCGGGAGAAATGGTGCCGAGCGTAAACCGTGTCCGAGAATGAAAATTAATGGCAACTTCCCAAATCCTTTTTCAGTCGGGTAGCTGTTTAAACGCCTAACGGAACCTGATTCGATGCAAATTAATCGAATGTAGCTCGCAAGATATGTTCCATTCGTAAAAGTATCCAATGCAAATGGGGTTTAGTACGGTATCATCCTCCATAGATTTTTATCGTGGTTCTTTATTCCGTTTCACGTTCTCGGGATAGAAATATGGGGCGTAGAAAATCATAAATAACAATATTATGAAATCATATTATTACAAAATACATTTTGAGAATTGAGCCCTCGAGCCCTTTCACTAAAGATTCTCTAAATCCGTCAGTCTTTAATCCCAGTCTCAACTCTATTTCTCTCTCTCCCTCTCTCTCTCTCTCTTTCTCTTTCGTCTAAGATACTCAAGACACAGGGGCGTGATAAGCGATGTAAATTTTCTTGCGGGTTACCATTTCGCTAACCGCGGATTGGTACGGAATAGTTCGCGAGTTGAATGAACTAGGCTTGGTGCTTGTTTGGCTGATGTGTCTTCAGGAAATCCGTACAGCTCATGAGACACCGTGGTGTTTGTCTTGCGTTTTAGGTGACTCGAATACCGTGCTTACATTTCCACGTTAGAGACCGAGACCTCTCGGCTTAGGGATTTGATTTCACATATAAATATTAATGCGTATCCCTCTAACGACCTGCTGCTTCTTCAATACATTTGTAACAAGCTGATTAAGCTGTGAACGATCATTTATTTTATTTATATTTCTTAGACAATGAAATCAAATTCCTTTTCATTTATCTTATGTTATCATTCATTTTCTATTGGTCGTAATAGAAAGTATCTCAATAAAACAACTATTTGAAATATTTCTATAGAATGGTCCTGCATATGTACTTGTATACTCAGATAGGGAGATCTTTGTTCTCGTGATGCGAAGAGCAGAGCCAGCAGTTTCTATACGTAAGAGAAAAGGACGAAGGCGTACGTGAAAGCTGGTCGATAACACGACGAGCTAGCTAGTCGTGGAGGTGGAGGAGATGGCGGCTCCGTTCGTGACGAGGCTGCGACATCGGGATTGTGATTAGGGGCCGGTCGGCAAACAATGCCTAATTACATAATTATTGTGCCCGGGCCCGTAATTAAGACACATTACTCCTCTCAGCTGGTAATTCATTACGCTTAATGTCTTCCCTTGCTCTGCCTGCCGTTTCATCGCGGATGACAGTCGCGACGGTTCCAGCTAAATACCGTTACCGTGAAATATTACCGACCAGTACCTTGACTGCAGTCACTCTCCAAGAAGAAACACGATTGCCTTTTACTGATTTTGCTTACTTTAACTTTATTATATACATACGCGCTCGTATGTATAAGTTTGTCTCATTAATTTTAATTTATTTTATAATTTTTAAAGGAAACATTTTTTAACATAGTATTATGTTATTACAATAATTACTTGTATGATAATCGTTCAAATATTCGTGAGAAATAATCGAATAATAAGACACGCAAATTTTGTCACAAATAAAAATAAAATTGTTGCAAATTTTATAACACAAAAAACTTAGCTGAATTGAAAGGAACAGGTAGATTTAAAAGATTACCAAATGTATATTCAACATGCGAGTGGATATGAGAAACAAGGAAAATCTGAAAAATAGAAGAAACGGGGAGAGAAGGAAGGAAAAAGTGAGACAGTAATATACATCATCTGGTGAAAAAAAGATTGTTCGTATGCAAGCTCTTCGTGCGAAGGAGAGAGGGTCCTACAAATGAAAATTTCTGAAAAAAACAGCTTGCCTTTTATTACAGAAACTTATACACGCGACATAAGTAAAAGAGGAGGAAGAGGAAGATGGAAGAGATAGAGAAGAGGTGTAGAACACAGGAGTACCGATATTGTGCTACTACTTTTATTTAGCTAACGTTCGGATATGAAGGGGTTCGGAGTAACGCCATCGTTTCCCATGGGAGTCTCTCTCATTGAAATCTAGACGAAGAGAGTCGCTTTATAACTCTCCAGTTTTCTGGTAATCTCGAGATGCTTTGAAATACTTGCGAGAGGCTAAAGACAAAAGAAAGCAGCAGATAAAAGATAAATAAATAAAGGGTAACGTGACACGAGCATCAGGATTCCCGAAGGATTAGTCGAAGAATATTGATTGGTGTAATTCGGAGTGTTTTGCATTTTAGTTTGGGAAGTATTTCTGGCTTCTTTTTCACGCATCGCGACAATTTCTGTCCCCGTTTTCTCACCGATCTTTATTTTTATCATACGAGTCATTTATTTTTCTTATTTTTTTTCTTCAATATTCTTTATCTCATTTTCCACAACCGATAATGTTGTTCGTCGTACGATGATCATTATTCCGACATATCGCTGCTGCTTAATTAATTAATTGCTTACCCTAAGAGTTGTGGTATGAGATTTTTTACGATTATAAGGCAAATATCATTACACAATACACAGATCGTTACTTTATGCACACATCGTTAACTTACTGACACCAAAGAGAAATAAAAGAAGGTATATTTTTTGTACTTTTTTTTTTTTTAATTTCATTTGTCTGTCACATAAATTATCTTAAAATTGTTATAGGTATTTTCAAGTAGGTATTACATAAATCATTTATGTGGATTCAGGAATTCAATTAATATTATCCTGGATGATGATATCCCCCCTTGTTACTATTCAATTAATATTACCTCCATCTCTTCCCCCCTTCCGCACATCCCAACGTTTCCGCTCACTTTGATCGCAAAATTTTGTAATACCAAATATTAAATGAAAACACAATTTGCGGGAAATATATGAGAATATTCGTTTGATTATTGTAGCGTGAATTGCGTGTCAACAAATCTTACATTTTCAATCAAAATTGCGTTCTAATTACAAGCGTATCTATTTGTACTGACCATTGAAGTCGAGAATGATATGAACCACGGATTTTCAAGTTTTACGAACGACTCTCGTAGGTACTGTACAACTCACAATCTCCCTACTCCTTTACCACCTTCTTGCAACTAACTTTACTGAGTTAGCAACGCGCGCGAGGGAACAGGATTTAATTGATTATTTTTATCGTCAAGCATCTCCAACCATCCAATCGACAATAAGAATTTTGTTGAGTTAAAAACAGTTCGACATATTAAAAATAATTCAACATGTTATATTGATTGAACTGTGAAATAGCTTCGGTGGCGCCAACGTTCGGCACGATAACGAGCTACAACGGGTGATATATTCTTCTCGCGAGGATTAACTTTTTAAATGAGTTGTTGCCAATTGAAATAATGTAGGTCAGTACTGTTAATCTAAAGTCATCGAATCTTAACTAAATTGTTAGTATTGATACGACGCTGGTGTTGTCAGTAATCCCATATTCCTCGGTATCATGATAAATTGTTGACACAAATCACTCAATAAAACAATTGCATCATTACAGTATCTCGTGGAAATAGATTGGATCAATTATCCTGCAACTTATACAATAGGATGTTATAATTTTATCGTGTCTCGTTATAATAAGCGTCGCAGTGATGAATTCGTCATGATACTTTGTACAATCATTGAAAGCTTTCTGGTTCAGCGCGTATAGACCTTCGTCACTTATAGCATATTGACATCTCGTAAGCCGAAGCTTTCTGGAGTCCCTCTCGTGTCCAAACAAGACGACGATGCACCCTGGGAATAGGGAGTTCCCGTTTGCACGAGTTCGCAAATATAGCCAGGGGTATCGGAGCCAACCGAACCGAAGAATTGATAAATTAGTTATTCCGTTAGTCGCTCGAGTCCCTCTCTATGTCCCTCATTCCTCTCCCGAATCTCGTGCACACCACCACATTTGATCTGAGGTTTCGAATAATCACGCTTGTTTGCATCTGGTTCGACTCCTTCGACTGCTAAATCGTAAATTTTTGAATCGTAGGTAGAATATACGGTTGGAGTATTTAAAAAAAAAAAAGAAACCAATTTTCAAAGGTGAAATTTACATTAACGAAATTTATTGTGTTCGGTATTTATTATTCAAATAATCTGTACATATGCAGACGCATTTTCTTAGTGGGTTTTATACCCTACAATACGAGCAAGAATAACAAACGTTCTCGTTTACTTACCGCGCAAAGGATAATCCTATTCTCCAAAGTAACTACCTTCGTCGTGGAGCCAATTAACTCCCAAAAGAATTCGATTCCTACCAAATGATAATTCTAAGATAGTACGACGATAGTACGAGATTAGGAAGATACAATATTTGCCCAAAGATTTCTAACTCTAATAGGGTGTATTAAGATTATTTCCTTCGCAGCTGTGGCCTCAGTTCAATTAGGCTAAAGCAATTACTTCCTTGATAATACTTCCCTGACGTTTCCTTCATTTTTTGAATAAATAGATAAATTATATCAAGAAATAAGAAAAAGAAAAGAAATTCTGAAGCTTGAAAAATTGTCAGCATTTCCAAGATTGCCAGGAAGACATCAGCAGCTGCAATCAGAATCTACAGGATTTCCACGACGAGGTCTTCTAAAGCCGTTTCTATCTATCTACAGATACGTATTAGATCGACTCGAACCTGACCTGTACTGTAACCGTACGAGCTCCTACATAATGTCGCTTCGAATTCAAGATTTTTGTGGCTGCTAACCCGTTGGCTTCGGTCCGCTAACGTATTTGCAAGATCCGCCGCGTTGATGGACATATAATGCGACGTGTGATTGTAGGCCCGCCAATCGCGGCCGATTGTGCCTCTGAAGGCCCGCTAACTATCTCAAACTAGCCCCATTCAAGCTTCACGACCTCACTCTATCCACATTTCTCGCTCTCCTACTCTCTCTCTATCTCTCTATCTCTGTCTCTCTCTTTCCCTCGACAAGCTATCTTTCACTCTTTCCATCTATATCGTTCTCTTCGTTTGCCTCCTCCCTTTCCCCTTCTCTAGCTGACATACACGTGCACATCTACACGCTCAAGATACATTGATGTGCACATAAACACGCACACACACACACATATATATACGTACACGTAGAAAGGTATAGAGACACAATCACGCTCGGTGGTTACGTAGGTACGCTTCTCCACGCGACGTACCATTCGTCTCGGTTCGAATCCTCGACCCTATATAGGTATCCAACGCACGTTCTACGTGGAAATTTCAAATCTATCACCGACCCAGACGAATGCAAATCGCGCATGAAGCGCGCTTAATAAAGCTTCGCACGCAGCCTCCGCAAGTCGCAATTTTCTTTCCAACGTGTGCTGGCTGCTGCTGCTTCTGCTGCTGCTGCTCTGCCATGGCCCCCGTGTGCTTCTCTTGTGCGCTCGCGCGCCCACTCACGAAAGCTTTTAATGAAACGCTCACGTAATGCGCTTCTACTACCGGCCTTTCGAGCGCGTTTTCGTCGACCTACGAGAGAAAGGTTTCGCCAACGTTACTCGTTATAATTACGAGACGTTTTTTTAATATGGTTCAGACCCTCGACGAAGAAAAGTGAAAGGAAAGGAAGAGGGAGCAGTGGGAGAGAAAGAAAACGCGGGAAAGTCGATTTTTTTTCTTTTTTTTTCTCGAAAAGTCCGGAAAACCTACTACTCTTTCTATTCGGTCGTGTTTTTCTTTACAATTTTTCTGTGTCATAAATTTGCGATCGTTATTTACGTTAAATCTAGCAAACGAGAAACGTCTCGCTGACGCAATCCTGATCTTATTACGATCTTTTTGTCTTGTAATGATCTTCGAAGAAACGTCCAATAATTTTGATGAAATGTATGGAGTAGGTGTATCACGTTGGTACTTTGAGATAGGTATACGTCAGAAAATTGGTGCAATCGTTTGATTTACAGATCGACGAATGCACTTTGATGCAAAACGTTTTCGATGCGGTCAATATTATCCGAATAGATAAGCCAATAGTCAGAGAAAGAGAGAAGGAAAGAGAGAGAGAGAGAGAGTGAGAGAAAGAGAAGACTGTGGTAAGAGTGAGTAGAGATAGAGTAGTCGATACCTAAGCGTAGTAGATGGAACCTGACGCGCTCAGACAAATTGGACGAACGTCAAATCTAAGTCGTACCATCGGAGGGTATCGATCGGACCCTTCCCAGTGAGAACCGTATTCTCAGTCACTTCTCTCCGAGAAATATTGACTCGTCCAAGTGAGAGCTTTCAATATGATTAAACGCAGAACACATAAAATCCGATATATGGGGTGTTTCCGAATAATATACATTAATTTTCCAAGAACTCTTCGAGAAAGAAAATCGATGCTAGCCTCTAATTTCAATACCATCTGACCTAACGTTTGAAATTTATTTCTAACGAAAAGAAACCCCATTGGTTGGAACTTATTGACATCCTTACAATATTATTTCTCTTGCAATATCTTCAAAATTTTAAGCAAAATCGGTTTCGTTAGTTCATATTTAGGATTGATATTTCATCGATATAATAAATTAACTAATGGTTGAAGATCAAAATTGAAGATTAGGAAGAAAACGGTAACGATATGATAAGATCAACCGTTAGACCACTTCATTCCCAGAAACAGATAGTGTCGCGTTACCTGGTTTCGCACGTCCCTCTATCATTAAACAAGCTTCGCCAACAACACGATCCGAGTAAACTCGTGGCAAAAACTGGCGAAGCGTGTTGAGTGAAGGTACACGATCGGTGGTGCGAACAATATCGAACCTGACGGCGCCGCTTTTGACCGACCGCATTTCGGGTCGGCGAAAATTGAATTTCCAACGTCAGAGAGGTGTGTAGAGGGGTAGAAAACGAGAGAAAGAGAGAGAGAGAGGACGATAGAAGGCATGTAGGTGAACGAAGAGAGCGGCCGGGTTATTTGCGTGGCCTTAATAAGGACGTTTGACGGCGTTGGCTTTCCCTTAACAAGCCGGCTAATATCCTGGGGCCTTGCCTCTCCCATCGTCATCGTCGTCCGAATCTTCTCTCTCTCTCTCTCTCTCTCTTTCTCTCTCTCTCTCTCTTTCTCTCTTTCTCTCTCTTCCTCTCTCATCTTTCACATAGCAGCCACCGTCGGGAATCACCAAAGCTTGAAAACCGAATAAACTCAGTTAGAGAACTCGGTGTGAAGCGAGTGGACCGCTCGACCAGGAACACGCTACTGGACAGGACGAGTCCTTAGCTCTTTGGCTATGTTGCTATTCCTACTACCATTCCATCCTGCATGCTACTCTTCGTCCTGTTCTTAACGTACTCCCTACCACGTTCAACCTTAGTCAACTGAAGTTATCTTACAGCGAAATAAGTCGATTCGTTTTTTCAAATCTTTCAATTAAATCAAACAGAATGTAATAGAAGAATATGTAGTTTGATATATAACGATTAAATGATGAAATGAAATAATAATAATTTAACGATTATTAGAAATAGAAATTATTTACGAACATATAAAAATATATTTTTTCTTCGTTTCACACTTCGTTCTCTTTGTATAAATCATTATACATCCAGCATGCTAAAATTCTAAAGTTCTATCAGCTGCATTCGATAACACTAGCTTTGCGTTTTAAGTACTAAATAGTTAAGGAAGCAACACGTGTGATATTTTTCTAGACTTTTTTTTTTCTTTTTATAGCATTTGGATATAGTCAAGAAACTGCTGCGTCATAATGATTCTCTTTCTGAAAACAATTCAAGATGAGATCTTAAGCAATGCATATTCAGATAAAAGTATCTTCTATGTGATATCTCCAAATATAATTATACCTTTTCGGATGTATTATTGTGTTTGAGTTTTTTCGGTATATTTTTTAATAAAAGGTTTACCGAAGCTTGAGGTTCAATTGTATCTCGGTACCATTCCTCATTTTGATATCTTGGATAAGGTAACCACCTAAGGATTAAATAGAATTATTAAATATGAATCATTTTATATTACCAGATACTATAATCATCAAATATTTATATAAAATATCACAAGTACCTATGTATAACCGGAGACAGTAACTTTCTATCGACATAAGAAGGATCCCTTGGTCCTGTAAACCAAGAAACTATTCCTCCAATTACGATTACTATCACGGTACCCAGTCCAGAAAACCAATGATAGGACAATCGGTATAGAGCAAATATATCTTCCTCGCTGAAAAAAAATGTAATAATTACAAGTAAATGTCCTTGAATACAAAATTTGCTAAATACTTGAATTTATTTACTCGTGATGAACAAATTGATCTAAAAAACTTTGACTTATATTTCCTGGACACTGAGTCAATGGTACTGGAAGCTTTTTTGGTACTATGTCACCAAAACTAATTGATATGTTTGCTCCCAAGCATGCCCAACCAGCTATTAAAAATCCTACAACAGCACCTACGAAGGCACCCTAAGAAAAATAACATAAAATTGAATATTGCATACTTTTTTATTTTCAAAACAACGAATAATTATTCCAATTAATGTATTACCTGAGAATTGGTCCACGGAAAAAGCATTCCAAGAGTAAAAACTCCAAAAGAAATTCCTGCAGCAATCGCGCTTAAACTGTTTGTAACCTTTAAGATCGTCGATAAAAGAATATTTTTACGATTAATTTAAAAAGAAAGTATTCTCCTTATTAAAAAAAAAAAAATCACAAAATTATTATATACCGACCACTAAAATGCCACCCAATGTTTCGATGAAAAAGATAAAAGCCAATGCGATTAGGCCAAGGACGATGACGATACTTTTAACCAAAATCGTTGAGCAACGTTCGTTCGGTTCTAAGCCGAAACAACTTTTCACGAAGTCTTCTAAAAGTACTACAGAAGTAGAATTAAATCCTACCGATAGAGAGCTGAAGCAAACACGATAATGACATTTCAATTAAAAAATAAACACTCATCTTAATTTGATATTTATGAAAAACTTTGACTTTAAATACCTAAGCGCAGCCCCAAAAATTCCAGCAATAAAGAGGCCAGGTATGCCATGCAAATGACCGGCAGCTTGCATTACGAAAGCTGGAAGTAATTGATCATCTGCTTTAATTAGACCGATAGCCCTTGGATCACACTTTGGTGGTGACCACCAAGCTAGAAGAACCAATCCACACCAGCAACATAACGAAATAAAAATAATAATTCCCGTAATAGATATTCCTATAGCTCTGCAAAAATACACATATTGTCATTTCATCTCGTTACAATAGAGTTTAACTTTTGATATGATCAATCGAGAAAATAAATTTCACTGGTATACTCACTTACAATTTAGATGCCTTGACAGTTTTCAATGATGTATATCGTTGAACCATCGTTTGATTTACAGCGATGTATCCCGTTGAAAATAGCCAAGAACCAATTAAAACACTCCATACTGTATGTCTCGTATATAGAGAGGAATCAAAGCTAATCAATGAAAAACAACAATAATATAAATTCTTCGATTAGACAATGACACGGTATCGCAAAAATGTATATAAAAAAAAAAAAAGGAAAAAGTTTGATTTACTTAAAAAATTCTATTCTATTAGCTTCTCGTGCCTTTTGCCATACTTCGGATGGACCACCAACTTCGTAAGTGCCTATGATCGTAACGATGAATACAGCTAGAATCATTATTATAACTTGAAGCATATCCGTCCAAACTACTGCCTTCAAGCCACCCTGAATAGAGAGAAAACAAAAACAAAAAACAGAGAATAATCGGTACGATCATGAGATGATAGGGATGATGTCGTAGGGATTTAAACGATCAAAGGAATCACTCGTTCGCGATAAATTCTCATTAATATCTTGGTCGAACAAATTGCTCGGATAATTACGCGGGCCTCCGTAGGTAGGTAGGTAGGTAGGTAGTCGCGATTAATCACTTCAAGGCTGGCTTTGTGATCTGCTACTACCAACCAACAAGCGCACACCACTCGACGACGCCATTGTTTCAACGAGCCATTGTCGACCTTTTCAGTTTCCGTCCATAAACATTTCGCCCGTGCTCGCACGAGATTCTTCGTGGCATTGTCCACCGAAAATTGTTTCCTCCGGGGCCCCTTCCCTTTTCCCTCTCTACCACCTCTCACCCCCATTCATTCTCTCACCCCATTTCTCCTCACTCTCTCTCTCTCTCTCTCTCTCTCTTATTCCTTCTTTCTTTCTACCCCCCCCCAACCCACCCAACAAGTCGAAGGAACTCGAATCACGCAAACGAGAATTCGTTGACGACGAGAGACCATCCTCCTAAACTAGCCTGATCCCTTATGGTTGTTACGACTTAACAGCAAGCTATACAACATCACCGGAAGCGTTAGATAGGAAAATTTTTGACGACGTTGTAACTCCCGTCACGATATGTCTTCATCGATTCGTTTCCCCCATCACGACTCCACCATTAATATTATATAAAAATAACTTATAATATTTGAAAATTGTTTGAATAACTTACGAGGACCGTGTAAAAGACGCATACTCCGCATATGATAGCGCTGACGATGTACGTGTTGATATCACTTACTAAAATAATAAAATGATATAAACGTTAATTATATTAGATTAGATAAAGTATTAAATATGATGTTGAAATGTTATAGTATTATATAAATAAATATTTTATAAGACGATGATGAAAGTGTGTTAAGGATATTGCAACATATAAAAATTTAACTACGAAAGAAATGTTTGTAGAAAAAATACCTTGATTTAATGCCAATGCAGGTACATAGACTACTATCGATTGGTAGAGAACCTAAAATATGTTTCTTATGTGAAAAATAAAAAACAAGAAATAAAATTCAACAAAATGTAAAATATCAAATATATACTTACCGCGTCCAATACGAATATTAGTGATATTAAAATTCTAACGCCCTTGTTAAATCTTATCTCTAAATACTAAAAAGAATAATTTAACATATATATATATATGTTAACATGTATATATATGTGTATGTATTAAATTTGTTTAAGTTTAAGATAAATAATTACAAACATACCTCGTAAGCCGAATTCAATTTTAACGTTACGAAAACAGGCAAATAAACGGATGCAATGACAACTCCGGAAAAAAATAATGATATCACGGTAATCCAATACTGTGTACCGAAATTGTAAATTTCTGCAGGTGCTCCAACAATAGTTACACCAGATATAAAACTGTAAATTGAAGAAAAGATTTTCTAATAAATGAAGAATTCGTATTCGAACGGATATCGTCAACGTATAGGAATATTTATCTTGTTTCGTAAATAGTTATTTAAAATTCAGATGATGACGCAATATAATACATTTATAATAATAGCGATGATGATATTATAAATGGATTTCCATAGGCTCGAAAAAGGTGTTGAACGTGTTGTTACCTGGCAATTAAGGATGCAGATACCGGCCAAAGACTTAGTTTCCTTCCACCAAGCAAATAATTTTCTACGGTCGATTTCTGAGCACTCTTATAATGCCAAAGTCCAGCGGCAGCAGATATAGTCAGCATAGCAGCAAAAACCAGCCAATCAACCCAATGAAAGTGTCCGTTCTCAGAGCTATTCTCGAACATCTTCAAATTGTGCAAAATGTAGGAGAACAAAAATATATATTGAAGATCGAAGAAACGATTTAGTTTTTCTTTTTTTTTTTTTTGTTAAATGACGTTCTTGCAAAAATGTAATTTCTTTTACAAAAATTAAAACACACATTGATTGAAAGAGTAATCGAAACTAGAAAGAAAAAAAGAATAGAAAGATAGTAAAGATAAAAATTATTTCCACTCACTATAACACTGTACGATTATTAAGCTCTATTACGATGAGAAAAATGACAATGTGAAATGTTAACAAAGCCAAATTAACGATCCTCATGTCGAATAACGCGTGTTGATTCTACATATCGCAAATATAGGTCAATAGTTTAATAAAAGAATAGTTAATTAAATAGTTCGAAGTAAACGCACAAACGCTATATAATTTTTTTAGATTAATAATACTTCTCAATTGTCATGTTTAAATTTTCTAATAAAATTTCACCAATTGTTTCTTTTTTTTTATTTTATTTTTACTTATTCCACGCGTCGTCATATCGTGAACAATAACGTACAACTTTAATCTAACCAGCACGAGTTTATAACTTTTAATGAAACAACTAGGAATATTTCTATTTTAATTGCGAAACTACAATGACGAAGAAAAGGAGAATATTTCATGAATTAATATTCCATTTGAAAAGGAAAAAAATCACAAATAATAAAACGATAAAAGTATTATCGATTGTGGCTAATTTTAAGACGAAAAATTACATTAATTTGTTTGTTTCATATTCAATACGATTGTATATTAATGGGAGATAACTAATGATATTTTCTGACAAATATTAATATTTCTTAATTATACATTTTTTATGTTCAAGTAAGAAATAAGGAAAGTTTGTCTATTTCATATATATATATATATGCATTACCAGTAATAAGTAAGGTAGATACGAACATTACCGGCTGAAATGATCTATCAAATGTGATATGACTATTAGTCGATAAATAAACTCACCTTTAAATTCTATTAATAATTCTCGTTATATTTAGAAGTTGTGACTGCAATACAATAGAGCAAATTTGCGGTCAAGCAAGTTCTCTCTCTATTTCACGATCGTTAAATATTCATCGACTATAATACTGTAATCACGACTCGTTGTAAATGTGAGAATGTTGATCGTATTACATTCAACGATTTAAGGACGACCTTGATCTACGATCGATAAACGAATTACTCTGATTAAACGTGCATATACAGTTAGACTAAATCTTCCATGAATAGTATATTTACTTTTTATGAAATAGTATTGTTAATTTGTTCTTCTGTTTCTTCTTTGTTTAGTTTATTAACTTAATTTACATTAATGCACAAATTATGACCAAAGTAACGCTTATTGGCCATAATTTAGGCTAACCATTTATCACAAATTATTATAGAATAATTCTCCTAATATTCCAAATAAATATTTGTCTTGTAATGTTTTTAAATGTATATATATATATATATTTTTTTTTGTAAATCAAACGTTTACGATAATATAATAAATGAGTTCATTTAAAAATAAAATAAAAATGACAAGGAACGTAAAGTATAATACGTTTAAATATCTTTTCTTTTGTTTTTTTTTTTTAGTCGTAATTATATCACATAATTATATGGCATATATTATATCGCAAAATAATATAAAATAGGCAATAATTATCAATTTTGTCAATTAGTTTCAGTCATCTTCAAATTAAACAAATCCAAAAACAAAACGAAAAATCCGTTAAGAAATATAACGTTAAATATTATTTATAATTTAAAACAAATGATCTATGCAAAGTAAGTTAATGGGTCGCGTTCAATTAAATGTCTTATTCAAATCAAAATCACTGACCTAAAATAAAAGCACTTGATACTTTATGCTTGCAATCAATACAATATATTCGTTGAACAAACTTATTGTCAAAGGAGAAAAAGAAAAAAGACAAGAAAAAAGAACAAAGTATTCAACGATATCTAAGTTCTGTGACCATAGTGAATAATATGCTTTTTCATGTTTTATAAAAATGAACGATTATATGGAAAAAAATGTATCGTTAACACTCATTCACTCGCACATCAAAGATCGGATACGAGAAAATCGTATCCGTTCGCGAGTCAAAGTAAAAAACAATGATTCACGTTGATATGGTTACAGAAATCTAAAAGTTACTCTTCCGATTCCGATTCAAGACTGACTTATTGTGTATTGCACTACCGAGTCGTTGACGAACTTAGATTCGAGTAACTTCGTTCAACTCCTACCAAAGAAAACGAAAATACAACGATGATGATGATAATAGTAGTATGGTGATGACTATCTTTCGTTTGTAACTATCGTTGGTTGGCGAGCAATGAACGAGGATTGAACCAATCAAGATTAATATTAAGAAGATGTAGGAAGAATTTTTCCTTCCTCCATTTTCTCTCTCACTTTTATCTCTCTCTCTCTCTCTTTCTTTTTCTTTCTGTTTTTTATTTGTTGCCTATTTTTTTTTCTGTCATAATTACTTGTTCATGAAATACAATAAATGTCATAAAAAATGTCATAATTTTTCACTTGCATTATATTTTCTTTTTTTTTTTTCTTATATCAGGCAATAGAAAAATTATGCGTGTAAACGTCCAAAGTAGATGTTAATAAGAATTTTTATCTCTTGTCAAACGTTTCATTACTTGTTTCGTAACGCAAATCGTGATTACCGAATAGAATTACGGTACACGGACGTTTATATCGAATTAAATTTTTTATTTGTGTTTCTAACGTGCAACATTTTCTATGCGTCATTTCAATCTATTTTTCTCTCTTCTTTCTTTTTTTTGTATTTTACGATAAATATATTAGTAATTATAACGTAGATATTATTTTTTACAATCTTAATGTAAAACAACCTTGTAAGAAAAACACAGTAAATAAAAGATATTAACCACATTATGAATTATTTTTATCGTGAATTTGACAAGTTGATCAAAGTAAACGACAACAATAAATTTTGTGAAAATTTTCTTTCTTTTTTTTTTTTATTATAGAATACCAAAGAACGAAGATGACGGTAACATAAAAGTTTGAAAAACAAAATTTTATCGCAAATTTGACAATTACGATTGTTCGTTTATGTTCACACAACAAAGAATATCTTTTCTTTATTACAAACCTTTATATTACAATGATATACAATAAATGTCGTTCCCTGAAGTATACAACATTTTAAAAAAACAAAAAAAAAACAATAATTGAAACAAACATTTAAAAAAGAAGAAAGGAAACGTAAGAAGCATGGATAAATGTACAATAATATTCGTAACGGTCGATCAAAATGTTATATGCACGATTGATGAAGGTAAAAAATAACAACAACAAACTTTAATAATATGTTTTAAAATAAATTCAAAAATCAAAATAATTAATATATTTCTGACATATTTGCGATCTGTTAAATAATATAATCCGTGATGTGACATTTTTTAATACTATCCTAAAGATTGGAATGCAATTGTTACTATATACAATGAAATATATTAAACAGTGCATTCCGTAATAGAAATAACGTTATAGTTGAAACTCTCTAAAGCTATTTACACATCGGCAATTAATTTTAATAATTCTTCAATTAAGCGAACGGAATGTGGTATTCACGTGAAAAAATTGCAAACGATATCTAATGGAATTCAGAAAAGTAATTACAGTTCGATAGCTCATTATTTATGCGAAATCGAATAATGCACGCTGGTTTAACTTCAGTTCATTTTGTGTTTAATTATTATTAAATATATCGTATCGAGAATTAAAAGATCGAAACACTACAAAAAATTTGTAATAATATACGATGAAGTGATATTACATTCGTATTGAAAAAAAATAAAAAACAATATTTATTATTTATCAAGACTTATATAAGTATTGATCGATTCTTGACATATAAATGAATTTAAAGAATGATTAAATGACGTTTACGCATATCAAATGTATTACTAAATAATTAGGCTACCTACAATAGAATAAGATGTTGGTGTCTGATGTGTGCTATCTTATGTAATATTATTCCTTTCTATATGTATTGTTCGTGATCTCGTTAATTGTTCTATTCCGTATTTCTTAATAATAAAAATGATATTATCACTTTCTCAATTACAAATATTAAAATTTTTATATAGAATATAAAATTGTGTTCACAAATTGATTTTTCTTTTTGTTTTATATTGCGAAGGAAAAAATCGAACGATATCATTTTTTACTCACATCGGCTACGCGGTTTCTTTTTTTTTATCACGAATTAAAAGAAAGAACATTCGATATATAATATAATATATTCAATACTTTAACACACACACGCACACGTCTTTCCTTCATCTTTTTTAAATCGCTATATATATATATATATGTATATTATATATATATATATCCATTTAAAAAATTATATGTGTTTATATTTTAGATAACATGAGATATTTAATATTTAGTATGTAGACAAATTATTTCGATGAAACAATTATCTTTGAGACATCTCGTGCGTAAAAAATATTACCTTATATATATATTACGGTTTTTATTCAGCAAATCTTCTTTCTCATCGCAGTTTGTTATGTTTTCCTTCGCCAAAGAGCCACAAACAAGTTCTGTCAGCAATATAAGCAAGCACAAAGTCTGCCACCAGTATTTGAACCAAAACTTTTCGAAACTATAATCAAAATTGAACATCATTAATATTCGCTAATGTCTGCATTAAAAATAATACTTACATCACTTGGAAAATCAACGATTTCGAATTGTGAAGCTATGTCTGGTAAGAATCCACAAGCTAATGATAAGACAACAGCAGAACTACCCAAGAGACTATACAATAATGACTTATTTTGTGTTAGACTCTCCATAAATGGTTGACCCTACGAAATAAATATTTGCATAATTAAACAAAACGACGAATAAAATTAAAAAAAAAAAAGCAGAAAATAATTCTTAAAGCTACAGAATTATTTCCGTATTTTTGTAAATTATCAGTAAGTTACTTGACGAAATAATTTATTACCCGATAATTGATGGCAAATGTGGATATTTGAAGTGCCACAGCTATTATATAAACCGTGCTATTAATTAAACTTGCTTCAAATTTGTCTTCATCTTTATCGGAAGTATCGACAGAAGAAATGTTTCGATTTACGTCGGTATCGGTAGCAAAAATCGCTGCTAATTTGTCATCGCTGATTAATACAAAAATAATTATTACTTGGAATATAATTAACATATGTAACTTTATAATATTTAGCAAGCTAATCGTAATATTCAATCGAATAGATTTACCTTGGTGATAATAGCGTAGCTTCTTTTACTAAATACACAAGACAGAAGAAATGTACAGCAAATTGTAGCAACACTGTTGCAATAGTGTATAGATTAAAAATATTTGGCAGTGGTCTTTGTTTAGATAAAGTTTTTAATGGTTTTGATGTCGATATAAATAGAAAACAGGCTGCTAAAAGAATACCCTGTAAAGTCGCCTGAGCATCACTGAATTTAATACCTTCCAAATACAGAACAGATTGACTATAAGCAAGTACTAATGCATTCAAAGCCAAAATTTTAAACATCTGCAATGTTGTAACTAACGTACATCGTCCTTGTTTTATAACGTGACATACTACAACACAAAAATTATCATTTTATTTTTGATTCTAATATTACGTGACGAATTACAAAAATCTTTTAATAATAAATGTATACTCACTACACTGGATAGAAGACATTTTGCTAGTAAATGGTGCAGCAATAGATGCATCTCCAAGTTTTATGACGGTAGATTGTTCCAATTCTTCAATATCTTTTAATATTTTGGGTAGTTTTGTTTGCATACTAGATTGTTGTCTCATGTTCATTCGAGGCCCGTTACTTGTTGACGTATTTGTTACAGCTACGTGCGTATTTCCAAACGACGAATTTTCTCGTCTCTCTGCCGATACTCTTTCAGGTAGACTAGACAATATTGCAACACCTGAAAATTGTAATAGTAAATAATACACGAAATACGCAAATAGAACAATATTTTTTTTTTTTTTTAGATTTTTCTATAGACTTACCCACTTGTGCATGTTTTAATGCACCTACATCATTTGTTCCATCACCGCACATCAATGTTGTATATCCCAATGATTGTAAGGAAACAATAATAAACTCTTTTTGTTTAGGCTCGCATCGAGCAAATATTACAATATGTGGTAACAATTGTCGTAAAAGACTTATGTTATTTTCTTTTAAATACGAAAGTCCCTGAATAAAATGAAATAAAATTGATGTCAGAAAGAAAGGGAAGAAAATACATCATTAATCTGATACTAAAGAGAATTACCTCTCCGGTTATACAAAGAGTATGTTCTTTCCAAATTTCATTGCCTTGCGATTTCACATTTTTCATGCTTAAAGGTATTTGTGTTTTTCGATCTACACTTTCCCAATACCATTCACCATCACTTTCCATTAAAATCAGAGTACTTGGTTTTTTCGTAAAATGCAATTCACGACTGACGTGACAAGCTGTTAAGGGATTATCTCCGGTAATCATAACTACCTAAATAAATGATTTATGGAAAAATCAGCATTATACAACAAAATTAAAAACGTTATATTGATATTTTATATTAATTTGTCTTACAGAATGGGAAGCATTAAGAATTTCTTTAATGACTGCCTTAGAATCGGGTTTAAGCGGACAACTTATAATAACAAATCCAGCAAATGAAAGATTCTTTTCCAAATTTTCTCGAGTAAACTCTCTCAATTCCTGAGCAGATAAAGGATTTGAAAGCTTACGATAACCCAAGGCTAATACTCTTGCACCACGACGAGAAAGAGACAAATACGTTGAATCGTAATTATCGGGGACTTGAGACAACTGTAATATAATGCGTAATTTATATAAAAAAAAAAAGAAAAGAATATTTTAATTGTATTATAATATTATATAAATTCTGACCATATTCTTAACAGTTTCGGGTGCACCTTTTACAGTAACTATGTAATTATTTTCAGATGAACCAGGGGTTGTGTATCCTGCGACAACTGACATTCTTTTTAGTGCCGACGAGAAATGATATCTTTGTAAAATCTTTAGTACTGGTGATTTGCCCTTTTTTGGTATTACCGAATCACCTATTTGAAAATATAAATAGTTTTTTTTTATAATAATCTTATAAAATATCTATATGATGTAACATACTTTTTGTAAGGCTCCAATTTACAGCTTTCAATGTAGCTTTTTCAAGTGGATCTCCAACGATCCCATCATCTAATTGCACTAAGGAATGACACGTTGCTAGTACTTGTACACTTTCTAAAGGTGCATCAGAGAGTGGCATCACATCTGCCTTACCACTAAAGTACCAAAAGTATTACGTTTAATAATACTATTCTTTAATCTCATGTTATAAATATTTAGTTCATAAATTACACTTACTCAATCCCTGCTATCCCTTCGACAACAAGATTATCACTAGTTAAAGTTCCAGTTTTATCAAAACAACAAATTTCAACCTTTCCTGCAAATGGTATCCTAAATGGTTCTGTACAAAATACACCTAAAAATAATTTTTATTTTAATATTATGAACCATTAACAAGATATAACAATGAAATATTAACGTTTTGCAAATACCTAATTTAGATAAAGCTAACAAAGACGTGTTTACAGCTAACGACAATTCGATGGGTAATTCTGGTGGTACAACGGATGTAAGAATAAGTGTACACTCCAAAAATAATTTATACTTATTTCTTGTTGGATCCTCGCTGCCTAAAAATATTATATTTATAAGCAAAAGAAGTCTCTTAGGTATAAAAATACCACGTCTGATTGTATTCTATATGTCACATGACGATAAAAATTATTAAACCTTTGATCCAAACATAAGCTGCAGCGGCAATCGCAAATATCAGAAGAAATAGAATAAACCCAAATGTTTCAAGATTATTAGCTGTGACACGCTTAACTCCAAAGAGTATGGTTCTCAAAAGTTTACCCTGTGATGTTGAGAATCCAGTACGCAACACATAGGCAACACAGCCATTATCAACAGCTGAAATATAAAGATATAATTTAATTAATCATTATATATCTCATATATTTCAGTTATCATTTTAAAATGCATACCTCTCAAACCTGACACATTTTTACTGGGTGATGTATGTTGTACTACTTTAGTTCCTCCAAATAATACATGAAGTTTATCATCTCCTTCTATGTTTAAATCTCTGTCGCCATCTATATCATCTATTGGTTCTTTCATTTGAGGAACAGATTCACCTTAAAAGACATAGCATATTATTGATCTGTGTGTAAATCATTCAATTAACAAGATATTACAGCAATTACCTGTTAGCATACTTTCATCCACAATACATGGACCTCTTAGTAATAACATGTCACATGGAACTAGATTATCATTTTGTGATCTTGTTATTGAAACAACATCACCGGGAACTAATTGATCGGTAAACATATAACGCCACCTTCTGTTTCTATAAACCTTAAATATTAAATTGATATCATTAAAAAATCCATTAATATAGATTACTAATTACACTGACCATTATCATATAAGGTTTGTTTCCCATTTTCCGTATTTCAGCCATGTTTCGGAGTTGTTGTTGTACAAGTGTACATTCAAACATAATAAGCATAATAAGGGTGAAAATACTATAATACCAATATTTATCAAGGCACCAAAGTGCTACGCAAAATACTTGAAAAACAAAAAATGGCGCGATCGCTCTTTCTTTGAAAAGTTCCCAAAATTCCGGTACAACCATGTCCAATCTAAATACAAAAATTCATAACATCTTTTACTCAGTTGATCTTTTAATAATATTACTAAAATCATTTTAAAACTATGAACCCACTTATTTTTGCCATATTTTTCCTCGGCAGCTGTAACTTCCTTTTCATCGAGATATCCCTTCCATTCGGAATAATGTTTAATTGATTGATTTATAGGAAACTGAAGACTTTTAAAACACTTCGTGTTTGGTTCCCAATAATACTTTGTTTTTTGAAATACAAACCATGGTTCTTGTTTTTCTGCATGGTGTAATTTAACAAGTTCAGAACTGCCATTATTTGGAGTAGGCACTACCTTCGCAATTGTCGCTATATATGGATTTTTTTCCTAATGTACCAAATTTTCTTTGATTACCACACTTAAGTAACATATAAATCATGTCTTTCAATATAATACATTAATAAATATATTCCAAATTAATTGAATAATAAAAATATATCAAAATGATACGAAAAAGATCGCACAAATAAATGAATAAAGTGCCATAGATTTGTTTTATGTTCGAATTTAAAAAATCTTCCCGCTTGTTGGTCATGTGACTTCACATAGCAGAAGTCGAACATCCGTTCGTATAGTTGTCACGACAGTGTACATATTGTTCCGGCCAATTGCATTCTGCGTGTAAATAAATAAAAAGAAATGTAATTCACTAATCAATCATATATACTTACCGAACTGCAATTCAAAAAGGTATGCACATGCACAGACCATTGGCAGCACAAGCAGACAAAAATTTGTAGCACACCGATTGCAGCAATTCCAACCAGGCCTGCATCATAATACTCATCGAAACCGTAAACAAATATCCAACTATAAATCCACATAAACTGCAATACTACGAAGGGTAAGACGTAACCATTGAATAACAATTTTCGAGGATTGTGAAGAGTAACCGTTTGTACAAGATCGTCCAGTCGTGATTTGTTGGTCGCCATGATTATACTACGGCCCAACATAGCATGGATGTATTAACGTGAGGTTGCTATATAAAATTCCTTCTTACGCGAATCTCGATATTTGTTACAACAGTTGTACTTTCTTTCATTAGACATCTACAAGAATTCTTATTGTTCAATAAGGAAGCGTAAAAAAGGTTACGTTTGGTGTAACCACGCCACGGTGGTATTAAAAGATTTGCCAGAGGGAACAAACTTATGTCAGGAATCAAGATTTTCAGTACTGTTGACTACCATGATAGGAGGTGTTGTTGTCGCTGTTAAACGTGCTGCCTTGTGGTCAAAATTGATACTAGTAGAAATAATAGTGTCGAAATTGATAACTTCTAGGATCGCGTTTGTTTCCGATCTCTTATTTCATCACTCATCATTCATAGTTTGCAAATATCAATTCTATATATCTAGGTATTTATTTATTGTTATCGTATATTTTTACAATTATTACTACTTTTTTTATAGTACTACTTCTGTAAAACTAGTGACAAAATAATTGTTACGAAGATCAAGTACAAAATCTATAGCTGCAAATAATTTTATCGCAGCATTTTTTTATTGACAGAGATTAATAAAAAAAATTAATAATATCGACAGATCAGATAAATCAAATAAAATTTGATGGCAATCAAAAACAAGTACATTAATTACAAATCATAAAGAATTTATTAATGTAGAATAATAATAGCATAGTTAGTAAAAAGATTTATTTAGCCATTTGATGCGCTATTTATTCATGCCGGAATCACAGTATGCTTCACAGTTAGCATTACAACTTCTAAGTTGCCACGTGGACGATTATTCAGTGACATAATGTGACATGAAATATGAAACTTCTGAGAAGAGCAACAGCCACATAAAAATTGGACAACGACTGCAATTAAATGTTTTTAAATAACTTTATTAATATAGCAAAATGTAAAACAGAGTTTAAATATAATCCTAAAATATATAGAAAGGCATAAATTAATGATGAATAATTCAATCATATTTACAATGTAACTAAGAATTCTGATACTTTTTGTCCACTTTAGTTGCATTTCATTTCAAGATGGCGCATCTAGCGTGTGCATCACGTTCATGAAACGGAGCGCACTTTAGTGCACTCTAGTGTTACTTTCAGGAAACTTTAACTAGCGCTGTATCAACTGAGCTTCGTCAAGTAGCGCTCTATATACATAATTTATCAACAAATATCGTAAAGTAAAAAATAATGTATGTAACAACAATTTTGTTTAATAAATATACGTAATAATAAAAAAATGAACAGTTATATTACCTTGCAATAAAATATAAATTTTGATCGCATATATATTGCTATCATATACTATTTATTATGAGATTAAATTATAGTTAAGAAATTATTGTAATTATTTATTATAATTATATTGGAAAAGAAAAAATAACGAGCACATGAAATAAGACATATCATTTGGATAATTAATGTAGTAATTAATTACATGTCTTTTCATTTTAGCATATTCTTTCAAGAAAGAGAAGATATATATAGAGAAACGAAGTGGATTTAAAAAGAGAGCATCGACCTCGTTTCGTCAATAAGCCAGGAACTATAATGCTATCTTTCGGTGTTAATTAATTCTACGCGGTAACTCCTACTTGTATAACTCTCTCATAGCATATTTGATCACCTAATATATCGGTGGCGAATGCTATTCCCTTCAAATTTGAGTTGTAAATGAGATATCTTCTTGAGGTACGTCGTCGATGATCCAAGTGGTTTCTACTGCTTTAAATTTTGTTTACCCGATGCTACGTGAGAAAGCTTCGTCTCGTACTCGTGCGAAAACTGTGGCAACAATCTACTGTAAGTAGTAACAGTCAACGCTATAGTCCGACATTACAACGGTAATTCGCAATAATCGTTAAGTGACTACTTTTCTAATCTTGTGTTACAAAACCCATGCCAACTACGATTCGCAATCAGTGCGCGGGAAACAGCTTGAGATAATTAACATTTTAAATGTTCGTATGAATATATCTGGAATTCATCCAATGTGTTTATGAAGCGGACGTTTTGTTTGGCCGATTACCAACTCGTTTTTGCACCGGACGACCTCCTCTTATTCTTCTTTTTATTTTTTTATTCTTTCCTTTTCCTGTTCTCGAGTAGATCGTTATAAGGACTCGGGCAACGTTATTAAAGATTTCTCGTATCTGCTTTGCGACAAAGTTGTCAAAAATTTGTCAAAGTGTTCTCCTTACTATTCGTTTTACCTCTTGTTATTTTCTTCCTTTCGATTACGCAGAACTCTTTTATCGGATTTAAAAACCGTAAAGTTCAAAGAGCCGTACGGAAGAAACACTTCGAACGACGTTTATGCAGATGCGTTTGTAACGATACTAAGTTACAATAACCGAAACATTTACCTCTTGAAAGAGAACAGCTTGACAAGCACGTTCTGCCGCGAATAATCGATATTTTTTTTTACGTTGGATTAAGTTTTAAATCTTTGTACGAGGAAACTGAGATTTTCCCTTGGATTTCTTTCTACGTGAATCGATCATTGTGGGATTAAGCTGATCCGAACATATAACTCATATAATTCGGAAGAGGACCGAAATCCTATAGGAACGATAACTATCTAGATATGATCGTAATAAAAGCAACTCTATTTATATTCATATCACGTATCTATCTATAGTATTAGCAACCTGAGTGATCTCTTGAATGTATTCGATGAAATAGAATCGGATCGAAGATCTCTCACTTGGTGATATCAACAGAGACATTCGTTGGGCGTTTAACACCACAAAGAGAGATAAAGAGAGAACTCGGCTTTGGTTTAATACAAAGACAGGTTCATCAATCGGGGCTACCGCATCGAAATGCAAATTTTTGTTCGAGTGACTTCGACCGAACGGGATATCCTTTGATCGCTAATGAAACATCCTAATGCATAGCCACGTTACATGTGGAGAGCGAAACTCTACCTCTCGATGGAGCAGAGGGGAAAGAGAGAGAGATAGAGAGAAAGATAGAGAGGGGAATGATGAAGGGAGTCGAAGCAAAGGCCCGGAAAATCAATTGGGTCAATTGTTTGAACTGTTAGTAAAACAAATATTTGAGATAACCAACCATCAAGCGAGCCCCCGTGCGTTGTGGAGAACAACACTTCATTCTTCAAGGGATAAACTCCGAATGTTCTGTCGTTACTTTTTCTTCCTCGTGACGTTAATATAGTCAGCACGGAGTGTATAGTTCGCTTTTCTTTCTTTTTATCCCTTAACGAGCACAGTGAGTATTCATTAACCTCGTTATGTCATTGTGAAGTATTACCCACTGCATTTCTCCATCATACGTTTTTCAATAATAATCGAAGAAATTTATCTGCCGTATGATTACCTATACGTGCACCATCTAATGAGAAGGGCGGAAAATAATTTTCAGGGTGAAGTTTTGCGAAGTACTGAGTTAAGGAAGGTATCTGCTCTACCTTCTATTTGTATAACATACTTTACCGCGACGTAAGACGCGTTAAAGTTCATTAACGGGAGAATGTTCGGAAGAGAAAGTTGGGAAGAAGTTTTTACATGAAAATTGTCACGACAAATACTCGACTTAAATTAACTCTCTTTCTTAGATTCGTATTATGGCTGAAAGTAATTATCAAATGTATTAAAGTAGAGTATATCCAGATAAACAATTGTCGTAAAGCGACAATCATGTTGTCGATTAACATAGTTCAATTTATTGACCCTATTCCGACATTTTCGTATGATAGTAGTACGGAATTAGGAAGCGTTGATTGCTATCTCTACCGACGCCGACTATCCTGCTGACGTTGGTCTGTTTTTCCCAGGAAACGTAGTTCGTGTTCTTCAGCAAGAAGGGGCAAACGACTGAACATAGCGATTCCTAGGAACAAAAGCGAGAACTTTTGATAGATCAGTAGACCACAAGCTGGTAGGACTAATTTAGCTAGCCAATTAACATTTGAATTATTATCTTTGGGCTCGATCTTATATGGTCAGGTATAATTTATCTAGAGAACGTAAACTCTCTCTAGCTCTCTTTAGATACAACGGTCTTGTTCTAGAAATAGCACTGTTTCTCCAAGTGGTTTGGCCACAGTAAGAGAAGATTGATCTAATGGCGAAAACCAATGTTTGAGGCATCTGCAAGTGTAATCGTTCCTAGTCTTACCGAAATAGGTACTTTATTCCACTTCTCTTTCCACCGGGGTGCTCATATAGAATGAGATCTATTACTTTTGTTTTCCAACACATTTCGATTCCCCTCGTTCTTTTCTTTCTCAACCCTCAGTTTTTTTTCTCAACTCACCTATACATATATTCGTTTACATGCTTCCATAATCGTGTTCTTCGTCACGGTGGATGCACGAGGCCTCGCGCAAAAGTTTGGCGATGCGCGTTTCTGGCAGCGATTACATATCGACAGTTCCGATAAATTATGGGAACTCTGGAACGAACAATCTCGTCGACGATACATCGTTTCTCTCCTTAGTAGGAAATGGCTGAGGGCATTAATCACATCGGGGAAATGCATACGCGTTAAATTAATTACGCGAAGAAACTTGGAAATGTTTCGATAGGATTTATGTTTTACTGTTGTCGATTTCTCGATACTTTCAACTTTTACGCCCGGCATCGTAGGAATAACGACCAAGATTATTTCGGTTAGTGTGGTCTAATGTATCATCTAAGCAGGATCGTGAAGTCCTTTTTTTTGTTGTTGCTGAGTTATGATAAAACAAGATAGCATGGAACTTTTCAAACGTATACACGACGTTTTCCAGATAATCCTCGGGAAATGGCAGGCTCGGGGCCAGCTTCTCGTTCGCGATAAGAAGTCCGCGAGTAAAAAAATTTATCTTGATTTCCCAGTTGGAACAGAAACATTTGCCGTAACAGATCGAGAAAAAAAGTAATAATCCAAAATTAGTACGTTCGCTTGTAGAGGTCAGTTTGAACATATGGTCTTGTATAATTAATGTTACCGGACTCCCTCTTTCTCTTTATTTTTATCCCTCAATGATATTATCCTGCGATTATCGGAAACATGTGCGACGCAATTATCTCTTCATTAACGCACCATCCTGTTTGAATTGATAATCCATACGTCGCAGTGATGTCGCATAAATAAAATCATTTTTCCATTCTGAAATCCATAAATTATTTACGGTAATTATATAAAGGAAACGAGGGACCGAACAATCGGGTGAAAAGATTACGTGAGTCCTTTCATCAACGTGTATCACGTGTGTCGCGTGTTTCGCGCCTACGCATCCGGTGTGCGTGTTTCACTGTCGTATAACGCGAGGGAAAATATGGGGACAAAGAAAGATAAAGGGATGGAAAAAGAGAGAGAGAGAGAGAGAGAAAGAGAGAGCATTGTAGTTGTCTGAGAATGGTAGTAATCTACCTGTTCAATGAATGTAAGTATTCTCGAGTTTCTTTCTTTCGGCTGCTGCAGTCTGACCATAAACGATATTAACTACTGACATTTAAACGTATCGTAGCATTAACTACTTCAAGTAGAATAACGGTAGATTTATTAAAAAAGGTCGGACAACGGGAATGGTCAAGAAGTGAAAGTTCCTAACGAAGATAGAACGAGACAACGTAGCTCGAATAAAAATTCGAAGATAACCTTCTCGGGAGAATTGAAGGGTCTCTGGGACTAACGTACGAAAATACGATGTAGCATCAATGTTCCAGAGAAAAGGTGGATTTTGTACGATTACGCGTAGAAGGACTAGTCGGTCGAGAAAGAGCGAGAGATATTAGTAAAGGGTCTTCATCCCCTTGTTAAACGAAAGACAGAAAGAGAAAAAGGGAGGAAGGGTGGAAGGGCGGAAGGGGGGGGAAAGAGAGAATAAAAGGAGAAATAGTCGAAGGATCATGCGGCAGGTGCTGCCACCTGCTCCGAGGGCGTGGCGCTAGTTCCAGCGGAGCTTAGTCCAACGAAAGCTCCTGCATGCGACGCACCACTGGAGCAGCAGCAGCGGTCGCTTTGAGGTCGAGCGAGAGAGCCCCTAAGGGAGAGGGTGGCGCGCGCGAGAGGGTTCAAAAGAGAAAGAGAGGGAAACAGAGAGAGAGAGAGAGAGGGAGGGAGGGAGAGAGGGAGAGAGAGAGAGATAGATAGATAGCAGCGTGCGCGCGTGTAGTAGAGAGGTACTATCCTCGAAAGGATAGAAGGACGGATAACGAGAAGAAGGAAAGAGGGAGAGAGAGGGATAGAGATAGAGAGAGAGAGAGAGAAATAGACAGTGGTTGAGAAAGAGGTGAAGAGAGCGTGTGTGCGCGCGCGCGTTCGCGCGTAGAGACGCGTGCGTCCTCGTGTGTGCTTGCGACGTATCTCGGATAGCAGGATAGCACAGAGATGAATGGACGGTTGGTCTGCCGTGCCTTATCGCGACGATGATATCGAGAAGAGGCCGAATACGGGACTCCATCGAGGCGTCTGCGGAAGCATCGGGAGGACGATATGGCTCTGGGCCTGTGCTCCCTTCATCCTCGTTTTCCAGGACGAAATCGACTGAGGATACTTCGTTCGAGACGGTGGTGATTATCGGAGAGGAAGAGCACTGTAGCCGGCAGTGACCATGGCGCCTCTCGTCGCGTGCGTGTAAACAGTGCTCAGAGACCACGTTCGAATAGTGTCCTCCTTTGCTGCTACTCCTCCCTTCCTTCTCTCACTCGCATACCCCGATATCACCCCCTACTTCTCAAACAGTGTTCGGTCATTTATGTGTTGTGCGAGGCATCGGTTTTACTGCGGGGAGAGAAAGAAATAATGAAAAAGAGTATGAGAGAATGAGAGAGAAAGAAAGGCCTGGAAATGTCTCGAGTAAAGTCTCTAATTTATTCATTATTTATCTCTACTAATCTATTTTATTTGGGAGGATGCGATCGAGTGAGAGAGATCACGGAGAAAACGTATTAGGGTGGAAAGCCGTTAGATCTCTTTTGTTCCTTCCTATTCCTCCACAGGTATCTATCTTTCTCCCTCGTTGTTTCTATCTCTCTCATGGGAGCTAAGTGCGATACGTGATGCTTTCTTGCTGACTTAACAACTGGAGAGGCAAGAATGATTGTTGAATCTTCTTCGGGGTTCGTTCTCACGCGAACGATTTAATGCTAACCGAGGACCATCTCTAATCAGGATGTTTTACTTCGTTGGCTTTTTGGGGATGATAAACATTTTTTACATTTCAACCCGCTGAAAGCTCGTTTCGCATTTTTATTTCTTTTTTTTTAATGAGGGAAATGATATTGCGTCATCGCAACGTGACCACGACGAACACGGCATGTGCCTTGTCCGTTTAAATGCGGATCCCGTGTTCCTCCTACTTGTTCTACGTGTTCTTCCTCCATGTTCTGCGTGTGCATGTGCGTGTACGTATGTGTGTCCGTGCTGTACCACTGACAGTCGATACGCTAATCTGTTTCCTTTTCATCTCCTAAGATAATTGTGTTTTAATATCCCATTGTTGTTGTTGTTGAAGATGAAGGATCGTAATTTTGTGATGAAAAGAAAAAAAGTTCGAATTCGTGTCTGCACTCCCGTTTTTACGCGATGTCGGTTATCGATGCAATCAAATTTGTTGCACGGTTTTCCGCGATTTAGAAGTGGCTTATAGCCATTGTCGAGAATCTCAAAAGTATTTACCTCTGTCGTACGAAGTTTTAAGAAAAGGTGGTTTGGACGAAAAGAACGTTCACGTTTCGTTTCGATCGAGGAGTCGAGATAATCCAGTAGGGGTGGTTTCCTCTTTCTCTCTCTCTCTCCCCCTCTCTCCCTCTTTTTCCATCTCTCTCTCTCTCTCTCTCTCTCTCTTCTTCTTTTTCCATCTATCTCTATCTCTCTTCTTCATACAGAACCGAAAGAAAGTTTGCTCTAAATCCCAGCGTTTTTTCGGCCAAGCTATGTTACAAACGCAACGGGCATTCACAAAATATAACCGGAAACTCTCTCTTTCTCTCCATCTTACTCGCTCTCCTTACTTTCGATTGCATTACTGAGTAAACAACAGCATTGTTGTATTTCATCTTCCGGCAACTTTTTTAGTATAAATATCACTTCGCTTGTAGAGTTCTTTTATTCGTTGGAAAATTCACTGAAATTTTAGATCAACGTCAGTCGAATAGCTCACCTATGAGAGTTGTTGTTGTTGTTGTTGAATCATTCTGATTAAATCCAAAATCGTTTTGAAATTCAACACTTTTCTTTTCTTTTTTTTATTGTTGTTGTTGTTGTTTTAAATGATTTTGATATGAAAGATCATGCATTTGTCCGTAACCCTAAACTTTCTTTCCAAGAAAAACATATTCTTACGACGATCTTCGTTCTGATCGAAAAGATCGTTGAAGGATCGTTGTAAAATACAGAATATGAAGGGAGCAGCCGGGAGTGACACGTGATTCAACGATGTTTTACAGGCGTAACGGCGGACGAACGTGTGTGCGGTCGGTCGAGGTAAAAGCGTGACGATATCGAAAAGCACAGTGACTCGTTGCTGCTGTTAAGTATACATATATATATATATACATATATATATGTATATATATGTGTATGAATGTGTGATAGAGGAATTGAAGGATCGTGCGAGTGACGGATGTGGCGACGTGGGAAAATACGCTGACGATTTTCGTACGTTCGATCGGCTTTGCCAATTTCCAACCATTCCTAAATACCCCGCGTGATTGTCTCCCTCTCTCTCTCTCTCTCTATTTTTCTCTTTCTCACTCTCTCACTCTCTCTCTCTCTCTCTCTTTCTCTAATTATCATTGTGTACAAAGTTCGCCCACGTTAATCAAGTCAGTTGCAATGGTGTTGCACGAGGTGGTGATCTTCTACGAGGCCAATTTGGATAGAGGAAGCTCAACACCTTTGTGTCCACCTTTATTGACGCATACTCACAGAAGACTGAGGTGTATCATCCCACATTCGAAACAACATATCGCTTATCCACCATAAAAGGTAAGAAAACGATCCAGGCGACAAGGTAGATATGTAATTTTATCTACTTTTCTTTTTATATCATTTTTTTTTTCTCGTTCGTTCGCTCGTTCGTTCGTTCTACGTCAACCCCGGCGTAATAATAAAACCAATTTTTATTCAACGCAAATCACCTAGACGTCAGTTATTTATCTTTCATTATACCACTAACCCGTACCTGCTATAAAATACTTTCCCAAGTATATACGGGCACCGTATTAAAGTTATCGAGTGTGTAAACCGGGCTTTTATCGTTGCGAACGCGGAAGTGCTTTTTGCTTGGTCACGCTGTACCTGTTCAGATGGTGCATCTCCATAAAAATAAAAAAAAAAAGAAGAAAAAGACTAACCCATAAAAAAGTATCTTTTTCCTCTTGGATCTCGAAGAATTTTTCTCAGCTCAAAGGGTTCATCTTCGTGATTTATTTTATGGATCCTTTTGGATCCCTTAGACGAACTTGAGTATTAACAATTGTAACGACGAGGTGTTAAAAAATTAATTGCATCATGCGATCTTAGCACATTACCTTTACCTGTTGCATCGTGTTCGTGACGACGTGTACGAAGAGAGTGAAGGAAAAGGGGGGAGGGGAGGTAGGGGGATGGATAGGGGGAGAGGAAGAGAAGTGAGTTTCGTGGTTAAATGAGTCGTGACGTTTGTAAGTTTCCTTGACAATTTGCGACAGAATCGATTCGATTTGCGTCAAGCGTTAGGTAGACGACTTTGTAGGAGCTTGCTTGCTTGCTTGCTTACTTTTAAAACAACGCGATCGTAACTCGCAATGGGGATTAAAAATTTATCGTATCGTTTCTGGGATTTTTTTTTTTTTTTCTTTCAAGAAGACAAACTCCCTTGCGATCGAATGACGGAGATAGTTATTGTGAGATTTCTTTCAATGGTTCAATCATTTATAAGGATCATTGAAAGTTACGGTATCAGAAAATATGATGGAAAAGAAATTGATTGAAATAAATTGTGCATTGATATTATTATTATATGATAATACGTATTATTTGTTGTATATATACTTTGATAATATTTTCTGATAATAATAGGATGATCGTTGTTGAGTAATTTGAATAATTTCGAATTCCTAGTTGCGAGGATACTCGAAATAACTCAAATAACGATGGCGTGCATTGATGTAGTTCCTCCTGTATCATAAGGATACAATACAAATTATTAGAACACACATTGTTTATGAAACGACCAATAGGAAAATATGAAATTTAAATACATTTCGGGACAGTTTACAAATTGGATAGCTTACCGAAGTAATGGATATAATCGTGTTTACTTCGTTATTTCCATTATCTCTCTCTGAGTCGAGTTACAAAAATTGTATATTTGTAATTAAAAAAAAAGAAAAAAAAAAACTCTTATAATATTATATTTCGTAATAAGAGAATTCGTTCGTCCGAGTATCTCCTATCATTAAAATTTTATGACTAGCGTGATAATTTGTTCAGCTGATCCTCTCGTGAGAAATAAAATGTGCAGGTAAGCGAGTTTACTTGTAACGGTGTATATATGATGCATGAGACTCCAAGGAATTAAGTGGGTGGAATTTAACGAGACGTTCTTAGTAATTCACAGTAACATCGATGGTTCTAATTTTGTGAATTTTTCTATTTCCCATTTGAATGAAATTAGATATTCAAACAACATTAAGAAGTAATTATTCTTAATAATTGTAGAGACAACCATTGTGTGTGTGTCTTCATAGACATGACCTTATAAAAAGGGCTTTACCATAGTTTCGAACCCTTTGATGGTCTTTTGTCAAAGCTATTAAATTGAAATGTGTTTTTTCGTTCTGGTATGGTCGACATGACGCAGGTTGACGTAGCGATGCAAACAATGTTTGTTTAAACATTGATACACTATTGGAAAAAAAGATCAATGTTAATATAAAATATGATAGATATTTATTAATGTATTATATTTGTATTATGCAAGAATATGCGACGATGTGGCAATATTTATTTTCCAGTCAATCCTAACCCTTAGAAAAGATCGACTGACTGTCAGTTTTGTACGGAACTGCACTAGAACCGTTTACTTCTCAAATCCTCTTCCCTTTTTGTAAATATTCCTTGCACGTCTTTGAACGTGAAGATCCTAAATAGTATCTAGAAAATAAAATTATTTCGTGTTTAACGTTTTAAATACATTCGACGAGATATTTTCATACGTAAAGCTTATATCTAATCAGACGTTAAAAAAAATCTTTAATTTAATATACGTAAATATGAAAAATATATGTATTCTTAAAAATAATCTGTTTAAAAGGTTAACGCAATTTATTCATGTACACTAACACTCTATTTCAGTCATGAATGGTTAAATTCGACTTTACTTACCTTTCAAATTTATTTCTTTCTCGTGCTTTGTAAAAATTTCAAGTAAATGCGCGAATTATGTTAGATAAACATTTCCTTCCACGAAAACCTTTTCCACTAATTAGTTACACGCTCATGTATAAGGAAAATATTTTTAGCCGAAGAAGAAGAAGAAGAAGAAAAAGGATCAAATAGGGAAGAAATAAGATGAAAGTAAAAAGAACGGTGATTAAAATTTAATTGAAACTTGGTTGGATTAATGGACAATTAGGGCCTCACAACAAACGAAGCTAATTCTGAGTGACATAAATCGACCGATCGGGGACACAGCGAAGCGTAATGTTCTGGAAATGACTGTCTGTGAAATCCAATGGAGCTTGAATAATTACAGGCTAGTGTGCGTAAGAGAGAGTCGTGTCCCATGGATCGAATTCGAGCCTCGAAATTCACTACTTTCTAACGACATTTTTTGTTGTACTTCGTTTTATTATAGCTATATATTTTTGTTAAAATAAAAAGAATATGGGAAGTAGCAAGAAACGAAAGAATGTTTGCATTTAATGTGGCTGGAATATTTGCAAGTTGAACGATGCGTTGACTTTAATTACTTTCCGGGATGAAAGTTTATATCATGCTTTAAATCCAAGCACTGTTGGTTTTCTGAATATTTGACATATTAGATATTTCGATAAAATCTTTTCGTATAATAATAATAATAATATTAATTAAAAATGTTATTTGAATATTTTTGAATAAAATACTTCGAATTTATTTATTTTTCGGAATAATAATTTGCCAATATATATTTATATATATAAAGTTTGTAGGAATGAAATCGACAGGTAGGGGTATTGCCAATAAACGTATTAACACATAGAATAAATTTTTTATCACGACTTTTCTGGTATCAGAAAGATATTCGACCAGTGTTTTATCCTTCCCTTTTAAATGTTACTGTTGGCATGAAACAAAAGCTAGTACCGGTCTTTGTCCCGAATTGCATACCGGTTATTATTACACATCAGTTATTTTCTCACATGCATGCTCGCTACAAAACGGCTTCCATCGGGGCTTGTGCTAGCTGCTGGCTGGCATACGGTGAATAGTAGAATTTCGCCTTTCATCTTTTCAATGCGCTCAGGCTGCTCGTGCGATGACACTTGCATTCTCTAGGAAAGTGTGACCTAGTCTTGCAGTTACTTGCTCGAGTTAAACATCGCGAAATAAGCGCTATCTCCTTTTTTCCGACCTTAAATCAACCCCCCACCCCCCACCCATCTTGTCTCTCTCAAGCTTTTCATTTTTTTCCCTTTTTTATATTCTTCCTTTGTGCCCTTCCTTTCGTTTCGTTCCTGTCAGTTAAAATCCTTTTTTGCGGTCGAGTTCGTTGATACGATTTGACCGAAAAAAAAGAAAGAAATAGAGAAAAAAAATAAGAAATAAAAACATGCTTTACATGTTTGCCATTTTGACGAGCTTCACTAATTGTTCTTAAATAGAGAATTTGCTTAGAATTAAGCACCAAATCCTCTATGTATTTTCAAGATACGCGGTACAAAGTTTTCAACCTCGTAAGACCCACATCGTTACGCGAATTACGAGACAGCATAACTTTTGGTAGAATCAAGAATACATAATACTTTATACATTATTTTACTTAAACGTATTCAACATCCAATGTGTCTTGGTTTTATATTTTATCGAATTATTTGGGCTTGCAACTTCAATCAAATCCTTCGCTAGATTCACTTAATTATTTCATCGAATCCTTTCAAGTGGTAATTAAATGAACGCAAACTAACAGCGAAAGAGTAAAGTATTATTAAAAATATGTATCTCGGGCAAACAATAAACGACAAAATAATCTTCGAGATGTCTGGGAGTTTGGTGGTTGGAATAAATTTATTCCGTTTAAAATTGACCGATATATAAGCCGATTTCGGAACATCTTGAGATTGAACGAGAAATACCGGGTGGAGATTGAAACTTTCATAAAAGTAATAACCCGTTACGCTCGACGCACGCTTATGGCTCGTCTTAATCTTCTTGTCTGTAGCTTGCTATTAAAGTGTCACCATGTGTTTGATACGTTGCAACCATTAGCTTCAAACACCATCTGATACTGATAAAGGTTCAACGGTAAAACAAGAAAGCAAGATACCAGTTGAAAATAACGAACTTTCGTATAGGTATTCTAGATCTAAACGTCAGATATCCAAAATTACAAACTTCTTTGTTGAAAAATACTCGGACGTAGACTCATATAAATTGAAGTGTCCAAGTTCGTAAATATTGTTGAGATTAATTCGTTACGTGCTTGTTGGTATTTCATCATTAGCATAGACCCATTTTGTAAAATTCTATTTTTAAATAAAAACCGTCTACGGAATCGGCAATATTCTTATTCGAATATCGTTGAATCTACTTATAGCTATGCCTGTAATAACGGAACTCTCCCTTTTCTCTTCCAAACGATATCTATTCTGTGAATCGTTCCCTTGTCAACCCTAGCTTATTCAAGGAAATTCGCATATCGATCGTTCGGAGTTTTGTGAAGGAACAAACGGAAGGAAGAGGTTACGTTTATTTTCACCGTGTCACATTACGTATTTCAACTGATTGCGAGATCGGATGGATTTAATATTTGTTTCGTTTTACCATTACTTTAATTAAATATATTTTGTATTTACCAATTCGTGAGTATTTTTTTTTGGTTTAATTACGTAAATTTAAGGAAATATAATATGTGATACATAAACGCGTGGGTAGATAATAAATTTGGATTCATAACTATTGGTTATCGATAATAACGAATATTTTATTCGCAAACGAAGAATCGTTCAGATCTTTCGTAAATCTCAATAGAGGAGATTTCTCTTTCGATATGACCGGTGGTGTCGTCGGTTGGTGATGTTTGTTAGAGAAATATTCGAAAATTAATAACTCGAATGATAGGTTTCCTTCATCGGAAGTTATCGGTATCTCCGATAATTGGTTCACCGGAAAACGAGAAGCCATCGGCTCATACATATTTCATTCGACTGGTATTATTTCCGTAGTTTAAAGTCGTGGAAAAAGAGATTTGACTTTTTTGAAGCGTATCTGGAATGTCGTTGGGAGGGAGCTATTTTGGATTCGTTTGCATTCGGAAAGTTGGCCAATGTTTCGCTGCACATACCTACCTACCTACCTACCTACCTACCTACCTACCTTCCTACCAACCAACCAACCAACTAACCTTCTTCCCAAGTTTGTTCGCTCAAGGGAAACGAATGTGTAACAAAGTGCCAGACGAGCCTGAGTTTGACTCCCGACGAAATATAATTACGTGTCGAGTAATAGTTTACTTGTTTGTTATATATGTTTCGCGCGTGTATTATAATTTTCCCATGATCTCGAGAAATGTTATTAACGTTTCGTGAACGGTTTCATTGTTTCTCGCATGATTCATTCTAACCAGACGATTACTTCATTTTAATAACTAACGAACTATCAAATAGATTGATCGGATAATCTAGCACAAATTTTTCTGATGTTTATAAGTTTGAAAATTTACGAGTGTTTAAAAAAAAAAGAAAGTCCGTCAATTAATATTTTACAGATAGAAGAAAAAATGTATAAATATATTGTTAAATAACTAAGTTCACTTTTGACGTATGTATATTTATCATCAAACGAAGATTTATGAATGACTCTAACTCAGGTAAAAATATTCCCTGTGCTTTTATCGAATATTCAATCATATAACGTCATTCTAACGTTCGAGTGAGCACAGAAAACATTTCCTTATTGCCGATAAGTCACAAAGATTAACTTAATAATAGTGAACTCTTTTCTCGCGAGCATCATGTATCAAGACCTGTCCCTATCTTTTCTCTCTTTCTTTCTCTTGCTTTCCTCTATTACTACTCTGGGCAAGGTCGTAAGTCATAACGTGACCTAAATTCTTTTTCTTTTACTTAAAGTTCCACATATATCGTATCAGAAGCATCAATGTATGGGGAGGCTCGATTTGAAAGAACGAAAAGTAGCTGATATCGTGAGTCTTTATGGAAATGGTTATGTAGGCAAATTTTCTCGGATATGTGGACCACTTAAGGCTTTAAATATTCAGTGTGCAACGAAATGTCCGTGTTTTATTGGTTAGACGTTGGCCATTAATTCGATTTTACAGGTTCTGCTTCACAGCACTCTATCGTGTATCACTATTCGAAAGAGAACTATCTAAAAAAGGAAGAGAAAAAAATTGTGACAAGAAAAAAAATTGCAAAATCAAATTGAAGTTTACATATCTACGTGTATATGTGTATTTGAAAAGAAGAACAAGAGTGGAACCAAAGAATAAAAAAGGAAGTAATATTTAATATTAGCACGGAACACACGTAGAAAGAAGGAAAAAATATAAAAAGGGTCTGGAGAGAGAGAGAGAGAGAGAAAGAGGTAGAGAGAACGGACGTGAAAATTTACGTTTTCAAACTGTTCTCAAAATAGAAGAAGTAAAAGTCGGTAAAATTTTTGTGCGACATTAAACCGGCAAAATGTTACGAACGTATCCGGAATATATATTAGTCGCATGGGAAAATGGTATCGATTCGTTTGGTAGTTTTAAAATGAGATATCGGTGTTCCACCTTTTGCTTCCGTTGTGCAGCAGCAATGGCTGCTATTTCCCGAGTCCAAAAATATGATTGTTTCAAAGATAGATCAAGTGAGATCTACGATTGTTGATTCTCTATTCGTTTACGCAATGTGAACGGTAGCGTATGTGTTACGTTCCGAAAAAAGAAAATTAATGGGATAGCTATTTTGAAAGTGTATTTTTTTTCTTTTAATTGCATCGTTTAAATTGTAGAATTTAAAAGGATGAACTATACAGCTAGGTAAGCCTTCATTTCGATTGCGAATAGATCACGATAAAGCCACAAGTGGGTAGAGACAAATGTAAATATATCTCACATATTGCACGCGATATATGTGTAATACGGGGGATGGTCGAGCATCGTTTGGTAAGGGGATGATGAGGTCATGACAAATATTTTTTCAATACTCATTCATATGATTGTCTTTAGTCAACGTTAAAGTTATTAATTGTAATGGTTAAAAATGATCTTGTCATTAAATACAATACGAGGATGATCATAACGTTGGTCAATATCTAAGAAACTTGTTGGTTGTATTAAATGTGATATTAAATATAGCTGTTCTTTTAAATGCTGGTAACATTCTTCGGGACGGTAATCGAATCTGAAAGCTACAGTACTTGAATGTTCAACGCAGTTCCATATAATCCACTTTCTCGGTTTGTTTTTCTTCAAACGTTGTGCTGTATACTTCTAATTAAAATGAAAATCTCAATGTTTCGTAGCGTGTCCACGGGACATTTTTCTTGCAATTATATAAGTTTTTCTTTCTTGTAATAGGATTATATACTTATCACTGGACAACTGGAATTAAATTAAAAATATTAAATGTAGAATATATGTATAAAAATTGTATGTTTTTTAATACGTGACGTATAATACTACGTTCTGTTCGCATTCACGATGTTAACGTGAATTTCTTGATTAATATTTCGAGTTCATTAAAAATAATTAACTAGGAAATTGATTAGAGAAGTGTTTTCGTATATAAAAGAAAATAAAATTATTTTCTTTTTTCTTTTTATATTTTCATTTTTCCTGTAATAAACGATTGCACACACTCGATCAATTTCGATGAACTTCCCAATTGAAATTCACTGTCAAAATCCTGACTCTCGATCACGTTTCTATGGGTTCTCATAAACGAATGAACGAATCGCGTTAAAACCTTGACAAAGAAATACCAAAGTGATGCTTTAAAGGTAGGAGTGCTGCGCGGTGCAATTAAATCTACCTTTGATGATACTCTCTTAATGGAGGGATGTTACTGCAATGATGACGTAACGAAGAGAGAGAAGCATCGTATGGACTTGTGTTAGTAAACGCATATATACACTTTCTTTTATAGAGTCGGCGAACATTTCAGGGTAAAAGTTTCGCTATTACGTTATCTTATTCGTGAATCACGTTTCCTATTCACCCATTCGCGATACGTAATTCTATTCAATTTTCTAATTATTAGCCATCGGTCAGTATTACAACGACTGATAAAGTAAACGATTATTGTACTTATATCCCTATGTATGACTGATATATAAAAATATACATATACATATATATATACAAAAATAAGCTAGAATTATTCCCAACCGTAATAAGATAAGATCTTCAATGAACTTTTATTATTCGTCCAACATATCAGCATTATTTTAATCCGAGCTTAATGGGTTACTTAAAAAAAGAACAAGAAAAAAAAAGAGAAAAATAAAAAGAACCAACTCTTCTCTCCCCTGGGTTATTATTTTAAATATATTTTTTCTTTTCCTTTTTTACTATCTTATATGTAATTATTATCAGTAGTGTATGTGAATCCTCATGGGTAGATTAGATAAAGTCCTGGACTATGTAAAGGTGCATACATTGTCAGTACAAAAGCAGCACGCACCAGACCATGTCGTTCTAGGTTGGAATAGAAAGGGTCGATAGCCCTCTTCGTACGGCGCTCGCGCCACCCTCGTATTCCCATAGATGTTTCCGAGTTCACATACACATAGTTAGAAGCGAATACGCTTACGTATGTTCACGTATTCCAGCGTAGGGCGCCAAGTACTTGGAACCTGGTTCAGCACTTCCCTCCTGTCCATGTTGATTTAATGCCTTGTGTCTCCTACCATTCTCTCATTTTCTTTCTTTCCATTTTCCTTTTGTCGATAATAGCTCTCACGTCCATTATTCGTATTCCGAACTTTTTATGTCTTATGGTTATATTACTTTGGATAAGTTTGAAATATATCAGTTTGAAGAATTTTTTTCCTTTTCTTGTCATAATAGATTGAAGATAAATCGTAAACGTAGAAATTTTCTTAGGGTCACTTGTTGTTATAGATAATCCGGATCTAGTGGTAATTGAGAAGCGTATCGATCCGTAAATAATCCATCATCATTCTAACCGTTAGATACGCTGCTAGATACATTCCTGATTTTGTACAATAACGCAGCTTGATATATAGCTCTATAAACGGATCAACGTGATCTGCATACGTATATACATACGTTATACTGACTTAGAACAATGTATACATTTGAATTACGTCTTTGGTCATTGATTATTTCAAATATATCTATTTATATGTTATTTTAACTATCTGTGTGTTGATTGTATTATTGTGTTCCGTAATTTTAAATATCATTAAATAATTATTAAATATTTTTTTCATAACAATTCATTCGAAATAATATCTCAATGAGGGGATTATTCAACGAAATGGTGCGATGTGTAATGGAGTTAAATGCATTTTACACAAAACGAGGAATCTTATAATGTAATGGTATGTGTTTGCGTGCGTGCATTTGCGAATATTCACTATCTACACTAGTTTCCCATTAAACGTTAGTTTAAAATCGGCTCTGCATAATGATTTCGTTAAATATACGAGGCCCTCGGTCCACGTACCACCAAAGTTTCGAGAATGTGCACGTTGCAAAAGCAATGGGATATAACGACTCTCTCTCTCTCTCTCTCTCTCTCTCATTCACTCACTGTTTTCTATGCATTATAATTTGTAGGAATGTTGCGAAAGTTCAAACTTTCGGATGTACAACTTCGCAATAATTCAAAAACATCTTCAAAGTTTAAACATGTCGTTTCATTTATGTCATATATACATATATATATTATCTTGTCATCTCCTTACGACACTCCCAAGAGGTTCTTGTTATTTCGATAAAGATTTTCACATAATCTTTTTAACGAAATAACGAAGATGTTTTTTTTATTTGAATTATATAATATTATACATGGAAAAAGATTCGAACCAAATCATATTTGCATCAGATAAATACGAGATTATTATTATTATTATTATTATTATCGTATTCTTATAAAACTTTAAAGAAGAGAACGGATTATTATGCATATTATTAGAAATAATAAAAGAAAACAAAAAAATTAAAAATTCTTAACGAAACTCTCGACTATACTACATTGAAATATTTGAACTTGCAGGATTAATCGACTACCCAGATATTATTTTCTTCTATTCTCGAGATCGACAAAAAAAAGTGATAAGTGATTCTTACAACTGTCAGATATATGCAGTTATATGCAAGCTTCGTTTCTGCGAAGCCAAGGACACTTGTTGCCCATCGAGATCGTCGAGCTTATCGAGCTTCTCGTGCGTGAGTCCACCGCACCCTAAATAATTCAATACGACTTTTTCAAGACGATCTTTAGAAAGTTACGAATTTGATCCATTTTTTTGTTCATTTTTATTTCCCCCCCTCCTTTCTTTCGACCAATTTTCACGAACACGTATGTACCGTTACTACGAGTAATTTTGATGCACCGGCCGTGTAACTTGGGTATCGGTGCAAAAGTCACGATTCAGATTCTCCCTTCATCTTTATTCGCATTTTACGATCATAAAAATAGGTTAGTTTATCACGCAAAATTATACGCGATATACCGTGAGACTAGTTCGCGTGACGATAAGATTCTTCATGATTTTATTCGCAATCGTTGTTGCATTTTCTTCGACCTCGACACACGTTTTTCTTGTTATACTTGAACAGTACATTACCCCTCTGTCATCTCACAATCAACATCAAACAAATTCAATTAAACGGATTCATTCACCACAATGGAGAAACTGTATAAATCAAGCCTTGTTTTTTTCTTTTTTTTTGTTTTTCTTTTTTTGTTCCTTCATTTTATTTTTATTTTTTAATTCCAATTGCAATAGCTTCGATCGCTAACATTTATCGATGTCCGATGAATATTCGACGCTTAAATTTTCATTACTCAATTAGTTGAAAGTTATGTGTTGGGAGTGTCCTGTATTATGAATTATATATATATCGTGCATAATACTACTCTCTTATATCGTAAAATTAATGCTTAATGAACTAATTAGAAATATTGCTATCGATACTTGTATATCTCGGAAACGGAATCGCGTGCGTCACGGATATTTATCAAAGTGAAATAAATCATTTTTTCAACGCATTATCCTTTCGTTTAATTAGAATTATCGAATTATCTGTTGGTACGATCGCGTGCAATTTCTTAGAGTACAATGTTCGGTATAGGTCGAAGTTTCTTTTTTTTTCTTTTTTTACACTAAAGATATAAGAAACTCGAGTCAGTCTGACATGAAGGGGGGAAACATTATACGATTCTCCATTATTCCACTTCTACTTTTCTAAGAAATCGAATGTTCTTTTCTTCCTTATACATAGAAGCACAATAAAATCGAACCTTCAATCCTTCAATAAGAATTGAACTTTGATGGATACATGTTATAAGTAAGGTAGGGAAGATTTTAAAGAATATATTCTACAATCATCGTGTTCAAATTCAACGAATAGAAAGAAAAATCCATTAGAAGTGAATCTTTCTAAGAAACTTTTTGATTGAACGAAATTAGTTGACTCAGTTATTCGATATTTTAAGAATTTGTACGATCGATTAAATCCAATGATATAAAATACAAAAGAAATTTATTATTCTTTTTTCTTATTATCGTTTTCCTTTAACCAAAGGGCCTCTCTCTCTCTCTCTCTCTCACTCTCTGTTCGTTTAAAGGTAGATATAGCTTATCGTTGGATAGCTTTTGAATTGGATTAGTCGGTAAAGTACGTGAGGATCCAAGAGCATACCACAGATATATGGACCTTCCGATCCCTCAGATCCCTCTCTGAAAATGGTTACTGACAAGCCACAAGAGACAGTCACGGTTTCGCATGCGTTTGAACGTTTAATTTATGCCGTCAAATGTGACCAAAATCATTTCTCTCTCGAGTAAACCGATCCTCTTAATATCTATAATTTAATAAAAATAAGAAACAACAAAAAGAAATTAGTTATAATTTAATGAAACATTTATTTTTTGTATTTCCTATTGATTATTATATTATTATATGTTATATCACAGTAAAAATGCATACCACAGGATAATAAATATTAATCATTCGTATTTTCCGTCCAACGAGAATGTGAAATCTATTGATGAATTTAACGATAATATCTAAAGTGCGATGAAATAATGAGAATATCTGTACACGTTATTGAGTTTTATACGTGCCAATTCTGGTTAAAGGCATTCGAATGAATTTGAATAATTCTCGAATGGACGAATTAATAAATGACGATGAGTATAGAATAGTTCGTGTCGTGTCAAACGTAATGCCATTTTGTTGTTGCAACGTAAACGTCCATTGTACATTATGATTAAGTATTCGAATGAATGAAATAATGCATGGGGGAAAAAAAGAATTACATTTAAATACGTATCAATCTCAATGAAACAATAGGATTTTAATTAATGGCTTGGCAGGGAACGATCGATGTTCGACCTTTGAACAAAAAAAGAAAGAAAGAAAGAAAGAAGAGCGAGGGAAGTAATCAACCGTGTTCTCTTTTTAAAAGTTTTTAAAAGAACTTATCCTACGTGTACTTCACTCTCTCTCTCTCTCTTTCTCTTTATCTCTACTTTATTCTTTGTCATCCTACTTCGATTCTAAGAAAAATAAGAAACGTAAATCTGAGGGCTCAAAATAAATAAGAAAGAAAATATTATAGCTCGAGAAGATTTTTCAGTTACTTATTGTCGCGCGCAGTGAGAGATAAACTTTGATATTTTCTATCCTATTTTGTTTGTATCGGATTTTCAACCGAACAAAAAAACAAAAGTTTACAACCAATCCGTGTTCGTCGGTTTATTATTGCGAACAATTTCATTCGATCCTCATTTTTCTTCCGATACGTATAATATACTATCTATCGGGAAGTATTATAAATCTATATTTCTGTATTTTCGCATTGCACCGAGTCGCGAGATGTGTGGTACTTCTATTTCAAGTTACCATTTTAAAGGGAATCCATCGCGATTTGAAAAGAAAAGACTAGACAAAAAATATTTCTCGAGCATGCTAGAAAGTTTTAAAATACTTTGCTGCTTGGCTGTAACTGACGCCTCGCGTTAGGGAAGATCATGTAAAAAAGAAAAAAAAAGAGAGAGAGAGAGAGAGAGAGAGAAGGGAAAGGTTATAACGCTGAAGTCTCGTGTAAATCACCACACCCTGTTGTGACGTCACGTTATTCACCCTGACCCGAAGGGGCGAGCCCATGAAGAAGGAGAAGGCGAGAAAGCTTTGCTCGGGATTCGTGCTGCTTGCTCGAACGCGCGCCAAGAGTCACGAAAGGACTTCCAGTCATTAATTAGCATACCGATATCGGAACGCTTACCTGCTTCACTTACCTGCCCACCTCGAAAACCGTCAGGAATACTAAATTTTACTCGGATACGCCCTCATCCCGTGCTTCTCGCGCTTTCTTTCAAGTGTTCTCGATATAACGCGTCTGGTATTATCCTCCTAATTTTCTTTTTTTATTATTAATTAATTGACATTCTTGTTTATCGATGAATCTGTACAAAATGATATGACTTTAAAAAAAAAGAAATAAAACAATTGCTAATTGAATGATCAATATCGATTAACGTTCAGAGTTTTTTTTTTTGCTAGCTTCTATTTTAAATATATATTTATTTACTGTATTATATATAGTTTTGTGTATTTGTGTATTTGTTTAGAAAGTAATCGAGGATAAATATGTTGGATTCGATCGAAGAGAGTAACAATTCGCGGTTAAGTTTCTTCTTGCAATGATCATCTGTTGGATATGACATTTATGTTTCCTCCAAACACGTATATGTCTTTTTTCGCTATATTACTTGTCAGACCAAGCACCATTAACATGATACACGTTGACCACATCACGTTGATTCTCTCTCTCTCTCTCTCTCTCTCTCTACTCGACGATATTTAAACTGTTGAAGAACCCAGCTGTTTTCTTAGCAATGAGAGTAATATATTTTTCAGTAATAATCGTCTGAGCTCGTCAGATATTATTTACGAACTAAAATGAGAAAATCTAAATGTCATATAAGAAATATTTAATCATTTAGTTACCGACGAAAGGAAAGAAAATTGGACGAGAACTATGCTTGACAATTATCCCAGCTTAATTTTCTATTTATTCGAAGGAGAAATGAAATTGCGGTGTTATGTATATATAAAACGCATAATAACGAAAGTGGAGCGCTCATATTTCACGTGTTCGCCCGGCCTAGCTCGGTTCTGACACGATAAGCACGTTTTTAGAATTTTTATCCATAGTAAGCAAACGTAGGAACATTTTTCGCTTTTCACACGATCATTCGACCCCTAAGTTATATTTCGGACGGGGGTTTGCTTAATGCGAGGAAAAGAAAAAGGATTACGGTCATTAAGTTATGCTCGCCGACAAAGTCATGGTCAGAATGATATTAGCATAATGCCGTAATATATTACAACGATAAGCCAGACGATATACTGTGCGAGTTTAATGTTAAAAAACACAACTACGTCGATAATAAGTTTGAAACTATTCTTCGTCGACCTTCGAGGCTGGCTGAACACACGATCGAAAGTACATAAAGATTCGATCTAGAATATTTTATCATATGAAAGAATTGTTTTTTTGTTTGGAAATGATTAACAAGACGGCCTTGCTGTTGCAAGTGTCCCGAGCATATGATGTGATACGTAAACTTCCTATACTTTGGTAAGAACAAATATTGTTCCAGTATCGGTTCATCGAAGCTACATTATCGTGAATTTTACGAGAATCGTTCAACAAGTGGTCACTGTGTCAATTTAATGTTATTTTAGACAATAATAGATATAACGAATCTTATTGAATTGCGACAGATTAATTTATAATATTTTATTAATCGTTATTCACAATTGGAATATTATTGCGAATGAATAATGCGAAAACGAGAATCTAAAGAATTCTTCTGATTTTGATATTCCAGGTTATTTGGACGATGATTACTAAAGTAGTGGTTGAAATAGCTGACGTGAAAACAATATGCTAACTAAATATTCAATTAATATTGAAATCTCGGAAAATTTTAATCCAAGAAAATCGTTGGATATTTCTATCCTTTCTTTTTCTCTCTCTCTCTCTCTCTTTCTCTCTTAGGCTATATCACGACTACTGCGGATTTAATTTTAAAGCCACGATATCCTATGAGTTCTTAATAATGGCTCTTGTAGAGTTTTCAAGAAAAATGATAGAGAATTCCAAATGGAAGATAACCTTAATAGCTTTGAAAGCGCAAACCCTTCTCTTTCGACTATAACGTAGACTACACTGGAAGTGAAGCGAGAAAGAAAAGTCTGGATATAGAAGGGTGTGGAGAAGAGATGGGGGTAGAGCGGTGGGGGGAGGGGGGGAGATTTGAGAAAGAGAGAGAGTGAGATACACGAGGGTAAAGGAAAATGAAATCCTTCAACTTTTCTTCAGTCTCTCTTTTCTTCCCATTTTTCCCTGTTCGTCCTGAGAGATCCCTACTTTTCTCAAGCCGATGATGATTGTTTTCGCACTTTTCCATACTTTTTTATTTAATTTCCTTTTTCTATATCAACTTATACAAAATACAAAGCAACGAAAGAATTCCTTCGAAGTAATCGATGCGCGCTTATTGAATGCAAATAAAATAAAATAAAATAAAATAAAAATTTCTATCGTACTTGCGAGGGGATAAAAAGTTTAATAATTTCAATTCAAGTTAATCTAATCAACGGGATGAAAAATTTTCGAATAAAAAGATGAAGACCAATGAGAGATTCGTTTTATGAAAAGGTCTTACTTCCAGGTTCTATTTTATTTCGATTCGATCGTTAGAAATTTTACATAAAGATGAAGGACGAGGAATGAACTGGCGGTGTCCTGAATCGAATCCAATGGAAAATCTCGATAATTCCTACTAAACCGTCTCTCTTCTTCTTCTTCTTCTTCTTCTTCTTCATAGGGATAACGTTAACGAGTCTATAGATCTTTTGGAACAAAAGCTATACGAATTGCATTGTAATTTGAATCGCATTGTAATTCCTTTAGCGAAGAGAAACCTATGCGATCAATAAGAATCAGTGAAATGCTTTTGAACGTGACGAATATTCTAAGTAAAACTCCTTTCCAATGTTTTTCTATTTTCTTTTTGTTTTTTCTTTCCATACGTGAGTAGTCTAATAATTAAACGATCGAAGAAGCATGCACGTTAGCTGCGAACTGACCTATCGAGTTGTCGAATCAGCGCGACGAAATCAGTTTAATCTTTACGAGGCATAATACTCTTGTAACGGTCGCCGACGTTAAGTACAGGCTGCAATTTGCAGTTAAATCGTTCGCCTTATTAATTCTCAAGGTCGTTTAAAACTCACGTTCTTCCGTTCGAAGGACGCGTAGATTTATCGCATCGGTTCTGTCTTGCTTGATTCGTACGTACGTATCGCATTCGATGTTAAAATGTGCTTTACGACTTTCTAAAAGGTGACGTATAAAATGAAATTCGAAAATTTTATTACCCGTGGTCGAAGGTTATTAAAGAAGAGAGAGAGAGAAACAGAGAAACGGTCATTAATTCGTCGAACGTCGCATGTCGGTTCAATAACGACAGTTACTACTTGCCAGATAGTAGGGTACGTCAGTGATAGGAGTCAGTAATGACGGCCGACGGTGCTTAAATGCTACAATCATTATAACTGCAACTATTTGTCAGGTACAGTAGTATTGCACGGCCATTGCTCGGACAACGCGTCAAGTAGTAACGGATATTACTCGCGTTGCAATGCGTCGTCGTCGTCGTCGTCGTCGTCGTCGTCGTCGTCATCGTTCTCTCGTTGTTATAGGTAATAATGTTCGGTGTGCCATTTCTCTAGAGGTATCAGACCAATACCACTTTCGATCTAGTTTAATCTTGTCGAAAGAAATCGTTTCAAGAATAATCGACCTGACCGTAGAGAGAGAGTCGATGCAATATCGAATTTTATCGAGGAGAACAAAAAATTTGTATTATTCTTTTAATAGAAAATCAAAGAGGAGGAAAACGAAACGTTGCGAGTGTACGAACGTGTTTCAGAAATGTGTCATACAACGTGGTCCTACACTTTCGATCTTTCCTATACTCGTGAACGTGTAATCTCTTGGCAAAGACAAAACTAGATCTCCTGGTCTTTCACTGTGACGTAACTATAATTTAGATGCGTTCACTTGGCACGCTCGTTGACAATCGGCCGATCCTTGGTCATCTGCCAAATATCTCCACATGAGGCATAAAAGGAGGGAGAGTGGTCTGGACCACTCCTCTCTCTTACGCTCTTTTCTTTTTATTTTATATCACGAAGTATTAAATTTTCTAGAATTTATTTTTCCGTCCATATTCTCTTTCGCATTTCTCCGCATGCGACGCGCCGTTTTATTTCTTCTTCTATAATTCTTTCTCTCTCTCTCTTTTTCGCGTGTATACTTTTTTTGCATTTTTGTTTTGCGAAATACGTGCTCGAGGAAAGTATTCAATTAAGGACTTGAAAAACACACCGGTTAAACTTTGACTCAGCATTTAAGAATTTAACCTACGAAAATATAATCCCGACTATTTATATGACGAAAAAACTTCTATCAACGATTTGTTCAACTATCTGATACTTTTTCTCTACTTAATAATAGTTCGATTCTTATATACACATCCTTTAAAGTGATCCTATACTTTAAGATACTATCAGTAACAGGACAAGCTGTTCCTTATATTCTTCATTCACGTTTAAAGTGCACTTATACAAACTTTTCTGTTGAAATCGAAGGACGAACGTGTACAACTCTGTTTGACTTTATTCGAAGACATAGAAGAAACTCCTTGAAAAGATATCCTGTACAACATCTAGAATAGGGAACTCTTTCAATTGTAAAGATGTGAAAATCCATTTGGACGAGAGCCGAACAATTTTACGAAAATTCGACGATACTCGTAAAAGAAAAGCTAAATCGATCCTGGCTCGATGTTCTTACTGGGAATTTTTTTCTTCTTCTTCTTTTTCTATCTTTCGTTGTGTTTTTTTTTTTACTTTTGAATATCTTTTCCTTACCCTATCTCTCCGTGTTCTACTATTATCGTGACGATTTTAACGAAGGTAATAAAAAATAATGACGCATTTGGATCCTCGAAAGGGTAACATGCGATAACGATGAGTAGCAGCGAGGACACGTCAAAGTGTTGTCGCTTGTCATCAGTTCGCGGTGGCACGCTTCGCATGTTATCAAACTCCTATATTTTTATGTGGTTTGCTAGCTGTTGTTGGCGTTGGCGTTAATCAAATAATGGTCGGGACAGTTTTTTCTCCTGAAAATAACCGATGAGCACAGAAGGGTCAGCCCATTTCGTAGTTTGCGTTAGTTCAAGATATTTTTATCAAATTTAAATACGCTCGATCATTATTTTCCTTTTTTTTCTTTTTTTTTTTTTCATTAATTTATATCAAATTAAAAACGTCACGTTCGTTGAATTCTTTCTTTTTTCTTTTTTTTTTTTCGAAATATAATCGATCTTCCTTCAGACAAATAATGTATCGACGTACAATCTCGGAATCCCCTTTTTTCAACTATAAGCGTCGAATAGATAGATCGTGAATAAAGTGATTTTTATTCCGAAACTCAACGACGTTATTGTCGTTTTTCATATTCGTCGATATTTTGTGTAGAAAAGTACATCCATTCTTCGCGTCTTTCAACTGTGCCAACTGGTACATTTTTCTTCTCTCGTACTGACGATTCCACGACGTCTCTCTGTGAATACATTCTTAAAGTTAGGAAAATTTGTACAATTTAAGTGATACGTCATCTATATAATATAATCTAATTGAAAAATTTTTTGGAAATATTTGAATTTCGATCCTTCGTGGAAACGTTTCTTATTTTTCTACTAACAATCAAATTGAAAGTGTATATACCTATGGTGTATATGGATTTTTCTATCGCTGACTAGATATTTCTCTTGGGATTGGTCAATATCGTTCGGTTGTAAATTGGTCTGTTCGTTAAGTGTGAGCAATTGAAACGATTCAATGCTTGTAACTTTCTTATTCGCAATTGATGCAATTTTTTTGGAACAGGGAGTAACTTAATTAACGGGAGAAATGATCGCTATGTTTTTTTTATAGAATTAATTATCCACCATCGATCATACTTAATATCGATAAATTACGGGTATGGTGGAATAACGTGTAAAAAATTTGCATAAACAATAATTTCGAATATAATTAATAGGATAGCTGATATTGGATGGCATGTACATTAATTTAAAGCTTTCGAGCGTGTTTAATGACGATCCCTTGCTGAGTTAATAGGAAATACAAAATGTCCCACTATGTTCTTCTATATTTAATGGACAAAAAGATGGATGGAGATGGATGAAGAGAGAGAGAGAGAGAGAGAGAGAGAGAATGAATGAGAGATGAAAACAAAAATTATTTTTAATACGAATTACACCGAGTGGAATCATTTGGAATCTTTTGAACAATGAACGTATTTTTCACCCTCCCAACGAATAGAATTTTCGGACTCTCGTCTCTCCTATGTTCGCGTTAAAATCATGTTCGGCTTACGCGTATAAAACGGATCGTTCTAACGCACCAAAATATCGGATCTCAAGCGTTTATTTCCTTGTTCCGAAATTAAAGCATACCTACGCCCGTTTTCGACGATTGCTTCGTTCCACGCGTTTCCGGCCGAATTTTCTATCGCAGTTTATTTTAACATCGCTTTCCGGTAATTATTCGGTAGGTACGCGTAACTATTTCAAAATTTCCAAATTTTCTCTTACACCTTCGAACGTGCAATATCGTATAACTATAGTTTCTCGGTGTTAAACTTAACAACGTAAAAATTTATTTTCTTTTTTTTTTTTAATTTTGTTTCTTTTTTAATCATAAATTCGAACGAATAGAAATACTTTTTTCTTTTGCAATTATTGATTTTTCGCGAGATGGAAAAAGGTGATACTAAGTATGTCATTAATTTTACATGTATATTTGTTAAATACGTAATCGCAATAAATATTGTCCCGTTATGTTGATGCGATTTGTAATACGTTGCGATCAGCGATGTGAAAATTAAGAGAGAGAGAGAGAGAGAGAGAGAGAGAACGTTGCATGTTGAGATATCACTTAAAGCTTTTCTCTCTCGGTTTTGATAATCTACGGTAGAATTAATTTAATCACATTAGCAATTTATGTCGCTCTGCTTTTCGAATATCCAAAAATTTCCTACGATTATTATATACTCGCTTCCGACTAAATAATCCAAACGGAAAAAGGAAAAAAAGAAAAAGGAAAATAGTGATAGTGAAAATGAAAGAAATTGTGTTGTATCGTTAATTAACACGGAGTAGATTAATTGTGAAATATTGTAATTTATTCAAGAAATTGTATCGTTATTTTAAGTAGATCCAAGAGTTAATTAAAGATAGAAGAATAATGTAGAATAGAAGTTAATGAAAATGAGAGGACAGCGATAAGGAAAGGAATTACCCATAAAAAAAAGAAGAAATAAAGGAAATAGAAAGAAGTAATAAAGGAAAGTTCAAAGTACCATAATTGTTTCTACCAGTTTGAAATATTATATTACACGCATGCATATACGTTAAGTATAATTTCACAATTATGCACGCGTCTGGTTGATAAGAAATGGAATTTCCGTAGAGGAAGAAAAAATAAACAGTCTTGAGGAGACAATCAATGTTAATGGAAGGATTCGTCGTACGGTCGGTGATAAGATTGAGTTTTTTTTTTTCTTTTTCTTTTTTTTTCTTTCTCTTACTCTCTCACTCTCTCTATCTTACTCCCACGCCATTACCATCGCTACAACCATTGCGACTTTGAAAAAAAAAAGGGGGAAACGGAGTGTTTAATGAAACGCGAAATAAAGCGAGTTGCCGACGGAAGAGCAGGGAAAAAGTTGGTTTCCGAGTAATAAAAAGTTACGCACGTTACCACCGTGGCAAAGAATATATATGTGTCTGTGTGTTTGTGTATGTATCGTAATTGGAAACAGATGTCGGATGCTTTTGTGTTACATCTTCATTTGGTTTTTTTTTTTTTTAAAAAAACCTTGTATCAATGAAGAAGCAAACGATACGAACGTACGTTTCCGACGAACGAGCATCAATATTTTTTACCGTCAATGGTTATTCACAAGCACTTGCGTAAAACCACATTTTTATCATGCTTTTTCTTTTCCCAAACGCAAATACCGATTCTACCGATTTAGTTCGTTTGTATATCGATTACCAATTACATGGCAAATAATTAAAATCGTTTTCGCGTGTATACGCGTTTGCACCACTTTTTTCCTTTTTATTACGTTTTTATTTCTCTACCATGAAAAATCGTTGTAGAATACTTTTTCCGGACTTGTTCGACCGATCGAAAAAGAAAAACAATAGTTCTTTGTTTCTCTCAGACGTATTCGCGTACGTTACATATGTATATATGGGGTATTCAAATAGGTAAATGAGAAATTGGGCAAGCTGGGAAGGACAGAAAGAAAATTCTCAGAGAAATTTTCAATAGGGTAGAAAATGATAAAAAAGTTTCAGCCAAATCGAAAAGGGGTCGGGATCAAAAGTGGTCGATTCGACGTGGAATGTCCCATGTATATATTTGTTAAAACGTTACAGCATAGATATTTTTTAATGTATTCTCGTGGAAAACTTTGTGTGATATATTAGCAGTGCCAGCAGGTCGATATCGAAATAAACATTTGTTCTCATTATAGTTGAACTAATGATAGGTCTGGTTTTGTCTACGGCCGTTCGGAGTATGGGTACGTTGGTTCAATGTAAAATGTATTGTTGATGAAGGGATGAAAATGAAGAGAATGAAGAAGACATGATATACTGTTTTACTTTTTATATCATCATATTTCATTTACGAGAGGACATTTTTTATCTATTATTTTGTTTTCCTTTTTCTTTTTTCGTAAACTTTCTAATTGCGTTTAAAGTACGTAGTAGGTTGGCAAAAATGGAATCGCGTAGAAAAAAAAAGAAATTTTGTATTCTCGAGGGTGAATAAGAAGAAGAAGAAGAAGAAGAAAAAAAAAAAAAAAACATAAAATATTCAATAGTCCTACGAGAAAGAACATTAAATTTTTCTTCGAGTGTCCGTTAAAATTCAAGAAGATACTATACGGATACGACGACCCGCTAACATTTCCTTGACATTTTCCTACAGAACCAGCCTCTGAGCAGCACGTTGTTAACCGTCCGGAAGGTTTCACGTTGTCCATCGTAAGGGTGAGATATTTGTTCTATGACACGAGAAAATAAAAGGGTTGGAAAATAATTCACCCCTGCCGCAAGAAGTTCCGGCTTGCTTCTTTCCCATCTATCGTACACATTTTTCTTTTTTCAATCGCTTGTTAAATCATCTCTCTAAAAAGAGATGATCCACTTGCTTGCTCGCGATAATTCAAAGATAAACTTATTCGCAAATGTGTTACACGATATATTACGATATATATTTATTTCGTAAGAATTCATACGAAATCGTTAATTAGATTAAAACTCATCTCCCAATTAATGGAACATCATACGGGAAATAATGCAAATTATAATAAATTTTATATTTATACTTAATTTTCATGAATTTATTTAGAATATGTTGTAGGATATTTGAACTTTACGCGAAACGAATAGCGAAAAATGTGTTATGTCGGAAAGAATATATGGAAAAGGGAATATACAATGTCATCCTGCGATAGCTGAAATTGACGTACAGTTTCGCACGATCGTTCGTTGTAACAACGAACGGTAAGGGTATGCGATTAAAAAAGAAAAAAGAAAAAAGAAATGTAAGAGGGAGAGAGAGAAAGAGAGAGAGAGAGAGAGGGAGAGAGAGGGAGAGGTATATTTGAAAGCAGAGCGGCGGAGGGGAATCGGGTCAGCTTGATAATACTGGGCGAGAAAAATCGATGGAGCTAAAAAGTTTTCACCGTCGTAGAAGCCACCGAAAAAGCGTATTACGAGTACCTCGATGCGTCCTGTGAAACTTCTTTGGACATATATCTTTTTGGTTTCTTAACAACCAATTACCTTCTCTACTTACTATCTTGAAATATTTATTTCTCATCGATTATTACAGTTATATCGGAAGTATAAGAAATTTTTCATTTTAATTCGTCTTGCTTCTTAATTCATTTCTAATCACGTATTAAACAAAATTATATTTTTATTGTCTTCATTGATAAATGCTATGGGTCTGCAGGTATTATTATTTTAAATTGCACATTAGGTCGGATTTGTCGTGTTTTATAATTATTTTCTAATCCTATAGAAATATTGTATTCTTATGGTTTTCATAGATAAATGTTTTGGTATATGAAATTAGGGTCGGAGGGTCGGGTTTGAAATTGTTTTTGGTTTAGGTCGGGAATCTAAAAATGTTTCGGTGTATAAACATGTTTGGGTAACTGTTATTTTGGGATCCGATTCTCTGCTAGCAATCCGATTTATGATTCGTAATAAGATGATAGAATTTGTATGCAAAAATCGGATCTAGGAATAACGCGAACCCAAATGTATTTATGCGTCGACAAAAATTCGGGATCCCAATTCCGTACTTTAAATTTTTTATATCCACGAGTATACATGATAATCTCGACAGGAAAAAAAAGCAATTATAATAAAATAATGTTGTTTTGTTTATCTGCTAATTAATCAGGTATTCTTATTTGAAATTTTTTGTTACTCGCAATATTAATCGATAATTGGTGATTATATTAATTACTTCAGAGTCGACATAAATGGTATAACCTTTTTAAGCTTGACTGCATTAATAGGAAAAAGAAAAAAAATACGATACTCGGAATGATTCGATATGATCAGTCGATTGTCGATACTTCCGTTAGTTGATGAATCGTAACGCCAAAGCGGAAATTCATCAGCAGAGTTCCTTTCGTACCTCGTAATTTCGGTTTAAAAAGAAGAGGAAAAGGTCAAATTTCGCTTTTCACGCGTTTTCAGGTTTCAGCCCCCGTACTCTGCCATTAAATCACGTTATGGTTGTTAAAATCGATAATTCAATTTTATGGGATTCATAAAAGAAATATGCTGCTGCTGCGTGTTTTTCACGTCTACCGTGTCGTCGAATTAAGTTTCGATCGGTAAATACAACAATCACGTTGAAAATAATAATTTACGATAGGATTTCGCGAAGCTTAACGAGGAAGTTCATTTAAATAGAAATTAAATATGAGAAAAAGGGCAAAGGGCAATGGGGGAGAAGAAAGCAAAACGGCGATTGAGCTTTTTCTCAGGGAAACTACGATGAATTATTTAAAACGCGTTGTGAAAATATTTATGATACCCTCGTGAAACGAGCGTCATCGTGAATAAACCTAACGCGTTTCGTTGCCGTCCTTTAATTAGCGCAATTAGTAGTCCTCGCTTATCGTCGTTAATATAAATGAAATATCAAAGGCAAGCAAGTCGGTGCTCCTTTTGATGAAATATTCACCATTCGAATTTTCATGATATTTTTAGCGTAGAATTGAAAAATTTTAACGAACTTCTCTTTAAAATTCATCGGACTATTGAAATTTCAGCTTGTAAAATAATTGTGATTTTTGTTTAACATCATAGGATATATTGTATATATATATATACAATAATTTAAATAATAAATAAATAAATTCGTGAAGTATATCGCAAAAAAATGTGAACTATTATATTTGCTAGGAATACATTGATAGAAACTATTTGAAAATCGGTACACGTAAAATCAACAAGAGAAGTGTCGCAATCTCGGTTTCTGACTTGTTCACCGATCACCTGGAATTCCAGTTCTAATGGAGAGAAACAAGTCCCTCGTTTGACTATACATATATCCACCTGCTCACTGTCCCTCTGATCAAAATTATACATACGTGACCATCCCTCAATATCAGCCGCAGTTCCACCTTCATGAATATTAATCACTAAAGATTACTTCCTCCGCAATCGAACGTTTGGATTATTATCCAAATGAAATTCCTACGAGGAAAATGGCAGTGTCAAGGATTATAACCCCTAACGTGGCGTTATGAAATTACATTTGCCAATTTTCCATTTAAATATTATATCACATTATAATTACTTTCGTTTAATAGAAAAGGAGATTTGAATGATCGAAGATAAATTTCGATTTACCTTTTGGGAATATCGAAAATGAAACTTTCTTATAAGATGAATCTCCATTATACTAGTAGAAAATCTTATTAAATTTTGATCCAACGTTAATTATCTTTCTTCTTATTCTTCGAGAGAATGTTTCAAATAAAAGTTCACTCTTTGAAAAGTTAAACTTCCGTGAATCTTATTAATTTGTATGCTTCGAAAACAAACGGATCATCTAGCGGGCTAGATGAAATCATCATTAACATTAACCATGATCGCGAATTTACCTCCGCGAAAACTTCAAAGAGGATTTAATCTTGGTAAAGTAAACTATCGGTCGACTTAGTCCGCGATTAGAAGGAAAACTGTTTAGGATTCTCTCATCGCTCGATCTTTTAGTTAGGGGGAAAGGTACTGATCAAACATCGTTAGACGTTCTTTAAGAAGATCTCTTTTGCCGTCAAGAGGAAATAAAGTAAGAAAGAAAGAAAAGAAGAAGGGAGGAAAGATAATGCTTGCTTGCGGTGTCGTTTACGATAACTCACAGACATGGTTATTCACTGAAGGTGATGGTAAGGGTGCTAGAACCCAACAAATGCGATACAAGGAACATTTTTACGACACGTCGTAGTAGGACGTTGTATCGAGACGAAATCACACCATCGAAGTAAACGTCTGTGTGTGTGTGTGTGTGTGTGTGTATATGTGCACGTAAATGTGTATGCCTAGTAGTAAACGTTGAGAATAAAAGCACTGTGAGATAAATCCTACGATGCTCTCTCTCGGAACCTTTACTTTTCGCTCGATAACACGATTTGCTTTCTAGATTCCATCGGAAGCATTGAAACGAAAGAAGACAGTTACTCCGAGTATTACAAAAGCTACGAAAGGTAGAGGAACTCCTGAGCTGAGGAAAAAATAGAACAAAAGAGTATAGGCGAGTTAGAAAGAGAAGGAAGGAATCGATGTAGATACCGTTAGAAGCTAAAGAATCGAAGATGATGTCAGCGGAACAAGGGAAGCTATTTTTGTGTGCAAAGTATTCTTCTTCTTCTCGAGTTTCCATTGTAATATTTTTAATAGAAACCACTTGATTAGACTTTATCGTTCGTAGGTAGATATACGACAATTCATAGATAGACTAATTACTATGTAAAAGCTTGACCTACCACTGTAATTGACTTTATACCCTTCGCCCTCTAAATTTTCTCACGTGTCATGACTCCTCGAAAATAATCTGACACCTCACGCGACGCGTTTTTGCTGACTCTTGACTTTCCAACACGAGAGACACTAGCCCCAGACACTTTTTTTTTTGTCCAGTATATTTCTAAAGTCTAATCTAATAATATACGAATTTATAAACTGTAATGTTCATTCATTCTAATACCTTGATGGAGATCATTTATATTACCAAGGACATTTTTCTTCGTGTTTTCTAAAAATATATATCTCTGTATAAGTTACGTAGATGTTATCATTTATATTATAATCGCGTTTAATTCTAATTGAATCGCACGTAATATGAATAATTACATTCACCTAAACGAGATATCTCGCGTGTTATTTTTATACGTAAGATAAATGAAATAAAAAATAAAAAGGGAAGAAAAAATAAGACACGTTAAAAATATATTTATAATCGAGATCTTTATTAATTAGGATAAAAATAAAAAAAGGTATGCTGAATAATGTTGAATGTTTTTACCTATAACACACTCGTTCGATAGAAATTTGAACAATGTACTTAAGGTTGCAGGCCATCGAAATAAGATATAGAGTGGTTGTTCTAAGTTCAACTTCGAATACGATAAAGATCGCTTGTTTTTACATAGCGAGTTAGTTCACAAGGGCCGAGAAAGGGCCGATGACGAGACCGATTGCGTCAAGATGTTATTTCGAGGGCAAGGAGACGAGAGGGTCTTCGAATTGACCGGAAGATAACTCACGGAATCCTTTCACTCGTGTAAGATCGATGAGAATTTGAGTTAGAAGAGAAAATGTAATAGAACGAGAAAGAAAATTTCCAGTCACGCGGAGTCTCATCGTGACCTTCTAAGATAATAAGATTTTGATATTCCATCGAGAATACAGCACTCAATTGAACATTACGTTTGTAACATGCAACGCGAAATTTGGGCTTTCTATCTTATCGTTATATCCAATCGTTATGACCAATTTGTAAACGATTTGTAAATGAAAAAAAAAACTAGTTAATGCATTTCGATAGAAATTTCATTTTCCCTTTTATTTTGTTCTTTTTTTTATTTCTTTTTTTATTTGTATTATATCGAATACGAAACGAATTTAAATATTGTAGAAAGGTGTTTCATTTTGATAAAAGTTTCATTTCCATTTTTGGGGTTGTGAACGGTTTAAAAATCGTACCATTCATTCGATTAGTTTGAAATAGATTTCTAACGTGATAAAACAAATGGATCGTATAATTTAACTAGATCCAACAATGATCGATAATAAATCACTAATTTTCATGATCGAATGATCTTACAAAAGTATTCATTCCAGCTGCTTCCAGGAGTTGTAATAGTGAAATTCGTTAATCCTAGATTAAATTAGATTAGGTATAATAGTTTGAAATTATGTATCCGGAGATTCGTCCCAATGACGCAGTGCCTATGTGAAATATCACAGTAAATCTGTATTACAGTTAAAACGCGTATTAAATCGAAATTGAATTTAATTAATGAGGATACCTTTAGGAGGTGGCTCACTAGTTAAACTTTAAAAATCTTTGAATCCGCACACAAAGAATGAAATTTGTCACGTGTTTGAGATTTTCCGAATCCCTGCATGAGATAAAAAAAAAACGTTCCAACGTATGTGTGTACGTGTGTATATATGTGTATATATCGTGTTACGTCACTCTCTCTTTCTTTTTTCCTCTATCTTTCTCTCTCTCACTCTCTCTGCCAGTGTACGTATGTGAGTACATGCATACACTCATACCGACTAAGGTCATTTTGAATTCCTGCATCGAAGAGGGATGCAAAGATTGAATGCAGATCCCACTTCTAACTCGTGTTCGTATAAAAAGCTCTGGTACGTACAACGTACGTACCAACCCCTTTTAACCTTTGTTCCCTTTTTCCTCTGTTCCTTTCTTTTAAAGGACATTTCACTTAGCATCTTTAATATCTTCGATGAATTTGCACACACATAAAAAGGGATTTTCTCGAAAAGTAGTAGAGATATAATAGAAACGTTCACTATTGTTCGATCAATATTGTTTCAATTAATTGTGATTTGTTTTACTCGAAAAGAAGAAAACTTTGTATACGGAAAAATGTCAGGATAATAATCTACGGGACGAAATTAATTTGAAATAACTGATATTCGATGTCAATCGTGAAATTCGTTCGACAAATTGAATTCCATCAAAGATTTGACTTTTTAAAGGACACGAGGCAGGCTTAGAACAAATCATATTACATAAAGAGAAAAATTGTCGAGGGGGGTTCGATTCAATTGAAAAAAAGCAGACATACGGAACCTAAACTTATTTCAGGCTGGAACAACGTTTCCAACGTAGTACGGAATCTAACGTCTGAAACGGGCCGAGAAGAGGGCCTTAAATCTCTTATCCGGATGGTAGCGGATCTAGAAAAAGGCTAACCCGATTTAACGTAAATCTGGAAACTAGTAGCTCACCGGAAATTGACTTAATTTCCTGAGGAAAACCTTCCTCTTTGTCGACGAGAGGAAAAATTCTTTAAGCGTAACCTTCCACCGCTTTCCACTTCACCTGTCCAATGTTCTTTTTTTTTCCTTCTTTTTTTTTAAGATTCTAGACTCTCATTCAACATCTAATAATAATGTTTCTTCTTCTACTTCTTCTTCTTCTTTGACAAAAAAGGATTCTTCATCAATTTTTATTACTTCTTTTTATTTAATCTTACGATGGGTAATATTTATAAGTATAATATTTATAAATGAAATTTTTTTGGAGAGATTAGATTGGATTAGATCATATATTTTTGGTCAAATCTTTCAAATTGTTTAAATACAAATTAATATTCTTGAGAGAACGGATCAACAGTTTTTCTTACGTAGTAATTTTCGTGGGTGAAAATCAAGAGGGTAGGAGGACAAGTACAAAAAGGATTCTTGGCACGGTGTTAAGAACTAGCTTTACCCCTTCCCTGACAAACAGAGGGAGAGAAAGATATTCGCCTCTCGTGAGACCCTCGGAGAAACGAAATCAATGTCGCTGGACCGGAGAAAGAAAGGAAAAAAAAACATCGGTCCGTGATTTATCGTACAGCTAAATCTATATTTTCTTTGAAACATGCGAGCCATTCCAGAACGTCGATTAAAATTTAATGCCGATCCAATTCGCGTAGATGTTGCCAGATATACATATATAAAAATATGTATTTGTTTATTCCAAATAATTCTTTTCAAAGTAGAAGTGTTAAATGAAAAATAAAAAACAGATGTGTGTACTTATGTACGCACGTAAGAAGTTATACTTCTTTGCCGTACCAAAACGAACATAACCTCAATAACCTCAAAAATAACTTAAAAAAAAAAAACTTCAAAAAAAAAAATAATTATTATTATATATATATAAGAAAGAATAAAAAAAAAGAAAAAGAAAATATCAAAATATAGATATCAGTCCGCACTAAATATAAGAGAGAGATATCGAATTACTTCACGCGTCAACAGTCATGGCACGGTTGCAGCATTAGTTCTCGCTTCGATCATTTAAGTAAAGCAGCTCTGAGTACGATTAGTATTTGGATGGGTGACCCGCTTGAGAAAAAAAGGGGAAGAAGAAAAGAAAGACAACTTCATGCCGTATACTTGAAATCGCTTTGCCGCGCGTCGTAAATACTGACGAACTTCATGGTGTCGTTTTTCCAGACGGTTCGAACAAAATCACTCCCCATTACATTTTCCCCAACGCGCCAAAAGAAGTATAACTTCAAAAATAAAAGAAGAAATTGATCGATGAGAAGTTTGGCAATATTTAAAAAAAAAAAAGAAAGAAACTAATACTTTTGTTTTATTTATACGCGCATGCGATTTACCAAATGGAAAGAAAATAAAATTCAAAACGTTAGTTCTTTAAACTGGCAGCGAATTACCGTACGATCCCCATTATAACCGCGAAATTATTCCTTGAAATTGAGCGAACGAGAGTTTCATTCCACCAAAAGCACTCCTACCCGTTGGTGTATCATGCAACCGAACGAAGGTATTATATCTGTATACGTGTCTTATGGGACGTCCGTGTTTTCCAGTCAGCCCGAATGAAGATTTAATGCAAATGCAATGCATTCGTTCCAGTTTGCCATTTCTCTTACTCTCCTTTATCGTCTTCCAGCATCGCTTTTTCCTTTTTCCCCTTCTTTACTGCTCGTCACTCGAGCGACCATCCTCGTATCACGCTCGAATACATCCAACCATTTGTATGTTTCTATGTATTCGTTTATGTAAATTGTAACATTTTCTATTCTACACTATATATATATATATATATATGTATAAATGGATATACACATCTGGACGTAGACTTATGCGAGCAATTTGATTGGGTATTTCCATCTGGAATAAGTCTGGAAGAATTTCTAGTCGAAAAAGTAACTCGGACGAATGCGACAAATTTGTCTACTTCGAAAATCTTATTTGTACGTTATGCTTTTATATTAAGAGATATACGGATGATAGGGTCACGGTAGACGAACAGTCATATATAATACTGTTAGGTTTTAAATTAAGCGTACTATAATTCGATTCAATCGACTCAGCAAAGATCTGAGATATGAACTTGTGTACGCAAGTTAATGGATCGAAGTGGACTTTCTTGTTTCATTTTTAAACGTTATTTCACAATTCATTTCAAATATTATCTCAAGGTATGATATTATTATTATAAAAGCCTTTTTTCATACATGAATTTTCAATTTGTAGATGAACGAGTTGTTTTTCTTTTTTTTTTCTTTCTTTCTTTTGGTATATTCTGCAAACACTAGGAAAGTTTGAAGTCAACATGAGATAGTTACTTCAGCAATTGTTACATCGATCAACATGAATACCAAGGAATCCGCTGTTGATTCCTGCGAGTTAATTTTCCGAATGCTTCCGGTTTCCTATCGTTTACTCTTCTCTCAACCCTGCCAGTCAGAGAAGTTTCTTCTTAGTACTCATCGAACTGAGTTAGAAGGGTTTAATGCCTTAGCGCATATAAAGCTTTCGGTTGGCTCAAACTTCGAGCCTGGATATCGAATTTTCGTAGGGATTCGTGATGTGCGATTATGGTTGGCCTTCGCGTCCTCGTAGCCCGTATTCGTACCTTCGGACATTTGCATCTAAATTTACGCTACCATTTAGATCGTAGCCTCTCGATGAGAGACCGTAGAAATCCTTGACTTTATTTACACAATCGTTTCGACCCACGTGAAACAGTGATGGGATTTAAAAAGCAAAAGGGGTTTTACACAGCCGCCATTTCTCCCAGGAGAGAAACGAGCGAAAATTTAACGCCAATTTATTTATTGCCTTTCTCTGTCTAACTCTCTATCTCTCTCTCTCTCTCTCTCTCTTTCGTTCTTCCAGTTGTTTCTATTTTATTTCTCGACACTCGACGTGTCGGACATTGCACAAACGCATACATACATATACATATTCACGTACATACACCTATACATACGCTCTAGATTCGGATGTTATTTTCACGTAAATAAAAAGCGTATTTTCCATGGAGGACGAAATGACCAGGTGAAACTTTCATGCGGATAAAAGAATTCGTGGGAATTGGAACGACGAACAGTATTGTTTCTACGGATATTTTTCTTCCGTTTCTCTCTCTCTTTCTCTCTCTCTCTCGTAAAATCTTTTGTACACGAGTATACACTTCTAGAAAAGATGTTAATCGAGGAAGTTAAATATTAAGGAAAGTAACTTTCTTCTGAGTTTAGCGTCGAGAGCGTTTTTATTTCTTTCCTTTCGTCTTTCTTTATTTCCTTCCTTCCTTCCTTCCTTCTTTCTTCTTTTTCTTATTTTCTTCCTTCCTTGTTATGGACGAAAGAATCGGAGCATCTGGTAACAGCGGCCTCCAAATTGGACGGTTCACTGGGTGGCAGTCAAGTGTGAAGAATGTGGAAACGTTCCCTGCTGAAAAATCGTTAAGCGCCTCGACCGTTCGAGATTTACGTTCCATTCTGTTTCATCTAACGCGCTTTGTCCGAGTCTTGGTTCTTCCATATAACCAGTGAAAGAAGGAACACAACAAAAAATTTACCGGCTTGTCCTAATTCTTTAGTCGATATAACAACGAAAATATATACAGTTAAAAAGAGAAAGAAGACACATAAACAGAGAGAGAGAGAGAGAGAAAACCGTGATAAAGTAGGCCAGCATTTGAGGAATACCGATCCGCTTCATCGAGAATCTTCCTTCCATCTGTTCACCGGATCTAAAACTTTTCGATCGAGACCGAGTTGTTTGGAGAACACCGTAGACGAGCGTAAAAGTTGAAACAGTTTCGATCGGGGAACTCTTTAAAAGTAAAAGCACAGCCACATATCTTTCCTTTCGCGTGTTGGGTTCAGACGTTTCAAGAAACTCGACGTCCAAGACATTTATTCGGTGCTTCTTCTGCGTTATAAACTGTCGAAGAAACTTCTTCGATGTCAAAAGTAACGAAAAAAAAAAAAAAAGAAAAAAAAAGGATTCTACAATTTTCTTAACTTCGTACACATTATTATTCGATATAATTCTTTAAGTAGTAATAAACAATTTCAAATCTGTTGATTTATTTTGTATAAAAATCGATCAAATATATTTAGATGATAGGTTTGAAGATGTTTGGTTTCTTTTTTTTTTTTTCTTTTTTTTTTTGCCATACGTTCACCAAGACAGCCAGACCGTTTAACAATCCGCGCTGATTGAGCCAAGATTACCGGAAGTAATGACGCGGCAAACATTTTACGAGGAACGTGACATAAGCAAATGGAGCGCAATAAAGTGTTCCAACTTTCATGAATACTTGTATGCATCAAACGTCTTATACTTTGACCGCTATAGCCTGATTTGCATACGACTATTACTACGAATTCTTTTCTTTACTTTTCTCTCGTATTTTTTCTTTTTTTTTCATCTTTTTCATAGAAAAAGATAGTAACCATACGATCTTTCTCGATATTCTCATCTTTGTTCACCTTTCAAGTCGTTAAGGAGTCCTTCCTTCTCGTCTACTACCACTTTCCTTCGCACCAATTTGCAAGTCATCATCTTTGAACACTCTGAGTCTTCAAAGGAAGACCTTCCTCGAGAGCTCAGGATCTTGTTACGAAAAGGGTTTCGTGTGTACGCGCGAAATTCACCAAGAAAAGTGCAGGAATTTGAAAATCGGTCGGGTTATATTAATTCCTTGAGTGGTACTACGTGTACCTTCAAAGGGAGCTCTAGCTCATCGATCCTATATATAGGTATATACAACCGTGGTACACGGTAAAAGAATTTTATTCGAAATTGCAAGCATTTAAATTTTCCACAACTCTACAACTGCTAGTTCTTAAAAGGCCCGATGAATTTCCAGGTAGTACAACTTTTTACCTTACTTTTTCGCTAACTTTTTCATCGAGCGTGTTTCAACGGTTGGGGGACACGGTTCGAACGAATTCAGTTAAATCCCTTGCTATCGGACATTTCCCATCCCCCCACCCTTCTTCTCCTTTTCAATTTTTTTTCCCTTCCACTTCTCCCTTCTTCTTCTCTTTTATTTTTTCTTTTTTTTTTTAAATTTAATCGAAAGTCAGCTTCGCTTTTGTATATTCAACCGCAAAAAGGAAATAACGCGGCTGAAAGAGCGAAGTGAATTACGAGTTGTGAAAGAATCGCGAGAACGTTCGAATCTCTTGATTACTTTTTTCCCTTCGGAAAAAAGTCGTCTTTACCCTTCTCGCTCTTTTTTTTCACTTTCTTCCTTTTTCTTTTTACGTCTTATTAAATAACGTCAAATATTCAATTTTAATGGAAAATAAGCTGAGCTGACCCCCTCGTCGTTGGAGATACGATAGCAGCATCGTCATGACTTTTCAATGTCAATGCGACAAGTCTAGACAAAATATCATCAAGAACGATTCATCCGGTTATAAATGAGACATTCAAGAAACGAAGGATCATATATATTTTTCAATTGGAATGAAAAGCGAACGATGATACTACGTCTCGGTAAAAAATGAGAGCACGTCATCGGACGTTTTTGGGTGATGGATCGCCTACCCTAAACATTTCCAATCCCTTCCTCCTCTCTTTTAAAATCTTCTTCGACGAATCGGTAATCTATTCGATGTTCATTCGTTTCTAGAAATGTCGATATTAACGAGAATAACACTTCAGTATTACTTCGTAATCTAAAATATATCAGAGGCCCCTTTGGAAGGCGTAATTTGGAAGATCTTTTTCAATCGCAGTTCGAAAATAGAAGATAATATTCGTCGATGGATCAATCCTAATTCGCGTTTGGTTATATTTACCAATCCATCGTCTAACGTTCTAGAATCACGAAAATGTTCAGCAGAAATCCGATTTATTCCATAAATGTAATTTTAGAATTCGTCGATATCCAAAGGCGATAATTTAGTCGTGTACAATGGTGGGAGGGAAAAGCTCGCTGACTCATCTTCTTTTCTACCTATGATAAATTTTGTCCCGACTGCGTTGTTGTTCAAAGAAATGGATTAATGGACGAGGCGGTTAGGTTACTCTCGGCAAATGTATAGAAAATAAATTGCGTCTAGACAAACGTACGTCGATGGGCTCGCTCGTGAATATTTATTCGCAACGCCCACTGTCAAGTTTGGTAACCCATGAGCTTAGCTTAAAACAGAAACCACCGCGAATGGTTCGGTCTAAAATTAGAAAACAATGTGACGCTCGGAGCCATTTCTTTCTACTTAAAAACTTCACGATTCTTTCGTATTCGTGGTACCGAGTGATCATATCGAAATGCAAACAATTTTTTAACGAGATCCTTGACGAGAAGAATCATCCAAGTTTATATTTTTGTCGAGAAGAAACAAGGGGAAGGATAACGAAAACCGTAATACACAAGTGTAAGAACCCAACACCCATAAAGATTGACGATCTTTTAAAGAACTTTACTTAGGAGAAGGGATAACGAAGACACTGATGAACCTTATCCAAGGTTATAGCGTGATTAAATGAATAAAGGGAAGGGAAATGAGCAGGATCCAAATAAGAAATAAAATAAACAGGGTAAAAAGAGAGAGAGAGAGAGATAGAAGATCGATCGAAAGTATCGTGGCGAAACGTGGTATGTTTCTGTTTTAGGGGGAGAAGGGTGATGGCCCGTACCACGCGCTCGCGACGAAAAATGGCGAATACGAGCGATGCTCCCTCGACTGCGAGCAGCCTTTTGTCGAACACGACGACGACGCCTTTCAGCAACCCCACGTCAACGACCTACTCGACTGAGGGCTATACCTTCAATTACAGCGACCTCGCGAATTTCGCCGGGTACTCTTTGGATGAGCTGAATTACACAGGACTTTGGGTGGACGTGTGGAACGGTACCGAGGTTGCTGATAACGTGACCGAGAGGTTAAACGCCACCGTATTGATACCCGGTGGCTACTGTGACGAGTGGGAGGCAGCCCAACACAAGCTCTTCCAGGTCAGTTCATCTCTTGGTGATGCTTTTCCTTTTACATTCTTCGAATGAAGATAAGATCTTAAGTTTTACACGTATATTGGTATCCCTGTTAGCACGTGAAAGCTTTTGGTTGGATGGGTCACGTCGAATGTAACAAGATCTCTGTTAATTTTGCTAATATTCTATATAATTATATCTTCGTTTAGATTTATTTACGATATCGTAGATATATGTATATTCAATCGTATTCCGTTAAGAAATTATGTTCGCAATAAGACGATCGGCGATTTGAAATTTAAACGATAACGAATCCTTGTCGTCGATCTAAGATGAATTCGTTGGAACTTTTCTTCCTAACTTTGTTCGTTTCTCGTCGAAACTTTTCGGCAAACAGTAAAGTTGGCAGTTAATCTAAATCGGTTTCTTCGAATTCGTAAAAGTTAATCTTACGTGTTCTCTTTCCAGGCAGCGAATATATTTTACATGGTGGCCTTTCTGGTGCCGCGTTCGTTTAAGGCCTCCGTCTTGGCCCTTCGTACCTTTCTAACGGCCGGATTCATGCTGGCTGCGTTGTGGGCCGGTATCACCATATGTGCTCTCGACGCCATGCTTTGGAATCTCATCCTCGGGCTTTTAAACGGCATACACTCCTTGATACTAGCTTGTCGATTTTTACCGCCTGCTCTCAGCCCGGAGCTCGCGGAGCTGTACCTAAAGCTCTTCAAGCCTTACAAGGTCAGCAAAAAGCACTTTCAAGAATTGGCCAAAGAAGCGAGGATACTCAAATTGGATCCTGGTCAAACATACGCGACCGAAGGGATCACGCCCGCGGACGAAAGGCTATCAATACTCTTGCGTGGACAGTGAGTAATTTAATCTAAACAATATTGTACAGAATAAATCACTTTGTATTTTGTTCTTCTTTTCATAACGGAGAAAAGATCTCGTTTATATTCTTATCGATAACACACGTCACCATTTAATGACGTTGTTGCGTGTTAGAAAGAAGTATTTCAAAGTGTGTTTCCCCTTTTCATGCTACGTAACATCGTTTAAAAGAGTTTCCCTTATCATTAAGAGTATAAAACATTAGGCACGGTAACTAAACTCGTACTGTGGTCAAGTTTTTCCTTTTTTTTTTTTCTTTATTTGTAAGAAAGTTAGATTTATAGGCCGTGCGTGAAGGGGGAAAAAACAACTGTCTGGGTTTCAGGCTGAACGTGACGTGCGACGGTACACACCTGCACCATGTCAGAGCTTATCAATTCGTCGATTCGCCCGAATGGGAGGCCACGCACGAAAACATCGATGACGTCTTCCAGGTAACGATACGAGCCGAGGAATCCAGCACTTACATCTGTTGGACTAGGCTAAAGTTGCTGAGGGTATTAAGGCATAGGCCGTTGCTAAAAATCGTTCTCAACACCCTCATCGGTAAGGACATTACGTCCAAGTTATACGCCCTTAACGAGCAACTCGCTGACGTCTCCACGGTCAGTGAGAACACCACGTCGAATCCTTACAGAGGCGTCGCCAGAAGTCTTAGCGTAGACGCCGTAAACACAGAAACTGCCGGAAGAGTTCGCTCGACCACGTGGAAGGCGCAAAGGAGGCATAGTAATCCGCGTAGCGACAGTAAGAACTTTTCCAATAATATTATATTCACCTCATTTAATAAGAATCGGTAATACTTAGAAAAACTTAGATCAACGTTTACTTTATCCAATTCGTTATACTCGTATTTACTTAAACAATTGATTTTCTAAAGTTACGAAATAGATAGCGTACCGTTAATATTGGCAATTACGAAAGACTCGCATCAGCACAATATACGAGCGAAGGTTTGCGAGACAACAATCCCGTGTAGGTCTCCAAACTTCTGTAATGAACTAAATACCAGAGATCTATCATAACGTGTACATAAACTGGGAACGCTTTCTCGCTCCAGTTTCCTAGATTGTCAGTTCTATTTGCTATCCTTCCGATGATGGGTCCATGGTATTATATAAACAACGCATTGCTAGTGATGGGTTCACGATTATTTTTGTACTTTTCTTTTTAACATCTATTCGAATTACGATTGATACGTTTTATCAATGTTTGAGTATAATGTTAGAATTTATTAAAATAAATAAGAAGATGAAGAATATGAAGAAGAAGAAACTAACGCGTCAAAAATAAATTACTATTCGCATAGTTAATACGTTTAGAAAATAGTTGCACTTTGATGACACTTTTCTCTCTCGGGAAAATTGACGCATGGGATTATTGGTTTTTTCCTCAGGAAGTTCACCGGCCCGATACTCTCATCAGTATTGGGCGCCTGTGGTGGCGAATCATTTTCCACCGACTTCGCCCTTCACCCAGGGCCAAAACCTCGGGTATTCGTTACTGCCGCAAGGTGTTCAATTCTCGCCACCACGGCGGGCGCCACTCATTTCACATCCGCCACTGACTCGGCAACGTAGTGGTGGTGCGGGTGGCGATTACACCTTGCTACCTCAAACACCGAAGCTCGATAGGAAGCGTTCGAAAAAGGGCACGAGGGAGGTAAGTTCAGTTCGTCGAACGAACGAACGAAGCTGATATTCAACAAAATATTAAACGACAAAAATTTTAAATTAAATTAAAATAATGATACTTTTTCGTCGACGTTTTATTTTCGTCGGATCGATTATACAAATTGTAAATATAAATTTAATTCGATCGTTTTAAAAGTAATGTTAAAGTAATTTAAACGATTAATGGAGTTTCCAAAACGGGGGTATAATAAATTGAGCAATGTAATGTACGTTAATCGTGTATTCTCGGAAATATTCGAACTTTTTTCTAAGAGATTAATTACACTATGTATCTTAATGTCGTAAAATCGAATGAGAATTAGTTTCACGTAAGGACATTACCGTAATTAAGTGCTTTCACGTTTCTACGAATTCTCCGGACGAAAAAAAGCACAGAGAATAAGGAAAAAAAAAAAGATAAAAAAAGAAACGTATTACTTTGGCAAAACGTTCCCTTATTTTCGCGAGGATTTATTCGGCGATAATTTAACCGTGAGTACTCCGCGAGGAAAAGGCAGATTTCTCGTTTCGTGTGTTCTCGATACGTCTGTGACAAGAAAATATTTCGAAAGGAGGTTGCAAGAAAGCTCTATCGTGTTAGCCGTGCATAACTCACATCGGAGAGGAGAAAAACTTCATTCGAGAATGTAGCAACGCAAAAACTCAATTATCGTTCGTTCGCGAGCCAGAAAAGTGACTTGATATTGAGTTAGTACACTGGAGCTGCTTTCGATAGCCATACTAAGAAGAATTTTTTTCGGGCCAACAAAACTCGTAGAAAAGATAGGATAACGAAGTACCTTCCAACTGTTGCCCACGCGCGAATGAAACAGCTGTCATTGTGAATAGAAGTCAACAAAAAAAAAAGAAAAAAAAGATTATTCAGTTTATCACGAGCCATAGAAAGTTAATCTCAACGTTGTCTCGAAATAATTTCGAATAATTTCAGTACAACGAGCAAATTTTCGATGGTGAAAATGATCTTTTAATCATAATTAACTCGCGATAACGATCTATAATTTTGCAGCAATTATAATAAAAGGAAAAACTAATGAACGTTTTAGTAAACTATGAAAATAAGGAAAAGATTCGTAAGCTCGTAAAATTTTTGATGTCTTATTACCTCCCGTCAGAGGAGTACTTTGAGTTCGACACGAAATATGGGAATGAGTACGATAAGTGTTAGGAAAGGTAAACGCGAAAATTGCATGCCGGTTTTACTCTGCACGCAGAAGAAAATACACAGAAATAGCGCTGCGATAACGTAATACAGGTGTTAAGTTAAGCACGTTCCCAGATAAAATAATGTCACTCGTCGGACTTTCGTTATCTTATCATTAATTATACAAAGAACGAATATATATTATAAGGAATTAGGATCACCTTTGTTGGGATGGATAATTCATACTTTTTCGAGATAATTCTACAATCGTATCGGTGTAATGAGTTTTTCCGAGTTTTTAAGAGATCTTTTAATCAGACTTCCGATATTAATGATAAACATAAAATTCGTTAGACTTCCTAATAACAATCATGTCAACTAATCCGACAAATTATCGATAACTATTGTTAAAAAATTAAAGTACTCAATCAAATCAAGAAAAAAATCTTGAAAACAACATAGATGAATCTTGCAACACATAATTTACGTAGTAAATAATATACCATACCTAGAGGTGTATGAGTATTTCAAATTACAGATTAAAATTGGGATCAGAAAAATTGTTATATGCTTAAAACATATTTTGGGCACCCATTATTAAATAGAAATTTTCCATACGACTCTAATAAACAATTACTAATTATCATACAATAAATGAAGACATTAAAAGAGTTATGATTTTCAGGTGACGTTCGAAACACCTGTATGACGGTCGCTCGACGGGGAGGGCCCAGCCAGCGTACCGCTTCTTTCGCTGTCTCCGTTACGTTTTGCCTAGCCCCGTCGAGGTCTCGAGAATCTTAAGAAGCAAGTCAAATTCAAAAAGGGATTCTCATTGCTGGAAGATTCACCCCCAAGCCGTCGTTTTTGGTGGCGACGTTCAGCCGAGAAGACGCGCGATGGAGGAAAAAGAAGAGGAGGCCTATTGGCTGAACTTCGAGTCCCCACCCCTGGCCCCTCCGCCTCCTCTTCGATATCTATACGGACTTATCAGGATGATCCGGACGTCGAAGAGACGACACTGTGGTTCTAAAAAGAAAAAATAATTCGACGAAGCTCCTTCTGGGTCTGCCAGGCTCCTTTAAAAAAAAAAATAAATAAAAAAAGAATATTTGCACTCGCTCGGACTCCTTCCTCAGACTTTTTCATAAATATCGCGAGTGTTACGAGCCTTATACACACACACATACACACATATACATATACAAACACGTCGACACATATACAGGTGCTGCATGTACAGCCAAGAAAAACGAACGAAATGAACTTTAACTCGCTATAAGGAATAAAAAATAAAATACAAAAATAAAAGAAGTTAAAAAGAGAGGATCCGCGAGAGCGTGAATGCATCGAGGTCGGACTAGAAGGGAGTCGAAGGACGAAACGTGGTAAAACCGGCGGGGCGGGGTGGGCCGGGGAAAAGGGAGGGAGGAAATGGGAAAGCTTTTTTACCTTCACCGAAGAACGTCCTTCCTAATTTTTCGAGGAATCTCTATTTATACGTCTCTCTTTCTCTCTCTCTCTCTCTTCCTTTTTGGAAAATGTGAGGAAAGTTGAAAAGAGAGAGAGAGAGATAGAGAGAGATAGAGAGGGGAAAAAATGAAGAGAAAAGAGGTTGAAAGAAGAGATCGGAGTATATTTTCGCGTAATATCTTCGACGTGGATAGATACTCCGTTTATTACAATACATCAACACATCGACTGTGATTATAATAACGGATATAATTCTTAAGTATTTCAAGAGGGTATAGCGAAAAATCGATTATGTTGAATATACCTGTTGAAACTGTAATTCTCTCTCAGCGACATCGATCTTACCATTTTAGTACGATGGTCTTCGTATCGTAAAAGCGTTCGAGAAAAATAATGCATCATGCGCGCGAGGGTTTTCCAAAATCAATCATTTTAACACCTGAATTGCCTAAAAACGTGTTGCACACACATGCGCGCGTTTTATTCCTCTTCCGTGTCTCTTTCCATGATCAATAGACGACACACGTTCCTATAGATTTTCAACGCGTATTCCTTTATAGTTATTTTACTAATTCATTTATCAAATATAAATAAGATTTATTTTTTAAAATTCATTCCTATACGAATATTCGTGTTATTCGTTCTGTGATTTTTCGTTTGACATCTAACGTTGCTCGAACGTTGCATGTGCATTAGATGTAACATTAAACACGTTCTTTTTGGTCAGACTGTTTTTCTTTATTTCCTTTCGTGCGTTTACTCGATTTCTTTTGATAAATTTACGATTAAAGAAGTATCGTTGATGCTAATCGTTAATTCTCTTTCTGTCTCTCTTTCTCTCTCTCTCTCTCTCTCTCTCTCTCTATTTCTGGTGAAATAAAGAAGAAAAAAGAAAAGGAAATAAAGAAAATCATTAGTCTTCCTCCGAGTTTTTCATCGACGTGTCCAAGCCGTATCGATCGTGGAATAGGTGCGCAAAAACAAACAAATGAAAAAAAAAAAAACAAAGTTCCACTCGACGCAACACGAAGATCTCTGATCACGAACGAACACCGATGCTTGCACTTATTCAATATACACCATGGATCATAATCACCTTCCCACCACTCACTCCATCGCCATTAACGCCAGACTCTCTCCATATAACGCTTTAGAAAAGAAAAAAATCACGTTCCGCGTTACACGAAACTAACTTCCACGGACAAAAATGAATACACGAGAGAGAACATTTGAAGTGTGAGAGTTTATCCAGAATCTAACGCAATAAGTGCTTTGTTTAAAAAGAAAAAAATGAATAATAATGATTAAAAAAAAAACAAAAAGAAAAGAAAAAAAATATATCTGCAATAAAGTGCTTCGAAAAAAAACCTAAGGGAAAAGAAAAAAAATATATAATAAAATCGACAAAACAAAATTGTATAAAAATAGTTCATTTGCGAGTGGAATATTCGATGATGGGACGTAAAATGGTTTATCGTTTAAAATACAGAATTTGAAGTGAACGGAAGAAGAAAGGGTAGGCGTGCTAAAGTAAATAGATCTACACATGTGTATGTAAAGAAGAGGAATATGCAACAAAAATAAAAACGAGGAAGAGGAAGAGGAAAAGGAGGAGGAGGAGGAGGAGGAGGTGGTGGTGGTGGTGGTGGTGGTGGTGGTAACGACGAAGGAAATAAATAATACGAAGGACGACGACAAAGACGACGAAACAAATTAAGAAAACATGTGTGTTTGTATGTTTCTATGTTTATATAATCCCCCCGCGTGTGAGAGCCAGCCCGAAGAAGATCTAGAAAAAAAAAATATATAATAAAGACGCACAAACGATTTAAACAAAAGAAACATTAAATTTTGAAAAATGTAATAAAAAAAAAAGAAACCCTAAAAGGAAAAGTGAAAATAAGTAACGACGCGTTGACAAAAAGTGATGGCACACAGTGATAGGTAAATGAAAAAAAAATATGATTAAAGAAATATGGGCAGAAACGTGTGCGTGCATGCGAGCGTGTGTATGTGCGTGTCGTGTGCGTGTGTGTGAGTCTGTATGTGTGTGTGTGTGTGTGTGTATACTGTGAGTGAGTTTAATTATGTCGATGAGAGGAAATAAACTGATGAGAATTTAAATGAAAATAAAAAAAGACAAAGAAAATAATAATAAAATAAAATAAAAATAAAAAAGTTTGTAGAGTACGCTTGCGAGTCGATCAAATGAGCGTGCGTGTGTGATAATTTAATTAATAATTATGATAATTATTTAAAAAAATTAAAAAACAAAAAAAAAACAAAAAAAAAAGACAAAGAAACCGGAGCAAGGATCTTACACGTCGGAAAATATGTTTTGTACCTGATAGATTTTGCCTGACGTTATGAAACATGTGTAAAACATCGCATTTTTTGGATAACAACGATCATTCTTACGAGTTCTTAACACTTTACGTTTCGTCATAGAAGAAAAATGTGAACACGAAGAAACTTTGTTAAAGAGGAAAAATATTATCCTTTCTTTCTCTTTCTTGTTTTCTTTTTTTCTTTTTTTTTCTTCAATTCAAATGAAATATAAATTATAAGTTCAAACGATTATAAAAATTTAACGATGCTATTTTATCATTTTGTATTTCATTATTTTCAAGAAAAATGTTAAGAAATCGTAGCGTAAATTTCATTTCTAATCGCGTAGTAAGAATCCTTACCGTAGATCAATGGTTTTAAATTTATATTCTGACGACAAATATTTTGCTTTCGATTTGGATTAACGGCCGTATATATTCTAGCAATCGTATATATATACATACATACATGCATATATTATATCGAGTCGCAATGATATTTATATACGAGCATCTTTATATAATTAATCATTTTACGATTGTTGGTTCCATTATAATATTTAAAACGAAGTACAAACTATTCGTTATTTGGTTTCCGATCGACGTGCCTAGTAGTCAGCAACATTTTGCGTTTTCGTAGACAAGTAGATGTAATTGTTCGAAATGATCTTTATTCGTTTTCCATATTATAAACAATAGCATTTAAAAAAAAACCCCGTGTAGAATTAAAAAAAAAAAGAAAAAACATTGCACGAAGAAGTATCGATCGATATAATGCACACACACACACGCAGACACATACACAGATACATAGACAAGCAACAAACAAACACGCGTGCGATAATTATTACTAACTCGAATCCTTCTAACGCGAATCGTTTTTTGTATTGTAAATAAACAAATTTCCAGCGTAGGCAACAATTTCGTTCTTGTAATCTCGTTAAGAAAGAAAGAAATGGGTAAAAAATAATATTAGACAAACAATTTGTTTAATGATTTTTTAAGAACGCCAATCATTTTTGCTATCCCCAATAATAAAAAGGGGCGGATAGAAATCGAATGAAATTTGGGGAAGAATTAGGTATATTCTCGCACACGAACCCGAGTCCCGATTCTTTGACCAGCAAATCGGCCGCACGTCGATATTGGCACGAGACCAGCCTTTGCTAAACGCAACGGCCGAATTTCTGGCTTGATTTTAGGCTGAGTTATTTACATACGAATAGAGATCCGAAACGGAATGCATTTGGCAAATATTTCTTCGTACGCTCGATCGTTTTGACGTCCGCATATGCGTTCGATGTATAACGATACAGTCAAAACCGCACACGGTAACACGTGCGATTATGAAATATAAGTTACGAGCTCGAGCTCAACCAACCCTCACCACCTACCCCCCCTTCCCCCTTTCATCTCCAGCCTCTCTTTCTATCTATTTCTCTTACACACGCGCGCATATACAAACACACACACACATACACCCTCTCTCTCTCTCTCTCTCTCTCTCTCTGTGTCTCTTTCAATCTGTCTCTGTTTCCTGCAAAAAAAAAATAGGAAAGGTACAAATTCTTTCGGTTTATCTCTGTCCTTTAAATTTTCAATACCACACCTCTAGCAGCAGCAGCAGCAGCAGCAACACCACCACTACCACCACCACCACTACTATCACGAATAGCAAACATTAATTATCAGCGGATCGATACTCGGCTTTGATAATTTTCCGAAAAGGCGCGAAACGAAATAATGGCAAATGAAAAACACATATCAAACGTAGGGTGTTCGGATAAAATTACCGTATCTATATGTACATTCAAACAATCTTTTTTTACTTTACCGAATTATTATAACGAGGCGTAATTTTTGAACGATCTCCGATAGATTCGATCGAGTAGTTGAAAAATATCAAATACACGTATATATTGTACTTTGTTAGATTTACGAATTCAAAAAAAACGTATTTCCCGTCCAAATTGTATTTTAAAAATGACCATTTAACAATAAGTCAAATTTGTTACATTCGGTCACCCTACTTCGAAGGCGTCAAGATATTCGAACGGAATTTTTAACAAATCTTGTATTCGATGGGAAAAATGAGACCGAGAAAGAGAGATAGCTTAAAAGCAAATGAAAGAAAAAGAAAAAGACAGAGAAAGAGAGAGAGAGACGAAAAGAGAAAAAACACGAAAAAGTAAGAGAACAATATATTTTCCGACGTAGGATCGGCTTTAAATAAAATTGGATGCGTCTGGATGTGCGCGAGTGTCTTTATCGATGTTGTGAACCGTGTTACGAGAAAAACAAATAAAATGAACAAAAAAAAAAATAAAGAAGAAGAAGAAGAAGGAGAAATATACACGAGAAAAATAAATAAAAAAAACACGAGAGACTACAGGAGAGGACGAAAAAAATACCTTTAAAAAAAAGTGAAAAAAATTAATAAAGAAGTAATAATAATAATAAATAAGACAACAACAGCAACAACAACAACAACAACAACAACAACAACAACAAACGTACGAAAAAGCCAATAAACACACCACAGCGACTCACAATTAAAACAAAAACAACAAATAAAACCAATAAAAATAATAATTAACGATATGACGAAGGAAGTTTACTGCGACGACGCGAGAGAAGAGAATAAAATAAAATAAAATAAAATAAAATAAAATAAAAAGGAAAAAGAGATACACACACTCTTAACAGCGTACCACGAACAAAGACGACAAGACACTGTATATTATTGCTATTATTTATTATTACGAAATGTTCGTTGACTTATTATGTTAGAAATAAAAATTACATTGAGAGAAATGAGGTCCTTTCTTTCAGATATATATATATATACACTTCTCGAACTATTTTATTCACCTTGTTTTTGCTTACTAACCTTTTTTTTTTCCTTTTTTTTTTTAATGATGTTTTTTCTTTTCCTAATGTTTTTTTTTCTCTCCACTTTTTTCTCTTTTTATTAGAAACGAAAAAGAAGAATGAAGAAAGTGCTTGCGAGGTGAGGTTTAATACCAGTTACCGCTAAAAATAATGAAATGGAATACGGGAATATAAGAGTGGGAAAGATAAAAAGAAAAGAAAAAAATAAAAAAAGAGAAAGAAAAAGAAAAAAAAGGGGAGAAACGGTGAAAATGGGGAACGATGCGCTACGGAGATATTTGAAGTAGTGGCATAAAAGGCGCTTCAAGGATTATAACTCTTGAATCCTTTTCTATCTGCACGTTGATCTTTTTTCCTTTTTACGTATTTCCATCTCCCCATCTCTCCCTCTCTCTCTCTCTCTTTTTATTCTTCTTCTATATTATTTTACCGTCGTTATTACTCGTCGTCGTATTCGTCACTCGAATAACGAATATATATATATATAAGAGAAAAAGGAAAAATAAATAAGTATCCTCGTGACGTTTTTCGAAGGACAACAAAGGATCGGCGGAGTCATTCTCGCAGTGGCGTCGTCGCTAAGGAAAGGTCTAGGTAAATGCGGATGGATTTCCTGGCAAGGAACAACCTTAAATCTGGGTCGTCGAAGAAATTTACTTGCCAATATTCGATACACCATTTCTCCGATTGCGACAGAATTCTCTTTCAATGTGTTGTTCCTCGTAGGGTGTGTTTCAAAACGGGGAAGTTACGTATTTCAAACAACATTTCTGTATAATTTTATTCAATTTTTTTTACTTACCATATTATTATTATTATAAGGACATATACATTTAGATACACACGTTACGTATGTATTTATATATTATTATTGTTATTATTTTTGCAATAAATTAATAGTTAAAACAAAATAGTGATCATCCTCGTAGGGTGTGTTTCACAGCGGGGAAGTTACGTATTTCAAACAACATTTCTGTATAATTTTATTCAATTTTTTTTACTTACCATATTATTATTATTATAAGGACATATACATTTAGATACACACGTTACGTATGTATTTATATATTATTATTATTATTATTATTATTATTATTATTATTATTATTTTTGCAATAAATTAATAGTTAAAACAAAATAGTGATCAATAATGAGAAAGGGTAAATTGTAAGTTATATAAATGTAGATATATAAAAATAGGAAAAGAAACGTGTCATCAAAAATTGAATCGTACATCTGATACTTGTTTTTTCTTAACTCGGAAATCGATTGGAGTATTGGATATAAATATATCAATTGAAATTTATTCTACTAGATCGTTGTAGCTTCTTCCCTTCCTCGATAACTAAAATACCGAAGCTAATAAAGATTCAGTCTTCTCCATAAAGATCGTATGAGTTGGTACGATAATAATAATAAAAAAAAAAGGAAAAACGAAAAAAGAAACGATCGTTCCTGTCATACAGATCGAAGTTATTGGACATCACGTGGCAGGAATAATTTGATCAAACCCTTTGTATTTGTCTTTGAAAGAATAATGGTGGCTCGGATGGCAACCAGTTTCCCTCGGCAGTTCGAGTTGGTAATAATCCGCTGTTCGAATATATCGGCGTAGTTAATACTCTTGTATTATTTTGATCGATCGTTTCGATTCCTTTGTCGTCGTCGATTCTTGATATTTTTATTTGTACCTTCGAGTCTGCACCTTCTGTAACCTGTAACAAACGAACGAACACGTTGGTTTGGTATTTTCACTTTCACTTTTGACATGCATTTAAATGTTATATACAAGAAAACACATACACAAACAAACATATATATATATAACATTTAAGTAGGAAGATTCTTACTTTAATTCGTACTTTCTTCTCACCGATATGAAACGCTCTAGAACCGAAATCCTCATCGTGATCACTATAATCCCCAATGTATTCGCGATCGTGAGCATCATCGTCTCTATCGTAGTATCTCTCGTAATAACGATTTTTACGTTTTTCTTGACGTTTCGGTAATTGAATAATTATAGTATAAGGTTGATTGTCCGAGACCGAAGGTTCTTCGTAAAGAGGAGCATATCTAGAAAGTATTATTAACCATCAAATTATATTAATAATATCATTTACGGATAATGTGCTTTTATTTTCTCACGCTAATAACCGTGACTTTTCGAGATCTTTTTGTTGATCGACATATTAATTATTACGAATTTTTCTCACGTTGAAAAATTAAGTGAAAGCTAATGGATAAATTCGACTCATTGTCTCTTCTTCAGTTCAAAAATTGATGATCGATCGTTCCAATTTATCTCAACGATATTAAATATTATATATCGATTATTATTGATGAATATTTTAATGAAGAAACTAAATGAATGTCATTGAAGTGATAAGAGAAAGTTCGAACTATACGATGAAAGATGAATTTTATAATATACCAATTGATTAATGTTCTTTACAAATTAATGTCATCATTTTAATTATTACACGCGTATAAATTTCACCGTATACGACAGCGTGAAATTTATTACACATTCCGGTAAATAGTTTGGACTCTGGTTACACGGTCGATAACCTCCAAGATTACACATAATGAGAAAACATCCGTTTGGAAAAGTAGGACGAGTTCCCTTTATTCGTTAAGTACCAGACTGATCTTGTCCGAAAACGGAAGTAAAGATCAAAAGACTCTTAGAAAATGGTGTCTTTATCACGATTAAACTACATTCGGTAGAGATAACGAAAATGAGAGCTCGTAATTAGCCTCAACGATAATCACACTCATCGCGAAATTTTGAATAGGCTTCTTTTTTTAAATCGTACTGCTGCAGTACTTCGTACTAAAAACCCCCGAAAGTGGGTTAACGTTACTGAAAGATAACGCAACAAAAAATATGGGGGAGAAAGAAAGAAAATTGTGCGAAAAAAAAAAAATACAAATAATATAATTATAGATACGATACTTGTTCAATTAGTAAAAAATAAAATGTTCTCTCGAATGTTCTCTCTCGCGTAACGATATTTTCTTCCGAAAAACGAATTATTAAAATATATTGTTAGAAGGACAATCAAGATGATATTAAAACAATTATATACGCGACCAAGTTGATTATGGCAATAATTTCATTTTCATATCATTCATCGTTAACTTCCAGACAATCGCTATATAAATTTTCGACGTATAATAAACGTTGCTATCAAAGCTGTGCAAAGTTCGTGTCTCAAAGTTTCTTCGAGCACTATTAAAAAGTACTCGAGTGATATGAGATATGATGTACGAGTAGTACACAGCACATAAGAGAGTGCCAAATATCCGTGGATGCCCAACGGCGTTGTAAGTGCGAATGAGGAACTATCGATTTTACGCAAAACCATGCCCCATGTATTATACATAGCATAACTACGGTCGTCTAGCAACGAACTCTTATTTAATTAATAATCATTCCTCTGAATAGCTTGTAATGTTTAGACTAATTCGATTATAAACTAACGGATTCGTGATAAACCCCAATATCCACAAGTATATACCCATCAATCTTTATACAAAATATCCAACGAAAATAATGATACTAAACGAAAAAATAGAACGGGTTTAGAAGTAGAGCGAATGAATTATTCGAATGATCATTAAAACTACGTTTTTTTGCAATCGTAAACTCCGATCCCGATCGATGATCGATATTTATCTTCGATATATTTTTTAATGACTGACACGTTGAATGCAATGTAAACTGAACGCATGGTTAAATCGTTTCTCTGGGATATTATTATTTCTGTTTATTTGTTTATTTGTTTATTTGAAATCTTACCTCGAGTATCCAGGACGAGAAGATGTGTAATGATTTTTCGTCGACTTTTTAACTGCTGAATATTTCGGCGAACGAGAGATCCAACGTGATCGGTGTCGTGATTTTGGATTGTAAAATTTGTACGGTCTCACGTATTTGTGTATTTCGAGAACATCGACGAATTCCATTAAGAGTATAAAAAATAAAATCAACGCTAATGCCTACGAAGAAAAGAAGTATTTGAAAATGAAAAAAAAAAGAAAACCAATGAAAAACGTCGATATTAAATTCGATTGGATTCGATTTAAATTGGGAACGATTACTCGCTTTTAATTTCATATCCGCGTGTCTTTTGATAATATATTTTACGAAAATATTTTCTATTTAAAATAATCGTCGATGATTTTTCTATAGAAATTTTCTAATCTCACGATTACAATGATCATCATTGACTCGATTGATTAATTTATTTATGCAATATTCGATGGATTTTAATTGAAAAATATTTTATACTCGTGCTTGCTTTGACAACAGATATATGTAGATAGACTGACGTCGAATAACTTGAAAGGTATCTCTCAGTGAATCTTCTTTTATACTTTCCCCACCTTTAGCTTTTAAACATCTTCAAGGAATCGGAGAGGAAGAAAAAGAAAGAGAGAGAGAGAGAAAGAGAGAGACAAAGCGAAAGAAAACGTTTCTTTTTCTCTGGTGTTAATTAGACATCGTCGTCTAGTGTCATTCAACGTTATTACGTTTCTTTCTTACCTGCATTGTGATCCGTTAGTTTTCTAAGTAGGTACTGTAACTTTTTTAGAACAGAACGGGATGCTGCAAAGAATTAAACTATTTTTCTCTTTTAACGTTCTCATTTCTTTTTTTATTTTTTATTTTTTTTTGTTTAAATTATGTTGAACAACGGTTAATTTCATAATGTTAAACTTCATTTCTTAAACATTTGGATTACCTGCATTAATTTCGCTATTTCATTTTCCGACACACGGTGTGTTTGGAAAATATGAATAAAAAATTATATTGGGACACATGGGTCCAACCGCACGTACGTATTTTTTTTTCTTTTTCTTTTAGAACACTTTTATTTCTTTATTACGATCCAATGAAATAAATTCATGCATTCAATGCTGCCGTGACGCTCGGCATCATCAATTTAAAACACGACAGATGCAGAGAATCGAGTTTAATATCGTTGATTGACATTCCGTGCATCTCCGCTCTTTCATCGGCACTTTAATGCTCACGAGGATGAAAAGCTCGAAAAGTTGTGACAGAGGGTGTGAGAAAAAGAGGAGAAAATCGGTCTTCTAGAATAATAATAATAATTTTAACTTCTTAAGAACCTGAAAGCCCGTAAAAATACCACCTACTTTCCTCGTTCTCTTCACTTTCGTTAATCTCGGATTCTTCGAAGCGAATGACCGAAATGAGCTCTAGAAAAATCTTAATAAATATTATAGATGAAGAAAAAAATTCATTCACGATATTACGGTTTATCGTAATAATAAATCTGATAATTTTGTCTTCCATCGTTTAATAAAATATCAACGGAATATCATGAATTCTCCTTTTAATTTGAATTCATCGAATAGCGACGCAAATGAATTACTTTCCGTGATAGATAAAATTATATTCTATTTTTTGATTTTGTTTGTTAAATGTATTACGATTTTATTATATCATCTTAGAGCACAATAGCAATTTTCTTTCAAACGTTTTAGTATAGAGTGTCCATTTGAAAAGAAATATCTTTAAGGAAGGAAGGAAGAGTCCGAGACGACGTGGCAAGCTTTGGAATCGGTTCTTGATGGATGATAAAGCAAAAGGATTGTCGAGTCTCGAAGGAAAGCTTTTTCATTTCCGATTCAGTTCGCTTCCATGAAGTTTTGAAAGGAGCGAAGCGATCGAAAAGTCGCGGTGAGAGAGCATCTCCGATGTCACAACGTTGGAGACGATGAATAGGAAATAGGGAATGAATCAACGTTGGGTAAGAGAAAGAGAAACTACACTGCTGAGCATTCCGATCGATAATTAAAGAACCAGAAACACGGCTATCTTTTTTCTCATCATCGAAAATGAAACTGTATCTAATGTTACTGCTCGTTTCCTTATCGAGATAAGATCAATGATCATAAAAATAATACTTTCAGTTCAATTATAAAATATCTTAGATTATTTCGGTGTTGGTAGAATGAACTAACACGTTATAGATTGACGTATATACTTATTCACGCCAGCTTATAATAATTTACACTAATACTTATAGATATTGATTAATTTTTTTCTTTCGGTTTTGATTGATAAATTTGAAATAAAAGACTGAACGATTATTATCGTATATATTTTATTTAACTTTCGAAAGAGGAAGAGTTTGACGTGCAAATACATCGTCAAATGTTTTCTTACATCATATGTTACATTTAAGTACAAATGCTTACGCTTCTTTATAAAACGTTTTTGATTATATGTATAAACGATTTATATAAATAAAACAACAGGAAGAGAGAGAGATACGTGTAAACATAATAAGCGATAAATATTGCGTATTATGTCAATTTTTGATACGATTTTGAAGCGATAGGCTGCACTAATTTGAATGAACGGTATTCAGAAAATATTGCAGAATACCATCGACAATAATGATATAATTACTGAGATCATCTAGCTCGGCATTTAAACGCGAAGCAATTTTGTTCCTAATACTTTCATCAACGTGGACCATACGACACATTCTAATATTTTATACGTGACTCCCAAATCGTATGCCATCTGGAAGAAAATGCAATTAAATATTATACATACACCTATATCAAAAACTTGGATATAAATCTATAGGAAAGTTTTACAGCGAATTGGCATGCTGCACTTTTCTGCATTTATTCGAACTATAATAAAATGCGATAGCCTCGATATCTCTAGTCTTCAATAATAATAATAATAATAATAAATATAAAAAAATTAGAATGTAGGGGGAAGCTGAAATTCGGGCTCGTTTTCTATTATTCTACTCATCAATAAATAAGAGGCGATCAAAGAGCCCCATTTAACTAAATGCGTAATACTTATGAATAGAACTTATTATTGATAAAGGACACGTAGAAACTGTGGCACTAGTTCTTCGAAGAACACGTAGGAAGCCTTGGCCAATCTATGAATTAGTTTCTTGAGTTTCGGTGCAATCCGTTGGCTTGATTTCCAACCACCAATCATTGGGGTAGTGATATTTTTGTAGTTCGATGCCCTCTCTTGGTACAGGCATTAATCGACCACCAAATTGTTTTGCTGGTAAGGGAGGAATCACCAGTTGGGGCGGAAAGCACTGCAAACTCGGTGAAAACTCGCAATCCGGTGGTAGGACCCTTCTTGTCCATCCCACCCTTCTTACCATTTGAGTCTGCAAATATAAAGCAATAGCACAATTGAATTAAACAATAATACCCTTCCACAAAAAAGCATGGACTCCAAGGAATCCATTTCTACGGACAACTCATGTAAATAAAGTTTTCCAATAATTTTGCAAGTAACGAACAGCTTTTTAACCTTTACCAATCCTATTCAATGGTTTTACGAGAATAAAAAAACCAATAGGAAAAGAGTGGTCTCTGTTTCAGTAAAATTGGCAGAGAAATGTTGACAAGAACCGCCAATCTCAATAAAACGGCGCCATGATTTACGGAAATACGTAAACGGGAAGTTCTCCCTGTCATTTTATTGCCGAATATGTTGCCAAGGAATGATTTTCGGTTGGCCTGGTTATGTGACATGGAAATACGGGACGTTAACATAGCAGTTGAAAATTTTTGACCGAGACAGTTTTCCAAATTCTAGGTTTTACAAGCTAACGATTTATATTCGCACAAATATGAGTAATTTACTATATATATTACAATAATAATAAGGAATAAGGGATGATTCGTCTTATTCGTGATTCATTTATATTGGAGCTATAATTTCTAGGCTGTCTACTAAAGCAATCTCAATATTCATCAGGATGTCCTATTATATTGAATTTAATCTCCCTTCTCCTCCTCTTCCTATATTCGGCAATTAGAACAATCGTCTCATTAAGCTCCCTACACCGACACTGTCGATATTATCGTGAGAATAAACCCCTTTAATCTATCTACCCAAGCTTCAAACAATTATCGATCATATTACGATCCCCTTGCAATTAATTTAAACAAAGCACAAGTCACTGTATACAAGTACCTGTATTCGATTAATTAAATATTTTTTTAAAACAATATACATAATTACCACAGCATCCTCTTCGAAAACGACGATTTCCACTTTAGGAGAATCTTCCCCAGCCTTATCCTCCTGGACACGATAAATTCCAGCACTGTGAAGATACGTAGCGCTTAAGCCTACCTCTCGAAACGTTTTCGTAATGAGAGCATCGTCCCTTAAGGTATCAACCAGGCAGAGTTCGACCTTGCGAGCCCAGGGCAGTGCCCGACCTATTCGAACTTGACCCCACAGAGCGCCCAAACAGAGAAAATGCACGATGCCCAGTTTAGCTAACACCAAGTGTGACCTGTTTCAAGAAGAAGAATTAAAAAGAAAAGTAGCTATATAATAAAACTATTTGATCGAGGATAACTTTATGAGTTGACCAAAAGAGAAATTTGTGATCAGTGAAAGTCTACTTTGCGCAATACGAAAGTTGTTTTTTTAATGAAGACGATGTATTAGTGACTCTTATATATAAGATTAGTAAATTGTTCGTAATGTACTTTGTGGTTTCTAGCACAAAAAAGTTGGAATAGAACCGCAACAGTAAGCTATTCGAGTGAGCCACTATAATGGCCCAACGACCTGGAAAAAATAATCGCAAAAGCCACTTTAGTGGCAGGCCGGCTAAGGCCACATCGGTAATAGTAGTGCTCTACCTTTATTTTTTCGACCGTCGGTAACTTCCACCGTCGGTAATAGTAGACTTAAAATTTTTTTTACTCTACATTGGTAATATTTTGTATTTAGGTTCCTGACGGTCATATATTTGCAAAGTCGGAAAGTTACCGACGGTCGAAAAGATAAAAGTAGAGCACTACTATTACCGATATGCGCCTTAGCCGGCCTGCCACTATAGTGGCTTTTGCGATTATTTTTTCCAGGTCGTTGGGCCATTATAGTGGCTCACTCGAATAGCTTACTTGCTCACCGTTTGAATCAAATAATCGTCTTCATAGTCATTCATATTTAATTGAAATGTTAAAGTTTGAGTATATGTAAAATATATTTTGAAGAAAAATTATAATTTAATCATTAAGGAATCTTTACGTAAAACATACGTACATTTTTTTATATACGGCTGATAGTTTTAAAACATTTAGATAGTAAAGTAGTGCTTTTATATACGGTAACTGTCTATAATAACAAACTTAATTATAATAATATATAATAATTATTCAAAGTGTAATAATTATTTTCAACTAATTAACGATAAATAAAAAATATTTAATAAAATAAAGTTGAGGAGCGTGAAATGGTTAAGGTATTCTTAAGCAATGAAGCAGGACAAACCTGTAGGCAAGCTCATGCAGTTTCTCAGTGTACTCTTCCGGAGCACTACAGGGTTGATGTGGAACTTCTTGCCGACCGAGACTGTACCAAAAGAGTACAATCATGAAGCAAAACGCTGCTACAGCTCGTAGCGGCGTTATACGGAATCTTCTTCGCGGCCAAAAACTCATGCTGGTAACCTTAAATAGAACATAATGGTATTGTCTAAACATTGATTATACTTTAACATCATCATACACCATCGATTATACATTAATAGCCAAATGTAATAGCTAATAATGTAATGCGAATAAATTTAGAAATTTTTGTACAAACCACAAAATATTCCAATAAACGAGGACAGTCTCTTGAAGCTGATCATTCAAACGACTCCACATCGTTACGTAATTCCAATAAAAGCTTCAACCGATAGCTCACAAAAGCGTTCTACTCGTTTACGATTGCGCGTATTTCGAACAAACAAAGTTTCCATGGCCCACGTGCACACCGAATACGTCAAAATTCTTCCCCTCGAGACACTGTTTTTTCTCACCCCTATCGTGCACCACCGTCACCTTCGCGTCTTCTTCAACATCAACCCCTCCCACCTCTAAAAATCGTTTTTCTAGAATTCGTGCACTTGGCAACATCGCAAATGGACGCCATTGATTAATCTGTTTTATCGGCAGAGTTGAATACGCGGTCAGTGGCGTCGTCTTTCGGTCATTTCGAGGAATCCCGTGATCTTGTGGCAAAGCTTCGAATGGAATTTGAATCTATTATTCTTTGGTGGCAAGTAAAAGATGGAGAGAGCAAAAGTACGAAAATAAATTCACCGACGCTCTGCGCAATCGTCTTTTTTGGCTCTCTCGGAGGGTGGGACTTTGTCATTTTGACAGAAACGGTGGCGAAAAAAGAGAGAGTCAAAAGAGCCGGAGAGAAAGCAAATGTCTTTAAGTCTGACATCTTCGTGTTTCTGAACCATTGACTACTGATAAGATATTTCAAGCACTTTTACGCATCCCATTACAATTTATAAAACCTAATGAACAAAATTTTCATTCCAATTGTGATGAAACAAGAGAAAGTACGAAGAAATAATAATGAGGACTATTTTAAATACCTCAGTATCGGAAAATTCAAAATACAATAAGATGTTCGTTTCGAGCACGCCTGTTTTCAAATTCCACCTACATTTTTCTTGACTTTTACTTGAGAAACGAGTAGCAAGCATCCGCAAATTCGTCAACACGAATGGCCAGTTTAAAAATAAGACGTGCTCCCTGAAACGTGCTAGCGTTATTGGCGTTTGTGCTCATTAGGGTAATTGAGTGGGCTCAAGGCTCTACTGCGATAACTCATTCGAAGAGAGAGCGTTCTTCGAGAAAAAGTAAATAGAGCGAGAAAAGGGTACATGAGAGAGGTACAAGCTGGAAAGTCTCTGACGCGAAAGAATTCTTTTTCATTTCTTTTTTTTGTTTTTGTTTCTTTGTTTTCAAAATAGAAAAGAAAGTAAAGAGGACGGTTGAGTAAAAATCACTGGGTTATTATATACAAGGATTTCTTTTTACAATAAAAAGAAAAAAACGTGTCAACACTGTTTCTAAGTAAATCGATCGTTGCAGTACGCACGAACTGAAATCTTTTCTAAGTCGATCAAGAGTCAAGCGTTAATACATTTGGATGCGTTGAAGAAACTCACGAACCGGGCACGAAGAGATTCCTCGCCGAATAAAATCGTTTTTCCTCTCGACTCGCGAAGGGGAAGAAAAAGTCTCGCGCGATGTCGTAGAAACGACCGAAATTCCAAAACAAACGGTCGGACTACTCGCCTTTCTCTCCTTCTAATTTTATCTTGTCGCTTCCCTCCCTAGTTCTTAGCGTGTATTTTCGTAGCACGTGTCACTTACGTATCGGTACCTTATCTTCGTCTTCGTCTTCTTCTTCTTCTTCTTCTTCGTTACTCCCTACGAATGAGAGAATAAGAGAAAGAGAAGACCCTGTTGGCGATCTTTCGAACACGTGTACACTCGTATGGCTGACGAGCTTCCGCTATTACAAAGTTGAATCCTTTTTCCACTCATTTCTCATTCCGCTTATTTCAAACTTGCCATACTCGTATGGTTTCATCGCGAGTAATGAAGCAATCATCGCTTAGAGTCAATTGGCCAGTTTATTCGCAAAAACTCTTAGCCGTTATTAAACGTCGATGAAGAAGTCGAAGAGGGGGTGGAGGGAGAATAGGATCCGAGGAAGAGATCGATTTCTTTGCTAAATTGTTTTGCTATTGCCAACAACAACAAGGTGGTTTGTTGTACGGATAACGAGGATAATTACTTCGCCGACGCCTAGATCATCGTAAAGCAGAGAAATCGAAAAAGAAATCGAATCCGGCTGTCGTATTTGTAGTTACTTCCCGATTGAAACAATTTCTACGAAATAAAAGTTCCAAAGAGAACTCGTACTAACCGGTATCGAACACTAAATCAACAACTTAACGATTTCAATTTTTCTAGTATAAAGAGCGAATCGATTTCTTTCGATTCCAACTGAAACTTTTATTATCTATGAAAATGTATTTAAACGAATGTATAAATAAAACATGCGCGAAACTACTTTCCATATTTTCCCAATAAAATAGTTAAACGTATTACGAAATGTCGACAAGGCAAGACGTTGGATAGAGTTAGATAGTTGAAAAATTTTCCATCCCGTAAGAAGACAACAATCGTCTATCGTAACATTCGATCGAATGAACGAACGAACGAACGTACGAACGATCGATCGATCGATCGATCGATCGTTCGATCCGATCGACAGATTCCAATTTTCGAATTATCTATCGTCGTTTGGTCTCGCACGGATAATCATACGGCACGGATTTTCTCCTGCGACATAGCGCTTGCAACCATTCGACCGAGCACGATCCTACGTTTTTCCACGATAATGAACTCGGCTAATCTCAAGTGTACGCGCGCCTGCAATGCTCTTTGAATATGCCGACTACGTCCGGCTTGTAGAAAGCCATGAGTCCGCGATTCCCCGTTTAAATAATGCAACTCGCGGAAACCTCTGACCTGAATGGCTAACGCGCTCAAAGAATCGGCACTCTGAGGAAGGTTTTCCCTCGGCAAGTCTAACAAAGTTTAAATCGTTATACACTTTTTTTGTACTCTTTTTTTTTCTTTTCTTTTTTTAAACCGCAAGAAATTTCTCGGCATTGTTGTTACGTTTCTAGTTTATTACCACGACTGAATTCGCATCATATTAATTGCACACATTGCTCTGTATTATTCTTTATTTCTTTCTTTGTTTCTTTCTTTCTTTCTTTCTTAGCAAGATTGTCTCAAGTATATCCAACGAATGATTGTGCTGGCACAGCGGGAAACGTCTCGCGGTTGGATCGTTCGTTCATTTTATTTCGGCTGAACGTCGAAAGGGATCCCAAGAGTCCTTAAAGATTTCTTGTCCCGTACCCCGTTTATAGCTCGTAAATAGATTTAATGCTTTACTTTTCTCTCGTCTCTCTAATTAGGGAAATCACTTTGGTAATTGATGAAGGTTTTATCGAACACGATAAATTTATATGATCATATTTTCTTCTTTTGCGAGGAATTATTTTCTCTCGTGTATTTTAGTATATTATTCCGTACCTACCAATAACTAACAATGAAACATTTATATTTAATAAAAGATTTTGTAAACACGGATTACTGAAATCTCAATAATGGTATAACGAGATATAATTGGTATTTTTTGTTATATTTGCGTTGATTCATTTAAATGAAAATTTTCTCGAATTAGTAAAATTTCACTGAGTTTCCCGGGAAATGGAGAGAGCGAGGGAGAGAGAGAGAGAGAGAGAGAGAGAGAAAGCGCGTTGTGTTCCGGGCGTCAATAAATCTAGCGAGTCGAGTATCTTGATGACATTGTTGCCGCCTCGCTTTTAGAAGGCCATAAAATTCGAACAGGTTTAATGTGAAATAAATGAACAGATTCTCCGGATGCCGCGTGTGGTCAACTCGCTCGTTCCCGGCGGTCGCAAGGACAACCAACATGCTCGCTCCCTTTACGACCTATAAACTATTGTATCTTAACTCTTAGCCAGTCGCGTTTCCACAAGGCACCTTTTCCAAGAGATAATATCGAGAATTCGTGCGAAGTTTGCAAGTCCAAAAAGATCTACCCGTTTTCGATCTCTGCATCCTTGAAAATTTCTGTCATCAGCATTGTAATAAAATAATAGTAAAACAATATAGAATCCTGGAGAACGTAACAGTATTTACACGTTTCTAGAAATTTCATTCGACACTTCTAAAATCGTAAAAAACAAAAAGAGATTCTTTTATGATCCATAAGATCATAAAAAAGAAAAAATATACTCAGTAGAATTATTTACACTTATTATCAAATGTGAAAGTAGGCCTCGAAAATCAGGCCGATTGGAAATTGACATTCCTCGGGGTGCACCACCATGGCTGCGGACGCGTCTGGTCAAGCGCAAAACGCGTCCCCGAAATGGCGGCGTCTTTGTGGGACCTCTTTCAGAGCGGCCATCGCCGAAAGGGGTTTTTACCCTCTTGGAATCCGCCAAACACTTTTACGTACGCGTTCGCCGCATTGAAATGCAAGTCGCGTTCGCCAACTGGGCCATCAGCCTCTTTTCAGCCCCGCCGCACCATTCCTCCTACTGATCTGACACGACTCAACCCTCCCTCTCCCTCTATTCCACTCTATTTCTCCCTGCGATCGGGCTACGATAAACCGCTAATCTGCCTCCACCTCCCTACCGTCATCGCGATCAATCTTACGCTTTTTCTTAGGGCACTCTTCCTTCTCTTGGAATATCCTTCAGAGTCAAACGTAAGTACCCAACGGATGGACAATGAGTCTGGGATAGAATAGGACGGCAAGAAGGACTCTGAGCATTCCCGTGAGGCTTATTAATCCTCCACGCCCGACGATTATTCGACAGGTATTATTTATTATCCTCCAGGTTTAGTTCTTCTTTCAAGATCTCGTCAAAAGATTACTTAAAACAAATACCAACAATATAGATTGCAAAACATTATTTTCAACAATTCTCAATACACTCTCCAGAGACCTGATCTAATTATACAAAATTTATATCACAGAATTACCGAGAACCGATATCAAGTATTTTTCTGATCTTCTTGCTGGAAAAGCCGAGAGAGTCTTTTGACGTGATTCAAGACAAAAGAAACGGATTCGCGACCAGGAGTACCGGAAAGGACCTGGAAGGAACCCGAAGACATTCGCATTTCGTTGTTCGAGGGTTCTCCCCGAGCAGGAAGGGAGCCAGAGAACGTTAGCGAAGGAGACGCTCGCCGTCGCGACGTGAGTTACGCCGACGTGAAAACGGTCCCTCGCATTCGAAATAACCGGCAGAACGTTCCGTATATTCGCGCGGAACGTTAAACGTTTACCTCGAGCGTTTAAACGCACATTGACCACATGGTTCGCCTTAACGTTTGTCAACGCCACCCTTTTGCTGGCTCTCCTTCGCTCTTTTAAACATCGCCGCTTCGTTAAAGCTTTTCGTATCCTTTTTCCTTATCCACCTTTTAGCCTCTCTCTCTCTCTCTCTATTTCTCTCATATACTCCTCTCCTCCTATTCAGCAGCCAGCAGAGAAGCAGAAGCGGTAACGAGCATTCCACTATCCGTAATCGCGAAAGCTCAAGCGGTTAAGAAGTATTTCGGTACGTGCGACACGCTGCAAGAACGTACGCGATGTCTTCGGATAATCGAAGTCGCTTCCGACCTCGACGTTCCACGCTCGATAAAGTAAGTCCATGTAGGGGAGGTTGTCACGAGGAGTGACACGCTGGGACCCCGATGACTGCCTGCCTACTGTCTCCTTCCTCCCAACATTTCATACTCTCCTGCATAATCGATTCTAAATTATTATTCAAAATTCCTTTTAATTAGAGAGATCTTCCTTGATAATCTTAAGCCAAATAACTAATACGAATACAATAACATATGTATATATAATCATATGAACATATTCGTAACACGAATTTTAACATGATGATATTGTTACGACTAATAATCGGTGAAAAAATTCATCTCATCTTTTTAACTCTTGTATCAAATTACAATGAGTAATAACGTTATTCTTTACGTTCCACGAAATAAACGTATATAGTGTTCGATGTCGCAAGAAGTATCGATGAAAAAAGATATTGGTCTCGCTTTCGATTACATTATCACGGGTGTCCGTCTTTTTTGTAAAATAGCCGCGTACACGGGACGCCTTTTTACGTAAGACAGGATACATTGATACGACTCCAATCATGATCGAAATACCATAAATAACCTTGTATTGAACCGGCCGCAGTCCAAACATCGGTCGGTGAGGAGAGTCTGGCTCGATGGCAGTCAGCTGCACGATCAGAATGGCCGTTGCGATGCGTGTCGGCGAGATACGCCGAGAAACGACGTTTCCCTGACAGTAATCTATGCAAGAACACAATTGCTGTTACGCGAAACACCTGTGTCTTTGGGAATCGCTTCGAGAATACCGATATCGGATCGTAGACGAGATTCGTAGACTCTCATGGTTATCGGCATAATTAACTTCCTCCGTAATCCGATTAATTATTTCCTAGATAGGGCACAATTCTTGTTATCACAAAAATGTCCCAGAATCCGCATAACCTATCCGTTTTCTATAGTAACACTTTTCACATTAAATTAATGTTACGATCTTAAGAAGAAGAAGAAGAAGAAGGAGAAGAAGAAGAAGAAAAAAGTTGCATTTTTCAGTTCAACTGGATTCCTTTCTCTGTCGGGGTTCAGTAAAAGACGTCCAAGGTCAGAATCGGCCTCTTTAACCTCGTCAATAGTCCTCTTGATTCAGCGAGGACAGACACTAAATCTTTCCTTGGTATAGGAAGGAATCAGTATATCCAACGATCGAGCAGGAGTGAGAAATACTTTAGATTGCTCGTTCGATCTGTTCGATGGCAGGCGTTCTCGGCATCCGGCAAACGGGTAAAAGCAAGAATTATCGCTCACTCGGTTGATCCCTCCTAAGAGAAAAGCGGCGCGTGAGCGCTTTTCTACGATTGCACTCTTCTTCGTTTCTTCGAGAAAGGTAGGGGGAGTAAAGAGATGGACAGTACCGATGGACTTTGATTGGTTGTGAAATCAATATGGCGGCTACCATCAATCGGGGTAATTGACAAGGTAATTGGCGCAGTTTCATACCTTGGCGTAGTCACCAGGACCCAGCCGCGACTACTTCCAACGCAATAAGCAGAAAAACCCGGCGCAAGGAAAATAACGCATATAGGGAAAGTTGTCTCGCGCGACTCTCCGCGGACGCTTGAGTATTTTTACGATATCCCTCCTTCTTTCTTTTTCCATTTCTTTCTATCCTACGCGATAGCTTTGAGGAATCCCATGACGAGCGGGCGCGCGCGCGAGCAAGCGAGCTGGCTGCCTTATTCTCTGGACAGCTTCTAAGAGGTCTTCGTATCATCGATGAAACCTGAAAGAAATGTACTTGACTGATCTCAACTTTTTTTTGATCATTAACACTCAAAAACTCTGATATTATTGCTAAGGACTCCTTTTACGTAACTAACCCTTTACATTACTTTAATTCCATGTAAATTGGGAACTTCGCGAGTATTAAACTTTTCTTTCCCTTTTATTTTTTTCGTCGCTAAATCCTCCATACTATATTTGTCTTAGAAGGTGTGGACTTTTCTAGAACCGACAGCGACGTATACCCGTCTCCACCCCCGAGTCCACCCTCCCGGAAAACACGCTTTAATATCCGCTTATGACGGCTATGTTTCACGGGCTGGGATACCCACTCGTCCCCATTCCGCCCCATCAACCCCTATAGTGCGTTTAATTTACGTGTTTTCGCGAGTTATTCGTCCCCACCCAGTCGTCGGAGAGCCTGGTCGAAGAGGGTCGGTCGCCATGGTGACGGCAACCCCTCCCGACGCCCAATCGTCGTCCGCCTACGACGAGAACCCGTACGATGTTCACCATCAGCCCTACGATGCCGCACGAAGACGATAATAATTGATGGTGGAACGTGAAAGACAGGCCTGCAAATGCGAACTAAGAAGGACGATTTTCCCGTTCCTTTTTTCCTTTCATTTCTTCTCCAGACCTAGAATAAATCCAATCGTCACCCCCCCTAATGTTTCTTTTTATTAAGATCATTTCTCTAAATGTCTAGAAGTTATTTCCAACTATATGTGATCTTATAAATGTTCCAGGTAACTTGTAATAAATCTTTATATCATATCGTAAATGAAAAATTGTCACTAGAATTGCGACCATTTTTACTCTCATCAATATATTAAATGCGTAGACATGATAAATGAATCATTACCTGAAACCTATTCTATGAAACATTCTGGTAAAACATTGGAACTCGTTTCCTGGGTTCACCAATGCGTAAACGAAAAGACATAGTTATTTCTCTCGTGTACAAATCCTCTCCGCGTTGCATACCGCACTAGGAGACGAAGTAGTGCAAACAGAAGCTGAAGTTCAGCTCGCCCGGCACGCTACTCGCGCTACGAATGCAGTCCGAGGGAAGTGGAGCATCTTGAGAAGAGGGTCGCCCGGATGTTGAGAGGGATGCGAAGGATACGAGGAGGGGAAGGAGGGTAGGACTTGGGAATGGGTGGATAGTAAAGGAAGGAGGTGGGGGTGGGGTGGGGGAGGAGAGGCAAGGGCTAGCGAGTGCTTTAGACGCGCGTATATACTGAAGCGAATCCGATCGCGACGAGACGCGTATCAAGCGTCGACGACCAGGAGAACGACGAGACGATGGATTCTGGTACTTCGAGGGAGAAAGAGAAGCCGGATCCATGGACCGCGAGGTACCCGGGCTATGCAACGCTCAGATTCCGTCGACTCGTGGTGTCACTCGCTGAATTCCGCTCGGCCTACGACGATTTCCTGCTTGGAGTCTGCTCGTGCCTTCGTTGTCCTTCCTCTTCGGCTTCCCTTTACCCTCTCTTTCCCTCGTCGGAACATATCTAGCCGAGACGCCTCAATTTGCGAGATTCGATTCCCTAACAGAAATGTTAACATCCTTTCGATCCATCCTCAAACGATGAAAACACTTTACATGTATAATACTATGCGTAAAAGTAGATCTTTACATTTGTAGTTAGAATATGAAGAATATTAATGCACAATGGAAACCTGTTTATCTGGATCTGCGATAAGAACATATTATAATTATCTTTATTAGAAAATGTTAATTGAAATAATCGAACAGATATATGAACAGGTATTGGAAACAAGTTATCCCACGATTGTCTAAATATTTTTCTAACGTATTCTTGAAGAGCAATTAACGTGCTGAAACGGTATGACGTAAATTCGAGCCGAGAGATAAGAACGTCCTATACCTCTGCACATGCTTAAACTCCCGTCGATAAACTCGTCTGGATTCGATTAAAAGGGCTGGATTGAAAATTCTCAAGGGGACCGTCCGCAACTCGAATAAAACAAAAGTCTCGACCATCGATTCAGTGGGAAGGAGCTGCTTCCGAGATTTTATCGTGCTTAATCGGCAACTGATCGCATGCAAATCCACGGCAATAACACGCGCGAAAGACGCCACGGTTGGCACGACGAAGAAGAAGAAGAAGAAGAAGAAGATCCCTCCTAGCCCTTCTCCTCTTCTTCCTCCTACTCCTCATCCTTTCACCACTACCACACTCTTCTATTCTTTCTCTGTCTCCTCTCAATGTTTCTTCTTCTCTTTTCTTATTCTCTTGGCTCTCGACCAGAACGAGACTCTAGATCGAGCGTGCGAGATAAAATCTTTCCTCACCCTCTCCCTCTCTCCCTCCCCATACTCACCCTCTCTTTTTATTTTCTCTCATCGTTTATTTCATTTGCTTCTTCTAAATGCACGATCTCAATACGCTACTTTACTGTTGCACTTTTGGCCCTATACTTTTAAGACTCTCTTACAACATACGGAATTCGAAATTCGCTCGCATCTTTTTCGTCCTCGAGATCACGATCGATTAGTTTGCGAATTTGTTAAATCACGATCGATAACGTGGATTCGTCATCGATAGAGAAGGGACGTTACCAACTACGAGAGGTGCCCGGGCGTTCTCGAAATTACGATTAGGGGTCGGGTCGGGAACCCGGAAAGTTTCTAGACACATAAACATATTCTGGTTGCCGTTATTTAGTCTTACTGCATATATCTACTATCTAAATGAATACTTTAGGAAAATTGTTTCATCGTGGTACCGTTTAGAAATTATTTTACTTGTTATCATAATACTATTCTAGAAAACTTCCAAATAATATTATCACAAATTTAACAAAGCGTATATTTCTGCTCGATAATCTTATAAGATCAATTTGATTTGTTTTAACAATTGGTCGCGCGAAACAGGCAGACAGATAAAACGATTTCTTTTATACGCTTATTATTATATTGACATGTGAGTTTTGAATTTTTCTTTTTTTTTTGCGCAATAACAGAAGTTCGGTGTACGCGATAAGCTACAAGCTCGTTTCGTACCTTGGACAGAAATTAATAGTGAATGAGAAAGGTTCGTTTTACGTCAATGGCCTTTTAGTTTGCACAGATGCGCTAAACGTTCCCATAATCGGTGGTATAAATTCGCCTCTTTGATAATTGAGACGTGACATTAAGTTTTACGAGCTCTCACGGCAAAGTGCGACGTTAAAGGTTTACGATTAGGATAGCCGCGCTGATAAATCATGAATTACGTAAGCGAATGGTGGTTATTAATGATTTCGATGCTACTTTTTCGCGATATCGCAAATCATTTAATCGGATAAATGTTAATTAGTACGTCGAACGACGAATGCAACGTTCGTTTGAAATTCATTTTACGTGGAAGGCTTAATAATGTTTGCCCATTGTGTGTAAATTCAAATAAAAGAGGTGAGCCATTTAATTAATATTTAAAGAAATTTTGTTGATATTTTAAATCTTCGCCAGTGACTCAATTTGTATCAAAACGAGAAAAGCTCGATCGAATATTTCATCGAATTTATTAAAATCTTTTGACGTTATTTTCATTCTCTCGGTAATGAAAAGTGTTTCGAAAACAACAGGTTCGTGATATAAAGACGTAAAAAAGAATGCGACGTAGTTGGGTGTCATGGATCGTGAAATGATAAACTTTGGAATCGTTGGCCTTCGTGCTGAAACGTGCGAAGCATAATACGTACGACGTACTAATTAACACGTGACGCTTTTATAACGCTCGTGCAAACATCTTGTTTAATCCATGTTTTCCATCCAATCAGTCCATGTTTTCGAACAGCCTTGTTACTCCTGCATGTTTTCATTATTAATTAACCTTATCAACCTGAAGAAATATTATTTCAAAAATCACGTGTCCTATTTTTGTTGTTTATCCTTCGATCAAATGCAATGTAATTAAAAGTCAATCATTAAAATTACAGATTTCTTGGAAAACTTTAATCGTCCTATCAGCGATAGCATACGTTATGTTTTTTCGTGATAGAGATGATAGGTACGACCCGATGAGATTCTAATCGATTTCTAATGGACATGAAAGTGCTCGTTTTTGGACCATCGAATGTTCAGTCTCCTAAATCAAGAAAGACGTGGAATAAAAGAGCTCGGAAGATATATAGAATCTTGTTTAACCTGATGCTCGTCTCACCGTGCTTCTATCAGCTTCGACTGTCTATAATGTCAAATTCCTCGCAATGAAACTGATGTTTTGGAGAAGAGAAATGAATGAAAGAAAATAAAAACAAATATTGAATTGAAACCATACCCACGAGGTACGGTGTTATTCCTACCGATTGAAGTGATATCGTTTCAAAGACCATAAATCTACGTCGTAGTCGTCGTTGTCGTCGTCGCGAACCTGAAGAATAAGAAAAAACGAAGCGACAAAGTCTTTGGATGGACATACGGCGCACGTATCATTGTATGCATAGCAGACAGCTGGGCAATGAGCGAAACAGGGAAACGTCCTTCATCAGTGGTCACTTCGCGTTACACTTGCCCGGTTTAGACGACTTATGACGTAGATTTACGAGGCACCTGGAGAGTGTAACCGATCGCACGTAGAACTCCCTTGACATTCCTACGAGTTCCCCCGCTATCAGGCAAATCGAGCAACACGTGCCTTCTAGTTAACAGTATCTGGTTTAAAACGTGTCTAACTATTAGTTAGAAATTAGCTGGTTTGTCTTCAAGAAAGATTAATTATTCCAGTTGTTGTTTATACATATATACCTAATAGTACAATTAATCTAAATATTAATATATAATTATAAAGTAATAAATATAAATTTGTATATTAAATATCGATCAAGATAAGATTTGATGGATATTCAAATTATTATAACTTATAATCAAATCCTTATAATCTTTCCTATCCCAGTTATTTGCCAATGCGAATCCGTTGGATTCGATTTTCTTTCGGAAGAGAACGTATCGGTCTTTTCTTCTTCATGACGTCCACTAGCAGGACGAGGATCGCGACGCGGAGGAATGTTCGAATCATGCTCCCTAATTCTTCGATCGAACTGATCGAGAGTAAGAGAAGCCAATGGCGTGCACATGTACGAGAAAGACAAAGTCCTTGCCAAGCGACACAGAAGGCATCCCGCGGAGCAGGTAGCTTCGGGGAGACTTTCTGTCAGCATCCAACATTATCTAAGCCTTTATCTACCTCTTCGTCTATCTAACCACCTCCCCCTTCTTAACTTTGCCTGCCATCTTCTCCACTGTCTCTCTGTGGCTTCTAGAATGTCTGTATACATCACGTGTATATAGTCAACCATTTATGTAATAGCAGGTAGGAGGCCTGCCCTAAACGTAAAGATTCCACCTGTGGCAAAGGATCTTCCTCGTAAATTCACATCGTGGGAGAATACCTTTACCTTGCGTGGTGCCCAATTATTCTCTCGATGAATTTTAATTACTCCAATCGTAACACTGACATATTTTGAAAATAATTCCAACGAAACATTGTTCGAACTTCGAATCTCGTGAAAGAATTGCGTGAACCTCTGCGAGATCGGCTCGTAAGACAAAGGTTTGTTTCGTCTAAGGATGAATCAGCAAAACTTTCTTTTTATATCTTTGCTTAGATGTTAGAAAAATGAAGATTTATGAATAAACGTTAGATAAGATTATAAGTGTCGTCATACGATCTTTTGGTTAGAATCGCTTGGAATATTTGGTGTCGATATTCTTATCTATTTTACTACACGATATCTGTGTCAACGAGACAGTGGAATGTAGTCTCGATGATCGATGTCGTTGACGATACGGTCCTCCGTTTTAGAGATGACTTGAGTTTATCGTATCTACGTGTCTGAGGAATTTTAAAATCAATTGATAAGTCGATCTGTTCGGCTATTGGGACTTCGATAGATTCAAATAATCGAATGAATACTAAGTGTTTTTCTTTCTCTTCCTCTCTTCTTCGTTACAAATTTGATTAAGTTCAATACGTATTCAGGAATCTGAATCGATTCAATATCCAATTATCGTCTCGCGTTGGAATTAAGTGATAAAAATTCTTGTACAACTTAAAATATCCATATTATCAGCACTCGATATTAATTACAATCAACCTACTTGATTTAATATTGATTGTATATCACTTAAGTATCGATTAGGATCAATTGATAAGATCGATCGAAAGTTTCGTAATATCGTGAAAAGTGAACTATCGTTGAAGGATCGTTTAACTAGAACGCGAATCTTCCTTGATGACGGCTCGGCTCGGCTCGGCTTCAACGGGGAAGCTCACCTCGTTGTGTTTTTGCTCTGCATAAATGATGAGCTCGGGTATTTTAATGAAGACATTCCATGGCTGCTTGCCGACTCCTTGGCGTACGATGAACGGAGATAGAGACAAAGAGAGAGAAAGAGAGAGAGAGAGAAGCTCTACGAAGCTCAGGTCGGATAGACACGTTCTTGATCGTCGGGTTCTGGCTCCTGTTATCAGCGTATTGTCATCTTCAATCGAATGGAATATACAAAGCTTGACGTCAGAAAAAAAAGTATTTTCACCGATCTCTCTTTTTCACCATCACATAGAACTTTTTCTCCAATTAACATAGTACAAATACGAATAAATATAATACGAGTAAGAATTACATAGAAATACGAATCCAGACAGGTAAGACTTACCAGTGCTTACCCATCTTAGTATACTCGATGAAGTCTTGACACCTTAAAGGCTCAATCGGCGCTTTATCTTGATTCCCTTTTCAAGAATAAGTATACCCGCTCGCGCACGCGGCTAGCCGTCGTAAATTCAATTCGAGTTATTCGCATAAGAACGAAATCGTGAATACGATCGTCGTTTTCGTGGTAGGTAGGTAGGTAGGTAGGTAGGTAGGTACGTACCCACGAGAGAAACCAACAACACTCGTCTGCTTAGATCGTCTCGAATGGCTGAAAGAATAAAACCTAGCTTGGCGAATGAAATGGCGTGAACGCGCTAAAGAAAAAGGGAAGAATGAGTGAACAACGGAGATAGATCGGGGGAATGTTTGAACATCCACCCGATTTACGAATGCACGAGGCGTGTTTCGTTCGGTGACAATGCTTAAGTGACTGCAACGAGCGCACGTGTTTCAAAGCGACGAGCACCGCAACAGAGAGAACCTCCCTAACTCGTATCCAAGTCACGTCTCATTTGCCGTATTCAACGACCTATCGATGGGGTACTGCAATACAGAAGAAGGAAAAAAAAGAAATAAAGAAAGAGAGTGAGCAGATTAAAGCACAAAGTGGGGAGAAAAGTAGCAGGTGCAACGTGATTCGTTAGAATCTAGACCGCGATACTGATTTTACTTATGAATGATTTTGTTTCGGTCGGTATTGACACAATGAGAGATTATATTTTTTACGTAATATATTACGTAGCTATTAAATAATTAAACGAACTTTTATATGTGTGTTTTATAATTAATTATTTTAATAAATTAAAAATTATATCACATACACACATATGTAAATATGATTAATTTTATATCTTACTCAATGAAAAGAAAATTAAAAAATAATGATATTTAGTTACACGATAATGAAAAAAAAACGTTTGATATAATTAAAAGCGAAAGGAATCATTGCAAAAATCCATTATAAACTCAATCGAGACGAAACGAAAATGTTTCCAACGAAACAAAACTACAAATTCTGATCTTTCTCCTTAACATTCCAGCCAGCGAAAAATTCATCGTCGGAGAAGAACCTCCGAGAGGTCCCATCCGGAAGTACCGAAAACCGTGATCGGTCGTTCAAAGGGAACGCGCCGGCTACTGGTTTTCTGGTAGCCTTTTGCAAAAAGTCGAAAGGAAGAAAGAAGAGAGGGTGGAAGAGAAGGTGAGGTGAAGCGAATTGAGGGGAGGGAGAGAACAACGTCATGTAGCTCTCTTCCAGGACATCGTACGTCAGTGGTTGTTCGAGCCCGTGGGAACGAGAGGGTAGAGACACCTCTCAGGCTCGCGAGAGGGACGCGGCGCCGACCCCGAGTCGACCTGCAGGTAGACGAAGAAGAAACAGAGGAAGAAGAAAAGGAAGAAGGAACGAAGAAAAGGCTTCGTGCGAAGACGAAAGGATACTTCTTTAGGGTAAAAGAGGTAGAGAGGATAGAACCAAGAGGAGAAACAGGAGGATGAGGGATTTAGATTTGCCGTACCGAAAGGGAGAAAGAAGGAGTACGAGAGAGAGATTTAGGATAGCGTGGGGCGCGAGAAGGAGAAGGATTCTGTTAGTTCTACTAGGGAGGAAATCAAGTTAGAGAAAGAGAGATGGATAAAACGAGGACTCCTCTCTTAGGTGACACCGCCGAAATATGTCCGTCGGCATTCCTAGACGTTTTTTCGGCCTTTGTCGAGCGCGCCGTCACTATGTCATCGAGGCCGCTTCTCGGATACGATTGGCCCAATGATCATCTTACGATATTTCTTCGATAGCCACCGATCTACGCTTATTCCTCTACGACTACATTAATTTTCAATCAATTCTTTACTTAATTCTATTGTTTGTACAACAATTGTACAATCGTGTTAGGTATAAAATTGTTCATGAGATTTTACGTATTGTTAACTAACTATCAAAATCCATAATTCTTTTGAAGCAAACGAACGGTGACCGTGTAAGAAGGGACACGAGCATAACGCTGATGACAAATGGCAGACGCGGAGGTTGGCCAAGTAAAATTAATATTCATATTCACGGTTGGGCCATTTATTCCCTCGTTGCAATATCAATAATCTGACCCTAGTAGCTCGTACGAAGGGTAGGTAGGGAAGTTAGGGTAGGGGCATTCGTGGATCCCACGTGCTCGGTATTTAATTACCAGGAATCGAGGGGTGTGCACAAGTGCACGGCTCGCTTTCACTTCCTAAATAGTTTTATTCGTTCATCCCGAGTATCGACGATTTCACGATTAACGATTTACGATTTTTAGATCCATTGTAAACGTGTTTTTAAAGAACTCGCAGCAGAATTCTTTGGTTATGAAAAATATTTGTGTTACTGGCTGTGAAATTGTCGAGTTTAAATCTAATGAAGAATTCTTCATTCGATCCTCCTACTCTCTAAACACATTTTTGACGTACGAATCTTAATGAAATATCACTGTTGTGTAATACGAGTCGATGGTCACGGCGATCGTTCTTCTTTCCCGGATGACTGCATATCACGTGGCCCTCACGTGGGCTTCCTGCTTGTACTTTTTCCGCGTCTAGCCAGCATATGCACGATTGCGTAACAAAACACACAAATCATACGCACAGCATAAGAAACTCAACAGACTGATTTATGCTCGCGGGGCAATGTTCTGTATCCATCTTGTAAGACACGAGCTAACCCATCGAAGCACACAGAACAGGATGGATCTTCCTTTCTTTTTTATTCATTCTTTCAAATATATTCTCATTTCCGGTCTTCGTACTTTAACCGAATTTAAAATGAATTACGAGACGAAAGAAAATGTTATTTTTTTATTTTTCTAAGAAATACTTCGTTGCGATAAGTAAAACTTATTACCTCGTTAAGCATATACTTGTCAAATAGAACAATCAAGTTGTGATATTGTTGAAGTAATTATATATACTTTTTTTTTTATCAAATTAATTTCAATGACTTTAATGGGATCATAAAGATCGTAGTTTATCAATAAGAGAATCCGGAATACGTTTTCTGAGTTAGTATTGCCATAGGAGCAAGGTATCGCTGAACAAAACTGAGCTTGGTAATTACAGGAGGTTAGAAAACGTTAGGTCGAGCGGTAAATCTTGAAGAATCTATCTCTCTCTCTCTTTCTCTCCCTCTGTTTCCCTTCTACCTTTCTTCCTCTTGTTCCTCGTACATCTCTTGTTCTTTCCTTATCCGAACATCGAAGCCAGCTAACCCCTCCCAGAGAGAGACGGTTGAAGGATTTATTTTATTATTTGATAGATTTAATGCCGACTACTGTTTATCGGAATCCGCGTAAATCAGAAGATCAAAAGGATGTGTTCCAACAAACTATATATATATTTTTTTTTTATTATTATAACTTAAACTGATACTTTGTCACGATCACATTTTCACTATTCCAAATAAGTAATGACAAATGACGCGTATTATTATTTTTTACTAATGAGACACGAAAACAACATAAATCTAAGATAAATGAATAGCTCGGTGAAATGGTTTGGCATGGGAGAAAAAAAGTCGGTGAATCATAAAGGATCCTAATTTCTGATTTTCTTAAGAGTTCAATCAACAAACATATGTTTCACACGTGATTACACGCAAGTCGATCGGTCAACTGCAGTACCGGATCGGTTCCGCTTCTCTCACTGTCTGAAAAGGTGACGATGTTAATTGCTCACTTTCTCATCTCGTTAATGTTACTTCCGTAGCAGAAACCGCTTGTGATAATTTAAGAAACATAAGGGAACGGAAAGAACTGGTGTAAACGATGTATTCGACGGAAATCGTTCGACGATCGGCGCAGATGTCTGACTTATAAGCACCGAAGATGTTTTTTTTCCCTTTCTCTACCCCTCATTTTCACTCGTGCTATTTTTTGACATTAATTAAAAGCTTTTATCCAGGCTCTCGATCTTCAATTATTTTCTTACGTAATTAGTTTGTAAATAATTAAAAAACAAAATGATAGAAATGTGTTTACGTACCTGCGTATCTCAAAGATTCTGCCAATGAATCGATTGTCCACATTTGAATGATTTAAATAATATTATTTAATAAGTGAGATTAGGGCAAGAGTTCGATGATTAAAATTTCAAAACTTTCGTATTATCTGGTGAAAATGAATACAGGAACGTTTAAAGTTATGTGACGTGTGTTTAGGAATTCGCTTTACGAAGACAAATATTATATTATTGTGGTACTGACGAATTGTTTATTTGATCATCTGCCAAAGAAGACAGTTTGTCGTTTAAAAGCAATGGCCATGCTGCGCGAAGCGATCGAGGTTGTAGGTATAAAAAAGAAACAAAATGGCGACACTTCGGGTATAATAACTATATCTCTCGTGTTATTTTTTTTCTCCTTTTTTTTTTTTCATCTGTTTGTCTTCTTGGTGTTTTCTTTTCATTTTTCTTTGTTATTCCTTCTTATTATTTTTATCGTTTAATTCTCGCCGACTAAATGATGTTCTCGGGAATCTTCTTCGTAGCGCCCAGCTTTTTGATACAATAGTAATAGCAATATATAATATTATGGCAAGGTCATTGGTCAATAAATACTTTACTTAAATCGCTCGCATCTAAATTCGCCAAATAACACGCAGAATCGTACCAATTTATCATCCGATGACTTCTTTATCTTTCTCTCTCTCTCTCTCTCTCTCTCTCTCCTCATTTTATCTATTATCACAATGACGATCTAAAATAAAAAAAACATACGTGTAGATCGTTTTATTCTTTATTATTCGATAAAAGTAATCCTTCGTCCGCGATTATTTGGAAACTTTAGATTCGCAAAAATCAGGACAAACTCCCTCAAAAATGTACGCTTAGAACAGATAAGCTTTCATTTTTTTTTGTTTCTTTTCTTTTCTTTTTTCTTTTTGTTTTTTTTTTCAATTGTTTTCCAACTATTTTGGTCCAACGGATAAAAAGGATTGAAAAAAGATTTCACACTTGCAATTCCAAGTTGACGGAATTTGTCCTCTCGACGATCTAATTAACCTACACGCTATGTGAACTAGAGATTCCTTTTCAGCATCGAACAGCAGTCACTATGAAGGTAATAGTGCGCGCAACCGTTTTATCTCTAAATACTATTTTGAGTTTACACTAATCGTAGATCCTTAAAAGATTTAGGTAACACTATGTACACTCCAATTTCCCCCTTTCCTTTTTAAATCTTTCTTTTCTTTTCTTTTCTTTTCTTTTTTTTTCTCCCCCATTCTGTTTTTCTCTCGACGTTCCTAACAAAAGTGTTCATCTCCTTATAATTTATATTGCCCCCTTCCGTTTCGATCGATTATAACAATAAGCTCGTAGGAAATTCTCGTCTAAAGAACGAACGACGAGCTCAAATGGACTCCTCGTGTTGGAAAATCACGCAGTTCACATCAGTTCGGTTCGCGAGACATCGTTGCTCGTTTCTAGAACCAGTAGAGATCTTTGGAATCCTGCACTTGCGACTCGAGACCTGAAACAAAAACGAGATGATAATTAATTCATTGATTTTTATTCACAGAAATAAAAAAAAAAGGTTTTCTTTTAATAATAAAGTAACGTAAATATAAAGATATTATTAGGCATAACGCATAATGATTTAATTAATCGTGTATCGAAATATCAAACGTGCATTCAGAAAACGGACTTAGGATGGTTCAGTCAATTCGAATTATTTATCAGCCTGGCGCGTAATAAAAGAAGAGACAACGTTTTGACGGATGCGAGGGTGCAGAACTGGTGATGGCACCCGCTGAGCAACACGGACGGACAAACCGACGTACGAGAGAACGAACATAACCGAACGAACGGACACAGACGGACGAGCTTCGAGCGATGTCACGAGATCGACCAGTTAAGATCTCACGTTCCCTTAAGACGGACGCAAACGGGACGCGCGCGCGACCGCATGCGTCCGGATTTATCTTCCGTACGATCTGGATATCCGAAAGGGTGACCCCGCAGATCTTCGTCCACTCGATGTCAACCTTTTTAAACGATCCTCTTCGATTCCAAATCGATAATGCTGCGTAATCGAGCGAATCTATCTCAACGAAGTATCATTTATGTGAACACGTCGATCGGGACCCCATTGATCTTTATCTTCGATCGTTGCTTATCTTTTCTTATTTGGTTGTTCGCTAAATTTTCGAAACAATTTTATTGATTTCAATCAATACCGAGAAAGAAATTCTCCAAAAGTCTTCTTCTTCTTCTTATTCTTCTTTGATTTTTTTCTTCGATACATTACGTTCGTAACTGTTCATTTGGCTCATCAATTTTCTATTCTTTTATTCGCACGTGTCTAATATAATTTGTAATTGCAACGCAATAACTGTTATGAAAACGAAGATTATGGATCTTCGATATTGGTGTCTTCATTAAATTGTCTAATGATGAAGTAACGTAACGTTGATATATAAAAAACAAAGTACCGTGCTACGTGGACCGATAACTCACAAGAGATTAAATTCACGTAAGGGTGGCACGTGTCAGCGCGTGGATCTACCTGCTTCAAAGTCAGCAACGTGTGCTCGTCGCGAGAGTAGATTCGTACAAGTGGAAGCACAAAAGATTTGATCGTAGTAGATAGTCATATAGGTATCGTTTTGCTCTTCAACGGTGAAGCTAGAACGGCAAGTATTATTTGATGGAAAGTCACTGAGTTGGAAAATGATCGTAGAAGGTAGCGTGAGAAGGGAAACAGGTTTTCGTGCTCACCCGCTTTTACGCGAAAACCTGACGCATGTAACACCGATCTCTCTCTCTTTCTCTTGTTTTTTTTTTATTGACCATTCTACGTAACAATTAATCTCATCGATGACATGTTGGGAAAACTATTGGCTTTATAGTCAATTGAAGATTATTTTTTCTTTATTAAGTAAGTTTTGTTTTCTAAAATATAATATGATAAATTTAATAATACAATGATTTGATATATTGACTTAAATTAAATTACGTTTCCATTGCGAATGACTTGACACCTAAACTGAGCATCAATGATTTACTATGACCATTCAGGAATATCCCAGAAATAAAAGGACAATTTTCTGATACCCAAAATTATTGGCCATAACGATGAATATGATCGAAACTGTAATGGGAAATTGGGAGATCACGATCGATTGCTAATAACAGATAATCTTCTTCCCTTTCTTTTCTCTCCCTTTCACGAATATCGAAGGGTCGGCTTCTGCGGGTGACTCGACAAATACCGGCAATATCGTCGACGTTATCCGACGCACCATTTACCAGCTAGTACCTCGTCCATTTTGCCAAGGGCTTGCGAACGATCACGCGAATATGGTCGAAGCGTTTACCTACGTATGTGTGTATTTATATGTGTGTATATATATATGCTTACATGTTCATGCGAGAAGAGTATAAATCGTCTCGCATGTATGACACTTATGGCAACGTTATTTGGTGGCAACGCTATCGAATTATAACTCTCTCTCTATCTCCCACGAAGATTAGACCTGGACGAATTGGTGTTGTTCAGAATTTCTAATTAGCGTCCTAATATTCGCCTATAATTTATAGTTTGACATTATTAATTATATGAGAGGTATGTGGGAAATATTTTCTATGATCAAAATTCGTTGAACGTATTCGAAAGTATCCGCATACTTGGATTTATAATATTTCCGAAAAAAAAATATCGCTACAAATTTATTGTCATCTAGTTGAGTGAGAAGATTTTTCAAGGATACAATAGTGATCAATAATAGGGTGGATAAATGTTTGAAATAAAGATATAAAGGATACCCAAGATAACATAGTTGTCTTTGAAAGCTTCAACTGCTGACTACAAAGTAACGGACGAACGCACCTGTTATGAACGTTTCAGTATTCAATATCATGATATCAAAGAGCAACTGTAAAATGTTGTAGGAGGGAGAAGAGTTCAGAGAGCAAGAGGAAAAGAGGGGAGGAGACCTTTCGTAGGAAGTCTAAGGAAACTGGGAGACAAATGTTACTCTTCGAGCATCAAGAATTTCACCGGAGTTTGCCTCAACGGTATAATTATGTTGACGTTGTTGTTTTACTTTGATCGTTACACTATATTTTCGTCTCTCTAAATAATATGATTATTAAATGTAGAGAAAATTTTATCTTATAATATATAAATATATATTTTTAAATAATAAGAAGAAAAATGATATAATTGTTAAAAAATGATGGAATGCATGGAAGAAACAGATTTGGCGATCTCACGAAGAAGAACCGGTTAAACAACAGACAAAAGGGCGGGTACCTGGTACGCGCTGTAAACCTTTTTTTTGAAGGTTCTCTCATCTGCTTCTTAAACGTCATGAAAAATTTGTTTTCAATTCATTGTTATGTATTATTTGCAATTCTCACTCTCTCCTTTTCTTAATTTCGAAAAAAACGAATCTTCATCTCGGCAGAGTTTAACGGAGGGTGTAACTTCACCAGTTTCCGGTTGAAGAACACGAATCGAGCGTAGTGATTAAATCAAAACGAACACCCTCGAGTTCGAACAACCCGAACGATTCCCCTCTCACCGATCGAACCAACCCTCTTTCAAGGGATGCATACGAAAAGCATTGTGATGACCCGTATCAATGGGGGTCAGAACCCTTCGGAGTTTGGAATCCAATATACTCGTGGTAAAGGAGACTCTCCCCACTTCAACACATCCACACCTCTGGACCCTTTCCAACACTCATATGCACGAACGTAAGATTACTAATTAGGTATTAATCAACACTATTACAATGATCATCGTAGGTACCACAAAACAGAGATTACTTTCTTCTTCTTTTTTAATAGCTTCGAATTTTTGCCATTTCTTGACGAGGTTCCGTGACACGCTTCACGTGTTCGACAAAAAAACCATCTATTCTCAAAATTCCCCTATTAAAATAGTTTGCGAATCCCCACGAAGGCATCAGAGATATTCGAAAAGATCCCCCCCTTCCCCCCCCCTCCTAACAGAATTGTTGCGTATTCGCGAATGCAATAGGAAAACCCCGAGTAGGGTCCCCGGAGCGAATCCGAAACATTTCCGTATGCTCTCGTGGACCATGTTTCGCCCCCCCTCCCCCCCCCCCCTTCTTCCTCTCCTCCCTCCCTCCCTTCCCCCCCCCCCCCCCCCCCCCATAGAACCCCTTCCCCCCCAACCCCCCCCCCCCCCCCCCCCCCCCCCCCCCAATTTCACGGGGATGCTGGTGGGATCGTCTCAAATATGGCCTCTAACCGCTTGTAACATGTCGTAATACACACTAATAAATAAAGTTCTCTCACACAGACCTAGTAAGTGTATCTCTATTAAAATTATCCACTATGCAAGAACATAAATGTCACCTGACAAATCAAATGATTATTGAATGAAACTATTCGAAACACGGTGTAGTTGTTGTCGAGCACGATGATGATGATAATGATGATGATGATGATCATTGGTAATGGCACGTATCAAAAGTTTGCAAAGTTGACAACGATTTGTTTTTTTTTCGTGTAAATTTTTTTTTTAAATGACATTTAAAAAGCAAGTTTAAAAAAAGAAAAAACCCCCCCAAAAAAGAAGGGGAAGGGGAAGAAAAATAAGAAACGAAAGGCGTTCGCCGATCTGGCAAAACTCTCGGTTCGCCGGCCTGTCTCACATCGAAGGAGAGGAAAGCAGAGTTCGAGAGATCGATATAGCCGGTGAGTCGACCACTCCCTCCATTCGACAAACTGACCAATCGAGGCTCACTGGCCATCCCCGTGCTGACTCCCGGTAGCCGAGTGCTGCGACGGTGTCTCTCTTTTACGTTCTCTTCTCTACCTCTTTTACTGGCTACCCACGGGTATATGCGAACTGTGGATTACGTGACGTCAGTGTGCGACGCCATTTTCGAGGCGCGTGCCAGAAAGCCTCCGGAGTAAGGTTGCACCCGCCAACTGAATACTTCCCATAAAATCTCCCGCGTCTTCAACGTCTAGTTAGTATCATCTACTATGATCGAACCACGATCATCGATCGTTCTAATTTAACACACGGATTCCATTGAAGTGGAGTACATATTTCAGAAAAATCAATTATATCGTTGTAACTTTCGAAGATGTTCACATGAAACAAAATACCCGTATCACAATACTTTCACTTGAATTTTTTACTATCACGATACACGTTCGAATCTAAAATCTAGAATACTTTAAATGAAAATTTTTAATTTCAGTTAACTTTTTGTTTTATCCCACGTGCAATTTATGGATAAATTAATATGATTCCTGTAGAAGGCATATTCAACTTTCCTTTTTAAATAAAATGTAAATGAAACTATTTGAAAAGCTACACGCGTGACGTTCCACAATCCCACAAGTAGAATAGAGATTCGAAAGAGGTTGTGGTTGGTAAGGAAAAAAACGTCGAAGGGTGGCTCGTTCGTCGACACCTTTCCGTTCGTCGGAGAAAAGAGAATCGGCACTTTTTCCGATCCTCCTGGAAGGACATCGAGTGGCGAGCTCGTCGCACGAAACTGTCGCAACGAAAAGCAATGCGAAGTTCGAGAAGAAGTCTTGCCCGCTTTTTCACCCGAGCAAGCAAGCGAGCGAGCATTTCGTATATCGTACTTGGGTAGTCCTATCTTGGAATCTCAAAGGGGCGGCGTCTCGGAGGACGAGAAAGAGAGAGAGAGAGGAGAGAGGGAATGAGGGAAGGAGAAGAAGGATAAGAGGGTGGGAGGGTAAGGAGGAAGATAAAATTCGGCTTTGATTTAGAGACTCGTACCGACGCAAGGCGGCGCCGGGCCGCACCGTGGCCGCATCGTACCGCTTTCGTGCTAGGAAGCAATACCTTTCTAAAACCCGGTTCCGGTCTTTCGTATTACTTTGTCTGATATCGTGAAAATTATCGTGAATCTAAATGATCTACAATGTCGACTAGAGAAGACAAATTATACCGCAATACTATTGTTACTAGAACGAAAATAAATTATCGATTAAATGAAAATTATGAATAATTTCGCGATTAAACAAGAGAAAACGAAAATTAACGTCAATTACAATTTTTGTTTATTAGAGTTAAACGTAGGGAAATATTACAATTATGTTTTCATAATTTTCTATCACAGCGTGTCGTGTAGAAACACGCGAAATGATAAATTATTCATTTACGTCAGTTCGAATTTGTCCCCCGATGAGGAGGACGAAATCGACAATCGTTGAGAAGGAGGGAGAAACTTGGGAGGGGTGGTGGTTGAGGGTGGATGGAGTGGGGACAGTGCCGACGACCAAGATGAGAAGAGAGTCGGCGTTCTCTCTGACTCTTCACAAACGTCAGCCGGTAATTGCGATTTATTTCTCTTAATAGCGCTTAAACGCCGACCAATTTATTCCGTTCGAGTTAATTTTACGCAATTATATAATTATCACGAGAGAAGAGAATAAGAGAGAGAGAGGGAGACTAAGATCGAAAGAAAAAGATACGCGTACCAGATCGTGTATATACGTAACCTAATCGAGAAGACACTATCGCGAGATGTCGTAATGGTCGACACTTAAATTTAAAGACAGCGCAACTCCTGCTTAACCCCCCGACGGTCTCTTGTTATTCGCCAATGAATACTCGTTAACGAGTGAAACTATTGTTTCGACTGAGCGTCGATTAAAATCTTTTTGAAGTTTTCTCCTTGAATTCAAATCTGTTATTAATTTAGGTATATAAAATAAGTCACAATAATAGTAACTGTTGCAAGATTAAATAATTTTCTTCTTTGACGAGTAATTTTCTTTGATCAATGCTAATTATCGAAACCATTGGATAATTAATTAACTTTATAAAATAACAAGAAAGATAATAAATTAAAGGCCATTTTAAAGATCAGAGCAATGATCGTTTACGCGTAGTATGAAGAAAAAATTTCGAATAAAGGGGAACGTTTGCGTGGAAGAAACTTCGGTTTCAATTATCTGGAATCACATAAGACTGTAATTAATTCGAACATTACTGGGAAACTCGCGACCAATCGAGATCGCGCAAGATCGCGGATTCGTTTAGCAATTTCGTTACTTTCGCGCAACGATCCGTTCTGCCAACAAGTCCGTATTTATTTATTCATTAATTTCGAGAAGAGAAGTCGAGTTTGGGATTACTTGGAAGGAGGGAGCACAGAGAATGAGTTAGAGAGAGGTCTCTTACAGTAGCACACGCCAACTCGAAATGTTCGAATAGTGAACGTTGTCGGCATTCCGCTAAGCAAATTCTTGAAAACTCGTTTGGTCGGTCCGGCCGCTTGAACCAACTCTCAATCTACACCGTAAAAGCCAGGCACGTGTGTAAGAGCTAACCGTCTCCTAAATTGGCCCTAAGTCCCAACTTGTTCTCTCTCTTTCTTTCCCTCTCCCAAAAGTAGAATACATACTTCAAACAAAACAATAGAATTTTGATCAATCTGTCATTTATGTTCAATCGAAATTCATTCGTTTGATCATTTTACAACAAATTGCTGTTTACGTTGTAAATCTCGGTTGTATCGTTAACAATAATGTTTTAAAATACGAACTCAAAAGAATCAAGTAAACTATCTTCGGAGAGGGTTGAAGACATGGCTGCTACGCGTTGAATCAGTGACATCTGGAGGGATGATAGCAGGGAACGGAGGTCTTTTATCGATTTTGAAGTCTCCACCTCACTAAACCTTACGATGTTAAAATATTGTTATTTCCTTTTCTTCCTGTGTCTATAAATATGAACTTCGTCATTTTTATTGTTGGCAAAAGTCATTTGCAACGTATCCGTCACAAATTCTATCTATAATAAATATACTTGGATAATATCTTTTCGCGACTGAAAAAGAAAAGAAAAAAGAAAAGAAAAAAACAATTTGAAATGAAAAGTATAATGATTGACATATTAGAAGATGTAAAAAAAAAAAATCTACACGAAAATAAGAATAAGTTTGGAAGAGGGAGACGAAAAGGACGAAACAGAAGGCGTGTATCCCGAATACCGGCGTGCAGACAGATGGGAGTGGTCTCCGCAATCACGATGGGCGTGGTGTTTTCACGGCATGTTGCAGCTGCACCCCGCAATGCAACCACGAATCGTGCAGTACATTTACATACAAACGTGCAAGCAAATTGTGCGAGCCTTCATCCAAGCTACGGCTTATTTAACGTGTCGGAGCGAGACCACCGTTCTTTCCATTCTTGTTTTTCTTACTTGACCCCACCTATTAAGTCTAACTTTAATTTACTACCCACTCCTTTGGATATCAATAAACGCGCACATCTAAAAGCATTTTTGGTGTAACGCCACTTTTCTACAACTTTCGTTGACACGCCTTGATGGATTGAAAAAGAAAAAGAAAAAAAAAAAGAAAAGAAAAAAAAGGAAAAAAGAAGAAAGAATCAAGTTCTGCGAAACTGGTTACCTGAACATTTTTATGTCATTTATGAAATGAAGAGATACACACTGCCGAGCGAAGCGGTTTTTCTTGATTTCGCGAGCTTCGTAAAACGATTGAAATTCTTTAACTTATTTTATGTACTCCTCTCTTTCTCTCTCTCTCTCTCTCTTTATCTTCAAGCGCAATCGTTTAAAGTAAGTGACCACAAGACGTTTTAAGACAGTTCAGACGTGTCTTGGTACTCTTACAACGGTGATATCAATAATTAGTAATGGAATTCTAACTACTTGAAGAACTTCAAAATATATTTCAAATAAATTCATATATGTATTACCTTGAGAAATACAATGGAAAATTATTTGAGATTAAAAGAGGAATAAAATCAAGGACAATATTTGGAATGTTCGAGGGAAGCTTACTTTTTGTCGGGACGTTTGTCCGAAGAACAAATGGGTTTGTTTGCTAACCAATTAAAAAAAAAAAAAAGGATAAAAATAAATAAAAAGACAAAGAGAAAGAGAAAGAGAAGAGGATATAGTCGTCGAGAGAAAGTTTAAATCGGGGTACTGCAAGACAGCATCCCGTTGAAGAGAAGCGAGGGATCGGAAGATGTAATCGCAAAGACGACCAAGAAGAGTGCCGCGTGTATCCTCTCTCGGAGAGCGTCGAAGCGGTCGTAAGAGCTCGAGTTTCCTCGTCTTATATAATCCGTAGCAGAACGGATCGCCTTTTTGCTCGGACGTGTCCCGAGCACCTCGCTTCGAGCGAAGAGAAATGTTTTACGGTCCGGTCGGATCTTTTTGCTATCCTCCTGCTTACGGATTTCGGCGTGGGAGAAAGACAGAGAGACAGAGAGGGAAGGAAACCAAGTTGAAGAGAGAAAGAGAAAGACACACATACGATGACAGAGAATGAGAGAGAGAGAGAAAGAGAGAGAGAGAGAGAACACGCACTATATCGACCGACTTGGTCCCCCATTAAGCTCTTATTAATTGCGAGCATCTGAGGGACCGCTCAGCCTTTCTTGCTCTACCTGGACGCCATTCTGCTCGAAGAAAGCCGACCAACAATCTCGGCTTCCTTTTGCAACTTTGATCGACCGCTTCAACGAGGATTTTCATATAAATAAGAAGTCGGGGCTATTCTACGACCTGGAATCCCTTATTTCTTCTTGCAAAAAGTCGAATCGTTTGGTGTAGAAAGGGGATGCAGAAGTGATACACTTTTGTATTTTTTTTTCTTCTCGACCATCCCACGATCACTTATCATTCTAATTTCGGTCAGATTATTGGAATGCCACGGTGGATTGCAATTTTAATGAAACGTTTTGTATCCGTATCCGTGAGTATACCTATTTACCTGGTATTATATTGAATTTACTTAATGCGTGGGTTTAAAGGGTAGGGGGGGTTGATAATACTCACCGGAGAGGGAGGCATAAGGACCATGAGGGTAAGGCGGCGCCGAGGAAACGTCAACGAGCGACTGAGAGGGCGTTGCCGACGTCCAGTCCTTGTAGGAGGCCGCGGCGTGCACGTGGTGTGCCGCGTGGTGAGCCGCGTGGTGCGACGTGTGATGTCCTCTCGCACTACCCAAAAGCAACCCACTGTAACTCGCCGCAGCGGCCATGTTATGCTGATGATACTCGTGCACCGCTCTGGAACCGGGAAGAGATTTCGATTAAGGCCAAGGTAAAGAAGATGGATAGAGGAAGAGAAGATCTGTGTAGCGAGCGGTAAGCTCGTCAGACGGGGGTAGAAGATGGGACTGGAAGGGAACGGAACAGGAGAAGAAGGATGAAAACACAAGAGGAAGGTTAAACAAAAAAAAAGAGAAAGAGAGAGAGAGAGAGAACGAAAAAGAAGAAGAAGAAAAAGGAGGGAAGAATTCTCGATATCGTAGCCTCTTCTCAAGCACGGTGACAGACTAGTAATTTATACGACGGTCCGCTCAGCATCAGTGCTAAAGATCTTCCCCCTTGGTACCTGCTGCTCCCGACGGTTTTCTGTATTTTTCACGTCGACTTCGTCCTTTGACTCTTTTTTATTTTTGTTTTCTGTTATTTTTTTGTCTCTCTTTTTTTCCCTTTTTTTTCTTTTTCCTTTCTTCTCTTTCCTTTTCTTTTTCTACTCATTTAACTCGCCTCGGATATACACCGAGGTCCTTGCTTTTATGATACTTTATTTCTTTATCAAGATTAACTTTTGTCGCCAGGAGATTTCTGCATTTGGTCCTTGAACCCGTGAACGCATAGTTTTGCAATAGGTTAAACGAGGACGATCGGGAAGTATATCAAAATGATGATGAGTTTATTTAATGAATTATAGAGCTGACCTATGTTGGTATGGGCCGTAATGTGCGTGCCATGGATCCGCTGGATACTCATAGACGTCGCCAGGATGCTGACTATTCCAAAAGGACGGTGGGAAGTTTCTCATCGACATAGGAGAGATATTTTCTGTAACAGAAATCAACAAAAATATTCCTATCAATATTGTCAAGAAATTTGTCGACTTGATAATCACCGTAATATCCTGTATCCCCGATCTTGACAATATCCCTAACTAAAAGATCGCTGTATTCGGCGGACCTAAATTGTACAGGTTAAAGAGCAAGAGAAAGCGTTTATTAAAATATTTCAGCGTTTTCCCACGAACATTTACGCGATCCTTTGGAAGGTTTTAGGGTTTATAAACGAGTGGTAGTCGGACTCCCACGGGATCGAACCGCGCGACAGAAGGGTACCGCTCGGTTGTTTTACAAGCACCCACTTCGAAGCCAGAAGCTTGTCCCGTGTATTCTCCCGCGGTTCCACCATGGTTTGCTCACGAGATTCCTCTTTTTTATTCTTTTTGTTTCGCCTTCTCTTCTTTTTCTTTCTTTCTTTCTTTCTTTCTTTCTTCCTTCCAATCTTCGAGCCCGACCAATCCGAAAGTGTGGTCGAAGGTTGGACCAACAAGATCGATCGCAAGAGACAATTTATTTTTCTGATTCCACACTCGTGCCATTCCAATTTAACTCACTAGGATCTACCGACATAAGTCATCATCTCTATTTACCATTTATAATCTGATAAAGTTATCGATAAATACGTCGGCATCGTCAATCATCATCAGTGACATGCGCAAGTCAGCGGGATACTGTGTGACTGGCGCTAGTACTTCTGAGAACGAATGAGGAAGATCTCGTAGTCTTCTGACTTGTTAAAAAGCGTCGAATCATCGTCGTTTAACAATGTGGACATCATGAATTTGATGACCAATCGAAAAGAAATCTTTTGGGTTTGTTAGCGTATCGGTTTCGCCCTGGTAACTCGACTAACACTTTCGTTACATAAAGAAGCCATGGATCGCATTGTTTCCCACGCATGGAATGTCGTCGAAGCATGATCGGAAAGAGAAGGAAAGAGAAGGAGAGAGAAAAAGATAAAATATACTTTTCCAAGTTATGCCCAACGCAACTGGTCACGGATTGCTTCAGCTAAAGATTTATTATAAAACAAGATAAGTTTCTACCGAAGTTGACACGAGTTAAATAGTTTTCTGAGAGTTCCACGAAGCGTCCAATATCGAGTAAATCGAAGATAGATTGCTTTTACATATTCCCCACCATGCTGCTCAGAGATCCACCATGGCCATCCCCTTTCCTTCTGCTTCTTCTTTAGATTCACGGCGATCGTCGGTACCAGTGGAGAATGTCCTTTATTTATTAACGCAATTAAAGAAACAGAGTGTCGAGCGTCCGCGCTTGCCTTTCTTCTCTGCCGATGCCGCGGAGGGGACGAGGGATTCCCTCTTTCCCTCTCTATTTCTCTCTCTCTCTTTCTCAGGACCGATATGCGGATGGAACACGGGCTGCTCTTCGGCCCCTGTCAGAGTCAGATGTGCCAATAAGCGTGGTAAAGCGCGTACAAAGGATAAAAGGATTTCGAATCGGCGTTCCTTTATCGGCAAGGATTCTGCGTGTGAATCTGATTTTTTTTATCCGTTTCGTTCGGGGCACCTTGCATAAGCTAGTAATTGAGAGAATTCCTTCAATGTTTTCATACGAAATCATAATGATCGTTCCTTACACAATGTATCTTTATATATCTATCTGCGAATTGTATTAATTATCTTGATATAGTATATGAAAGATGTTTGCTTTCTTTGCATATTTGTAATCTTAACTGACGAGGACTAACTGATCCTCGTTAATATTTGCAAATTGGCTTGATCACCCTACTCAACTTGAATCTAATCAGAATGACAACTGCGAGGAAGCCACTTTGGGAAGATGGGAGATGAGGGAGGATTTTTATAAGTTCATGTAGGAGAATTAACGAGGAGTGATCTGGTTCGAGATGAGATCTGGCGTGGATCCATGAGATAGCTTTTATAAAGACGTTCGGCGAGACGCGATTCGTCAAAACGTAACGGAGAGCAGATTGATGTGCCGCTGCGACTGGACAGCTTGTTATTTCGATTCAGAGTCGGCATGTATATACTGAGAAGAGAAAGAGAGTAAGTAATAAGAGTTGGAGTTGGAATTGGAGGTGGAGAAGAAGAAGAGACGACGACGACGAAGACGACAACGACGACGACGACGATGATTTGACTCGGATGTATCCGCCTTGCACTTTCTCGTCCGTCGCTTTGAAGGCACTTCGTGTCAAGTAATTGCGTTTCTGTTACGCCTCGCGATGGGATACGGGGCGTTAATTTGACGCCACCGACTGGAACGATGCGCTCAATTTCTCGGACTCAGCAATATTGCCCTTTTGAATACGCCCATCTGACTCGACCTTTTCCCTTCAAGCACGTAATTCCTCTAACGTCTGTCATTGCTTAACACTATCTTCCACAATATAAGTATCATTATTTGCGTTAGCGTTAAGATATGTTATACATTTTCATGGTATAACAGGGATATCAAATTGATTATACTTCTTGATTGTGTTTGATCAATTGGAAGAAAAAATTCAATTCTACGAAACTACTTTCTTAAGGATTATCTTCGATAAATGTAATGTACGACTTCGTAGAAAGGACTCTGGTAACGAGCGATAAGACAATTAACTTTAATACGATTTCGATTCCATATCAATGAAATTCTAGATTACTCGTTACAGTATGTTGAATTTCATGGGAGCATTAGATCGCACATCGCTTAGATATCGTAGAGATTCCTTAGATTTAAGATGAGTCTTGATGTTAGTCGGTAAGAGTACGGGCAAAAGGTTTTATCGTCTTGCCGTATCACTCAGCCGTTCCTGTACTGTAACCCGTATCGTTACCTTGCACAGTTAACTTACGTCGTTACCGCTACCGTGGTCGTTTGCTTCTTGCAGGTACCCTACCGAATAAAAGCCGTACCGAATGTATACTTCAAGAGGAGAGCGCCCCCGATCGAAAAAGAAAATAAAAAAGATTGTGGAAAAAGTAACGAAGGAGGCACGATTAAAAGCGCTTACACAAGCGACAAGTTTGTAACGAGCAAATTCTTTACTCGAAAAAGATTTACGACGTTCCGTTCAATCTACATTAATTAATGAAAATTTATGGAAGATATGAGGGAAAACCTGGACTTTTGATATGGTTCAAATTCTAAACGTTTTCTTATCTTTTACGCCAGATAATGGATTATTCTAAAAATTCCTCGCTACAATTTGCGAAAACAAAATGCATCATTTGTACAATACGATACATCGAACATTTGTAAAAATCTGAATAAGATCTTAGTAACGCACTTGTTAGAAATCGAAACATTTATCCAGCTTCTCTTTTAACAGAAAAAAAAGGTCGATCGATAAATCGTAAGTTTCGAGGGGTCAATGTGAAAAGGATGGCCGATCTGTATACGAAATCCCTTCGTCTCTTCTGTTTCCTCGATAAACATGAGAGAAGCTCTCCACTGTTCAGGCAGCGTTCAGGCCTTTTACGTACGTTAGCCGGCATACCGCGGCTAAAACTGTCTCCGGCTTTCTCTCCCGTTTGTTCTCTCTCTTTCCCTCTATCTATCCGCCTATATCCCTCTCTCTTTCTCTCTTCTTACCCTCGTGGAGGAGAGCACGAGGTTTGCGTCGTGCATCTTAAGGCCCGCCAGTGGAAGCTCTTAATTTACCTTTGCTACACTCTCGTGGTCGTGGAGAGATGCTGAAAGAGAGAGAGAGAGAGAGGGAGAGGGAGAAAGAAAGAGTGATAAAGACAGGGAGAGAAGAAGAAAGACAGCAAGGAGAAAGAGAAAGAGAAAAATACAGAGAGAAAGAGAGAGAGAGAGAGAGAGAATAAGTAGAGGTACAGAAGCAGAGGTGCGCAAGGCACATAACAATTAGGTCGTGTTGTCTTGAATTCTAAGCAGGCTAGTGAACTGATCCTGAGCACCGAGAGCGGGATAAATGCGGCCTTAAACGACACCGATATAGACGGACCGCTAACGTCGCCCGTGCTTGCCAAATCCTCTACCCCACCACCAACTTCTTCTTATTCTTCTTCTTCTTCCTCTTTTTCTTCTTTTTTTCCTCCTCTTCCGGCTCGACGACAGTCCCGTGATTCCCGTCGCGATGTTCCACGACTCTTCTCCGACTCCGCACCCTCCAACCCCCACCCCCCTTACCTCATTCCCCTACGTCACCAGAAAGCCAGGTTTTAAGTCTTCGAGTACCGACAACGACGGTACGATTGTTACGGGCCTTGTTAGCGTTGTCGCAAGCTAATGGCGTACTTTATTACCAGGGCTTCGCGTTTCCTTCCAAAAGACGATGCTGTCGTGGATGCAAGACGAGATTGAACGTTAGCAACCTCTTTTTCATGTATTCGTAAAACGTTTTTCTTCGGTGCTTTGGACGAGTACTTGTTTTTCTTTTTTCTTTTTTACCAGTACTGTGTCAATTTTTTGTATAAACATTAATATGATCTTGGTGAAGTCTTAATATATTATAATATAAAATAATTTATATGTATTTAAAATGTTAACGTGTTAAAATAAATAAAATATAAGATTTGTGAACACACCTTTGGGCTTGTCATGAGCCAGTGCCCTTTGGAAATGTTCTTCAACCTCTGATGCGGCATCCCCTCTGTAATTATTGAAGATGACGCAGTTCGCGCTGACATACTGCGCCCTACTTTCGCCATCGTCCGAATCCTCCGCTGCTGTAGCAGCCCCTACTATAAGTCAATTCAATCATGATCAATTTAGAAATACTGAAATTATTTTTTATTTAAATGACCGCTATTATAATTTACAACATACCGTCCGTCGATCTGTCATCGTCGAGGGTTCGCGAAGGTTGCGATGTAGTAGTCGCTAGGGGTGGTCGGGGTTGGGGAGTTGGTCGAGGTGATGCTGGACTCGGTGCTGATCCCACCGAACCCGCGCTACTTGGTTGACCTTGTGGTACACTACCTCCACCGCCACAAAGTTCCAAACCCGCTGCTTCCAAAGACCTTTGGTGTACGTTCAACTGTAAAAATAAAGATGAGTGGTGATTACTAGCGCAGCATTGCAAACGATTTGCACATCGGTTAGGTAATGGGTCATATCGTGACTCGTCTTCTTATTCTGTACCTATTATAGAATCAAACAAAGTACTAATCTTGACTACTTGAGACCAGTCCAATAACTCTGTCGAAATATTTGTTATTGGCTCGTTATAGAAACCCTGAAAACATTGTATTATATTGATGCAACGCGCGTCATACTTTAAGATCGAATATTGTCAATGAGCAGAAAATGAATTAGACGTTAATTCCGAAGTCTCGGGATAGTTTTAATCCGATTCGTTTAATTCGTCCTCCGATGCCAGAGGACGAGTCAAAGAAAGAGAGAGAGAGAGAGAGAGTGAAGTGAGATCCATTGAGCACATAGCGACGCCGGCCGTCGGTTCTCTTCATCGTTTCTCCCGCCCTTCTTGCATGGACTGCAAATAACGCGAGAGCTATGCTATGCGTACCAGCATCGTCACGGCCGTTGGCAATGAGACCAAATAGGACGTAATGCTCACTATTCATTAGATCCTAGCGATGCAAATGCCACGGCTGGTCAGGGCATTCTGTTCGAATTTTTTTCACGACAATCCTACGCGTAAGCAATTAAGAGTGCGCCAGAGATAAAGAGTCGGCCAACTATTCGACCGACAACGAATCGTCGAACGAAAGGTCCTTTGGCCATTTCACTCATCGTCGATTAACATAGCGAGTGACTCGACTTTAGAGTGAGTCTCGGTAAGTCAGAAGCATAAAAACACGACTCTGGCGAGGACTAATGGTAGAATAACACCAAGGATTCACATGATATTCGTTATATCCTACGCTAGGGTATCTCGTTCAAGGTGTTTCTCCATTACATCGATCCTGCAGATCGTTTCGAACACGATCGTAATGACCCCAGGAACCGTAGTGCTAGTACGTGCCACTTGCATACCTGCACGACGCGCACAACACGATGATAAAAGACGCGCATTTACAGGCGCGTTTGCAACGCACGCATCCCGGGCCCCGTATACATTCCCAGTAGCCATTGTTGTTTCGAAGAGCTACCGCCTATAAATCTAAAGAGTCTCTGCGACCGGACGATGGGCTTCTATGATTTATCGATCTTGTCTGATCAACTTAAAACGATATACCAATAAGCAAAATATATTTTTATAAGATATACCTCGTGTACTTTTATCAAATTACACATATCGTATATCGAAATATTGGCAAATTGTCAATTGTTTCAGAGTTATTTTCGTATAAAATAAGTATCACGTCATATTTCTAAATAAAAGTCTCTTAATGAGACCAGAAGGAATGTGTGATCTTCTTTATTTCTCAAGCTCATTTATCCGAGCCTTTGTATAAAACAAGCAGCATGCTTCATCGTTCCTTAAAGCGTTATCTTCTTCATCTATGCTAACACAGCTGGATTCTAATAAAACACCCGATCCAAGGAGCCCGTCCATTATCACGTTACGATCTTAGCCTTCTCGAAAAAAGTCCCATTCGTTTGATCAACAAATCGCCTATCGGGCCTAGCTATTTACGAATCGGAATAATCCAACTTATAGGAATGGACATTTCTAAATGGCGATAGAGTTTTTGGAGAAAATGAAGAAGAAGAAGAAGAAGAAGTAGAAGAAGGTTCCTCCTAAGTAGTAGTCGTCGCGACACTTTGGTTCCCTTCGTTCGTTGCTAGTTGACAGGGAGCCTTTCGGCATATATATCGAGCCGACCACGTACCCCGCCTAACCAATTACGTCCATACATCAGTGGCGAGTAGAAGCGCACGGAAATAAGCTGACGGTGATGTATGCTCCTGCTGCACACACGGGGGTTAGCGGGGGTGCAGAAGTGTGCTGCTGCTGTTGCTGCTGCTGCTGCTGCTCGAAAGCTCAACGAAGAGGAAGACTAAGACTAAGACTGAGACGACGACGACGACGACGATGGCGAGATGTTATCATTATCTACTCTAATAAAGCTGGACTCTGCATTCCATGTGGTAGTACATCACCGCCACGATTTTCAAAGTGCAAAGAGAGAGAGAGAGAGAGAGAGAGAAAGGAAAAAAGATAGAGAGAAAGTTTCGTAAAGAGAACGCCGAGTGACGAGCGCTTTCCTGGCGATTTCACGGAAAGTACACTCGATCACTCGCGTCCTCCAACTCAATGACATCCTCCTCGTCGTTTCCTCATTTTCTCTTTATCCATCGTATTCGTGGAATCCTCCATAGAAACTGGTCTGATCGAAGTAGTAACAGAGAATAAGAACGATACCAAGTTGAGAATTTACTGTTGGAAAATATTATGAAAAAAGAAAAAAAAAAAACTCTAACGCTTGAAATCGTCTCGCAGACGATAATGTTACGATAGCAAATTATTATATGTCTCTAAGAGATGACGAAGTGTCCCACGTGGAGATTCAATATCGTTCGAGCGCATCCCGATTCAATTACATTGGATTGCATGGGGCTAAAGAAGAGTCATCATTTACGAGGATAAAAGTATAAAAGAGATAAAATCGAGGATCAGCGAGCCCTCCATAGATTACCACCGGTGGAACATCTAGTGTTGCTTGGACGACAATGTGGTAATTAATCGAAGCAAGCCTGCTTCCAACAACCTCCCGTTTCCCCGTCTCTCTTTTTCTCTCATCCCATCTCTCTTCCTCTCTTGTTTCTTCAAGGTGCACTGGCTTCCTTCGAAACGGTCCACGTTCTCCACGGCTAAGGAGAAGGAGGTGCTGACTCTAGCTGGGAGCGAGAGGGAATCAGAAAGAAAGAAAGAGAGAGAGAGAGAGAGAGAGGAGAAAGCTGCTCGCGGCCTTTCAAAGCATTCCAAAGCACGAGCGCCTCTTCCACTCGACCTCAGCCCACCCCACTTCCAACCCCACTCGATCCCAGTACTACCACCGCCACCACCACTACCACCACCACCACCACCACCTTCACCACCACCACCTCCGCCGCGTCTCCGCGCCTATGTCGAGTCACTTCGCGAGAGCCAAAGCCCGCGTCTTTATTTCTTTCCCTTTTGTCTTATAGATCTTTGAATCTCTGTATCGGGGGTTCAACTCTTCCCGTTCCAGCCCATTAAAATACTTGATGCCTCGACCAGGATTTGAATTTACGATTGTCCCACAGTGCGGACTCGATTGCGAAAATCGAATTTGCACTTTCATCAATTACCGTGCAGCAACGGGAGATAACAATAAAAAAAAAAACAATGATAATGAAAAAAAAAAGAAGAAAAAAAGAAAAGAAAAGAGTGATCTTGGGATTGTAAATTTACGATTTGAGTAAAGCGTAAAAAAGTAATGTCATCGAAAGGAATGAAATTCGGACGATTACATTCGTCAGAGACGATCGGTGTAGATGGTGTAAAAGCGGACAGCTCACATCGATTCGAAAGGAGATCGGCGGCCTCGCGAGATCTCTCCTTCGATTCCCACATCAATTTAAGTCAAACCTGGAAGAGGGAGATCTTCGTCAATCCACTCCTCGTCTCGTTGTCTCTTTCTTTCGTGTCCTCCTTCGTGGAACGGTAGCCCGAAAGGGAGAAAAGGATTCGAACGACCTAAGGAAGAAAGGACGAACGGAGAAAAGAATAAGAAGAAACAGAAGAAGAAGAAGAAGAAGAGAAGAAGAAGAAGGAAAAGAGGATGATGGTGAAGAGGGTAGAGAAACGTAGGGAGACGGTAACAAGCTACCATACAGCTACGGGGTATCTCGCAATTTGTTTGCTGGACACGACCATTCGTCGACACGATTCTCCTATCTTCCACGAAGATGAGAGAAGTCCGCGTCCTCTCGCTCTCGCACTCTCGAAGCCTTGGATTACGACTATCGATAAGGTACCGCTGAACGAGTTCCCTTTAGTTAAGTTTAGTTCATTAGCAAACTCGCCAGGTGGACGATGGAACGATTCCCCCATCCGTTCGACAAATTACAACGAGATCGTCTCCACCCCTTTCGATTCCCGCTACTCCTCTCTTCACCAAAGTGCATCTCCTTCTCTTACAACTTTACGATCTTTCGAAGAACTTCTAATATAATCTGTTACCGATTGTATTTTTATTCATCCAATTTTATATTTTATTATTATTATTATTATTATTATAGATCACATATTAATTATTTGCTATCCCGTGAACGTAATTAAACGTTCGCGAATACTTCGAATTCGAGGAAAAATTCAAACACCCATTCTAAGATCGGTATTGACACATCGGGATAAAATGAAAAGGAAAAAATGCGTGTTCCCTTATCGTTGTACTAGACGATAAAAATCATATGAGACATCAAAAATAATTCAGTTAGGAATTTTAGGCTCGCGTAGATTATAGCAACCGGTTAGATCCTATCGATAGACTCCCAGGTATTTTCTCCTAAAAGTGGAAGCGATTAATGAACCTTCTCGCACCGGTATTAACTACTCCTCTACAAGCATATAGATATGGGTTTTATTTTATAGGAACGTTTAAGCGCTAGCGTACGTCAACGGATGACTAAACGGTGCACCGCCCGCCGATAACGATACGCATCGGTAAAAAGAGTCGGGGAGAGTGAAAAAAGATCAAACAGGTTGGCATTCGTTTCGTGTAAAACTCAGTCGGCGAGTAGAGAAACAGAGGAAGAAGTGGAGAGAGGGGGAGAGAACTTTTGAGTAATGTCGCCGACTTGCTATATAAATGTATAAACGTATCCGAGGGCACCTTTGGTCAAGATTATCTTCTTGTAACAAAACGTTAGAATACGCTTAAGTGATCAACAAGTTAATGAATTATTTAATCCTTCTTATTGCCACAAAAGTTCACTTTCCTCCTAAAGCAATTTATAAACTTTTTACACGTATTCTCTTTCATCTTAAACCGCATTTACTTCCCATCCCCGTTTATCGCGTCTCATGGTTAGGCCATTAGGTAATTTATTAAAGTTTACAATAAATATTAGTTTGGAAATGCCTAGAATTAGCTATCGATTCTGTTAACAACCTAACTTCATACGAGTTGTGATCAATGGATTTAACCAAGGTTTTTCTACCTCGCTCGATATTGTCTCTTCGGAATCGGTCATCCCTGGAAAGATACTAATAAGTTCTGATTCTTCGAAACTTCTCAGGAGGACACCAAGAGATAAAGAAAAAGAGAAAAGAAGGGTTAGGCTAAAGGCTGACTAAAAAGCCGGCACGGGACCGTCGAGATAGCGGGTCGAAAGAGCGTCTTTAGTGTCCGTTATCAGGTCTGATCCGATACAGTCACCAATAACTTGGGCTACCTACCGCAGAGCCCGTAGTAAAGGTTATCCTTGTCGGAGCTACCGGTCGAGACCATTACGAACTTATTACTATGTACCTTCTCTCCGACGCTTATTGAAAGTTCGCGCTCGGCAATAGTTGTCCAATAAAAACTCCCGCTTTACGTTCGTCGTTGTAATGCCGGTGCACGAGACCGAGCACAGACCGACATGCATAACTTAATGCACTTTATCGGAAGCCTGTTTCTTCTCTCCCTCTCTCTCTTTCTCTCTCTTTTTCTCTCTCTTTCTCTTTCTTTTCATCTTCCGGACCACCTGTCGTTTCGATGACTTTCTAGCAGATTTCTTCTAATATGGTTGTTCAATAATATAATATCAATGAGCATCAGCTAATAACTTTTTTCCACGTGTCTTATAAATTGCATCTATTACATTTCAAATGATCTTAAGAAAACATTTATTTTATTATACGACAAGTCTGCAAAGTTTGTGGAACAAACGATTTTATTAGAAATTTACTACTCAATTAATTGATATATAGAGAAAAAAAAAGTAGGCAGGTTTTAAGACTATTTTTATTCATCCGAAAAAAAAATAGGTAAAATCTTCGAAGGATACTAATACTTGGAAATGCCGGTTTCATACCTTGGTTAATCGTGTATCTGCGAACTGCTAATTAGTATCTCTCGAAAATCTCAACTTCGAGCGTAACGTCGCGTCGCGTTAACATTGCCACGAATATCCTTCGTTATTTTGGTCATTCTTCGTTGGGTAACTGGCGAAAGTAGGCAATATTGTAATTAAAACATAGAGCAATCACGCGAAACGCTTCGTTTCCTTATGAGCGGTGCGCGATATATGCATTCCTACTTGACATTTCATTGCATCAAATAGCACTCGAACCACTCTAGGAATTCCACGAATGTCTAGCATCGGTCTGAACAGGTCGACACGCGTGATTTTCTACGAAGATCGCGGCGGTCTATCGTTATCGCCATTTTTTACTTTCGACCTCTTGGCTCCGATCGACGGCTTTATCGTCTTTGTCCGACGATAGTTTTGATCTTCAACCGATCAGTAAATTCATCGCTTAACCTTCCTTCAATATTTCATCGCTTTCAGTACTTTTTCTTGGTATTTAACTGGAAAAAACTTTGTTTTAATAGTAGATCGAACCTTTCCATTTACGGATTGCGGGATTTAAAATATCTTTTTATGAGATTTGCTATACTGAAAGATTCAGGTCGATCATGGAAATAAAAATCGAAATAAAAATGAAACGCGCGACACCGTAGCACGGAAATTTTTTTATCCCTCGTCTAAATGAACAAGTTATGATTCATTACGAAGAGACCGAGGTTAGATCTAAAACCGCAATCCTCTCTTTCTACTCTTCTCTCTCTCTCTCTTACTTGGACGGAGGTCGCGATTCGATAAATATTGATCAGTTGGTCGATCGCGAGGCTACTGCCAAGCGACATCGACTTGACTTTTCTCGCATAACTCGAAGACCTTTCCACAACGTTAGTCGAGCGTGCTAGACTCGATAAGTTATTTTTTTCTTTTTTTTTCGTCGCTAACAGTATCACGTTGCCCTCGTTGCAAGAACTATCGAGGACATGTCCGTTCCTTTTGAATGCAGCGAGGTCTCCTTATTACGGGAAGTTCTGAAAAGATCGTTTTCCAGATGGATGGGGAGAAGAACGAGAGGTCAGGAGGAGTTCAGACAAAGCAAGAACAAATGGCCGAGATTATGAAACGTTCATGCCGCGTTCATGTCTGGAATAAAGATGATAATCGTTGACCGATTCTTTGTAATAATATAATATATTAAAACGTTAATCGTTCAACCGGTTGAATACAATTTATTGGACACAAAAGAAATTCAATGAAACGGTCAGTTATATCGATATATTATTTAATCGTCGATACAACAACATGGTATTATAAATGTTTTGGAAATGTATTCGAAGAAATAGAATGATAAAATCTATAAAATGGCGTCGGTTGATCGAATGGAATGCGATCGAGAGAAAACAAAGCCCGCACGAAGAGTACCAGCAACGACCAACGACGACGACGACAACAACGACGACGACGACGACGACAGCAGCAGCAGCAGCAGCAGTAGCCCTTTTAGCGCGTGTCGCAAAGAATGGCGCTCCTAGACTAAAAACGGAACAGCGCCAAGGAATGCAACGTTGCAGCACACCTTGCTTGCTCTCGAACACAAGAGAACTGTTTGCGCGCGTGTGCGCACGCGATCGAGAGAAGACGACATAGTCGGCGACCGTGCGTGAGATATGGCATCGTCGTACCGATAATTGTCGCACATCCCAACAATGCCGAGACAATCTCACTCTTGTCGCGCGACTTTGCGTCCTCGAGGAATGACGTGTCACTTTTCTTCCTCGTTCGAATTACGCTCCTGATAATAATACTGTTCGATGACGGATCTTACAAAGCTGAGATATCATTTTAAAGTTCATTTAGAAAATCCTTGAGATTAGAACTCGATGTTAGCAATACTTATTTACCTATATATATATAAAAGTTGAACAAATTTGGATAAGAGGTGAGACGGTTTAAAGAAAAAATTGATCATTCTTCTTGATAGTTTTATAAGCATTACGAGGAATGCGAATGAAGATTGTATGCTGTCTCTTCTTTGTCGCGATTATTTACTCATTGTCGAGTCGATGCCGATCGTTGTTTCATTCGAAGGATGGTCCTCGAGGAATACGAAATAGCAGAGAGAAGATCGGTTTGCGCGGAAGACGCTTGTGGCTACTTCAGCGATTAATGGCGTCTGCTTGGCGATCGTAAATAACAATAAACCAGTTCAGTGGAAGCCGCGCGTATTCTATCTCGGCTTCGTCGCGTGGCTTCCGCGATTCTGAGAAGCATTCGAGGCTGTTTCACCTCGTCAACGCGTGTGACGAGCGGCGATTAATTTTCGCGGACACAAATCACGAGAGTCGATACGATCTCGAGCTGAAGGATCGGCTGAGAATCGAGAACTCTTGAAGAGAAGTAGAAGAAGGGATGTTCGAGGATAGAGTCACATTGGCGTCGCATGCCTTCCGAAAATCTCTACATCTCTATTTTACTCCAAAGTATAAAATATCATTGTAAAATAAATAATCCTATAAAATGTATTTTTCTTACTCATTCCAGGATACATTTCTATATCGTATAAAATCATGAAGAAACATAATGAGGACGAACTAATAGAACATTTTGAGGTTATCTCCAATTTAAGTTCCAACAAGGAAAAGAAACGATTGTTCGATTTTCGAAGTGCTGCGCTCATGGGGACGGAAATAGGACTAAAAAAAGAAAGGAAGGAGGATAAAAAAAGAGAAATAGAGAGGGAGAGAGAGAGGAAAAGAAGGAAAGATAGGCGCCTGGCTTTGACGAACGTAGAGTGGCGTAGCGTTCGTTCTTCGAGAAGTTACGCGTCTTGATGGAAACTGGCTCTCTCTCTCGAAGGAAAACCTTATTCAATTCAATTCTAATGTGTCGGTAGTACCGGAGGCGAATAGCATTGCATTCGAGATTGCGGCTACCTTTCCATCCGTCCGTCGATCCACCAGGAGGAGAGCCGGTACGGCGGTAAACCATTCGCCGTTGGTTTCACAATCGTCCAAATGATGAGAGTATTCTCACCACGTTTCCGCGACAACGGGTATTACGGATCTTCAAAGGAACGGTCCGACATCGGTGTACCGAGTCTGCCATCGTTAATATAAATTACACCCACCATGCCTGTTGTCTCTGGTACACACACACACGCATACACACACACATCCTAGCACATACATAGTACCTACCTATGCTTTTGTAAGCGCATGTATAGGTTGGAGCTAAACGTTTTGCTCGTCAAAGGAAGAAGGAAGACAGGAGGATAGCGGAACATCGAAGACTCTGACACGCCTCAACGTATTAGCAAGGAGAGATACCAAGGAATGTCTATAATTTTACGAGCGTCTTTAATATGCGCTTAGCTTATGCCGCCATCGCGTTTCCGAGAGCTTCGTCGTTGTCGGTAGCTTCGAACGATGGAAGCTTCCACTCGTTTGAAAGAACGTATTTAGCTTGGTATGCCTCTTTCTACGACATTTTCTACTTAACCTTTGAACCTGCTCATTCGACCGAGTCAGGTGCATTCCACCTGCCGACTTGATCGTTTACAAAAAGCTCCGATCATTTAATTGTCCGATTCATCTTTTTTCCTTCATATTACAAACGAATGTATGATGAGTAAATGAAAGAAGTGCGTGAATGTGCGTGTGCCTTTCGTCTAATTCAGCGCAATGTTAATGTAATGAGAGGTGTAACGTTATATCATATTTTATGACTGGTTAATTTGAAAATGAAAGAATAGCATGGCACAAGCAAAAAGTACAACTCGTACACGAGTTCAAATATATGCAGTTATAATGTACGGTTCTAAATTATTCATATGTTTTCTTACTGACGTATATATTACTATAGTATATAGTATCTTAATTATTTTCGCATCTTTATCATTAATTACAACGGATCGAAAGTTGGTACAATAATCAAGATTCGTAATTACCAGAGAAAGGGAATTAATGCGATTACGACTGGGTCGGCCATACTTCGTCGATTACACACTTAAATGGGAACTCGGGAAGTCGCATAGGCTAGTAAAAAGCGCGGCCCTTCACCTGTCACTTAAAACGAGTCGAGTCGAGTCGCTTTCGCGTTCCATACTTGTTCTGCACCTTGAGTAATAATAAATATTCCTTCCTTCCGAGTGCGGACAGTGGATCGTGAAATCAGAAAATTCACCTGGACGACCCGGCGATGGGACTGATCCTTGGCACCTGCGAAGCCCGACTTCTTCCAAAATCGTTTATATATTTCTTCAAGAATATCTTCTCGCGCAACCTCTTTATTTAAACAAACATAACTAAATATTATCAACAATTTATTTCAACTAATAAACGTTAAATATTAAATATTAATCGAGTACACGTTATACGGGACAACGTTTCGCGTAAATTAATCAAAGTAAATAAACGGGATTGTTTAAAAATAAAATATTCGTTGTAGAGAAGAAAGTCTTAGGTTGCTGGCATGGTTCAGTTGATCGTGAGACGAGAGGAAAGGAGACAACACTGGCAGCAGCCAATGACTCAAAGCTCCACTCGGAGACTGTCGATTCGTCACTGTCAGCTGGTGCAATGTCACGAACGCCCGAGATGGAGGCGGACGATTATGAGAGTGAAAAATGATCCGCGAAAAGCTCTGGCATTCCTTTCATTTATTCCTTCCAGAGAGGTAACGTTCTCGCGGTGGGATCTTGTCTTCTCGAATCTACGGTGCTTCGGGAAACAAAGGGTTGAGACAGCAACCTTTTTTATACGAAGCCCATCTTCGAGACGAACATTTACTTTTGTGAGATATGCAAATCAACGTATCAAGATAAAATCAAAGATCTTCTATCATTTTCTTATATATATATATATAGATATATTTTTCTATCTATAATAAATTTAATTCATCTTCGTTAGCTACTGTGTTTCACGCGCCTAAGATTGTAACGTGGAATTAGCAGTAATTGCAATTAGGATATCGAATTAAAATAATAATGAGGAGAAAACAAGCATATACCTTTTAACTCGACATAAAGTGGCAATTAACGAGCTTCTCCTGAAAGATATCATTTTTGTAGCGATCCACGTGAGTCGATAAATTGATGGAATTTACGGAACCGACGGCGCGTAACTCAAAACATGAAAACATTTAATTATCCGGTGTCATAGCTACTAATCATTCTTTTTTATTTACTTACCGATCGCAAATAGTAAGCGGGTTATTAATCAAGCATCAAACGACGAGGAGACGCGCATAAAGCGGTCACTTTCGCTTTATTAATGCGACGTTCATGTCAAACTCTTCCGATGACGCTCCTATATTACTGGCCGTTCTTCATTGTTAATTAACACCTTAATTAACACAAAGAATCGCTACGTGCCGATCGATCCAACTTAACCTTTATTTCTCTTTCTCTTTCTCTTTCTTTCTTTCCTTCTTTCATCTGAGGTCATTCGATTTATAGACGCCGAAGAGTAGTATCTTTTACGAAAGGTAAACTTCGTGTATGAAAGCTGACATCGTTCTTCTTTAACGATCGTAATTAAAGAAACGAACGATGGCTCAATTATCGTTAATGCGGTCGCTTGTATATTTATATATCTATATATATATATATATATATACCCAACTCGATCATGATACATAGAAACCCTAAGATAGCAGAATAGGAGAAAGAAGTAACCGAAAAAAAGAAAAGAAAAGAAAAGAAAAGGAAAAGATTTCTAATTAATTCGCAGTTCATTCGTTAAGATCCGGAAGTGCGACCCTATTTGTGAACTCTTGGTATAATTGTCTTAGTTCGAACTGTTTCCTTGGCTAATTGAAATTCTTATCCAAGTAGTCGTACCTTCGCGCCATCGAGAGAAAGAGACCCGAGACTAGGAGTTCGCTAATTAATCGATAATTAACCCGTCGAAAACCGCACACGTATGTATTTAACTTGTTTCATATCCGAATGGTTGTTAATTGTGAATTTGGAAATATTCGAGAAAAGCGTATAAAGATCTTTTTAATCGCGTTTTCATGTTAATGAAAAAACAAGATTATAATACGGCAAATAAAATTCCAACGTTATTACGATAACTAAATCGGGAGCAGACAACAGCTGCGGTGTCCGAGCGGTTAAGGAGATGGACTTGAAATCCATTGGGTTTTACCCGCACAGGTTCGAATCCTGTCCGCAGCGAAATTTTTTTTTTTTCCTTAAAAATCGCAAATCTTAATAAAACTATTTATCTCGTGTATAGTCTGTAATTAAATAAATTTTTTACGCGAATTGTTATTAATTATTAAGCTACTAGCAACACCGAGGCATAATTTTCTACCTGTTACTCACAAGTCATGCTGTATCTTATCTCTCCGATAAGAGTCGGCGAGTATCAAAGAGACTCTGGAAAAGTACAGGAATGGTAAACCGTGTTATAACTAAAATAAGATCGTTTTTTAAACGAGGACGATTGGAATAAAATAAAACATAGATAATATGTTCCCTGTGGAAACGTAATATTTGATATGGTCATGGGAATAAAAATATTATTTTTATTCGTTCTTTTTAAATTTATTCTCAAACAACAATGGCTTAGAACTATGAGTAGGCGATAGTAAAAAGACAATGCACTTGATAAAAGCCAACGGTGGCATCGTCGGCACCGTCAGAGATCATTTCATAAAAATTCTTTTAGCCAACGTCGTTTCTGCCCTCTCGCATTTCTTTCCTGCCGTTTCTCATTCTCTCTCTCTCTCCCTCTCTCTCTCTTGTTTTTTCTCTTGCTCCACCCACAAGTCTCTCTTTTCCGCATCCATTTCTGGCGTCTAGACGCGTAATTGATGAAACAAAGGGGGCAACAATTACGAGTCACAATTACGCCAGCCAGCTAGCAAGCTTCAGCCCCGCTCAACTCCGCTCTGCTCCTGACCCGTATACGAAAACGAACATGGCGTCGGGTGTATGCTATCTTCCACGCTCAACTCGAGAGTCGGACTTTTTGATGAAATTATTTCCACGAGGAGAAGCATAAAGCAGCCAGAAAGTAGAAGTTTGCGAGATTGGAAGGAAAAACACGATGCCGGAAGTGTTGCACGATTCGTTCTCGACTGATAATGATACCCTAACCTTACTTCTTCAGACTATTTTTCTCCTCTGACACGTTCCTAAGAAAGACGAATATTACTAATATAATCTTCCAATGAGAGAACAACCTAATATATATCCCACCGTCATGTGCGTATTCCAAGTAATTATTTGAACATCGAGAAGCAACTGTGCCGGTATGTTATTCACGCCTCCGTGACCACATAAATCTTGAATGCACTTGATACGGTATAGTACGTGTATGCTTTTAAACACTCGTAAATCCGTGTGTTTTGTTGAGTAAAAAAAAAATTTCCGCAAACATAAGGGATACTATGAAAAAAGTTTACTTCAACTACGATGAGTAAGTCCAGCGAGTCGAGAAAATCCGCGCGTAACGCGAACCCGACTTATGCGCTTTTGCATAAGTTATCAACGCGTCCGTAAGCTTTTGCATAAGCGCTGAGAGATCAAACTTACGATCGGCCATACATCTCCATCTTTTTCTGTTTTCAAACGCTCGTAAAGATGCCAAGAAGGGGCGGAAGGCCACGCCAGGTGCAGCTGCCCATTGTATCGCCGTCGACGAATGTTCAATGATGATGATCAGACAAGAATAGGAAGACGATGAACAAGGAGAAAAGGATAAAAAGAAAAGATAAAGAAGCAACGAGGCAAATCGACGTGCAAATAAGCTAAAGACCTTTAGTTTAATCGTTCTCGCGGTAACAGCATGAAAAGGATTAAGAAAGGTTTACTACTACCATTATCCTTCATGCGTAATTATCATGCCAAGAAAAACCCTGTTTTTCCGTATTGTAATAATGAAATAATTAAATCACGATAGCTTTAGTCGTGTTAACTTTTTTTTTCGTGTCCATCCTTTATTTGTCTTTCGTCACGTCGTCAAATCCTCATCGCAGTAAATTAATTCGGTCAAGAATAAATATAAAAAATTACTACGAGTCTCTCCCATCATGCACTCCAAGTTACACCTTTTTATATACACGCAAAAAAAATAAAATAATTCTATTCTCCTTTTATTGATCTGACATTAAGAATAAGTTCCTCTCACTTCTTAAATTGAAGTTGAGAGGCAAATTGAATCTTTGTTGAAGAGATGGAAGGAGGATCGTTACTCTAAGGAAGATTCTAAACGTTTTTACCGCAATCTTTGCGTTGGCAAGTTAGCCCCCCGTCAGCAGAGAGGCTTTTCATCGCCTGAATATCGAAGAATTTGTCGCTCGGCTTGCTTTCAGCCGAGCGAGAAGACATCAAAGGATTCCATCCATCCCATACCCATCTTCTTCTCTTTCTCCTTTCTTCGCTTCGTCTTCGACGCCACCCTCCAACGTAATAATCATTTATTATCCCGGACGAGTAATAACGAGTACGGCTTGATATTATGAAGTTGCGGAAATTAGGGCTTTGTTTAAAAATTAGCTCAACGCAGCCCCCTACTCTACTCTTTCCTTCTCATAAACTTTGCCTTACCGACTATTCAAACTTTCAAGGAGTTTACGTAAAAAACTTCAAGCCGTTAATGTACCCTAATCATATTCCAGAAGACCCGCAACATTTTATATTTTCATACAACATCAAGATATTTTTAAGATTCTTAAGACTATTATCCCAAATCCGAATCGCGATATGATAAATAAATCTGTTTACCCTAACCCCCAATTGATAAATGAAATCACTATCCATCTACGAAATTAATTTTCATAAAAAGAAACAAAACAAAAGGTTCTCGAAGGAGAATAGGCTCGGTGGTCAGGCATAAAATCAGAGAAAGTATAATTCGTGAAGGAATCGTTCGGGCCCGGACACATTCCTCGTGGACATTTGGAAGACGGGAGAAGGTTTAATCGTCGGTGGGGCAAAGCAAAGCCTCGTGCCAAGTCGCCCCTTTCGATGCAAAGAGAAACTCGCGTTTGCAAAACTCGTCAATGAAATAACTGTGCGCTCTGACTGCGAGACGCGCGAAATTGATGGAACTATGCACGATCCGCGAATTCTTCGAGAGTTTGGACGGCACGGACCGGTCGCCTTCGAAGTTAAGAGTAAGAGAGAGAGAGAAGAAGGAAAACGAGATATGAAGACAGAAAGAGAGAGAGAGAGAGAGGAGAGGAGAGGAGAGGAGAGCAGTATCCGTCGTACGATTCACGCTCCTTGAAAGCGAGAACGAGAGCGAGCGACGAGTCGCGACGAGGGAATCGGTCTTATTAATGAGGAGACATTCTCAACGGGTTTCGGATCTTTGCTTGCCACGAGATATGCGATCCACGCTGCGTGTACGCGAAAACCACGAAGAATTCGCCGATATGCGAGAAAGAGAGAGAGGAGAGCGTATCAACGCCGAGAGTGCCGCTCGTGCGACTCAATGAAAAACAGATGGCGAGCCAGCAGCAATAAAAGGGAGAGAGAGAGAGAGATGGAGATAGTAAAGGAGAGACGCCTTGCACTTTTTCACGGCTCTCCTTTGATCATCGCGAACGTGTCCCCAAGACTTTCCTGTCGATCATCAGTTTCTCCTTTTTTTTTTTTCATGTTTCCTCATCAATGATCTGAAATTGTGACTTTAACCCCAAGTCAGGACCCATATCTTTATGATTAAAGTCTAATGTTCATAAATTTGTATTATCTGATAAATGTATGTCATAATAATTTCTCAGGTATTATTATTATTATTCTAATATCATAGATGTACGATGTACTAACTTGTAATGGATTTATGGATTAGAGTAAAGTGTTCTCTATATTAGTTCACTTTGTGCCGAGATTAGATCGAATTAAGTCTAGGTGCTAGGTTGCTTAGATTAGTAGTAGGGTGGATACCAAGACGTCGAATCTTCTTGATTTGAGAGTTGTTTCCCTTTGACTCCTACCTAATTTCTCACAGCACTTCCGTGAACACGATACGTGGTATTCATTAAGGGTACCTTCGGTTCGAATCTGAAGATCGTGAGTTAATCATCATCCCTTGGGAGATCGAAGTTCGCGAGAGTTTTATCGGTTAACGACGTTGTAGAAATTCCACAGACAGCTGCGGTTAGTAGAAACATTTACGATTTGTGCAACTGATCGATAGTGATCGGCACGATCGCAATGTCCTTTGGGAAAAATTGACCGCTAGCTATGTTAGACTTGTTACGCTTCGATGAATCGTTGATTTTTTTTGTTTCTACGAGCAAGAGACACTTGCTCGATCTACCGAACAAGATGGAAAAACTTTTTTTCGGGATAGAGCGCGTAACGTTAAGCTGACATACCTTATTCGAAAGTCTCACGAAAAAGCGAGAAGAAAAGACAAAGGGTTGTTGTAGTTCGTCCTGCTTTCGAGAAGACCTGCTGTGCGAAAGATGGTAGGATAAGAGGATATAAATGGATCCCGCTAAAGTCTCAGGGCAAATATAGACCAGCGTGTTAGCAAAAGGTACTGGGGCCTTAAATGGGACCGAATGGCACCGGTATGGAAATGCGATCGGCTTTTAAACGTCGAACCGTGGTCAGCTATGTTAATTCCATACGTGTTACTCGAGGTGTAACTTCTGTTTATCTCCAAATCTACCCAATGTACCTTAACGAACATTTAGGACCACCTACGTTTTACCGATCTTCCAACTAACTAAATTAATGTTTTTTTTTTACTTGTCACGCTTTTCAATAAGAGGTATCTATGCTCGCGTGTACTATACTGATTAAAATCTTTAATATTTGATTATTTCGACGAGTTCACTCTCTGTTTTCTGATGTTTCTCCCTTGGCTCGTGATACTGGTATACGAAAAGAGATATCATTTTGCAGTCAATGAATCATTCCGACAGTACGTGGACCACGATTTCTGGTATTCAAAGGAGGCGTTAAGTGATTAAACGCGTGCTTGTCATCGGTGACATTAACATATTATGCGACCAGTAGCCGAGGGTTAATGACTTGTATCTTGACTGTTCTCGCCGCGAAAAAAATCTTATGCCAATGTACGTAGATTCATGCGACTGTTTCTTTAACACTGTTCTTCCTAACGTATAGCTAAAAAAAAATTATACGCGCGCGCGCGCGACAAATATTTTTAAATAAAACAATTATCAACGTTTATTTTTCGTTTGATTTTTGATACCAATATAGGAAAGATTTTTCTTTTTTTAATTGATTAATTTATCATAAAATTCATAAAATTATAAAATAAATAAAATGAAAATAGTCATTAGTTTAATGGTAACAAATTATTCTCTTCGGTATTAGGAATTCTATATGCCGTGCTAGTTTTTGCCGCGCGTCTAACTTTCGAACCGAACCGGACGTGTGACTTTCCGTGTGCTACGAACTAAGTCAGAAGTCATTACTTAAACGCGTTACATTGCTCTCCAAGTACGATCGAATCGTCGGAAGATAGTATGTTTCTCTGAAGAAACCGGGTAGAGACTCATCGTTTTCGCGATTCAAGCTCGTAAATTCTTGCCGAGTGACTCGAGAGCAGTAGTTACCGGCACCGTTCGTTATCCGCCGATATTTCGGCTTGAAAGTTAATTAACGAAGTCTCTCTCTCTCTATCTCTATCTCTCTCTCTGTCTTTCCTTCTACTAAGTTATTTCATCTTTTTAATGAAAAGTTAGTAACTTCTTAGCCGAGCAAGGTGACTTCGTTATTTCTGTTTGGTATGAATTACGATAACGATATCGTAAGAGACACTTCGAATAAAATGAAGTATTATTTAAAGGTACGAACCAATTGATAGCAAAATAAGGAATCAAACGTTAATACCGACTTGTAACTACTCTCTCTAGCAAGGTACTTAAGTGTATTTGCGATGAACGACTGGTAGATACGTGACATTTGGCATGCTAAAGCGAGAAATCTAAGAAAAAGAAGTTGGTAGTAGTGTCCGGCAACAGTAGCTTAGCCGTTCGCAAAAGCAAACCACTCTCGTTATGGCTTGGCATCATAGTAAAGAGAGTCGAAGACCTCTCTTCGTCGTCATAAAATACGGCTTTACTATCGTAAAGTACTCAGCACGTAGTTACACCGGCTTACAAATGACTCTCTTAATGTTCACTGCACGGTGTATATATTTTACAAGGACTCTTCACTCTCCGCCATAACTTATACTTTCTGCTAGGAGCTTCCGTAGGCGTGCAAGAAAAAGAAGGATAGCAGTGGATCCGTTTTCCATCTTAACTCGATGTCTATTCCGTTACCGCGATGATCTTTCTTCGTGGATCGGTACAAACTTCCAAGACGAGGAAGTGTAGCATCCTTTCGAAACGACATTAGAAAACCCATCTCGTTAATTTGTAACAATATTACGGATAATTATTTAAACTCGTTACAATTTTAAATTCTATACAACGTGTTATTTCAATATGAAATCATTTAAAAATCATCGATTAATTATTATGTAACAGATAATTCGTTAGACGAGCGAAAATAAATATCTATTTATTATAAATATTGATTGATTTCAATCGACGAGTATCTTTGATCACAATTGCGATTAATATTATAATATCCGTTTTATAATTAAGATCAAATGCCTATCTCCTTTTTCTATTTAAAGAGCAACCGCAATAATAATTGTTTTACTTTGAGATCGACTATATACATTTCTTCATATCTTACTTGAAACAAGCAAAAAACGATTTCCAGAAGTCCGATTCTTGGTAGTAAGCCTGGCTTTTACGTCTTTTCAGATTCTTGTTGATTCACGGATGAAGATAATTCGATTCTACGTTGAAATCCGGGAACGAGCGGAGAATCAGTCAACCGGGCCACTGACTTTCTCGCATATAAATATAGAGACGTCTTCTTCTTCGTCGTCTTCGTCTTCTTCGTCGTCTTCGTCGTCTTCTTCGTCGTCGTCAAGAGGCTACTTCTCTTAGTCGACTAAAGAATCCGCGATGCATTGTGCTTTCAAACGGAAACTAAAACCACGTGATACCAAAGTACTTTTTGTTTCCCCCGCCGTCATTAGCGGTATCTTTCTACTACTTCTTACCACCTAAAAAGCTTTTCAACTCAACACCCTTTTCTTTGTTACGATAAGAAATACTCTGTTTGTGGGACTTAACGCAATGGTGAGCTGGCTGGCTAACGATTACGCTAATGTGGATGACTACTGAACGATACAATGAAAATGGTGGGTTTAGACTACTTGAAACAACAGACTAGCTTCAACGAAGCTTATTGCCAAAAAAAAAGAAAAAAAAAAGAAAGAAAACAGTAGAAAAGGAAAAAGAAAAAAGACGCGACAGACGTGTATTTTCGCATTATCTCGAATTCGTAGGGTAGGGGGGGGGTTATATACCTATGTTTCTTTGCTGGCTTTCGTTCTTCACGACATTCTCCTGACAAAAAGCGTACATTGTATAGCCAAGGAGGTATGCTAGTTCAAGACAGAATAATATCCGTCCCTTTAAATACCACCGCAACATTCCTCCCGATGTTGTTGCTTCGATGCCGTTAATTACCGTCGCCGATACCCGTGCACTTTAATTTCAATCAATTAGTTCCGAATAAATCAATTAGAGAAGGTCGGATAATTGCAAACCGAGCGGATGGCAAAAGACAACCGCGATCCAGGATTTCCTTGTTTTGCTCGTTCTAATGTAAGAGTTATTACAATCGATTCTAGTCTTGCGATGATGGATTTTTCATTTTTCTTCGAACAATTGCATTACGTAGAAGAATCCTTAATCATCATCGTTAATGAGTTTTACGAATCTTTGAAATCAATTTCTGATTTACACGAGTTGACCTCCTAGTTGAGAAAAATTACGTGTCACGTAGAAAAATGATCATCGACGACTAATCGTTGCGTTAATAGACGTTTATCGATTAGGTTTATATATCTAAGAATTTTATAAATATCAAAAGAAACTATTAATCGAATCACGATAGTTCGTATAAGTCTAACTCTTCTTCATTTACCCTCATAAAGGCCGAAACGCTATTGGCTAGGAGCCAGACCGGTAGCCCTGAAGGTTTATTATAGTTTTGTTATGACAGAAAAGCGTTTCGGTAAATTAATGTCGAAACAAATGTATCTGGTTTTAACGGGGGCCGGCGGTTGTACTTCTAATTGAATTGGTAAACATCATAAGTTAACCGGTAAGTAGTCACGTCAACGTAAATCACTTTTGGAAGATGAGCTGTCAACGTTAGCGACGACGAGAAAGAAGATAAGAGGGACACACGCTTGCGGGTCTTTGCACTCGGAGAATACAATATCATTGATGCAACAACGAAAAAAGAGAAAAAAAAAGAAAAAACAAATTTTAATGGAACATCTTAAAACAAGGAAGAATCCAATTTTTTGTCGAAAACCACCATCGTTGCCAATATCGAGAAATGTATATATTTCGGTTAAAACAATCTTAAATATCAATAAAATATATTAGAGTATTAAAAATATCTGAAATGATTGTTAATTTATTTCTAAAAATGTATATTTTAGTCTAAAAGTACGGAGTATAAATTTTATTTACCATCCTGCTCGAAATCCACCGTTAGACTGAAACGTTGTCTTCTATACGAGTTCTTTTATTCAATGTTATTTATATTACTTTCCGAAGGTCTTATATATGTATGATGAAAATAGTATTCGAAAATTTGTATAAACAACAATATAAGAACTTTCATAGGAGACAATAAACAAGTCTAACGGTAGATTTCCATATGAATGATACATCGAACTTATACTCCGTGATTATCGATTACAATATACGTTTCTTTCGATTAATTAACAATCATTTGAGCTATATCGAATACTATCAAAGTATTTTACATCAACACTTATCTTACGCATTTCGCAATAACTATAGATTGACGTATTTTATAATACACACACACACACACATGAATATCACACTAAACTAAAAATTTCTGTAATCTTGTTCAACTGTTAATCGATTATGGGTTTTATCATACTCTCTCTTTCTCTTTTCATATGATTTCATAAAATGTTATCGTTACAAATCGATTGCAAGTTGAGCTTACAGTCGTTAGTAAAAAAAAAATGTATAACAAAACAAGCACCGGAAAACAGTCATTGTTTCCTATAAATTAAACCGAAACTCGGTGCAATGTGTTTTGGAGACCACGGCAACACTCGTTGCGCTGACATTTTTATTAGACGAAAGAGTTAAGACGCGGTTAAGATACATGTTGATAATAGATTATCCCGCCGCTTTTAGGTTCGTAAGGAAGAATAATATCTTGGAAACGTTGACGCCTTTCCTCATTCTTGCCACCGGCGAAGAAAATCTTATTTTCGAACGAATCGACTGAAGGGAAGTAAATATCCATAAAAAAAAAAAAAAAAAAAAAAAACAAAAAGAAAAAAAAAAGAATATAATTACATCCCGTATATAAATCTTATGGGAAATGAACGAACAAACGTTAATGTTTTATAGAAATTATTAGAAATAGGATAGGTACTGTAGTATATGGTTTCAAAGATATTACGAATTCTCAAGTAGACCGACTATACCACGCGACTATAATTTTCACGAGAGCGACTAGGTACACGTACGGATTACCCTTTGAATAAAATTTCTCCTTTTTCTCCTTCTCCTTCTCCTTCTTCTTCTTCTTCTTCCTTAGGCATGTAACGAGAGGAGAACGTTCGATGCACGTGCGCGCAGGGTGCATCATGACTACTAACGAAAAATAAAGAAACAAAACAAGGAATAAAGTAAAAGAGTGAACGAGAGTTCGAGGAGGAAAGGAAGGGAGGGGACTCCGATAGAAATATATTTTTGCCAAGCCAAATGGGTTTCTTCGGAAAGTCCGGGAGAACACGAGGGCGGCAGCTGGCCGGCGATGCGACAAATCATACCTGCTGGACAGCGTACACGTTGCATCGCCGGCGACTACGAAGCAGTGAGCACTCGTATGCAACGAGACGATGAGCACATGTGAGGAGATACTATGTAGATAGAAAGAGAGAGAGAGAGAGAGAAAGAGAGCAAGAAACGATACGTTGGAAACAAATTTCACTAGGGCTACCAACAACTACGAGGGATGTTCTAACGATTAGATGGAATTAGAAAATTATAGTTAATTAGAATAGATACCAATAATCGAATCTCCTCTTACGTTACCCACCCCAAACGCGAACATAAGCTTACGATAAGACTAAGATTACGATGAGATAAAAGTAGAAAGAAAGAAAGAGAGAGAGAGAGAAAGTAAAAAGGTTCAAACAGTTGGTATTTCAGTAATGGTGCCTTATCTTCGACTACCGCGCAAGTCTCTAAGTACGAATCGGGATTCGCTGATTCTCCGGCGTTTATTAATTCGCTATTAAACATCTCCTCTCCGAGAGCACCGTATATTCTTATCGATAGAAGAGGGATGAGGAATTAGAGCCGTTCATTCTTGTTTCTACTCGCGCTAATCGGGCCCCTGGAAAACGTCGCGCGTGATCAAGGAAAGCAACGCGATCGTAAATAACGGCTGGCCACGCAGAGTGCATCAAGCTGCGATTAACTGGTTTTTCTTCCCCCTTTCCTTTCTTCCCCCCTTTCCTTCTCCGATCTCTATACAACCGCCACCACTCTCTTACCGACGACCACCACTCTCTTTCTTTCTGGAATAAGCCGCGCACCGGGTCTTGATCTATGGAGTGCACCCTTCGATACCGACTTTTATCGTTTCGAGATGCACTTCGCTCGCTTATTAAGCGTCCTCGGAGTTGTACCTCGTGCCGGGGAAAAGAAATCCATGTAACTTGAGAAAGAAAAAACCAGTATCCACTTACAATACAATCGTTTTTAAAGTAAAGATACTTAAACCTATCCTCTATCACTCTTTGACACAGACCAAATTGTTACTCATCGTTTTAAACATTTCTTATCGAATTGAAAAATATTTTAACTATATATATATAGGGAAAGAGAGGAAGAATTAATGCACCCTCGTTGCCCGTTCAAATTGATAAATTTTAATGTTCGTCTTTACGAGCTCCTTACGAGCTTCTTACGACTCCGACCCATTCTGAATTCTTGATTTTGTTTTTTTTTCTTTTTTTTTCCTTCTTATTCTCGTAATTTGCAATACCGAGACCGACGATGGTTGACACGTGTTGAACGTAGTACTATTTGGACTGGTCAGAAGGAACTCTTGCCAAGGTAGAAACTGGTCCGGTCGGACAGCTGACGTATCAAAGAGATACCGACACGCTGGTGTCGTTCCTCTGTACGGCCACGGAGATCACCATGTGAGATACCTGACGAATAATTTCTAATTAATTGTCCCCTCTCCCCTCTCCCTCCCACCCCCTCTCTCTCTCTCTCTCTGTAGAAGACACGATCCCTGAGCAAAACCATGAGCGGGTTCAATGCAATGCACGTTTTTCCGTTTTACCGAAGCATGATGACTTTCTTTTGTCAACATCCATCAACATTGGTTTCGATCACCACCATCATCATCATCATCAGTCTTTTCAATCTCGTAAAAAAGAATTTTCATTATTTATATATAGAAAATGATAAGAAATCTAATGCTAATATCGAAATTATTTGTAATACGTGCTTTTAATTATACAAAGAGACAGATAAACAGAACTGATAGGAAAATCAAAACCGTGTGCAAGGTGTCGTCGTATAAGACTCGAGATAACCCGTTGATATAATACGCTTGGTAAATCTTGATGTGTACGCGGTTGCGTGTGGATTGATACGAGTGCCATAGAAAAGTGGATCGCGTGTGAATTTATGGAGAATGCGCGAGAGGATGTTGTAGTCGTTCTCTTCGAGACTCAACTCAGCTCGTTTATCGGCTGTGAGAAGAGGAATTCCTTTGGAATTCCTAAGAAGAATCGGCCGTTTTGTTGTGCTATTTGTAATCGAATAAAGTTGATACGAAGGTAGGTAGGTGTATCAGGGAAAAATGATCGTTTTTAAAAAAGATGCGAGGGAGTCAGATAAGTTGTGTTCTTTATTAATACGTCATAGAAGGTAAATCTTTTTTTAAGCGCAACTCGATCGAATAATTCCCAACGCGAGATTCTTACGAAATGGAATTGACGCACGTAATCGTTCGAGAAATAATTATCGCGAAGGCCGATCGATCTAACGAACGAACGAACGAACGATTGATCAACGCGTGATTCACGATAGGAATGATCCTCTCTTAAAGAAATGAATCTATCTCTTAGTCGGTGAAGTAAGATTTCCTCGAGGGATCGATCCAGAAACAATGGCGAGAAGTGGCCTCGCACAATTCTACGAGCATCGTTCCGGAAATGAAGTTAGATCGAATCGATAGTAACCGAAGTAGACAAAGAAGGATGCTTTAAGTGTGTCTCGCAAAAAGTTTATTCAAGAAGAAGGTAGTGCGTGTCCCCTAAGCGTGAGAGTCCTTCAACGTTTTCCAGCTCACGTTAAACTTTCAAACGAAATATCGTGAAATTAATCTTGATGATATATTTATTCATAATGAAAATTAAAATATAGAATTTATTGTGTGTTGCAGGAAACAGTGGTAACAATAAAAAGTGTTTTCTAGAAGGAAACACGTTAGAGACCTTGGCTCGAGGTAATGCGATTTATCATTGAAGTTAAAGTGCTATGTGCGTATGTGTGAGGTAACTGAGAAGAAATACGATTAAAGAAAAAGGAAAAAAAAATGATGAAAAAGAAGAAGAAGAAGAAGGAAAAAAACAAATAAAATGGAAAAACAAAACTGCAAACGATAATCGAAGAAAGAGAATGAGGGATAGGGATGGTGAACGGACCACTGGAGAACGCTTGGAATTGCAAATCGCGAGAGTCCAGATGGACTGGTGCGGTTGTCCAAGGGTGAAATTCCTACGGACAGTGAGCGAGTCAACGAGCGGCCCAACTAACCAGCCAATGGAATAATATTTGGGTTACGCGAGCTGCCGTGAAACAGAGAAAGGGGGAGAGAGAGAGAGAGAGAGAGACGAACATACGAAGGAATGACGAAGAAAAGGAAGGAAGAAGAGAAGAAGCAAGAAGAAAAGAAGGAAGTGTAAAGAGAAAGGAGTAGTGGGGGGCTTGCAGTAGCCTCTTTATGCCTTTTAACTGTCCTCCCTGACAAGCCGCGAATGCGTTCTCTTTCTCTTCAGCTATCATTGAATTGCAGATTCGAACGAACAGATGGACACGTCCGCCGACGAACTTGCTGTACTTACGATCGACAAAAACTCTCGGGATCTTGGAAATCTGCCGGGTACTCGAATCGTCCCCTCAGAACTGTTAAACCAATCGACTTCTTTTCCTTTTACTGTTTTCAGACGTCTTCTTTCCTTTTTTAGACGCTATGTTGGTAGAATGTTCTGGATATAAAAAAAAAGAGTACAAGCATTTCGTCAACGAATTTTAAACTGTAATCATTTCTAATGGCAGTGTTTAACGTTCGATAGAATGATTTTCATCATTTCGTTGAATGAATTGTGAATAATTTTGTAATTAGCGTAGCGTATGATTAGTAAGATCCCTAAAAATTCGTTATCCCTAAAATTGTACTATTTTTCTTAAATCTTAATATACCATTTTCAATGAATTAGAGAAAACTATCGCACGTGAAAATTCATTCAGAACATCGTTAATATTTGACGTACCGTAGAAGCGCAACGTGTCGCGTGGGATCTTGAAAGGTTGGACTTAGAATGGAATTTTTACTCGCAATCTGGCCTAAATTCCAAGCGTCTGGTCTTCCTGGCTCGCGTGGCCGCTAATCTGCTCTTCTCAGACGCGTTTCGTGCGAATTAGAAGACAGCTCGAGCGAAGAGAGTACGTTGAAATATGTTTGACGTCGGAATCAGGAAGACACGAATCTCGGTCTGCGATCTATGCGATAACTTTGACGACTAATCGTTTACGTAAAGGAAAACAATGCACACCATAATGTTTGAGAAACCTAACGACTTCAGTTAAATTCATTCTCATCGAATCCGAACGATATTGTTATTAATTTCCTCCCCCCCACATCAAAAAAAAAAAATAAAAAAGAAGACATTAATGGTGCGATGCAGCGACGAATCGATTTCCCGTTCTCGAGAATAGTCCGTCTCTGGTATAATTTGACGATGGGCGTGGTCCCTGTGACAAAGTGCAACCCGTCAGACGTGATCTATCGCGCAACACGTGTTCCACATCTTTCGAAATTCTTCGGGAACACTTTTACGCGACTCCTCGCGACGTGCGCGCGCCATCCGAAAAAAGGCTTCTTCTTCTTCATCTTCTTCTTCTTCTTCTTCTCTTCATCGGTAGAGGATATATTTCCGCATGCATACGTTGTCACGGGGAATTCCCCCGTTCGTACATCATTATTAAAATCTCAAAGCTAACGCACGGTAACGAGTCAATAAATCAGAGTAAGTTTTAAATTAAACTACGAATCTTTGTTCTCAGCTCTGTTACGAAACAAATTCATTGTAATTAAACAATCGATTAGATTTTTACCGCATATGCGATAATCGTAACGTTGAAAAATACAAAATGCGAGAATTGAAAATGAAGAAACTACGAAAACTGAGTGACTTTTGTACGAGATTGATCAAAAAAGCTGCGATCGGAGGACGAAGAGAAAGAGGAGGGCCGGCAAGCTAAGAGGGAGTAGTTTATCGCTCTTCTACCTCGGCGTCTCGTTAGTGACTCAGCTCAGATTGAAAAAGCGAGCAATAAGAGAATCAACGAAACGTCGCGAAATCACAACGGGTGAAGCGGGCAACCAGCCTTACCGGTTTCCCCGAAAAAATTAATACGCGACCCGGGCCGATCGACTCTCTCTCTCTCTCTCTCTTTCTCTTTCGAATTTCTCCTCTTGCCACTAGAATCGAAGAAGAGAAGAGAAGAGAAGTCTCTCAGCTTGCCGAGAGTTGAGTGGTACCAGCAGTCGATGGACACAATCCGTTTGTTTCCTTTCCGATGGCCACCGTAAAAAGTGATCCGACTCGTCGACGGAATAAAACCTGATTCGACTTCGAGGACCGAAGCAGTGTTCCGTTCGGTTCGAAACGTTCTCTAAGAACGTTTCGTCAAGGAAAACGGTATAACGCGTGACTCTAATCAACGCTAAAGGTGGAAACCCTAATTGTCTAAAACTTTCCCGATAATTTTTTAACTCTATTTATTTATTCGTTTTATTTTTATACTTACAAAAAGAGAAAAAAAGAAAAAGAATAATAATAGAAATGATATCAAGTTGAGAAAGGAAATACGTTGATTTTTACGGAGAACGATTTCACGATTAGCGATGGGGCGAGTCGACGACAATCGAGTCAACCGGTTCGGTTTTACGACAATTCTATGACCGCTCGAACTTCGATCGTAATTAATTTGTTTTTCCCTCTTTTAGCGGTTCTTGGGCGCGCGCGAGAGATATGAAAATGCAATGGAGAGACGTTCGCGTGACTGAGCGCAATGTGCAAGGAGCTCAGGGAACCCGAGAGACCGGAGTTGCACGAGGTTATCGGTGTGCTTTGAGCTCCGTGAAATGTGCGCGCGCGCGTACACACACACACACTCATACATATACCTGAGAAAGAGAAAGAGAGAGAAAGAGACGTTTTATACGTGAGCGAAATACACGCGGTTCTGAAAACGGGAAAAGGAGAAACGGAGATACAAAAAGTGTTTAACCAAGACAAGGAAGGAGGAGGAGGAGGATGGTGAAACAGACAATTATAAAATGTATGGCGCTAAGAGAGGTAAAAAAGAAAAAGGGTTAGAAACGAGGAAGGTTGTGAGGGACGAGGATTCATCACGGTTCGCTACTTCAGGAAAATGTTCATCGTCTGGTCAAAGGGTTAAGTTCAAGGCGCGGGTTTCTTTACCTCTTCTTCTTCTTCTTCTTCTTTTTATTTTTATTTTACCCTCCTGCTCCTGCTCCTCATCCTCCTCCTCTTCTCTTTCTCTCATCACGTAAATTTGTGATATGTAACCTATCGTCGAGGTCTGCTGCGCTCTACCATACTCGACTGAAGATCGTTTGCGTTTTTCATGCCGACTTTTTTTTCTTTCCTTTTCTTTTCTTTTATTATATTAAATATATGATCTATAACGCGCGCGTACCTCTCTGTGAACCAACTCGTTTGGATTTCGACCTTTTGAACTGGGTGCTAACTAGGGTTTAATTAAATCAGAACACTTGCTGAGTTGATAGTTCGATACGATGTGACGTGTCAAATAATTTTCTCGCAAAATAAAATATATTTAACAAACATTATTATATATCGTAAGATTATATTATTACTATTATACAAAAAAGTCTACTATCGAGTTAAAAAGGAAAATAAAAAAAACATTCTATAATAAATCTAACGTTGTTGACGAAAAAAATAAGAAACGGCAAATCACGACGAATGAAGATTTCCGATCATTGACAGTGGACTGATAGAAACGAAATAAGAAACCGATGCTCGATACTATCGGATTTCAATCATTTTTGTCGTTGTTGTTCCGGTTGTATAATTTCCCCACCCTTCCCCACACCCCCACACACACTCTTTTCATTATTTCTTTTTTTCTGAAACATAGGTATCTCGCGGGAAGAATGTCTCGCGGTGGTCCGAGAAACTAGTACGCGTGGAAATTTATTCCGTTGAAGCGAGAACAACAAATTACACTCGGTAGTCGATCTCTCCTAATACGACCGGCTGGTATGTTCGTGCTGCTCGAGAGAGATCGGCATCGAGTTTTACGCCATAAGACATCGTCGGTAAGGATAGATCGGCAGGAAGAGAAAAGTAAATCGTCGCCAATCGGGTACGTCCCACTTTTCATGGGAAAAATCGTTACGTGTCAATTCGATCCTTTATATATATATTTTCGATAGGAAAGGAGATACCTTTTATTTCTTTTCTCTTTCTTTCTTTCTTTCTTTCTCTCTTTTTCTATCTTTTGTACTGGTATACCGGGTGAACCATACGTGTAACTGTGATACAACAAAAAAGTATCAAACGAAACTCGATTTTTTTCTTTTTTTTTCAAATAAAATGATATATTTTGTTATAGATACCCGTATAGTTTTTCTAATATAAAATTTTCGAAAATTATCTGGAAACTAAATAAATTTCTTCCCACACATTCTTTTTTCCCATCATCGAGTTATTAAGAAAGTGATCTGTTTTAAATGTCTCACCCGTTATATGAGAGTTATTGGAGTCACGTTGAAATGCGTTTTATGACTTTACAGGAGCCATCATTATCACTAATTTATGCTTATTTTATACGAAACTGTCCTTTTCGATCACGTTCGAATGATCACAAAACACACTTAGTAATGAGATAAACGTCTATGATTTATATTCACAATTAGAAAGGCAATTGAATTTTTTTTTCGTAAAATAATCTATTGCCTACTAACTTTCTTAATCTTTGATGTTAGATTATTTGATATTTTCGAAACAGATTTTATATATATATATATGTAGGTATCTTTTTTAATCGTAATCACGAGGAAGAAAAAAAATATATAGTATAATAACGATAAGATATCTTAAGAAGACCACCGTGGTAGTAGACTCGGAATGTTTTTCAACTATATTCTACGTTCCACGGATTATCTTTATCGCGAAAAAGCTGTCAATGAATTCTACGTCATCTTTTCTATGAATCTCTGAAGAAGAATGCGCGAAAAAAGTCGTCGAATAAGTTCTGAGATATTAAAATTCGTTCATCTAAGAAAGAAAACGTAAGAGAGAGAGAGAGAGAGAACACGTGAGATCGTTCTCAATCTCCTTATTCAGAATAATTCTAACATTTAAATGCCTTTTGTATACGACTTACGTAAATATTTGCACGAAAGAAAGAAAGAAAGAGAGAGAGAGAGAGAAGGTTTTTCCAATGAAAAACGTTCGACGTTTAATTTAACTCGATTAGAACGGGTATTAACAACTAAAAATACCGCAACAACTTATCAGGCAACGCCTCCAATCGAAATTTTTAATCGATCAAATGGATTTACTTCGCGTGTAAAAATTTCGAAAAAATATGTCAACAATTTTAAAGGGAAAATATAAACGAACGACGGCAAACGACTCGTTTGATATTTTTCTTTATTTTTATTCTTGTTTGAAAATACGATGAAAATATCATACGATAGAAATATAAAATAGTAAATTAGATATTAGAGTTTCGTAATTTGTTCGTCGAATTTGATTACTGTCGTTAGCATGTAAAACCACGATGATGACGACGATGACGACCGAGAATAGAATGCAACGCGGTTATTTAAGTATTAACGATATTTTTTCTTATTTTTTTTTTTCCTTCATCGATTAAATTTCTCAGCCCGAGGAGCGATAGATAAACGTAATATAAATAAATTCATGCGTAAGTGTAAATTCAAGATTTGACGTTAAAAACGGAACGATAATAGCCCTTGGAGGACTGACTGAGGAAGTTTCGTCTCGATAGGATGTATGAACGAACAACGGTCTCCACCTTTATAAAAGGATGCCGCAGAAAAAGTGTAAAAGAGCCTAATAAATAAGTTTGCCGGTAGTGTAATTAAAGAGTATAATTACACCTTACTTCTCAACCATGGCAAAGGCATACTACAAGTTCTTAACAAGTGTAATATCGATGAACGAATACGCGCATGCGTCGTCATATTTTTATGTACTTTCTTTGTCTCTTTCTCTCTTTCTGTTTCTGTTTCTGTTCATTCGCATCGGTAAAAGAGAGAGGAGAGAGAGAGAAAGTCATTTGAGCCCTGCAGTGAAAGAGCAGAAGGACGAATAGAAGGAAGAGGAGGTGGAGAGTCCCTCCTCCTTTAATTTATGTAGGAACCTAGGAAACACAGAACGTAAAAAAAAGCCCACAACATGTGACGGCGCAAAAAGCAACCGGAGCCGTTATAATTTATACGCTAAACGCCTTCTATCTGCACTCAGTGAACCGTTTTTACGCTCTCGTCCTGCGTTCTCCGCTATCGTGTCGGGCCACGTGTCGCCACAACAGTCTCTCTCTCTCTCTCTCTCTCTTCCTCTCTTTCGTCTTTTTATATTGGAATCAAAGTAGACTGTAATTCTTGATTAGAAAGGATCACAAGAAAGTAGTTACCAGAAATTGCATTCAAGATAAACGATCGAAAAAGATATTATTATAATCTTTACAATTATTTTTTTATTATTATTATTATTATTTTTCTAATATTCGATAACTAATTGTATTCTTATTAAAGATTAGTTTATTCATTTGTCGGTATATCGATTTTAAAAAAAAATAAAAATGTTGTCTGTAAAACGAAACAGATGATTTTCCAATGTATCATATTCCAATATATTTTTAAAAATAAAAAAAGAATAATTCGTAATATTGCGATATCATTATCATATAATGTTACAATTTAAAAGATCTAATAATACATCTCGTAAAAATAATATCATAAAATAACGTCATTTAAAAATCTTATCAAATAATCGATAAGAATTTAAAATGAACGTCACAACCGTTCCCTCGATTACAAAGGAGAGAAATGAGGACGTTAACATTCGAAAGATACTTTTATTTCAAATCCCCCCCAACGTCCCCTCCTTTTGTATTTTACTCTTTCTCCGAATTACTCGATTTCTTCTTCTTCTTCTTCTTCTTCTAAAGAAGAAACGAACGAGTTATCTCCGATCGGTTAAAGAAAGCACCGAGAGAGAGTCGAATCAAATCGGCGAACGAGATCGTTGCGCGGGCTCGTGTCGGGAAACAGTGTGGAACTTACATACGATCGGTCCTTTGCTTTCTTACAAAGTGTGAGAAGGTAAGAAGAACCAAGAAGAAGAAGAACCAGAAGAAGAAGAAGAAGAAGAAGAAGAAGAAGGTAGGAAGGATGAAGAAGAGGATGAGCAGCAGCAACAGCAGCAGGAGGAGGAGGAGGAGGAGGAGGAAGAAGAGGTGGTGGATGCAGAAAGAGAAAAATAATAAGAGGTACCGCGACGAGAGAGAGCCGGTGCTTTAAGGTTGTCCAGATCCCGCCAGGACGATAACGGGAGGACACATCGCCACCTCGGCGCGACGATCGTAAAACTTGGTCAGGTAAAGGCGCGGTTCGTTTGAGGCCTGCTGCGTCGAAGGACGGACAGGAGCTGCTTATAGGTTTGGTATTATAGTCAGGAAGAAGTTAACTCTGTCTGTCTGTCTGTCTGACTGTCTGTGAGAGAAGATGCTTTGGTTCATCTATCGGAATCTATCGGATTTCTACTATTTCTACTACTGTAGAGAGAGAGATAGAAAATCTCCCGTACCCTTCGGGGTGGTCTAAGCAACGACATCGGTTCATTAATCGTTCAAATACTCCGGAAAAATGTGAACAGGACTTAGCTTCTTCTTCTTGCACGATACGTTAATCCTTATCGTTTTTGAATAATCAGGGCTACTACCTTAGAATTAGGTTGTTCCGATAATTTTCCTCGATGAAGCGTTAAAACGTGTTACCGATGATTCAAAGTATTTCAACTATCTTTATTATTGTCAGAATTTTTGTCATTCCTTTTTTTTGGGGGGGAGGGGGGAAGAAGGTATTTAAAAGGATTAAGGTAATTCGACACCCATCGTCAAATATTGAGGTAGTAAACAAGGGAACACTTTTCTTTCTGATTATTAATGATTCTTATAACATTGTTGTTGTTTTTTCTTCTTCTTTCTTTCTTTCTTTCTTTCTTTTTTTTCTATAATTCGTAGGAATCAAGTTGAAACGAGTTCCGAGCTATCCGAGCAAAATAATCTCTGTCTCGGTCTCTCTTCCCTACTCTTCCTAGTTGACTCTCCCGCGAAGCGAGGAGAAACCGGTAGGCTGGAAGGGAAAAGTCCATGTTGTTCGTGGTAACACGATCGCTTTTTATCGCCATTATGACTTTTTATTGGGCACGGAAAGGCGCGGTGACATAATACGATACTGACTTTCAAAACGGTCAGAGTGGAAAGAAGAAAAGGTAAAAGGAAAAAGAGAAAAGTAACCTGGAAGAAGGGAGTGGCCGTAAGAGAGCAACGGATTCTGTTCGAGTAATAGTGAGGAGGACTCTGAAGAAGAAGAACAACAACAATAAGAGGAAGAAGAGGAACAAGAAGAAGAAGAAGAAGTGGAGCTCCCGTAACGAGAGACGAGAGTGCTAATGAAGGATAGCTACCTTCTTACGGGCTTCGACCTGCACCTGTCCTCCTCCTTCTCTTATTCCAGTCTTCGACCTTCCCCCCTCTCCCTCCCCCGTTGTTTTCTCTCTCTCTTTCTTCCTCCTTCGTCTTCCTAAATTTCTTCACCTTCCGAAGAACCTACCCAAGAATTTATAACGCCAGTCTTTCTGGTCCAGGTCAACTTTTGACACTTCCAAAAAAAATATGTTTATCATTTTATTGCCACGTATCGGACATGTGCCAAAACTCCACTTAGTTTTCTTCAGTCTTGTTAACTTCAAGTATTTTATCTATTGCAGCAGCAAAACTTATACGATTCTTTTGATTATAGTAACAATGATATAATATACGTGTATCCCTTTAAAGGACTACGATCGCGATGAATTCTTTGAACCTTTTACTAAAGTTCTTTAAACATATAGAAACGTGAAAACAAATAATCTGATGTCCGTATGAGCCAGTTACGAGTAAACTTTTCGAAGCAGACACTCAAAATTCCTCAGCGACTTTTCAATACATCCGATCTGTTGCGGTCGGTCCTCCTTTCTGACACTAAAATGTCGTTTATGACTTTATTGCCTTTTCTTCGGGACGTTTTTATTCCGAACATCCTCCTCCTCCTCCTCCTCCTCCTCGTCAGCCGATTCGATTTCCTTCGTAACGCGCAATCGAACGTCATCCTTTTTCTTTTCCCTTTCTTATTTTCTTTGACAGAAAGAAGGAAATATTCGGGTCCATTACGGGACACTCGAAATGGGAAATAAATTCTGAAGATCCATGATATACCACTCGGCTCATTAATGACAGCGCACGGTAAGGTATGGGCGCCGTGAATAAACAAAAAAATAAAAAAAAAATAAAAAAAATCAAATATAAATCATCCTTCTCTCAAAAGTCCATGTCGCATTTGAATCATTAGCTGGAAATACGATAGCAATGTTCCATCCTGTTAAATACTATAAATTACCGTTGTTTAACACGTGGATTTACATGCTTTAAATCCTGAAGAGAAAGGCATCGGGGCGTCCTGCTGCTATCTCTACCTTTGGGTTTCTCTCGTTAGCGATTAAACGAACGACAGATCGAAAGATTAAAAGATGACAAAGATTGTATCGACGAAAAAATCATAATGATTAAACTATATCCTTATCCTAATTTTGTAAAATAAACAAATCAATTTCCAACGTTCCACCGACCACATAAAAGATAGAGATAAGTAGGTGTATATGTACATATACTTACATACGCACATATATATTCACGGTAAGTAAGGTTCGCAAAGAGTCAGCATAGTATTCTCGAAGTTCTCGCATCTCTTCCGATGGTGAGATAACGGTGAGCAAAAGCTTAAAGCCCTTGCGATCGTACGCAAGGTCGATCTCTACGGGCGGACAGGTTTCTCGCAGGATGAGAGGGCATAACGGGTGGCGTACGAATACGCACGAGAAAGGAGGTATAAGGAAAATAAAGTAGAGAGGAACGGAAAGGGAAAATAAAGAGGAGAACAGAAGAAATAAGAAGGTGGATAGAGGATAGAGTACGAGAATGAGGGGGACCAAGAGAAGACAAATAAAAAGAAAAGGTAGAAAAAGAAAAGGCAAGGTTTTCTACCCCGAAACCCAGCAAGCAAGCAAGCAACCAAGCAAGCAGTTCTCTTTCTCCATGAGAGAAAGAGAAATCTGCTCTAACGCACACGCCTTGCGAGCGACGGCCGACACGAGTTTACTTTTATTTAAACGTTCCTTCCTTTTATTTAGGGCCTGACCCCCGAGAGACACTCATTTTGCTCCTTTCCTGCCCGGCGCTGACCGGTGTCCACCCGTTCCCGGTCCCTTGAATTAATAGCCCCGCGTTTTTCCTCGTGTTGGCTAATATACGCGCGTGCGCGCGAGCGCACTCTTCTAAAGAGAGAGAAAGAACGAACGAACGAACGAACGAGCCCAGGGCCGCGTTAAAAATGCTTCGCTTCTGCCCGCCGTTTTCTCACGGCAAACACCGAAACGCACCGACAGCGTGCTTTATTGCCATCCCACAACCCCATCTTCTTTTCTCTCTTTACCTTTTTTCTCTCTCTCCCTCTCTCTCTCTCTCTATCTATCTTACACTAAGCTCGTTCTTACACCATCATACGAGAAAACTCTCTTCTAATGTTGGTAACAATTAATATTTAATATTTTATCTTAAGTTCTGCAATGTTATGGACCGTTTATTTCGAAAATCTTGTAAGTTCGTTTTTTAGACGAAAACACACACATCTATAATCTTTATAAATATAATATCAAAATCATGCGTTTTTTTTCTAAATTTTCTTCAAAATTTGATTCACATTATTTTCATACTAAATGCTTCGTTTATATATAAATATAATATTTGTAAAATCATATCCATTTACCAAGCTGAATAAAAATAAATTATAAATAATTTTCGTAAAAAAAATATTTATTCAACAATTTTGCACGATCTTGATAAACGATTTGAAATCATTAAATTTGTAGATTGAAAATAATGATTCGCATTAAAATGTGCATATTACGCTTTAAAATTGAAGCAAACGGTTGCAAATGTTAACTCGGACTACGATCTTACCCCTGCGATTTACATTTTATTAATGATTAAATAGAAACTATTTTTAATTAATATAGATCGTATATGTCTCTAAGTAATTATGTTAGGAATATAGTATTTTACATTTTTTACTACTTTGTTTTACGTCTATACGTTAATGATCTTTCGCAAAAACGAATGATTAATTGGTCAAATAATTAATTAAGACAACTACAAAGTAATATTACTGATCTCTATTTAATTCGATGATATCTAAGCTATTCATTCAACATCTATTTTCCATGTAGCGTATGCACGTATTTAATAAATCAATGATTTTTATAATTATCGAGATTCTCGAAGGAACACAATAACTGTTAATCTTACGTTGAAATTTATCAATAATATCAAAAACTATTACGATTAGTTAAAAAACGATATGACAACACTAATAAGCCGATTGATTATCTATAAAGATTACTAATTAAAAGCATAAGTTATTATTAACATAACATATAAGTCATTAATTTTGATTTGTGCAATAAGTAAATGAAATTTTTCTATAAACATAATGTTTCATCTATTTCTTATTTCATTTCTTTCTCTGGTCCACGTTAACAGATATTTTGCTACTCTCTCTCTCTCTCCCCCTCTCACTCTTCATGAACGTAGATCTTCTCTTCGACGCTCATTAACATATTCGTTGATTTATATACCATAGCGGTAAGTAGATTAAGATAAGGTGATAAATAGTTTAAGTGGCCCGTCGGCGCGATACTTCACAACACGGATTTATAACGCATATATGGGGAAGGTGGGGTAAGACTCGAGTTAAATCCACTTGAAATGTTACGTTGAGTTAGCTCAACGACAAACAAACAAACAAGGAGTAAGCCAGTTTGTGTGTTGATCGTGTTAGATCGCGAAAAAGATTGAAATCGAAAAGGATAAAAAAAAGAAAACAAAACTAAAATAATAAATTAGAATATAAATTTCGTTATAATATATGAATATAAATATAAAACTATGTATAGAGAGAGAAATGATATTCATATTTAACTCGATCGATCGTGTCATTTAATAAATTCACGATAAAATGAGTGATAATGCGAGTAACATTATTGCGATAATTATTATCGTCACGGAAGCGACTAATTAAAAGAGATTTTCCGTTGAACGATAGTTTAACATTTGATTATGTAAAATTTGTCTACTACCACCAACACCGCGATAGACACGTTTCTCGTCGAACGATCGTTAACGATCAAACCCGAGATCCTTCGTCGATTTGCCGATTTCAAGAATCGATTATATACCTACATTTCCCGGGGATTACAAGTGAACGTATTAATGCGTCACGCCACGCTAACTCATGGAGTAATACAAGATAAGAATTTATCGTACCACTTAGACTTATCAATTGTAAGTGAAATTTAATGTTAAACCGATAAAACGCGGCCCGACGCGCCTTTAAAGATGCCGTGCATTTTCGAATAACGAAGTATCACTATCCTTCCCTTCTTCTTCTTCTTCTTCTACTGCTGCTGCTGCTTCTTCCTCTTCTTCTTTTTTATTCTTTTTTATTTTCTTTTACCAAAGGAAAGGGTCGGCCCTTTCGTAAGAGTCATAAAATACGAGAAAAAGTATTGATAACGAAATTGGACCGATCTCATCTTTCCTCATATTTTGCTAAATTTTAATTCGTACGATTGGTATAATATTAATACTAACGAGACATTTCACAAAATCGTATGTATCGTTCTCGATAAGAACGAACGAATTACAAAATTTATGTAAGCGATATAAAAAAATAAAAAATGAAGAAAAGAAAAACCATGTAAGTCATTTGCCACCAAGGTCGTGAAAAAAGTTTTCGAAATAGAGGGGACTTAATATATATATATATAAAAATAAAAGAATTAGAGGAAACAAAGAAAAAAGGAAAAATCCTGAGATACGAGGAGATAAGGAGAGAACGAGATGAGAGAAAAGAAAAGAAAAGAAAAGAAAAGAAAAGGGACAAGTAAAAAAGACTCGAGGACAGGAGTAAGAGGCAAAACGGTACTCGACACCCTGTGGTGTACGGATGAGCTTACGGATGGGTGCACCAGAGGCTAGAAACACGCCTGACCTCCCAGCAGACAGATTAAAATGATGCAGAGGCTATCTACCCCTCCTAAAACTCTTCCTCCTCCTCCCCCTCCTCCACCTCCTACTTCTTCTTCTTCTTCTTCTTCTTCTTCTTCTTCTTCCTCGCTCTGCCTAAACTATTTCAAGACTCTCCGAGTGAAACATCTTCTCGCCTCGCTTTTCTACTGTGTTTGTAAACACGCGAGATTTGCCTTTACGAGGCTAACATTTACGTACTTCAAAAATTTGCCCATGCATGATAACGAATGCATCATCATTATCCTCGAATTTGAGATGTATAGGAAAAAAAGGGGGGAGGGAGAGAGAAAGAAAAGAAAATAAACAAAAATAATGTACATCGGAGTTTTAGTCTCCCGAAGTTGGTTGATATTTTTAGACGCACCTGTCCATGATCTTTGGGATCACCAATGTCTCCTGCTGTGAAATCGATAAAGTACATTATGTGAGTTAATATTAAGTCATTGGATAGGTGCAATGTGTCATAAGCGAGGTGAGTACTCGTCTAACGAGATTCCACGATCTTTGTACACCTCTGAATACTGATAGGGATGATGATGATCAAGTTACGACTATCGGGAATATTGCATCTTACATTTAAAAGATGTCTATATTCGTTGCAAGACAAATTTGGAAAGGTGGATATTTCAGAAATATATAATTTGTTAATAGAGAAATATTATCTACGTTTTTGTCTTCCATCTATCCTAAATGTTCTCATAGAATTGGGTCGTCCTAATAGTGTTTCGTTATTTTACTGCTATTATGAAATATAAAAAAAAGTATGCAACAGAGAATGGGTTGTTTATTATTTAGATAAAATAACGTTAACAAAAAATATTGCTCGTGTCAGACTTATTTTGAAAAAACGAGAAATTTTAGGGACCACCCCTAACGATATGAATTACAATAAGATTATATTTGACATTAAATTATAATAAAATATGAGATATATATACATTGTATTTTATCGTGTGTCTACAAGATACCTAAAATGATTTAGCCAGAAGAATTTTAAAATCCTCCGTGACACTTTAACGTTGACGCCTTTAGGCGTTATAACGCTGTTCCTAATCTTTATAACGATGCTTTGTTTAAAGCGTTCAAGCTTGTACTCTTAACGCGATACACGTTACCCACGCGATACACTTTTGAATAATGATACCTGCCCATAACGATCGCTTGACATCTAAATTCCCAGCACGATTCGATTCCTTTCACTCGTTAGCGTTAATCTGACATGCTGGAAATACCGTTCCAGTTTGTAAAATATGCTCTAATATATCTACAGATATACACACTATCTTTCTAACGTATCATACGATTTTTTCATCGCATAGTTTTAATGCTATAAGTACGATTATTACTCAAAATTGCGAAAGATTGATAGAACTCTTAAATCGTTTAACGTACCTTATAATTTACTCAACGATTTTATTTTATACGTTAACCGACAACAACAAAATCATACACATTTAACTCGACTCATAAACAAAACGTCATTTTTCGAAACATAGTAACTGATCAGACTAAGAAAAATCGTGTGCATGGTTTAAATGATCTAACTTTTATATTTACCTACCCTCGTAATAATTTTCTAACGATTCCTTCGAAAAAATTAATCTAAAACGGTCAATAACTTCATCGAACTCATAATCGTAAATAACAAATCTAACGTAGACCTAATTCTTAAATTTGACATAATTAATATTTTAACTGGAAACAAATAAAATCATAGTTATACCAAAGATGTGATACTTACCCTGTCGTACTGATGCGTCGCCGTGGCGGAGGAAAATGGTTGAAAAGGTGCCGGCCTAGCCGGACTGTGATGGGCCGCATGAGGATTCGCATGCGGGGCCGCATGGGGGTGGGTCGGGTGCGGCGGCGGCGGTGCCCTCGAATAGAGGTAAGGATGATAATATTGATACATCACCTCGGAGCAGCTCATCACCCCGCCCGGGCTTGGCACCCCAGACCCGGCCTGCCGACTTGCGTACCCGAACGTCGCACCACCCGTTCTAATACCACCACCACTTGGCTCCTCCACTCTCTCTCTCTTCTTCTCTCTCTCTCTCTCTCTTTCTCTTGATCACCTTCTTCTTCTTTCTTTCCTTTTCTTTTATTTTCTTTGTCTTCCTTTTTGTCTTTTGTTTCTACTTCTTTTTCCTCCCTTTATTTTCCTTTTTTTTTTCTTTTACATCAAGTAAAAATTTCAATCCAACAACCAATAACAACCACGTGCACCGGACAACTTCAGTTAGCTACCCAACCTAACGTCCTAATTTATTTAGCAATTAACAAGGTGAGCAATAAGTTTGGACGATGAAGAGTTACGCACTTCTCAAATGTGATTACAATTATCGTCCGTCGGCGAAGAAACGTTTTGACAGTTTCGAACTTTCACTCAAGACACTGCTATCGGAAACGCAACAGTTGGTATATATGGTACCATCATCGTTGTAGTTGCTTATTTCGTCTAAGGAGAACATTTAAAGGATCTTAGCACAAATGTAAAAGCTGTCATGTCGATTAATCGAATAGCCAAGCGATGAGAAAGAAATTTTTGCGGAGCTTGTCAAGGTTCTCGTTAAAGCGCGGGAAGATGGATCCACCTTTCTGACGTTTTTGACGGATAGGAGGAAGGAAAGTAGGAAGATGATTAGATCAACACACGTTTTAGACTTTTCTCTTCCTTTGTCAGGATCCTAATACGAATGATCGATCAACATCGATCTCTCCTTTTTATTCTTCTTTCGAAAACTGAAGAAACACGAAACTGTCTTGCCGAGTCAGACACTCCTGACAAGCTGTGACACCTTCAAATCGTTTTAAAAGACCTCGAAAATGATCACGTATACTCCGAGCATTATCACTCTCACTTCTCACGTTCGTGCGTATCGCACGTTGATCGTTTCCCGTTATCGAGTAAGAAAAGAGATAGACCAAGATTACCAAAAAACACGAACGAACGAACGAAACGTACGTACGAACGAACTGACGAACGAAGCACGAAACACAGGAACGCGAGATCTGCACGAGTTCAACGGATAGAGATAGAGAAAGAGATAGAGAGAACGGAACGGCTGTCTCCAGATTGCACCGCTGGTGTGTCTCTGATGGGCGAACACAGACTGAACCCCCCGAACCGATCGTTGGGCACCCTCTCCCTCGTCCCCTAGACTCGTCCGCCGTCTTTTTCCAACTCCATGGTCAGGTTCCTCTCTCTCATTCTCTTTCTCTTCCTCGCATCTCCCTTCTCCCTGCTCGCAACTCTTTCTCTTTCTTTTTCGTGGCCGTGCGTGGCACGTATTCTCCACTCCTTCTGCTCGCTGGAGGGTCGGAAAGGTCTCTTCTCCCTTTCCCTTCCCTTTTTCGATCAGCCCCTTTCAGAGAAAGAAGGGGTTACGGGCAAAAGGAAACGCCTACTGGCAGTCCCAAGCTCGGCCAATCAACGAGCGAGAATCAGTCGTCCAATGAGGCGTCAGTTGCCACTCCTACGTACCGTCGTCTCTGTATTGATCCCACAATGAACCCGGACTACCCAGCACGGTATTAAGAAGTTCCTACTCGGGTTGAATCCTCCTCCTCCTCCTACCCTTCGATACCCACACTCTAACCCTATCTCTCTCTCTCTCTCTCTCTTTCTATTTGCTTCTGATTCTCTTTCTTCTTCTATCTTTCCATACCCAACAACTTTGCCTACCACCCTTCTCGTTTCGTCCGGCTTTAACCATGCTTCGAGTCGCTTTTTCCCAACAACCCCAAACCTTATCCACCTTCTTTCTCCCTCCCACCCTTTCAACTCCTTTATCTCTCTCTCTCTCTTTCTCTTTACTCTCCAACGCTAGCAACGAACTCGGCAAGCCGCGCGCATAATGAGTCTTAATTAACAGTTTCGCGGTGTTTCGGGAAGCTTAATTTGCTTCGCCAAGAGAAAGAGAGAGAGAGAGAGAGAACAGTGAAGGTTGCCTTGGTAGGGAGGCAGCATGGTAAAAGAGATTGGAGGATGAGAGCGAAAGAGGGTAGGAAACTCCGACGAAGTCAAGCTGGTTAGGAATTTTCTTAAACTCCTTGGAAAATCAGGTTTTTCCTGTTGAGAAAATTGGTACGTGACTATGAATCTTCTGCCAAGCGAAAAGTATCCCGACACCTTCGACTGACGATTCATTTAAGAAGAAATGGGTCAAGCCACAAGTTGCACCATCCCCCATTGTCCTTTGATACGCGCGATTTAATTTTTGATATTTAAAATCTCAATTAGGAAATTAAATAATAATTGCATCGGTCAGCACAAGCTTCATTATTGAATTTTTATTCAATTAATATTTAATTTGAATCAAGATAAAATAGGTATAATTATATACATTACACGACACTACTATTCCGTAATAATTATCCCCCTTTTGCTACGTATTCCTAAATGTATTTCTAACTTAATTACATTGTTACATATCTTCATATTTCTCACTTTCTCCATAAACATAAAATGTCAAAATTAACGAACAAAATGAATCGAAAGTGTCATAATTATTGAAACAAATAATGTTTTCTATTCATGAACGAGAATCACAAGATATTTTATTACCATTGTCAAACTACGCAATTTATAATCTGGTCCAGTTTGCACGAAACGAATAATCCTAAATGTTGAGACGTATCTTTGTCCTATCGGTGACGCAACACTTGACCGTGGCAAATGTAGAAGACCGTGGCTAATCCGACGTGTAATCTAGCTGGTCTTTATCATCAGGGAGTGTCGGACAAATCCAATAAACCGTCGAGGAGCGTGAAACGGGGTAAGAGTTTTTATGCGAGTCGACCTTTGCTCTACTCAATACGTTCATGCTAACGTCGGATCACCGATCAAACGTTTCATAGCGGGGCGGCGCAGTCATCCTGCACGTGGCCACTTCAACAATGGAGGAAGCGCAACTCACCCCTAAAACTCCTGCTGCTAATAGTCGAGCATTAAATTTGTCAGTGATATTGCCAAGTGGGGTGGACCTTGGCGTTCTCTTTTCCTCCCTTATTCGCATCCCATCCCTCGTCCCTCATCATCTACGGGATACGAGACGAAAGAAATATGCTTTCATTCTCGCATTTCATGCTACGATAATACGCGAGTGGTAGGCGAATAAACGATTGGAATATCAAGCGAAATACTCGTAACATGATCTATAGATGATGCTTCGTGGCTTTCATTGTGTAATCGATTGTGTTATTTATATATATATATATTGGACCAGTTTCCTTCACGTAACTGCATGACATAAAAATAAAATCATCTTCTATACAATATAATATATAATAAATAATGTCGTTGTTTTTACATACCAGAGAAATCTCTCATAATTATAGCAATTTTACATATCGCAATTATACGATTGGCTCATTAAAATTAACGAACACGCTATTAGACTCCACAGGAGGTCTAATTACTTGTTACAAAAAATGATGATATAACGAGTATTCTCCTTCTCTCTTCATTTTCCTTTTTTGTAATGAAATTCTATGAATCGATCGATTAACAACAAACCACTCGCACCACTCGCCGTAATTTACCTTCCTAACCAGAATTGGTTGTTTCTCATAAACGAGAGAGAACACAGGTCTTCTTCCTTCCAACATTCGGATACTCTGACCGAGAATAGGGAAAAAACGAAAGGGGGAAAAAGAAGAAGGCCGTGGCGGCGACCGAAGAATCGCGTTTTTTGACAGATCGGCAACAGCCTCTCTTAGGAGAGAAGTCCCACGAACGGGGCACAACATAAGGATCGCCAGGAATGCCAAAATAGCAAATTAGGGAATTCCAGGAGATCTACCTTCCTCTCCTCTCTCTCTCTCTCTCTTTCTCTCTCTCTGTCTCTCTTTCGCTCTGTTTTTTCTCCTCTTCCAAATCCTCCTTCACGACTACTGTTACCTTCAGTGCTAACACATATTGTTTCATCATTTTGTAATCTCCGATTAATTTTACAATCGGCTAATCAACGATGTTAACTACTAATTTTATAGAAATTCTAACATCATAATCTCGTAGTGGTAAATAAATATAAATTGTAAGGAATAATATGTATATATATATACATCAGAGGATTTTTATTATTAACATTATCTAAACATAAATAATTATCTTACAATTGTAATAAAACTAATACAATAGATTTATGTATACATAAATATACACACACACACACACACATATATATATATATATGTATGTATGTATGTATGTGTATGCGTATGTGTATGGGATTTGTTGGCCGATTAACTTAAAACTTTTTTCTATGACCTAACCGAAAATACGAAAGAAAAAAATACTGAAAAAAATTCCAAAAAGAAAGGGGGAATGCGCTTTCTCGTCTCGAACGCTCGAGTCGAACCTAGGTCAGTCACTTCGGCTTGTTCCGTATGATCTCTTCTCGTATGCCGAAGCACGCCAAACGCGTTTCGATCAAATTGCATCGCGTAATCCGAAGAACGTCAGTAATGTAACGCTTTACATTATCCCTCGACGTTTTATGGAGTGCGGGACAAAAGTGAACTGGGCGAGGAAGAGAGAGAGGTGGGGGGGGGAGAGAGAAGAGAAGAGAGAGAGAAAAGGATTGTTCACTTTTACACTCGCGGTATTAACAAATGCTTTATAAATCTACAACAAAAAGGTTTTCTACGATAAAGAAATATCGTTGGTATTTCCGTAAGGAATGGCTTTACGTACTTTGTTAATACTAAATATAAGACAGGTTGCTCTTTAATATTTATATTACCGTATATATAAATAGAACATTAATCGATTTGCAATGATAATATATTTTGTACTTGCAATGCGTCGGCTATTGATACACCGACGATGGAAGATTTAAGAAAAAATATGGCTCAAAAAAATCTTATTTATTGTTTCTTCTTCTTCTTATTATTATTATTCTTATTCTTTTCCTTTTTTTTTTAATGATTTTTTTTTCTTTTTTTTTTTTTTAAATTTGCATCAGTAATAATATAGCACGAGACGACTTGAATATAGTAAAATGATCAAAATTACAAACAATTTGGAACGCATATAAAAAGAAATACTTACTGTAATATATCGACCAAGGGTTTGACCCAAAAATAATAAAAAAGAAAATAAAAATCAAATTTATATCCCCTGTATCGTTTTCGTCGACGATTCCAATCCTTGTCTAAAAAATAATTGAAGGAACAAAATCGTTGCAATTTTATTTATCATCCTATATTGTTTATACACCCCGCTTCTATCTAATCCGAAGGACTTGCTCCGATTTCTTTGTCTTCTTCAAGCCCCTTCCCCTCCACCTTCTTCTTCTTCTTCATCTTCTTCTTCATCGTCTTTTACTCCAACTTAGCTTCCACCTTCGCCGTCGCCTCCTTTCTTCTCTTTTTCATCTTCTCGCTCCAAAAACTTGTCCCATTTGTCTAATCGCGCCTCGATCTCAGCATCCGTTTCGTTAATTCTGAGATCAGATCGTAGAATTTGCAAATATAATGCGATCGGTTAACAAAAATAAATGTTATTGCTTCAAGATATTTGCGTGACATGCGTCTAAATGAGAACAAAGTATTTGGAAAAAAAAGAAACGATAATTTGTTCCTGTAATCGCATTCACGCGTTTTAAAATGCACATTTTAATCTTATAAAATTCGCTAGTATAATTTTTTATTGAAAAATAAAATGTAATTATCTTTTTGGTATTTCTTAAGCTCGGTAAATAATTTGCTGATTGTTGATAAAGTAGATTACTAAAAAAAATATATATATATATATATAAATATATTTTATCTACAATGGTTAATGTGAAAATCTACGTTACCAACAGTCACAAATAAAAATTTCAGCCTGCTGTTGATAAGAAAGAAATTGGCATTCGATAAACTTACTTGTATTTCGTTTTCCCATCCCAAATTTCGGCTGATATTTTTCTTTGACTAAACCAACGTCCGTTTAACAACTGTACGCAAGCTTGAGCCTCGGCAGGCTCACGAAAGGTTACCTGAGCAACTCCTTCAGGATGCCGCTGCAATTATACATCAATGATTTTTAATTATTCGCAAAATTAATAATTAATATAATTAGAAAATATATTTTATAATTAATATATAACAAAAAAGTTGTGTCTGCAAGCGATGCGTTTCAACGGGAAACGCGCGAGAAGAATATTAGAAGGGGATGAATATTTAAAGTTCTTTTCTAGAAAAAAAGAAAAAAAAAAGAAAATATTTATCTTCAAGTTCCACTCGTTTTTATATAATAATCGAAATACCATAATTAAAAACGAAAGTTATAATAGAACGAACAATAGTTATAATTAATATCCTGACTTTGTTATTAAAAAATTTTCCCTAACGTAATGTTGTAATTTAAATTCATACTTCGAAGAGAAAAGTAACGATAACGTTTAAAACTTTTTCTATTTTCTCTTTCTCAAAGAGTAGAAATGATCTTTTCAAATAATTTCTATGATTCTATCGAGTCAATATTCAACGTGTCGTAATTCAAATTAAATAATACGGGTCCAAGTTGATTGCTAGAATCGTACAAGAGAAGAATTCGTACCCTAAATATTTACTCGAAATAAACCATATATTTTTTTCGAATAAACCACGACCATAATGAAATAATCAAAGAAAATTCTTTATTCGTACAATCGAATGAAGACCTTCACCTTTTTTTTATATTTTTTATTCTTTTCGTAACGTCACTCGTATTGAAGGTAAGTTCAGCCTCGAACGACGTTTCGAAAACGTCGCATGCATCGAACCGAGAGTTAAAAATCCCGCCTCCTTGTCGCCGTCGGCCCTTGGTGATATTTTTTCGCTTCGCCTTGAACCGCAATTTATGGACCCTTCGGTTTCGAGCATTAATTTTACTGCTAGGAAACACGCTCTCGACACGAGCCTCTTTGTTCCTTTGTCGCATTTCGGAACGTGTGTTGCTACGACGCGACTCAGAAACCGATCATCGTTTGTGTCGTGTTGTTTTGTTCCATCAAGCATCACGTAGTAATAGTACTTCTTCTAGGACTCTATGTATGTATCTATGTGTGTGTATGTATGTATGTATGTATATGTACTATACTTCTCTTCATTTATTCATAACTGTAATCTCTTCTCAGAACGGTCAAAGACTTTAACGATTAGGTCAAGAAATATAATACATAACTGTAGTTTTAATGAAACGCGACTGAAGAATGATAAATTAATATTAAAAGTTAAAGTGAGGGAGAAAAAAGGGTTAGCAGGAATACGTGAATGTGTCGATTATTCGTATAACCATGAAAAATAATTTGAAAACACGTGTACGGCTAACTCCAACATAACACACGCACAATGAATTTAGAGAAAACTAAACTGGTTCAGGGTATTGGCTGGTGCTGTTGCTGTCGCTGCTGCTGTTCACCGCGATAGTAAATTGGTTGGGGAAAGGCCGAAAAGTTCTAAAGGGGCGTCTCGTCGTCCCTTTTGATGTCGGCGCTATTTTTCGCGCCGACCTCACGTACGAGAAACGACAACACAACAGGGGAGTGGGAAAAAACAGTAGGAAGAGAAAAATAGAAGAAGAAAAAGAAGAAGAAGAGAGAGGAAGGAATTTACTTTGACATTGAATAGATTCACGGTTGAGACTCGACGACTAGGGAGTGTCCCGCGGCGAATTTATGGGGTTATGTCCTTTCCCTCTCTCCCCTACCCCTTAACCATTCCATCTCTCCGGCAGCATCAGCAACTCCTTCTCTTTCTCTCTAACAGGGAGAATCGTTTATTTGTATCCCTTCGCAAGGAGAATTTTCTATTATCCTCTTTTTGTACTTTCCGCTTTTGCGCAGCGAAGGAGAACACACCCTTAACCGAACCGACGAAAGTTTGATCGTTTCTAAACGATTCATCCGCCGTTCTATTCTAAGTTACTTCTTCTCTTTCGAATAATAATAGTAGTAGTAGTAGTAGTAGTAGTTCTGGCAACGAAGCATTCTCTAAAATCTGGGTCGTGTATACTTTCATACTAAAATAGGAATCCTTCTTCCGATATTCGTTTTGTTCCCCAATTAACATTGGTTGCTTTATATAAACGGTTATTTTTTTTTGTTTGCTTTGCCCCGTGTTGCAATTGCATCAAAGTACGAATATCGGACTTTTTTTTTTCTTTTTTTTTAATCGCGAATAATAAAATAATAATAAAAATGTCACGCAAGCCTTCTCGCGCGGATCCCATGACGCCGCCGTTTGCGTAATAGCGTCGACTCATAAACAACAATATTCAACTTAATGCATAATTTATCGTCCCTGCAGTCGTAAAGAAAAAAAACTTACCGTCCCCGTACATTAATATTATTAACCACGACGTTATATTATGATACTCTTTTTGTTCCAACTTGTTCGTTCTCTTTCTCTTCTTTTCGGTTTTTGTTTTCTCATCGAGATTTTTCATTTTAAATCATAAATTTGATTCGATCCAACAATAGAGAGAGAGAGAGAAAGAGAGTAAGAAAAGGAACTTCCGTGAATTGAACTCACGTCAAATATGGTGACTTTCCTAACGTCTCCACATTTGAGACATTCCTGTCTAATGTCCTGTTGATATTCCAACAGCAAAGCAACCTCCTTGTCGAAGTCCTCGGGTGAGAAAAGATTTTTAATAATTACAACCCTCTCGCATTTTAATGGCTCCCCCCGTAAACGATCCGGCCTCCAATCGAATAATCTGTAAAGCAGATACACGCACACTTATAAACAATTATAATTAGTATGCTAATTACAGGGATTCGATATCTCGTACTAAGTTGACCCATATACGGATCACTATAGGTGCATGCTAATAACGAACGGAGTTTCCACAAACACCACAGCGTGCTGCTCTAGGGAACAACATAATTCGTGAACGCCGTATCTTTGCATTACAACTGCGAGGAGAAGCACTAAGCTGCATGCACATACGTGTGATAAACGCACACAACGTAATACACACGTACAATACACGAGAACACGTTTCACAAGGGAGGTCTTGTACAATGCCTTGCGTACAAGATCGAAGCCAGTATATTCGGAAACATTAAACTGGAAGGAAGAGAGACTGAGAGAGAGAATGTATATGTGTGTGTATGTGTGTGAGAGAGAGAGAGAGAGAACCAGCGTAGATCCATGCGCATAAATCAACGTACGAAAATTTATGCTCGCTACACTTAGATTTTACCTTGGTCTCGGAAACTAAAATCCTTGCGAATAAGCAACTAACGTAAGAGGAAATTATTTTGCAAAACTTAGCGCACTATAAAATAAATGACTTTAACGAAATTCTCTTTCTTTATTCTTCAAACAAAAGAGAGCTGGCTTTGTGTGTTATCCCCGAACGTTTATAAATTTTATCAAAATTCAACGCGACGAATTTTGATTATATATTCTTATTCTAACTTAATATATATATATATATATTAATATATAATATTAATTTAATAATTAATATATAATATTAATATATAATATAATTTAATTAATAATTAATATATAATATATATATATAAATCAACATCTAATAAACGGAATTGAGATTTATTATTAGAATTAAATGGAGTTATATATGAATCAAAATTAATATTTTTATAATCAGAAAATTCATATGATCAATATCATTGATGTCCAATAGATTTAATAGATAATATGGGTGAAAAGTATTCTGTTATGTATAAAATTTTTAATTATGGAATTGCAATTATAAATAAAATAATTATTGGAGCTAGGGTTATATATATATATACGTGTATAGTTTTACGTTATAAGTACAATTCTATGTTTTTTTGTATTATTAAGTATAATACCAGCTGCCTTCCGCATAGAGTTTTTGCCAAGAGAGTAGTCACCGAGATGGCATGAACGCGATGAAAATGTGTTCAAAGTATGGTAGAAGGGTACGAGACTCTCATATAAAGGCGTGAATAAATGACTACCGAGAAATAGGATGATTTTACGCTTTCGTAGAGTTTAATAAAGCATAGGGAGTCTATCGAAAGAGAGGAGAGAAAAGGAAAGTACGCTTCTTAAAGAGACCTTGAATATATACGTCAAATGTTTCACATCTAACGTCACACGGTAAAATGATAATAATAATAATAATAATAATAATAATAATTGTATTATTTGCTTACGTAATAATATAGCGTTTAGATAAACGTTATACGTTATCTCGTAAGAAAATCTGACTGGCATAAGTTGGTCGAGAAATCTAACGCGAACGAATTGTAGAGAAAAATGTTATATTACTATTGGAATTTATGACGAACGAGATAAGAATCGAAATTGTTTGATTATTCTTTTCGATTGACTATGTGTTCATAAAAAAAATAAAAAATAAAAATAAATGAAAAAATATGACAAATATATATCCAAGGATTCCTAAATATTGCGTAAGATACATATCGCATGCTAGAACTCCCATGTTCTGACTAATGAGACGTAACAATTCATAGCATCGTGTGTGGCACATCTTCTTCCCCGTGTTGCTGCGAGCAAGATGTTTAAACGTCCATTTCCTAGGACGCCCGTAAATAAAACTAAAACGTCGAGAAAATACAGCTGCAGCACGTACCTATAAACTATACATCATCGTGTTTCTTAAAATATATATATTTTTTCCATTTTTTCTTATTTTTTTATATTTTTCACATAATATTCGTATTACGTTGATATACTTCCGAAAAGTCTGTATTCGATAATACGATTTTTTCTTGTTTTTTTTTTTTTTTTTTTTTTTTTTTCATTACACCGATATCAATATCGTTGAGAGAAAAAAGTCAAATAATAGAAACGAACCGTGAAGTCGAAAATCAATTAATAGCTCTCGTCGAACATTGCAATCGCGAATCAACCACCTTCCCCCCCCACTCCATTCCCCCTTTCAATCGTCAAGTTTCATTAGCGTGAAGAATTATAGGACGGATATTAATATTCAGAGATTGCTCTTCTAGTTCACTATGAATATAGAAGCTAACTTTCGTCGTCGTCGTCGTCGTCTTGACGAACATCGTCTTGCGAAGATGATAATCAAAGTATTATTTCTCGTCTGTAAACTAACACAAAATTAACTCAACGCGTATAGAATACTTGTGCATAAGCTTAACAAACAAATCAATTAAGATGATTCAGAATATTATCGTTTATTATCATATATATATAATATAAAATAATATAAAATAATATAATAATAAATAAAATAATAATATAATATAATAATAAATAAAATAATATAATAAATATATATATAAATTATCAAAAAATGGACTACTATTTAATTAAAGATTATTATTTTGTCTACGATTAGATCTAAAAAATAATTCGAATAAATTACCAATATGAATGATCTTCCGTACTCGTCTACTTCGAGTAATTATAATTGAGTTAAGTGACAGAACTAAAAAAAAAAGGCTAAGAAGATTTATTTCTTAAAATACTAAAACTTGTTTTATTTCATCCGACGAATCTTATCGTACTTATAAACTTTGCTTTGATAATTATTCGTTAAGCCGAAAGAAAATCAAGATGACTGAGAAAGTTCATGAAAATGAGACGTTAGACGGCGTGAGAACTTAAAGAGAAAGGATTTCTCGATCACGACCACCACCACCACCACCACCTAACTAGACGTAGATGAAAAAAGAAAATAATGTTCAATAAGAAGGCAGATAAGAGATTTGCGAGTGTCGAAAGACCGTTACTTCTCGAACTTCCGGTTAAGCTGAGGAACGAAAGAGTGGTTGCGTCGCAAATAACTGGTTTTCACCAAGTTCAGGCCATCGAACCTTCGACATTGCTTTGCCCTTAGGGGGGCAAATAATCGTTCTCGCGAACGAAGACATCAGACCAATCTCAGACCAGACCAACCCGTGATTACACCCTGTGTTGTTCGAGAAACACCTTTACGTTGTCTCACAACGAGCAAGAATTAAAGTTCTACCTCGATTGTCTGTGAAATCAGATACACCATCGAAGATAATTCTATATATTGTATAACGTTAACATATATTTTTCTAACTTCTCATTTATCCAATTCGAAGAAAAAAATAAATGTTAACGATTGCGAATTCGATCTGTTCCAACAATTTCCACTTATCTTACTCGTGGGAAAAGTGTGAGAATAATTCAAGAGATCCGTCCTAGACCTGGAAAATTAAAATAAGAAAAAAAATAAGAAAAAAAAATAATAAAAAAATTACATTGTGTATCCGTATGAGTAACACGAATAAGAGATGACCTATTCCGGTGATCCACAATTTAACACACAACAGTTTTCTTCGCTTATTTCTCCTCTGCTAACTGCTAATGCAAAGTATACGCATACGTTGACAGAAGTCAACTGTTTTAAGTCGATCGCGCGAAAGTAAATAAAGTGAGTACTTAATTGCGTACAGTCACGTTCGCGATTTTCCGTGGTATGAAAATAAAATAAAATTTCGAAACAAAAATTATGCCTCTCTAAAAAAAGAAAAAAAAAGATGTAAGTTGCGTTACAACATTTTCCCCGTAATTGGATTGTGAAAATTGTTCCTTTAAAATAAAATCAAACGATACAATTAAATATATTTTCTCCATCGAGAATGGGGAGGGGAGGGAAGAAAAAGAAAATGGTAAGAGTCTTTTCTTTCTATCGCGCGAGAAGAAATTTGATATCGGATTGTCGATGAAGAGAAATAAGAAAATAAGATAAAAAGAAATAAACAACAAACAGAGAAAAAAAGTAAGGTATATCTTGAAGTTTCTCAATACGCGTCGTTGCATGCACGTTGCATCCTCAATCGCTACTGTTACTTCTGCAACACAGCATCAGCAGTAGCAGTAGCAGCAGCAGCAGCAGCAGCAGAAGGGTAATAGACGTGAACAGCTGGTGTGCTTTTACCGGAACCGCCAACGCCAAGCAGTCTGGTGGTGGCTAACATGAACGTGGTCCAAAGAGGCTTGGTAGTATCCGGTGCACGTGCGCAATACGTTCAATCCATCCATCCACCATTCGTCATCCTCTCCTTCTTTATATGTGTCCTATTATATGTGTGTGTGTATGTGTGTATCCCTTCTTCTTCATTCGCATAGATACTTGTTAACGTCAAATGTAGGTAGAGTATACGTAACCATATACACAAACACATTTATATAGTCGTACGAAAAAAAAAAGGGAAAGTTGGATGAACGGTAAAGGGGGATGAAACCTATCTCTCGATTCCCCTGAGGATAGAAGAAAACGAGAACGTTTACACCGGTGTTGCGATGATGTGGTCCAACTTCGCGAGATTGCTCGAGAAAAATAAAGAACGGAGAAAATACGTGTGGATGTGATCTGGTTCATGCAGCATTCTACGTGTGTAGAGGAAGAGAGAGAGAGAGAGAGAGAAGATGAATGAACACAACTCTTACGGATGAAAGGAAATCGTAAAGGGGGAAAAATAAGGATGTCAGATAAGGATAGAGAAGAAAGAAGATAAAAAGATAGTATTTTAATGGAAGATCGAAGCTCGTTCGAGTCTTTCGATCTTTCTCTTATCGATAAAAAAACAAGAAGAAGGAAAAAAGGGAAAAAAAGGGAACGGGTACTTGCGCGGGTATTGAAAAGATCTTAGAATTTTTTTCTCCCAACTTCCCCCTATTCCTCCCACCGAGAATGGATGATCATCTTTCTTTTTCAGAATGGGTTATTGAGATGAGAGCTCTCTTCTTCTTCTTGATCGATCTTCATCAACTCTCTTTCTCTCTCTGTCTGTCTCTCTGTCTCTATTCATCTTATCAAGACATTTTTCATTTCAACGCCAATTGAAATTATATTGACAAAATTTATGTATACCGAAGCCAAGCAAGCAACCAACCAACCAATCACTAACTAATAATTGATATTTAACAAACCTCTCGTGGATCTTCTTTTGTCGATCTTTGTCCTTCTTTTTTCGTTTTTGTTTTAACGCCGGATCGTACTCTCCCTTCATTTGAAATTTAGCCCTTTGCACCGACAACGTTTTCCCTCTTATCTTCCATCCGTCGAGAATTTTCAATGCTAATTCGACTGACTCCACCTGGACATAAAATAATCGTATTGTTATATAAAATAGTTATTATTATAATTAAATGAACAAACAAACAAACAAACATTCAATTCATTGGAAATGATAACAATAATAATAATAATATTTATTCATTCATTCTATTCCCCGAATAGAAATTACTATCAATATGATACTTGCTCTTGCATTTCCGGCAATTCCAGTAGCATCGATTAATATCAAATACAAATCACGTCGTTCGGAAACAACCTGCCAACGGCAACGTTAATTAATTCGTCCGTGAACGTTCATCGGGCAATTTAAAAGAATCGAACGTGACGTATCTCAAACCTATATGGTATATGTTTTTCCATGCACGAATGCCAATAATTATTATCATACGTTTTATATAAAAATGCCCCGGGCTCGTGCAACAGTCTGGAGTCCCTATTTATTGTGCTGGAATAATGGCCACCGTCCATTCTCATTGTGAATGGACATCGCACATAGAAATACCCCGATAAAATTCATTGCAGATACTTACGTACGATCGAATCTCCTCCTCTCTTTTTCTTTTTTTTTTTTATTTTATTTCTTTAATGAAACGTCTGTTTCATTAAAGTAGATATACGCGAGAAGAAACTATCTCCGTAATCCCATGGCATCACATTCCAATGAATTCTATATTTTCTTGACATATCCAATAATTAAAAGATGCAAACTATCCTGCATAATTAATCGTACGCTTTTAAGAAAAAAAAATATCTCAAAGTATTACTAATACAAAGATTGATATTTTTATCACGTAGACACACACACATACACACACACACACATATACATATAAAATCGGTCAAAGGAGAACGTTGCACGATTTAAAAGATTTTTTTTTAATAACTTCGGTCTCTCGAAATAGGTTGACTAAATTACATATAATTATTACCACAGTAATTAAATTTGTAATTGATATGAAAAAAAAGGAAGGACGAAAATTTATTTTTAACAAATTAAGAACTCGCAATCTTGTACTATTTAACGATAGCAACGATTAATTTTGAAAATGTAATAAAAATTTTACGAGTTATATATCAAAATAGATTTAATCTATTATATTCTTCTCTAAAAATGATTAAAATCGTTTCAATAAAAAGGTGAGATTATTGGCAACTATGGCAGATTTCGTGCATCTGTCACATATTATTCACTTTCTTTGGACACCAAACCTATCGTAAGTAATACGAGCGAATATAATTTCGTGTACGATTCGAATAGAAAATAGTTAAACGACGACGTCGACCAACGAAATCTTTAGTCAGATTTATTTTTAAAATTATCTCACACATTATCGCGCTTGAGTATGTGTGTGTGTGTGTTTGTGTCGTTGAGAATAATTTCTAAAAATGACGTCACGTTCATAGTATTACGTTAACAACGATCAAGCCGATACACCGTTCAAATACATCACGATCTTTCTTGAATACATTAACATCAAATGCGAACGACCAAGTCTTGTGAGCTTTTACGACGCAAGAATTAATCGATCTATCGATAAATCGATAGATCGATCGTGTACGTTCTTAACAACTTACCAACGATCGATACGAATTCCATCTTTGGAAAAGTCACTTTTTTTTCGAAGTACAAAAAGAAAGAAGTCTCTACATCTTTAAATGAGAACGATGATGATTAGTTACAAGTAGCTGACTGATAAACAAAGATACCGCAGCAGCAAGCATTAAACCTGTTAAACTGTGTTTGACGAGAGTATATTAATCCACGTCAATTCGTTCGCTTCGGTTTTTTTTTCCTTTTCTTTCTTTTTAATTTGTAATATTGCTATTTCATTGCTAAGAAAAAAACAAGGACTCGCTTCGTAAGAGAATCAAAAGCAAAAAAAAAGGAACGAGCGCAATATTTCCAATTGATACGATATATTTAAATTAAAAAAAAAAAAAATAAGAAGAAAGGAAAAAAATCAATTAACTCGAATCGAATAAAATTAAAATAAAAATTATCATCCGTAATTGATGTTACCTCGAGGAGCACAAGGATCCGTCATTATTTCAACTTACTTGTTTGCCCTTTGTTACTCGTTAATATATCACTCTAACGTTTGCAATGGGGGAACAAACGACGCAATGACTTTAACTCTTTGAGAACGAAGTTTCAAATAACGGCAAAACTAACTTCCAAAATGTCATAAAACTAAGAACGATGTATGTATGTATATATATAACATCTAAGTATTCGTACGTAAAGGTACCTACCAACCTAGGTACCGCAAACCCGGCTAAAATATGACGTAATTGTACGTTCGTACAACTCAAAGGTTAAATTCGAGAAGGGGTAAGAGATGGAAAAGAGAAAACGCGAGTGAAAGAGAAGAAGGACGCACCCCCCTTTTTACCTTTTTCCCTTTTTCTTTTTTTTTTTTTTTTTTCCCCAGAGAAGTGCTGTTAAGAGATATAGACGAATGAAGGAATTCTTAAGCGAGCTTTGAGAAACTGTAAAACGAGTGAGAAAAGAAAAGAGAATAATCAAAGAGAATGGGAACTCGAAGTAACGAGACGTTTAAGCCACCCCACCTGTTTCTTTCTCTTTCCTTCTTTCTTATCTCATATTCCGTATTTCTCTCTCTCTCTCTCTTGAAACGGAGAAACGCTGTTTGGTGTTTAGCCTGCAGTCTCACAGCGAGTATAAACGTATCTTTTCTTCGTCTTCAAGTTCGTTTTGCATTACTGCGATAGTGGAGGAAGAAATAAAAAAAAAAAAAGAAAAAAATAAAAAAAGAAAAATAAAGAGAGCCCGCAATGAATTAAAAGGCAAACGAAAATGCAAGAGTGTCTGTCTGTCTGTCCGTTTGTCCGTCTTCTTTGTGCTTTAAAACGTGACGTTTGTTTTAACGAACACCTTAGAAAAAGCAAACGTGAAGGAAGGAAGAGTCCAAAACTATTTGAATCTAATGAATATTCCGTGTGGTGGTCTACCAACGAGTTAACCGAATAATGTTATTTTAAATTCGTTGGAATATATAAACTTCGATAAAATGTGAGAAAGAAAGAACCGTATTTTGTTGTCGTTTTCTGTTTTCTTTTTTTTTTGTTTTCTTCCACTTTTTATTTCGAATGCTATCCACTGTAAAATTATGCGAAATTTACGAAAGCATAGGCAAGCTTATATATATATATATAATAGTAAAAAAAACTTAGATTGAGAAAAATAAACGAACGAACGAACAAACCAACGAATGAACGAACCAACGGCGTGGCATTTTTTTTTTTTATCTTCTTCCCATTTTTCTTGTCTTTTTTTTCCCAGATTTTTCAGATGCTTTCAAATTTCTCCGTATAATGCGATTCTTCATTCAGATGCGCGTGTTCCAAGCGTAATAATATGTAAACGAGGGATACAGAATATGCCTCGGCACGTACGTACTACATCTTCCCAACCCAACAACCAAGTGCGTTAGTGAGTATGCGTGTATGTGAATGATGACGTAATACCATAAAGAGACAAGTCCCTTGTAGCGATGACCTACAAAACACTTTTTTCTCCTTCCCCCCTCCACCCCCCAAGTACAAGCTATACGTCAAAACGTTGAGAATCGTGGAAGAGAAATAATAATCAAAAGAATGGAACATTTGCAAACAATATCTAAAAGTTACCCTATTATTTCTGACTTATAACTCTTTTCAGTAACATTTGCGTTAGCTAACTGAAACTTCTCTTTTATAATACTTCTAGTTTTTTTTTTCTTTTTTTTTTTTTATAAAGAAATCGTTAACTATGCGTCGTATGTAGATATTTTGTATCAAAAGAAAAAAAAGAAAGAAAGAAAAAAGAAAGAATAGTCGAAACAAGACTAACTATATCAATGATATTTTTTATTTAATTATATAGAATTTTAGTTCATTACGAAGGAATGTGTGCACATTCATTCCTCAATCGTTACCGAGTGATTCAATCAGTCAATTAGTAATTGATCGAGCATAATCTCTCTCTCTCTCTTTCTCTCTCTCTCTGTATCTCAGTATATGGAGAACGAATGGTATAGCAGTAGCCAGTCAGTCTGTGAACAATGATTAGATACAAGAGCCGCACAATTAGGTAACCAAATGGAATATGTATCAGTTTGAAAAATAAAACAAGTAAGCTATCCGTTAGTTATTTAATTTATACGATTGCATATTCAATAACGTACGTTGCATTCGTAGAAACACCCCCTGCAGAGTGAAGGAAACAGAGAAAGAGAGAGAGAGAAAAAGAAAGAGAAATACAATATAATGATCCGCGAAATGGAAAAGTTGCTCATTCGTTGTTATCGTTTATATATGTATATATAAAACGAATCTATTAAATCTCTTTTAATTTATACGATGATAAACAAAAAGAAAAATAAAAAGATAATAAAAGCAATTAACGCAAGGATATACAAGTTTAGCTTTGCGAAAGAACTTTAAAAGTCAACAACTTTTAGAAAGTTCAAACGATCGAACGATGAATTCTTCGATGTTAACGCGACGACATATTTTCTCGTATATAATATTATATTTGATTTTTTTAATAACAACGACGAGAGAACTATTACAAAACTAATATGATATTTGTTCTTCTTTTCTTTTATTTGATTTTATTTTCTTAGAATTGTCAGGAGTCTCGAAGAATGTCGAATTAAATCCGTTTCGAATCCCACCCACCGGTTTAGACTCTTACACCCACGCGTGTCGGTACTTACGAAGATATATATCGGTAAGCGTGTCTGACGGATAAAAGTTCGAACGTTTCTCTCTCTTTCTATCTTTCTTTCTCTCGTCTGAATGAACCCACGCGAGACTAAAGAGAGTCTCGAGGTCATTCCTTTTGTAACAAACCCTACCCCTCTGTCTTCCAGCCCCCCTCTATCATCAGTCGACTCCTCGTTTCCCTTTTCGATGGGTGCAGAGGTGATTCGCCGTTTTGTTTCCTCCCTTTATTTCCTTTCGTTTTCATCATTTTTAAACGAGACATAAAGGGTTTCTTCTCTAGCCTTCTATTTTATTTTCTCGAATCTTTCTTGGGTCTGACACATCCGCCGTTGAACGCGCCCACGTTTATCTCCGACGCTATTATTTTCTGTCTCCTGGAATAATCCTACGTTCTTAGAAAATAATCCGTAAGGAACAAAAAAAAGAAAAAGAAAAAAGGGCCAAAGACCTATTCCATCAACCTTTCTTCTTCTTCTTCCTCTTCTTCTTCTTCTTCTTCTTCTTCTTCTTCCTTATCTTATTCGCGATAATAACGTAGTATGAAAAAGGCGATTAAATTTTAACGGAGATTCTTTGTTTGTTTGTTTTTTAGTTTTTGTATTCCTTTTTCTTTTCTCTAACGATTAATTCAATGAAATCATTCAGCGTGAATTCATTTATATTTTTAGATCGCATAATCTATCTTTAAAGTATTTTTTACAGTTCTAATAATAAATCTTGACTAATTGAATAAGAAACGATTCAATTTAATTATCACGATCGCGATAACAATGTTTTTATAATCGACGAATTAATTATCTATTTATCATTATGGAAATATAATATATTTAAACGAACTTATAGTTCTTATCGAACATTTTTATTTATTGTAGTTATATATATAGAAAGAGAGAGAGAGAGAGAATGGAAATGAAAAATGACGCAATATTCTTTAATACGTGATACGATAATAACATTACGCGTGAATTTCTCCGTCGTTATTCTACGTGGTGGTAGGTAGGTAGCTTCTGTTACAACTTATAAATAGCGTCATAAATAATTTTATGATTCTATGCTTGTGCGCCGGGGTTGACAGTGAAATTACTTCCATCCGCAGAGTTTAAAATAATACTACGACGATTACAGAAAATAAGATCCTCTTTAAATGAACTCGCGATTAATAATAAAAAATGAATTAACTAACGTTTCCCTTGCAATTGTTTATATTATTACATTTAATCTAAATCGTTATATTTTATCCACTTTTTTTTCCCAACTCTGTTATTATACGGTGAACGAGAATTTGCTAAACAATGTGAGAGTTTCTCTACATGCAAAGATAAACTTTATGCGATACCAGACCGATGAAATTCGACTACCAAACTACTTGAATGCGTAGGCACTTGTATGTATATGTATGTATGTATGAGTATGTATAAGAAACTTAGACAATAGGTAGTTCTAGATATATTGTGTTATCGATATATATACATCTTCAAATTGGTTCTACTCTCCTTACAAAGAACCCTAACGTTGATTATAAAAATATTCATCCCATAATTTACCCAAATGATGAGCGGACGATCAATTACGGGGTACCAACTAGTTAACCTAAAAACGTCATGCCTCTTTAAATGGTATTACGAAATCAAGCGCGTTTGTATACGCTTTTCTTTCTCTTGCTAATAACTATGCACGAGAAAATAACATTAATTGGCATAATTAAAGAAGATCAGTTTTCCTACGCGTATAGAGAGGGCAGAAAATTATTCCTCTACGTTTACAAAATATTTTATATTATATTAAATGATCCTAAATATCATCGAAATTATTTCTGTCGAACTAAAAATCAACCACTTAAAAAAAAAAAAAAAAAAAAAAAAAAGAATGAATCATACAACCTAACACGAAGCAAGTGTTAATTAACACTGCTCTTAATTGGCTGTAATGATAATATGATTTTAGTAAGTCAGAGTTAAAGCCCTGCACTTGCTTTCTATCTCTCAATTACGAATCACTGTGTCCACTTTATCCTCTGGAATATCGGTTTGTCAATGTAATCCATTCGAAAATTTCAAGAGACATGTGACATTTCTCCCACTCCCTATCACATCTATCTCCCCTCCCATTTCTCTTTCTACCTGTGCTCATTGGCAAATCTATTTGGAAATCCAATCGTACAAATTATTCGTCCGAGCGTTTTAGGGGTTCGGGGGGAGAGGGGGAAGAACATCATCGTTGCGATATTTCCCTCGAAATTAATCAGACTATTTCGATAACCGTATCCCAGATGATATTAGTTATCGTACGAAAATTGATTCAATTAATAAATTGAATAACAACAACAACAATAACAACAGCAACAGCAACGAAAAAATAAAAAATAAAAAGAAAATCATTGATTTCGCAATCTGGTCAAACGGAAATGGTACAATTCTCTCGAACTAAAACTGCGACGGGGTTGTATAAATCGAGACGATATTTCTGGATTTATTGAGAAATTTTCCAGTTTAAAAGATGACCGACCAACGAAACAACATTTATAGGTTAACGATCGAACGAAGCAGATGCTGTAAGATTGACCAATTCGTTATTTCGATTTTCTTATTATAAACATCGAAATCGTCGTGATTTCTCTAACGCAACGAGCAATAAAAACTTTTGATACGAGCCAATTTATCAACGCGATATTGCTTTCACAAACACGCGTTCTTTTTTCTATCAAATACAAAAAGATAGAAAGCAACGGGAAATAAAAAATATCTGGAAATAATCCTAATTGAAGATAGATAGAGAGAAAGAGAAAGAGAGAAAGAGAAAGAGAGAGAGAGAGAGAATGAGAGAAAATCGAATGTTACGCGAAGGTGGAGAGAACCAGTTCACTGATTAAGACGTAACTATATGTCAACGTCAAACTACTTTCCTAACTCGATTCGCAGTGCATCGTCGTCGTTTTCAGTATTTTCAGTTGGCTCGACTAGTAGATCCCGCAATACAAGTTGGACCACCCAGGGAATCTCTCGGTGGTCATTCGCCGGCAGCCGTTCGAGAAATCTCGCAGCAATTACCTAGCTACGCCTAGCACACATTAAACTGCACCACCCCGTCCAACAAACATATACACCGCCGAGTGGTGTAATGGGGTACCATGATCCCCCATGTAATGCTATAATCAGAATTAAATCCATCTGCCTACCCCCCACCCAATGCTACCATTCATTTGCTCACTTTAAATGAATCAAGATAATGACGTTTCCAACTAACGTAATATTTGATCCCATTAATGTATTAAACAGTATCAAATCTTATTAATCATTTACTTAGTAATTAAGAAACTTTTCAATTTGTAGCAGCAATCTTTTACCCCCTTTTTTCGAACATTAACGATTTAAACTTCATTTCTCAAATGAATCAATTGAACGTTAAGATTCACATAATAGGACTCCTTTCAACCTATTTATAAATTAAAAGCATCATTTAAAACAATGTTCACGATTCATATTAAATTGGAACTACTTGTGGGAAAAACGATAAGACTTCAGCGATCCTTTCACCGTTTGCATATTTCCCGCTAGGTAAACACATCCAACCAAAGTTTACCGTCTTTCACGCGCACGCTCGTGGTGACTTTAAATTCGTCGTATGAAACGTAAATTATTAGCACAAAGTTTACTGACCTTCGCGAATACCGCAGTCATCGATGATGACGTCGTCGAATGTTTGGTTAAAGGAAAGATCCTCTCTTTGTCTCCCTCTCTCTCTCTCTCTTTCTATTGCTAAAGGCAACTTTAGCTCTCCTACTCTAGTATTCCTCTCTCTCTCTCTCTCCTTTCTCTCTTCTAGGTTATACAAAAGACTCTTATTAAAATTCTATCGAGAAAATGTAAGCTACAGTTCTCGTTACTCACTGACGGGCCTCATTCATTAAAGCTCAAGATCCCAGTGCGCTTTGTATACGATAATGAATTTGAAGGAAGTTTAAAAAAAAAAAGAAAAAATAAAAAAAAAATAGATGGAAGAAGAAGAAGAAGAAGGATTACTTGATTATTCAATCGAGCGCAAAATACTTTTGAGAAAATTTCAACGAATTTCATTTTCAACGCACGCCGTTGTAATTATAAATTTTATGACAGGAAGAAGAAGAAGAAGAATAAGACAAATTCATTGACGTATAATACGCATTATGTTTCATCGAACACACGCACGTTTATTCTAAACGTTTATTCTCAGCAGTTACGTGAGACTCTACTTACTACAGGTTAGTCTGATAACAGTTGAAGAAGCTTACATTAGAGGAATCCTACATTCTTCAAGCTTACTCGAGTACCGGACGACAAACAACTCGCCATATATGCTATTACAAGTTTTCCTAATACGTTAGTTACGGAACCGTTTAAAAAAGGTTCGAACGTTACTTCACTACCTGCCTCACTGTCCAAGGTTGGTCGTTCAGGATTACTTCAAGTTCAATGACAGTATATTTGTGTTCGTAAAAAAGGAAACGTTCATTTTCCTTTTTACGATAGCACAACGAGTTGTTATTTATTTATTTGGTTTTTCTTTTCAACGGTGAGAAAAATTTTCAACTTTATTTTTCATTAGAAAAATTGTTCTCGATGGTCATTCATTTCATTCGGATAACAAAGTATGTCAATTAATTCTAACCACGATTATTGGAACGATCTACAAGAGAGAAAGAGAGAGACACATCATTGATCATCGTTAACTCGAGTTGATTCGCGTAATCTTGTCCGTTTTGAGTTTAACGGTATGAAATGAATAGTGACATCTCCCTCCCTCCCTCCCTCCTCCTCCTCCTTGCCTGTCCTTACTCCTCTCGTGACAACTATAGTTAGCGAATGCCCATCATCATTATCAACTCTTGGCGCCTGCCCAAATCTCTGAGCTAACATGCATTAGGCACGGTTTGAACGCAATGAAATGTAACAAGGTGAGTCATTTGACTCACGGTATGAAACCATCACCACCCACCCACTGCTTGCTTTTATACTAAATCGATCAAATTTTGAATAAATAGAGAAAGATGAGAGAGAAACATTATGAAATAAAAAGTTGTCTCTTGAATTTACGTTAAAGAAATGGCTTTCGTGTAACAGTTGACTATAACATCAAGACAAATATTTATACAACTAAACGCAAGCTTATGTCTTTTGTGAATTTATAATTGTTACGTTGTTTGAATTACTGTAAAGAGATAGAGATAGAGAGAGAGTAAGAAAAAACAACTCGTGTTAAATAAATATTAACCCTGTGATCGTTTCTTTTTCTTCTTTTTTTTCGAACAAATAAAGTAGCTATTATTATGGAAATGAGTCAACCAAAATTTCATTTCGTATCAGTTATAATATTTTTTTGTTTCAACGCGAGAGTCACTCAAAGAGATTTGTAATTATTATAATCGCGTGGAATATTTTTTCTCGTTGACCATTAGAACGACCTCTTAGTAAAAGGAAAAAAAAGCTCGAGGTCCACGGCTACCAGTTTTTCATCGATCAGAACTCTTTCTTTCCTTTTTTTAAAACAAAGAAAAGAAAGGACACGACGATGAATTTCATTGAACGTTCTAACGACATTCTTACCGAGAAACGGTTCATTAAACTAAATCGTACGATTAATTCCAAACGCGGTTTTAACACGCGTATTTTCTAGAATATTTCGTGCCTCGCTAAACTATACGTGTCCAAGATTGAATCTTTCGTTTTTTTTTTCGCAAAAATACCAATTCTCGCGTTACTTTCGCGTGGCTTGACTAACAATTCGTTATTGCATATCGAACAACATGTTTTTTTCCAGCATACACGTATCCCGTGATCATCGAAAGAAATGAAAAACTTTGGAAATAGTAAAAAAAAAAAAGAAAAAAAAAGAAAGTTCAATCGTAAAGAAAATATATAGAAAATAGGAAAAAAATGATACAATAAAGTGAAGATTAACGAAACTGATAACTCCGGTAACATGATTGTTATTATTAATCACATTCACTGTGAATCCAATCGACCTTCTATGCAATTATGGGATCGCTGCAGGTGCTTCGGTGTACTCGGGGTTAAAGAGAGGCACAAACAAAATGAACAAAACGATGTTAAATATATGCCGCTAAGTGCTCGAGAGTCAGCCGCAAGCAATTCGAACGTTCTTATGAGTAGAGAGAGAGAAAACGGGTGCACATGTTGCGTTCGAAACAGGTCGCTGGCAACCATCAACTAATTTCACACAACCTACCGAGAAATTTCTCATATTTGGATACGATACGATACGATACGATACGATAATATACGACCTACTAAAACGTACCCACCCACCCACACCTCCTCCTTCCTTCAATTAACAATAGTCTGTGCCTTTGACACCAATGAATAAATATACGTATACTTGCTTGTTGTATTACCCTCAAGGCTACGTTTAAATCGAGTAAATGAATTGGAACGCGGATAACAGAACGATAGTGCGATAGTAAAGCTTTTAAAAAAGTAAAAAAAAAAAAAAGAAAAGATCTTCGACAAATATTGACAATATACTTTCGAAATCATGATCATCTCCTCCTCGAAACCTAAAACTCGATCGAAAAGTGAAAAGGCTGACGTTTTAACCAGCTAATTGCTCGAACGAGGGAAAGTTCGAGAGACCGTGTGTGATTTGCTCTCTTGATTTTAATGGAAAAAAATTACGGGGAAACTTCGATGTAATTCTACGTTAATAATTGAAGAGAAAAAAAAAATAGAGAAAGAAGATATATCGGAGAAAAATCGTTAAAATGTTTTAACGTCGAAGGGAACAAAAATCAAACAAATAGGAAAAAAAATATTATATTCTCGTTGCAATCACTTATCTCGTTTTACTATCTAGAAAAATCGTGACACGAGACACTAATTTACGCGATATAAAAATTTCTAGCTCGTCGATGAGTCAGCGAAATCCGATAACCATCGTCGTCATCATCATCATCATCATCATCATCATCTGGTGAATGATCTACGAGAAAGCAGACGGGCCAACGTAATCGTACAGAATGAATGCATCCGATAAGATCGTCGTCCGTCCTTCGAATGAGAATGCATTGTCGATGCTGTCGAATACAACGGGTGGGTCTCGTTCTGTTTATTTTATCCTGACCGATTGCTATCCTTACGTCACTTCAATTCTGCATCGTTTTATAAAAACTTGTCATCAATTTTGACGTCTACGAAGTATTGAATCTGATAATTAATTTAAAAACAAAAAAAAGGCATTATTTTATGCGACTAATAACGTAAATAAAAATATACTGTAATATTAACGCGTATAATTATTAATTAAAGTATATTTCATATATTTTAAAGAGTAAAAAGTTAAATTAAAATTATTATTAATTAAATGAATAATTAATAATATACTAAATTTTAAAATTAAAATAATGTTCTCGTTGCAGTACTCTAAAATAAATATCAAACGTAATTATAATATTGAATTAATCCCGTTATTCGCATTAGTTTATAAATACAAAGAAAGTTTTAAAACGAACGATAATAAAGCTAAAGCTTCGGAATCGTGCAATTTGTATTATGCAAAAACTTGTCTCTGTGATTAAAAAATTAAACAAAATAAATCGAACGAAATAAGTTAAAAAATTGAGATAACGAGACACATTGACACGCACAATTCGTAATACGTTTATTGTACGAATATTTTCTTCGTATATGTATATATATAAAAAAAAATTGATTTCTTCTATTCATTCGTGATATTTCTTCGTTTATATTTAACATTCGTAAGCCGTAATAATACTTCAACAGACAAAATCTTCCTTGAACTTTTAAAGAAAACCGACGTGCCGAGGGAATGGTAAAAAATAAGTCTTGTGTTAGTTAGAAAACGTACACTTAACCACGCCTCTTTAACTCCTGCGAAATTATACGTTTTCCATGAGTTACGTTTAATTATACTTCGAAATACCGAACGTTACATTATCACCGAAGAATAATGTATATTTTATAAATATAAGTACTTCGATTTGTAATTAAAAATTTCGTTTGAAATGATACGACTGTAAAAAAAAAAAACTTAATAAATATAAATTAAATATAAATGAATCTAAATACAAAGAAAAATAGTCTTCTTTTTTTTTTCATTTTTCGATGATTATTACGAAATATCGAAACAATATATATTTATTATTTACATTAAAGGATCGAAAGATGTAGGATTGTATATTTATCCAATATCTGTTACAGTTGAGCTGTTCGAATCAAGTGCTTTATTACTACATCATGCTAGGTCACGTGCATCAGCTTAGTGAAACATCTTCTATCGAGTTAGTTCGAGTGCTACTACATCTAGTTTAATCATTTCACTCAAGAAATATATTTTGAGAATGATAATTTTCTATTTTAAAATCTGACTATACTTTTCTCTAATAAACATTCATTATATACAAATTCGTTTATGATGATTATAATAGATATTTTATAAACTATATAAAAATACGAATCAAGAATTACAATTATTGAGATAAAAATTGCTAAGATAAACATTAAATATTATTCAACGTTTTTCGTGATACTTTCTTGAAATCCTTTTATATATTCTCCAAGAACGAAAGCTTTCAAATTTGCATAGATTCAACATCTTTTTAAAGTCTGGACCTTTGCACGGATAATCCTAACGTCTTAGAAATTCTACAAAGATCATTCGCCAAGAGACGATAAAGGTTTATGCAATAGAAAGCCGTATAAATTATTGAAAAGCGAGTTCCAGTTCTACCTGAATGGGTGTAGCGAACCAACCGGGTTCGTTTCAAACGCACGGTGACCGCTTCCTTTCGTGGAAAATCTTCTTCCAGGTACGACATCGAGATGAAAGAGAACGACGACTTATCTCGAACTTCTTAACCCGATGATCAATTATTATTATATATAAATATGACAGTAAACTGGCAATGTGAAATTTATTCTGTTCCAACAACGCAACAAGTTAGATAACGAAAGTCTGCTCATTTTACATGCACATTTGTATAATTGTAAATGTATTATAAATAATATTCAATAATTTTGTATTAAATCTCATTTAATCTACATGTTATTATTATTATTATTATCATTGTAAGGTACACAACAGAGATGAATAAGCCATAGAAATGATATACTGTGCAAATAAAGTAGGTATAAAAAGTATGAAAGAATGTTACGAGGAGTGACAAATTCTGAGAATGAATATATAAGAAGAATTATGATCGGAGGGAGAAGAATGTAAGGATTGTGGGTGTGGATATGAAGGATACAAGAAACTTATTATTAGTGAGTTTAAAAGTGCAGACACATTTCTACTTCCGGCCTAACGGAGTATACACTACTTCGAAATATTCACTTTAATTCGGCATGTATCGTTTAAAACATTATTGATATTTACATTTCCGTAATAATATTATAACTGAAAATCCATAAACGAACATTTTAAGTACCTTATACCAAGGTTCGATTTTCGACAATTCATAAAATCCAAATAAGGATAATAAATGAACGATCCGTGGTAAGTGAAACCATGAAACGAAATCGTTACGAAGATTAATTACAATTGCAAAATCAACGATTCTCGAATGAGTCGCAAATGGTTTTTAAAAGAAAATATAAAAAGAAAAGAAAAAAGAAAAAGAAAGGAGCCGCCAAAAGAGTTTGTATGTGCGTTATACGATCGGCAACAACTTTACATCTGGACAAGCTGCTTGGCAGACAGCCACGAGAAGAGAAAACTCGAATGACTCAGGGAAGAAGTATTTTTTTTCGACTATAATTTTGCGTATTAAACTTTTTTCCAATGACATTATCTAAAAGAAATAACTCCCCTCCCCTCCCCAACAAAAAATGTTCTTACTTAAGCCAACAAAAATAATAAATTTTAATTAATTCGGGGGTGATGTTATTTAACTTTGTCGCATTCGTTTAAAAATTGTTAAGAAAAAAAAATAAAAAAAAAAAATAAAAAAAGGAGACACATAAACTAAACGAAACTTTGCCATTATCGAACCAACAACGGCATTTGTTTTCTTTTTCTTATTTCCTTGTCCATTATATCTTTTTTAAAAGGTTAGTATACTATGTGAACCGATAAGTATTTTAACTAAAGTTTTCTACGACGTTGGACAGGACCGAGGAAGTTTTCCAGAGCTTCGTGCTTTCCGAACGTTTAAAAATGCATCGAACCACGAAAGGAATTGTGTCGGATTTCTAAGGAACCAAGGAGAAACGTTTAAAAAATAAAAATCTCACTCTATTTCTTACCGGACGAGACGTTCGTTGCTAGCAGCAAACGTATTAAACTCGTCGAACGATATACTTCTTTTTTTTAAAAAAAAAAAAAAAACAAAATAAAACATTCTCTTCGTTCTTACGATTCTATTTACTATGCAAAATGTTTACGAATTAAATAACATACAAATAGATTTGAAAAATAAACGCAATCCTTTATCATCCCATCAAAAATGACACATCGATTATGCGTTTCACTTCTTAAAATAACGTTGAGGAAACTTTCGAATATAAAATAAAAGAAAAAAAAAAAGAAATATCCCGATATTCGTACCGATATATAACGAAATTTAATTAAAATTGGTAGAACGTTGCCTCTCTGAACATTCCAACGTTGTTTTCGATTCGAATAACGTTCGTTCCTCCTTGTATCCCATACCGAATCGCTACGGGCTGATTCATTGGACAAAAATATATAATTACGTATATTCTATCATCGGTTCTTTTTTATTTATCATTTCCTACTCTTTCCTCTCTCTCTTTCTACCTACCTATCTGTCTATCTATCTATCTATCTATTATGTAGCAAGTTCTTCAGTTTTTAATTTTTTGTTTCCTTTTTTCGATAATAGAGCGTAATAACAAGTTAGTCCTATCCTGGAAATAAAAATAATTATTTATGATGAACGAGTCTAATTAAATAATTACGTACGATTTAACTCGTTGATCTAAGGCGTGTATCACGCTTTGACAAACTAGAAATAAATATCTGTATAAATAACTGTTACTGTCAAACCGTAACGACGAAACTAACGATCCGAGTTATAAATATTGATAGGCGTAAATAAGACTTCCTAGAAACATATTTTATCGATAATCGAAATGCTCGGACACAAGGAATATGCGTTATAATAAAAAGAAAAAATCTGATTATCACTGAGTTATTATTTAGAAAAGAAAAAAAAAACAAATAAATAAAAGCTCCGACAAGGAATTCAACTAAGTACATCATTAATCCATAAATCGAACAATTTTATATCGCTTCTGATAAGATAAATGACATCCGAGTTTTCTCTACTACTCTTTTGCAAATCTCAAGAAAGAAAAAGAAAAATCGAACTACGAAATCCATTTGTTCTTTACCAGACGAAACTCAAAATGAAATCCACCTTTGCTTCTTGTTTTTTTTTTCACGATCTCCGCGTTTACTCCACTTTTCGCTTTATAGAACCGGTTTTAGTATAAGTGCGTGGAACCATCGTAAGGTCAAGATGCAACCGAGAAACTCGCTCCAAATGAAGAACCTATGTTTGAATTTTTTTTCCCTATTTCTTTTTGTTTATTTCTCTCTCTCACTCTCTTTTTTTTCTTTTTTGTTTGCGAATAAATTTTCACGAACACGCATAAAATAATTGTATTAAAAACTTGTCGATCATCAAACAGATAATTATTATTATCATTATCATTATTCTTTATAGATCATTTAATATGAAATTGAAAAAACCTGTTTTAAGTGTAATAAAAGTATGTGTGTGTATATAAAATAATTTAAATACAAAAAAAATATATATATATAAAAAGAAGAATGACATAAGATAAAAAACAAGAACGCACGCGAGGCCAATATACAAAAAAACCTGTTTTAAGTATAATAAAAGTATGTGTGTATATAAAATAATTTAAATACAAAAAAAAATATATATATAAAAAGAAGAAAAAAAAAAAGAAAAAAAGAAGAATGACGTAAGATAAAAAACAAGAATGCACGCGAGGCCAATATCCATTCAAATTTTTGAAATAATTATTATTCATCGGATAACACATCAAAAATGCAGATGACGAAGTTTTTAAAGTTACGAGCGTCAATATCGAACACGATAGCTCATCATCGTGCAACGATGCGAGAAAGCATCGAAATTATTCAACAATAATAGCACTATGCGTATTTAAATGTACACGTGTACGTATATATGTGTATATGTGTGAGTGTATGAGACTAAAGAGCATAATTACTCGCATCGACGATTTCTTGCTTGTCTGCTACACATTCCATCTTTGTCTCTCATTCTTTTTTTTTTGTGCTTTCTCTTTCCCTTTCTCTATTTCTCATTCTTTCCCCCTTTCCTCTTATTATTTTTCATTTTTGTTCTCCTTTCCGACAATAGCTTTATTAAAGCTTAATGGAACGAACTGAATTTCCATGGTCGACATTGGATCGCATTATTCAAGCTAGCTTTTGAATTCGCCGTTACCACTGAAGTTCTGCGAAATTCAACGAGATTTAATATACTTTAAACGCGCCGTACGTGATGGAATCACCGAGAGTTATAAATTTTTTTGATTCGAAATACCACGATGAGAATGAGAGCGAGGAAGAAAAAGAAAAGAGAAATGAGAAAGAGAAACTGCAGCAGGAGGATGTAACGCGTTAAAGTCGAGTTCTTGAAATTTATTGAGTCGTTTGATAGTAGTCAACTATTATTATTTTGTCTTACAAGAGATATCAAACTCTCTTAATAATGTAAAAATATTTTTCTTTTGTGTCACCCTATATATATTTTTTTTTATTGAGTACAAATTAATGATAGAAACATTATCTCGTAATCTATCACAGATACTAGAAACTAATTGAAACTAATTTTTATTGATAATTTGAAAATTGATTTTATTATATGGTCAATTATTTTTCGCATCAAAAAACTAATTTTTTCTCGAATGATGAAAGAAGCAACAAAAGCAACGGAGAGTCAACGAACCCGTCGTTGTTAAGGTTTTAACCCAGAATCCCAAATGGTTGTGCGACAGTTATTGCCACGTACGCCACATAGTGGGGGGCATAGGCTTTAAAAGTATTGACTCTAGGTAGGGTATGAAAAAAGAAAAAAAAAAAAATAAATAAATAAATAAAAATAAATGAAAATAAATGAAAAAAATATGATATGTAAAAAATTCCAGAAATTGCAGTGCAAAAACATCCAAAGGTGGATTAAATTTAATAATCATTTTCTTTTGTTCGATTTATTTGGTATTTATATTAATTTACTTTTTTGTTCCTCCCTTTCGCGAAAGATAATTTCATTTTATAAATAAATTTCCCTTCGTGCGTGTTTCACGATAAAAAGCGCTTATCGGTTGAAAAACGACAAAAACGGGGGAAAAAGAGAGAGTTGGGGGGGTGGAGGGGGAGAAATTAATTTGCGTAACGCGAAAACAACGTAATTACTATGTTGCGATCGCGAATTTACGCGAGGAATTTAACGATAGGATGATTATGCCAATGACTCACGGCCATCGATGCGTCGTTCTACCTATTTTTCGATGATATCCGGTTAACCGTGTTAAACGTAACGAATAGCTCAAACAAGATTCTATTAACCCTCCCCCCGCCTTCCTTTTCCACTCCTACCCCACCACACCTTCTCTTCTTCATTCTTTTGCTACCGCGTTATCGAAATAAATAATAAAATAATAATGACAAGAAGGGGGGGGGTGAGATATAGAAAAAGAAGAGAAACTAATGATTAGATATAAAATAATTTCGAACCGAGATAGAACGAAATTAAACGGAATTACTTTGACGCGAATTAAACGACGACGGAAAACAAATTTTATATATTTTTTTTTTATATATCACGATTTAAAAATAATAATACGCGTGACGTCTTTCTTGTCAAATGACTTCTGAAAATGAGAAAAGTAAAAAAGGAACAACATGGAAGAGAAGGAACTGAAAATTTTGGCAAAATAAAACCAAATAACTCGGAATATATAGATGTGTGTGTGTGTGTGTGTGTGTGCGTATTTTGGAGGAATCGAAGCGTAACCAAAAGCTCATCGGTCTCGTAGCAAAATCGATTTGTCGTTGGCCGAACTCGTGAACTTAAGCACCTCGAGATAAACCTGCTTCAAAAATATCGTCACGCCGCAGAGAAGCTAGCTCGTGGGACAAGCGTTTCCGTTTAATGGCCACACGCCAATTCCATTTATCACTGTGCTATCTATTGGATACATCACAGTCGTGTATGAACCCGATCGAAGCCGCGAGTTTTCGATTTAAACTACTCCACCACCATATAACCATCATACCAAATTCAATCGGCATTTTTCTTCTTTCATTTTGTTTATCTTTCGAAGAAAAGTATATCATCATCAGGTGTGTGATTATACGTTTGTTACGTGCAAAATATGAAGAATGCAATTAATCACGATAATCATTAATTTTAATTTGATACAATATATTTAAACGATATTAATTATTTATTTACTAGTATATATAAGTATAATTGTTATATTAATTATAATAAGTATAATTAATTATTTACAAGTGTATATACGAACAGAAATTGATTTGTTTCGATCCATCGATGACTAATAATACGATTGCAATTTGAAAATCTGAAATAAATCAAACGTCGTTTAATTCGTTAGTCGACTCACTATTAACTGAATTCACGAGAGGAAAAATATGATAGAAATGATTTATAAAAACGACCAAACGACTGTTACTGTCTTATAACTGGACGGTCGCAAACGTGGTAGACTACGTTTCGAAAGAACAATAAAAGTTACTTAATCGACCTGTTGAGATGGAACGTAATACTTGCAGCCAAGATTTGACTCGTGAGATTTTTTGAGATAAACGAATGCTCCTACTCAAATTCGCGTGGGATTTTACGAGGCGTAAGCGTTACTGCAATCGCGTGTCTACTTTCGATAGGAAAAAAAAGATAATTAAACCGTGAAACACTAGTCGATAATTTTATGAATAAAAACGTCGTAGATTTTTATTTGAAACATTTATCATCCGGGAGCCAAACGTATGTTAACAAAAAAAAGAAAAAGAAAATAAATAAAAGGATTGAACAAAAGAAACGTTACAATGTCTTTTAATTAAGAAGACGCGTATACGAATAACCAACTGCATGGCACGAGTGAAATCGTTTTGTATGAAAAACGAAGAGTCTCTCGTTTAAAACGTCCTTCGAGATACCAGAAGAAAGAAGGAAATAAAAAGCAAGAGATAGATACACACACGGAAAAAGTAGAACTCGCGTGAAAGCAATATCTAATGAGTCGAACTGATTAAGATTCACGTAGGTGTGAAATACGACGATACAAAAATACTGTTTAATTGTAAGTACAAAAATGCATCATCTTTGATGTTGGCTATGAATATTAAAGTATTAAGAATAGAAATATATTACGAGATACGTGCTTAAAAGAATGACTTAGGAAATAAAATGTACTGGAACAAAGAAAATTCGTATAATCCTTCTTAAGCGATAACAATTATAAAATCTGAAGAAAATAAGTATGCAGAGAAGAGAAGTATAATAGCTATGATGCACCTGGGATCGTAAAATAAAACTCTTATAAGCAAAAGGAATCTTAATAAAATAATAATAATATAAGGAATAAAAAGCAAGAAAAGAAAGAAAGAAATATAAATAAATACTTAAAATCAAATCTTCGCAAAATTGTTATTCCTTTGAAATAATAAAGAAGAAAAGAGTAAAAGGGGAAGAAAGGAACTGGGACGAGAGGGGGGAGGAAAAAAATTTTCGTTCTTTTAATTAACCTTAGAGCTCGGATCGTGCGATCAATATTTAACGTTTATATGAGAAGAATAGAATGCGAGAGAGTTTCAAAAGGAAAGACACACTCCGAGTGGAGTTTTACTTCAGGGAGGGAATAAAATCAACGAAGGTCGTTCGTACCATAGAGTACGGTTTTACGTATGCCCATAGAATTTCAAGAAAGAGAAGCCGGGCGGGTATTGGCGAATGTAGACGGTGGTACAAGGTATGTAAACGTGAGATGGTGACGCCAAACGGTATCCGAGTTCAAGGATGAGAAAATAACTGAGAGGAGAGATAACGATATTTGTTCAGTCGTTCACCATTGGTACGCATAAAAGTTGTCTTCTTCTTCTTCTTCTTCTTGTTCGTTGTCGTCGTGGTTGTCGTCGTTGCGGTTTAAAATCTGGACTCTTTGCATTTTATCTTCGACGATAAAACAAAGGCAAAGATAAATAAGAAAAAAAAACTATAAATAACGTTTAATATTCGAATGTGCGATGATGGCTCAGCAAAACGTTACAAGACCCAATTAAAAGAGGAATCGAATTTAACCGAGAAGTTCCACTCTTATCGGATCATCAAAGATACACGATACGGTAATTAACGTTACTCCCCAATCAACTATCGATAAGATATTCACCTATTTGTTCCCTCGCTCATTAATGAACAATTATATCGGCAATCAGCGCTACATCCCGAAGAAAGGCATAATTATTCCTTCGAATCACTACATCGATCTGTATTATAAAAGAAAAAAGAATGAAATGAGTCTATCTAGTGGTTCAGGGTTTTAGCCAATCGAGTGAGTCTACTCGATAGCTCATTAAATACACGATTAGAACTCTAAGATATTTCGATGATGAGAAAAGATAGAGAGAGAGAGAGAGAAAGAAATACAAAAAATAATACGAAGAGAAGAAAGAAAAGCAAGAAAAAAAATTAATAATCTCTCTTCGACGAAAAGATGTTCATGACATCGACGAGGGGAAATCTTGTTAGTAGAGAAAATAATGAGTAAGAATCTATAAAGAAACAAAGAAGAAGAAGAAGAAGACAAAAAAATTAGATCATCTCGATTTCTTTATAGAGCGTTACAAATCGTGCAAAGTTTTATAATATACGTGTCTTGCATGAATAAATTCGAAACGAGTAGTTTAATAATAGCGTATAAAAAAAGGGGATGACGTTTCTCGAATATCTTACAATAGACGACGATTATTTAAATGAATTCGAAGAGAAAAAATTTTTGTTGTTTACCTCGTTGAATTGAAAGGAATTGATAACTGTATCAATGTATCGTACATAATGTAAATACAATATTACGTATGTACGAAAAATAAGGTACGTAAGAGAATATTAATGGTTCGTCGATGTTACAAGATGAATAAGACCCGTACTCGTAAATGCAACGACCACTGATCTCAATTCTTACGAGCGTGAACTCTATGCACCGAACATATTTCAACCGCCAACGCCTCCTTCTCGGTACGAAATACACGATGTTACTCTCTCTTTCTCTCTTTCTCTTGGGCCAAAAGGGGTATGGGTTCGTTGAACCGAATATTTCGACGTAGAGAGAGAGAGACCACTCTCTTTCTCTGTCTTTTTTTTTTTCTCTCTCTCTCTCTCTTTCTCTCTTTACGATAATCGCTCTTGTATTTTATCGTCGAGCTTACAGAGTCGCTCCTGCGTTTTACATCCGCCGAAATCGAATCGATGCTTCCTCCACTTCAATGTTTCAACGAAGCGGAAGCCAATATATGTACACCTATATACATGTTTAAATAAATGCATACATGTATATATCGTGTTGAAGTTATAAACGAGTCGTTTATATCAACGCGCGCACACTTCTTGCCCCTGATGAATTATTTTATTTTTAATCCAAATCCCTTTTTCCATCCTTTTCATTTTGTTTTGTTTTTTTCTTTTTTTCTTTATTTATTTCCGATTAATTTCAACGAAATCTTTCTCGAATAACCACGGTAATACGATAGGATAAAAATGAAGTAACGATGTTAAATTCGTTCGATCGGGCTGCTTTACGTCAGATACAAATTTTTGATTTATTTACGTTTTATTAATGTAACATTTCAAAAGAACGAATAACATTCCGAAGAGTAAGAATTTCATTTTCTTCCCATAGCAATATCGTATTATTCCTTTAATGTTTTATTTTCTTTTGAGGAAACATTTTTGAGACCGAGCACTGCTATAAGGGAGAAGGGATTCTCAGTTAACTCGAGCGAAATCGTAGTATTCGTTTTGTTCGGGTTGAAAATAAGGGTACAATCTCCCCCTCTATTCGCTTATTAAACCAGCTTGGTAATTTAAAGACGAAGACTGTATATTTCTTTTCTACCTTTATCTTTCTTTCTCTCTCTCTCCGTTTCCTTCTTTCTGCTAACCCACCTTTCAGCATTCACAATCTTTCCGGACCAGTTGCGTCAAAAATTTACCCACTTTCTCAAGGAGTTTCTAGATTAATAATATTTATAATACGGAGTTCGGTAAAAGAATTGTTGCATTTTCCCTCGAGCGTAAATCTAAGAAGTGAATGAATTCCGTCTCGTTAAAATGTAACATTCAAAAAAAAAAAAGGAGCTCCTGCCTCCGGGAAATAAAAATTATATTTACAATAGCGTTAGTTCGTTCTTTTTCTTCTTTTTCTTCCTTTTTTTATTTTTTTTTATTTTGATTTATTTTTAAATAAACAACAACGTGTACCGTATAGAATACAATACTTCGTTATTATTATTTTCAAATATTTATGCTGACGAGAAAAAAAACAAAACAAAAAAAATACAAAAAGATCAAGTTGTACGTCACGTTGTTCATCTGCATATCTACATATCTACATATTATTTTACATTTGAAAAAAAGACAACAACAACGACCAACAAAAAATATATAAAAAGAGAGAGAGTAAAAAAAAAAGAAAAGTTAGGAACAACCCGTGCATGGGAATACTTTTTTTTGTCGCTGGTGCATAAAATAAATCCGTATTATACTATATCCATTTCGCGGATACATCTAACAATGAGAATATAACGCGGAATACCATCGAAATCTATTTCATGACACGAAATAATAGATAATTCGTCTCGATGAAGAGAAGATTTATCCCGGAGGAAATTTTGCTCGAGGGAGAATAAAAAAAAAAAGCTGACCCGCGTTCGTTTTGAAATTTTTTATAATAAAAAAAGAAAAAAAAGAAAAAAAACGAACTACCCGGAAAAAGAATCGGCCGCGATGAAAGGAGAGACGAAAGCAATGCGACACAATGAAAGAAAAATTCTTTTTGCATCTCTCCCTCTCTCTCTCTCTCTCCCTACATATATCTTTCTTTTCATTTTTTTCCTCGGAAGGAAGAAGAAGCTCGTTCTTCCCGCAATATTTTCTTTTTTTCTTTCTCCTTGCCTCCTTTCTTCTACCACTGCGTTTTTTATTCTCTTTCTCCATTTTTTCCCTTCTCGCATTTCTCGAGAGGAAGAAATCCAGGTAGTGTCACATGTCACCCTGCTTGCTCGTTATTTGACAGAAGAAATGATGGCAAACGCAGCTGGGTAAAAGTGTAGTCTGAAAAATGCTACGATATCGAGAAAGTATCCGGGTAGGAAGTACGAGTAGTAGTCAGGATCGAAAACTCGCGTTTCTCTCTCTCTCTCTCTCTCTCTCTCTAGCTCTCTCTATATCTATCTATCTTTCCCTTATACTCTCTCACTCTTCCTCTTTCGTACTCTCCCTCTATACTCGAGACCTACACCTCCTCGTCGACGTGGTGGACTCGATGTCGGTGGCAGCCTCAGTCGTCCGCGAACCTTCATCGAAGAACGTTCCTCGTACAAATTCATATTAAATGAACGACAATAACTAATCAAAAAAAAAAAAAATGTTCTAATTCGAAGAAAGACTAAAGAGAACAAAAATATGTGAACAATCGTTTGATATTATTTTTTCCCCCATATCGAAAAGAACGTTCTTACTTTCATTCGTTAAGTGCAAAACCAAAAAAAATATATCACGATCGTTTTTGTTTATATAAGATAAATATATATATATATATTTAATTATATTATAAAGATAATATATAATCGAATTAACGAGAGAAACATTTTGATCTATTTAGCTTTTTAATCTATTTTTAGTAAGATAGATTTTAATATCTGATCGATAGTAGATCGATCGATCGATCGATCGATCATCTATCAAGAGAGAAAAAAAGGTCGAAGGTGATATAAACGCGACTAACGAGTGCTCGAGAATGAGGACGATTTCGTATCTTCGTCTTCGTAACTCTAACGACGATTTTGGTGAATAAGTTATCGCGATTTTTGTACTCTGACATAAATCATGTGGAAACTTTGGATCGTTCTGCTCTGTGCGACAGGTAAAATAATTTAACGTCTAAACGTTTATTCCTTATTTTTAAACGAAAAAAAAAAAAACAAAAAAACGTATCCTCGTGTTTGTACATTTATATACATATATATATATTTTTTTGTATCTTCTATAATCGCAACGTTTATTATTATTAAAATAATCGCGTGAACTTGTTAAATGACTCTGACGAATATTTTTTCTCGTATAACGAGATAAACAAAATAATCGCGTGCAAATATTTAATAAGAAATTATAAAATTTGTTTACTCAACCAATACTGATAGGTATTAGACATCAGAAAAAAATCGTCTCGTTAAAAAATGGATATGAATCGATAAACGAACGCGTTAACGAATTAACATTAATTAACGATATGAAACATAGACGGTGTTATCGATGCATAAATCTTTGAGGATGGAATGCGAAACTCACATTTGTCCCACGTACGAACTAACACACACCAGGTAACGATCGTCGCATGCGCGCCAACTTAAATGTATACACGCGACGAACCAATTAGAAATTTTCAAATTGGTTCGCAAAGATAACACGCGATATCTCGGATTCTCTAGATGAGAATATGCGTGAAGTGTGTATTCGATTATAAAAGCGACGATATAAGACGTCTTTTTCGAACGATACAAAAAAAAAGAAAAAAAAAGAAAGAAAAAAATAGTAAAACAAAAATCGCATAATCGATTTTATAAAGGCGTCGTAGATTACGAAAAAGAAAAAGACGTGTAGGTATGAATATATAAATTCTTCCCGCGAATATAACTACGAAGGTTAAATGTAATATTATAAAAACAAAAAAAAATCAACGCGAGATGCAATTAACTTGTACAACTTTATTTTTTTTTTATTCTACAAACTCGAGAAAGAAAATGATTGCGATATTATCCCGATTATACGTCTCTAAATAAATTTGAATCTATCGTGTTGACGTCTGTGTAATCGATAACCAACAAGTACAATTCTTCATAACCAACCTTGACCATTCTCCCGCCGCGTTGTCCTTCGCCTATGAACAATTTTTCTATTACTGTCGCGTATCGTTAAAACCTTTCGAAATAACGATAATAGAGTGATACCAATTTGTAATAAGGTCTACTTGTAAATCGTCTCGTTCAATAATATCGAAATTTTTACCCTTAGGGAATGTTCGTTCTTTAAATAGAAAATTAATAAGATACCGATATGATCTTCGAACTAACATCGTATAGAGAGAGAGAGAGAGAGAGAGAGAGAGAGAGAGAGAGAGAGAGAGAAAGAGAGAGAGAGAGAGAGGAAGCTGTATCTACGTGAAAATGAGCTATCGTACCAAGTCCGACGTATGCTGGACGTGTTAATTGCTCAAGCGATTGTCAGGTAACTTGATAGAACACCAGCCTTGCAAACTAGATGCTATCGGTAAATGATCCAGTAATCGAATTATGTTGTTACTCTATCCCCAAAGCACCAGAACACGAGAGTGCAAGAGAGAGAGAGAAAGAGAGAGATGGATAGATGAATAGATGCAAAGCTTTAGAGCCAACCGGCTAAGATCTATTTTCGCTTGTTCAGAATCTGTTCACGAAGATAGGGCGAATAAGAGAGGAAGAAAAAGAGAGATAGAGATAGAGATAGAAGATAGCAAATAGTGCGAGCACATATTATCAAGCCAGATTCAAATTTATTTCATTTTCTCTCTCTCTCTCTCTCTCTTTCACTTGCATGTCCGCGAGAAAAGGCACGATAAATTTTCAAAGACTAAAACAAACTGTGGTTATTTTCTATCTCTCTTGCACAACTTATGTAATACTGCTTCTTATCCTCTTATCGCATAAACGTTTCAGTCAGATACGAAAAGACACCGAATTAGCTTATCGTTGGATTTCTAATATATTCTTTAAGAATTTTTATGAGTCTTATATATATATATATATATATTCTTTAATGAATTTGTATGACTTTCTTTCTCTGGAACGACAATATTCAAGGATAAACCTTATCGATGAACTTCGAATATCTCACGGAGAGACAAACGCGAGATCTTTTATTTCTATTTTTAGAAATAAAAATTGAAATCGTATGGGATAATGTATTAGGTGAATAAGATTAAGTTTATAGTCAAATTTAAATTACATTACGAATTCAGGTATCCGAATATCTTTTTCGTTTATATTCAAAAAAGACATTTCGATATAAGTGGAAAAGAATATTTAATTTACGTATACAGATGTATTAATATTTATCTAATTAAGAAAGAAATGTATCTTGGTGAAATAATCAAGTGGATATTATTAAATCTACCAAAAGTTCGTGAATGAGTCACGCGCGAAATTGAACCTGTTACAATACAAAGCTCGAGTTTACCTTGTAACACATACCATATATTATTTACTCTATGAAAGTAAAAACATTTAGTGGGTGGATCTAACAATCTCTTTTAATTATTAAATAAACGTCAGCTAAGAAAACGTAGAAAACGATTTATTTTTCAACTTGGCGAGAAAATTCTAAAAATATTCAAAGTTTTGAGAAAAATTAGGTCGATTAACGTCATAGTTAGCAGCAGGATTATCGAAAGTTTACCGTTGTTTTATCATTATACGAACTCGCGAATTTCTACGTAACTTGACTTGCTCTATTACTCACGAATTACGTTCTGGAAAACCATTTACGCAGCATGTTCTTTTGCATATCTATTCGAACGTGTATGCGTATTTACAGAGTGAATCAACGATTCCTGTCATCCATCGTAATCATCTATTTACCGAATTAAGATAAAATATAATTTATATAATATCGTTAATACTTAAGATTACTCGGAATCAGTTAATCTACGAAAAAAAAAATAAAAAATTATTCTTACATAAAAATCGATAAAGAAAATGATTTGAGTAAAACAACGTTTGACTCGACCTGTATTCCTACTATTCAACGCACACTTTTACTAATAATACCGACAAACAAAAAAATAGATAAAATCGAATATTAAGAAGGCAAACGATAAAGTGTTTCGAACGTTGGTAATAAACTTTCTTCTATTTTTTGTTATTTCCTTATCTTAGAAACGAATGATAGGAAAATAAAATTATGATCGATATATTAGATTGGATAAACACGAATACTCGTTTTAAAAGACTCTCTTTCTTCCAACTTTGAAATAATAAATGGAACACGGTGTCGTTATAAAAGGATAGTGATTATTCGATGCATCGAAAATGGTATTGGATAACTGCGTGCTTTCGTTTTCTCTCTCTCTTTCTCTCTCGAATTCGAACTTGTTTATAGAAAATGGATCTTTCGAAAGGTAGCATCGGTGCTACTACGATTTAAAGCGTAAAGATGATATCCTATCTTCTTGATGTATGGATGATATCGTTTTCCCAAACAAACGATCCTTGGCCAAATACTAAAACGGAATATAACTCCCTAGCACTCGCGATGTTCCAAACCACGAAACTGGACCATTTCTACAACACAGTGAAATTTAATTTACGATAACACGTGACCGCGTATGTCCAATAATTCACGTTCTACCTGTGTCGACGTAAATTATTCTGCTACGAGAACTCGAACTCGAACGTTTCGACATTGACTCCTATCCGAAAAATAAATGAAAATAATTATAAATAAATTTACGATTTTCAATACTCTACGTGTGTGTGCGTGTGCGTGCGTGTGTGTGTGTGAAAATTCATTTCATATTTTTCTTTAAAAAATAAAAAGAAGAAAATATAAGTAGTGATACGAAAACCGAATGATATTAAATTTCTATCGAGATATCTTCGATAAAAATAAATCTATTTTCAAAGTTTAAAGAGCTTATTATCGACATGAATGATTAACAAGTCAAAGTTGGTTATGCACACACACATATGCATGTACTACGTATTAAATAGTAGCGTGTAATATAATAAGCGTATGCATACATGTGAAAAAGTTACGTAAATTTTCTTTTTAACGAGTACCGCGACTCGACCTATCGAACATAGAAAAATTGTTGAATAAATTCGTCGCCGTATATACACGTTCGCGGTGTATGTATAAATAATAATAATAAAAAAAAAAGGGAAGATAAAAAAAAAATAAAAATTCCCATACAAATTTGCATCGAATGCATACGCATCCGCTTATGTCGGCAAACTACCAACAGTTTACGGTAGACGATTACGAATATACCATATATGCGAACAAGATAAAAGTTAACGATTTCTGAAGCAATATCGTTTGTGTTACATGTTCCTGAAAAAAAAAAGAAAAAAAAAAAAAAAGGAATAATTCTAACCAAGAGACTAAACATCAATCAACGAGTAATTCTTGGCAAGTTTTAAAGAAATTCTTCGCAGATGTTCCACATTAGAAACAACTCGCCGATTTATTGTCGATTAAATTTAAATTCGTGCAATAATATAAATTATGTAATACAATAGGTCGTGTTTTGCTAAAATATATAATAACTTGAATATAAACGTGACGATACGATTAACAAAAATAATACTTTCAATTGTTTTCAAAAAGTATCTCATTAAAGTTAAAAGATTAAAATGTACAAACGAATTTACAATTGAATTTAGTACTACTATTAGAAATATTGTTTCTCTTACAATAAGATTATCTTATAGTCGTTCGTTCACACGCGAATAGAATTTTCGGTGTCTCCGTTTGGTTAATAAAACCAAGACAATTTTCTAGAACAATATTGTTTCTCGGAATAGGCATCATTAAATGCATTGAACCGGGTTAAGCACATTCCACCCTACGCGGAAGTTTATTTTCAGCTTGGCTCTTCTCTGTCGATGGACTGTTCAATTTGTTTCTGAACTTTCCGATACGATACTTCTTCATCGATCTTCATATCTCTACAGGATGTTTCGCGTAACTGACATAAAAGTGGCGACGGGGGGATTTGAAAGAAAAGTATCATTGATAACTAATCGAAATTTCGTAATCGGGTCAAGAAAATTACAGATAAATCAAACGGAGAACGTGAAAGAGAGAGGAAAAGTTAATGCATTCGTAAATACGAATAATAGTTGTTTCAAATATATCAAAATAATTGTATGAAATAAAAGTAATCGTCGCAAAGTAATAAAAGATCTTGGTGAACGTGTGAATGTAATAAATAGTCGGTTGTTCTCTGAGAGAATCCCCAATGTCGGTCAATTAGACGAACGGGAATGACACGAACCATGTAACCGCCATAAATTCGTATTAGAAAGAAGCCATATAACTATTCACGAATACCAGAGACTATTAAACAGAATAATTCAAAGAATATAATTAATATCGAGTATATCATCAATTTTCGTGCAACTAACGTCGATATAGTCGTTTGTAACAATTACGGATTTATTATAGGGATAAACGAAAATTGTTGAAAATAACAGAAAAAATGAGGACAAAAAAGAAACAAATAAAAAAAAAAATCAAATAAAAAAAAAATAAATCTAACGAACAAGAGTGATTTTTCAGGCAGGATTAATACAAAAATAACGAGTTGGCAGTTCGGTTAAAATTGATCCCCATATAATCTCCCATTGTATTCCGACATCGTATGAGAGAAAATTGATTCTCAAACAATAGCCCGCATTTGTCAGAACGATCGAAAAATATATCCTTTCGTAATAACATAGGCGTTTACGACTATTCAACCATGAAACAGACACATGTACATATGTATAGATATAAGTACTTACGTAATCTTTGAAAATTCCATTCAAGGATACGTTTGAAAAATGTAATTTATTAGAACGGCCGTGCTCCAACCTTCTATCCAAATACACACACACACACACACATATATATATATATATACATTGTTCGAATGAAATTCAAATCAAACGATGTACTGCTTCTGATTCGATTCCATATGTCGGATTTCGCTAGACTTTGAAATTAATTAAACCGAGCATTAATTGAAAAGCAGAGAACCGAACGCGCAAATAACTGCGCGAAATGCTTTCAAACTGTGCAACTAGAAATTCATGAAATAAACTTCAAAGATGAATTCTACGTATTATTAACAAAAGATTAGAAATAAAATACGCGTAGCGTATATTCGTATGGGCGTTAGATGTTAATAAATAATACATCGTATAATATTTGATGAATACGTTACGGACGAAATATTTCAAAGTAATGAAAAAAGAATTGTCTAATTTTTTACAGGGATATCCTCGACCTTGGTAGATCCTCACAGTTTCGGTATAACCATTCCACCAAAAAATCAAGATAAACCAAATCGACAACACGAACGGATCAAACGATTCGCCTGCCCGATAGGATTTTTTCGATTGAAAAGATTTTGCTATTACTTGAGCGCGGGTACAGCACCCTGGAGAGAAGCGTACTTTCATTGCAAGGATAGAAATGCAACTTTAGCGGTACTCGACAGAAATGGGAAGGATAGAATGTTAAGGAAATATCTGATGGGTGATCAATTTAGTAAGTATAACAGATTTACTTATATACATACACGTACGTGACTACTACAATCATTGAAACCGTTAAAATAAAATTTCTTAATTAACAAAATCGTAATTGCTCGTTAACCCTTCCTAACGAAGACGAAACTTTTATTTAGCAAAATTGGAACGATGGATAGGTGGAATTTATAACTGGCAACAGATGGCATGGGAGTGGGGTGTTACCGGCGAGAAAATGGTTTTTCAGAGCTTTGGTAAAATAAATCCCGGCAAATCTGAACAATACGCCTGGCATTGCATTGTATTGGATCCTTCTTTGAAATATAAATGGAACGCCAAAAGTTGTGTGCAACGGAAGCATTATATTTGTGAAGTACCAGCCGGGAGAATAGGTGAAAATATATTAATATTTCTTAATATAACATCGAATCAACATGACTTGTTAATTAAAATTTGTCCACGAATGAATTTTCAAAGAAATACTTTTTTTAAATCTAATTATACCGTAAACAAAATTATAGCCAGAAGACGTAAAAAGACGGCCGATCCTTTCGCACCGCAAAACCAAAGAGCAAAGCCTCGTAAACAAGGAAAAAAATATCCCGGCGAGTTTCAGAGGCAAAATAATAAACGAAAAAAAGGACGGGTTGATTGGAACAGAGATTGGACCGAACAAAACGCGAATCAACAATGGGCGCATGGTGTGAATCCTGGCTGGAGGCCACCTATCAAGTAAATCATCTTAAATAATCTAATTAAAAAAAAATATATCCTTTCTCTCTCTCTCTCTCTTTTCGTTCTAATTTATCTTTCTAATAAAAAAAAAAAAAGAAAAGAAAAGAACATAAAAATAGACTCATCTTCTTGGTAATTCATATTTCAGGCAGAGAAGTATGAAAGAAAAAATGCGACATCATTCTAACAGGACGATTTCGAGTGCGACGACGCCGAATGTCGCACAAATTTTATCTCAAAAGCAAGAATACGGTGCTTTTTTGGGAGATGGACCGAGCAGCGCGGAACATAATCAGCCGCAAACATTATCGAATGTAAACGACGTATTATCTCAATTCCAAACAAAAATCAATGATTTCGCACGAGAGGAGGTTTTGCTTAAAATTTGAAAAATGTAATCCGATTTACACCACCGAGTCATCGGCTTCTCGTAATGCCATTTGTTTTTCTTCTTCTCTCTTCCTCTCTTTCTCTTTCTCTTTCTCTATCTCTCTTCTATCTTTTTAGTAAAAAATTTTCCTCCTTTTTTTTTTTTAGATTAGGAAAAAGAAATTTGAGAAATCTCTCGAGGCTACAGACTGAGATAATTTATTTAATTGAAAATGAAAAGCCGATTCCTTCGTAGTTCCTTTTCTCTCTCTTTCCTTCTCATTCTCTATCTTTCTGAACTTTATTAATAGCTAAATCGAACGTTGCGATAAACGATTTAATTGTAGACAACGATATAAGAAAAAGAACAACTACATATAAATATATATACAACTACATATAATATCTGTTAGAATCTAATTGTAATTCGTTCTCTTTAACAACGTTATATATGTTTTTCAACATATTTATTCGAAGATAAAATAATCGTCTATTTAGAATCTTCCCAAATTTAAAAAAGAAAGGAACAAAAAATTAATAATGAACTCAAGTTCGAGATTACGAGTATTAAACCCTTGTACTACAACATATCAAATTAATATTTCTTCGCTATTAATGAATGCTTCAAAAAAAAAAAAAAAAACATGAAAATTTGTAATGTATCGATGTTATATAGAAGTCCATGTTATTGAAACGAATACTTGTTTTTTTTAGTAATTAAATATTACTGCTAGTTGAAATTCTTAATTTTAACTCGTTATACATACGTATACATGTATATTATATATAATTCTATCGAAATAATGTTACTTTTACACCGCTTTATCTGTAAATATGTAGAACCGCAATCGCCTGCCTCAAACATTGTACGTTTAACGTCTCATGTTATAATTAGAATAATATCGAAAATAAAAAACATTTAATCGAACATTAAAACAACTTTAACCACTTACCTTGATATATGTGCAAAGAGCGTCACCCTTCAATTCCCCCACATGATCCCTATACAACTTGATCTTGTCTTTGTTTTTCTCATCCCTTGCAATAAGACCGCATTTGTTGAAGAGTTCTGTAACTTCTTCCATAGTGATGTCCAAAGGTAATCCGGTAACGTAGATAGCAGTATTGTGGGCCTCATCTATCTCGAACCAAGTCGGTGGCTCCTGAGATTTTCTTTTAGCTTCTGCTTTTTTCTGTTCTTTCGTCAGCTTTGGTTGAGGAGGAGGAAGTTGTACAGACTTTTCTGGTAACTTCTTCGATGATTTTGTTTCATTTGAATCTACAAACCCGTAGCTCAATTGATATCTAGCCATAAAATAATCATCCACCTAAGATCAAATTTGAAGATTAGAAATTAGATTTGAAATTTACTTTGTATTAATAAAACTCAAGAAAAGTATATTACTTTGGGGAACCATGCGTTCTTCTCTCCATCCCAAATATAAACACTACCATCATTAGGGTCTGTATATGTGTGAGTATCATTTTCAAAACCATAAACTCCACCTGGTGCAGCTGCCGCAGGTCCACTGGCTTCCTCTTTCTTCTCATCATCTTTAACAGCTTCGGTTTGGCCTTTATCTTCAGGGACCCACTGATTTTTCACTTGATCAAACTTATATTTCACATTAGTTGTTTTATCCACGTATACATAGTGTTCTCCATCGAATTCGTATTGATCAGGATTATTTGAAGTCAATTCCTCTGTTTTCTTTGAATCCGGAGAACCACTCATATTGACAAATTCTTTTCTACCGAACAAAAATTTGAATTAATATAAAACAACGTCACTTATCTTGATTACGATTAAAATGACAAATATTAAAAATTGTATAGCATTCTATACATAAACTGTGTTATAAATTGAGGTTAGACATTAATATAGAGGTTAGAACGAATAATACTAAATATAACAAAAGTTAACTTACCGGATGTAATACTTTTATTATTCTTTAATAAAAAATGTCGTATATTTCACCAAAAATGATTATTCTCGTCTTCGACGATAAAACTTTGTTCAAATGATAATTAAATGTATACACGAACTTGATAGTGTGATTTTTACAAGCTTACTAAAGTTTAAACTAGCGCACTCTATCGATTGTCTAAACAATTGATAAACTTTACGTAGTACCAAGTCGATAATGTAGATTCCCAATAATCACTATATCAATTCTCGGGAATCTAACATATGGAGCATTAAAAAGTAGATAGAATATAGAATTTTATATAATTATATTTAATTTTTAATATATAAACATGTGTGTGCCTTTAATTTTAAAATTAATGACGAGCAAATAAATAATACAATAGAATATAAAATATGACTAAAGAGCTATTTTCGAAAAGTTCGAACTTATTGTCGAACCTTTGAAAATAACTTAATAGTCTATGTAATTGTAATGATACTTCGATAACAGAAGATATTAAATGACGATATTAATTAAAAATGTTCAATTTTGCAATACTAAATGCATACAACAAATATGATCCAAGATCGAATAGATGATACTGACAATTTCGTGTAAACCGTTGGTATAACTGTACATTCAACTCCAATAAAGTAGACGCCAACCAAGATACGATTCACAATCATTGGAAAACCATAATCCGCTCATAAACCTTTCTTATTGTAGATCATTTCCTGTGTAAAACATTATGCTCTTGTTATACTTGCTTCCGTGCTCATTCCGACAAGTGATTGGATCGATAATCGAGAGAATCAGCTTTCGAAGATTAAAAAAAAAATCTGTGCCAGTTGTCGCAAAGTCCCAACCAGTCATGATAGCAAATAAACCAACTGATACATTTTTATTTTCAAACAAGATTCTAAAATTAAAGAAAAACGAAAAATACATTGATGTTTTATTAACATAAAATATATCGATAAAATTTCGATAACTCAGCAAGAGAGAATATAATTGATAAACTCATGAAAATGAAGACAATCATCTTGATCAGAATATATCGTAAGCCTTACTTGAGACAATGATATACATATGAAGATAAATTTATCATCAATTTGTCATTATCAATCGAGAATACTTGGAATGATAGTTAGCTTTATAACGATAAGAAGTAATATTGGTTTTGAAATCATGTAATACCTAACTCAGATTATGCTTATCTTAAACAACTCCTAACAATAGTTCAATTTTAGTATTGGCATCATTTTCCGTGAGGATTTGAAAAAGTTCAAGCTTTCCCGCCACATTGTTAGAAAGATCATTTTAAAGCGTACGACCCGCAGACGATCGAACAACGATCGTTCCCATTATTCTTATCGTAAAGGAACGCTACGTGGGCCCGGTTGCCATTGGAAATTGATTTCCGGTTGCCAAGCAACGTTCACTTAAAGTCGCCTACCATGCTTAGCCATGCCTGACCGGTGGTTTAGTCAGCTGCAGGTTGCGCGCCACCAAGGTGCAAGTAAACCATGGGTCTGCCAGACATTGAAAATATACCTGGTAATAGAATATTATTTATCTCCACGTAAAAATTGCACCAACGAACGATGTTTCAAATAATCCAAAATATTCCTTGGCACATGCAAACGCACCAATAGTTAAGTCAATTTTAAGACATGGCAAAAAGAGAACGAACGATCAGGCGCGAAAAGATTTCACGGTTGCGAAGGAATCGGAAAAAAGCTTTCGCAAAAGAAAAAGTATTCAAACCCGATCGTTTTTTCTCGTACAGCAAATGTTATTATTCGAAGTCGATTGAAAATAATAATAATCGTTCATTTTTACGAGCCGAGCCGCAGTTACAACGCGTGCACGGTTTATAAAGAAAGTTAACGCTTCATGTTTCCCAGTTATGCGAAGTTACGACGTCGGATATTGGAATATGCTTCGGTTTTTAGATTTCTATAGTCTTTCTATTGCTATTCTATTTTATCAAAATACTTTATTTCAAATAATTGAACGTAAAGTTACATCGTTGTTTATTATTTCTTCTTTCGAAAAACCTAGTAATTAATAAACTCGTTATATTATATTATAACTTAAGAAAATTGTGCGTCTTCATGCACACGTATTCTAGTGTACAACAAACGCGTGAAACTAAATTGTCAAGCTAATCGATCGAATGTAGCAGCAAAGTGCGAATGTTTAGCTCGCTTATTCAAGGTTCGATCCTTTTCTACGATGTACATATTTTTCAATGCATTACATTAGGCAGAACGTGTCAAGAACCAGTAAAGGGTCAATGATCTACAACAGTAATGTATTCATAGATTGAAAATTAATGACTCATTGCTTCATGTTTATTTAATTTATAATAATGATATTACTGTACGGCAGAATATTATTCACAATTATTTCTTTGAAATGTTTTAAATACAACAAAAAATTTAGTTTAACGATAAATCAACATCAGTTGGTCTTGTGGTTCGCATTTTCTTTGAAATAAATTACTTCAAATTAGATTATATCAAATAATCATAAAATAAAACGAATCATTAACCTCGAATGTTAGTTTAGTCCTATGAATAAAAATCAGTAACACAAATTATATTCACGATGATATCGAAATAATAAATTGGCCATCGTGTATCTGGAAATTCGCATAACGAAACTACCCTTTAATGTATTTCGCATTAGGAGCAACGTCCCACTTTCCTACATATTCCGTTTAACTCGTTCTTTATATTTCACTAAGTACAATTCGTGCAATAAATGCGATGCTTCGTGTACCGGTTGTAATCTGCGGTTTCATAAATTTTTCTTAGTTAGAGGAAAGAAAAAAAGATTTACACCTATTTAAATTCGACCTAAGATGACGTGACCTCAGTCTAACCGTTGAAAACTTCTTTACAAAGGTGTATAAAACATTGCTCACCTAAGGGTGCCATTAAAAGAAAGCTAGCATTAACATACTTTCGAGGTGAACCGAAAAAAAAGAAGCACACATCCATAAAGACGGTTAACCGGAACTAGAAAAATGGTAGATTTTACTCTCAACTTTTGAAACATTCACGTGTTAATACTTTTCCGTCATTATAACATCCAAATTCGCGCTACTTTTTTAAAAGTTCGTACTTAAAAAGTCTTTTAAAAATTCGATACGTTTCTACAGAAGCTCGCGAAATTGAGAAACTTGATGTTGCGTTAAGAAAAAAGGATAAAACTTTTTATGTGGTACGAAATAGTACAGCATCCTGTCAGACTATAACTCTTTCATGTTTATCTCGCAAATTTTCAATCCATAAGATAAGTATGGGATGAATAATGCAAAGGGCTGCCGTTTGAACTTTTGATAAGCAAAACGTAATCGTAAATCGTACGGAGGAGGATTTACGTCGGGTACCGCATCACTGACCTTTATAAACCAAGAAACTGGAATACACCTTGCATCTTGATGCATAGCCAACAACTGGTTTTCATACTAGCCTCTTACCCTACTACTACTATTTCAAAATTTATTCTCTAACGTTCACTTTAATTTAAATTCTCCAAATATAGAAGGATCGAAATTGTGTCCTACCGACGATTACGAATTTTGATTTTAAAAGTATTTCTAAAGTATACCTCCTATCGTCTTGTTGATGAACAACTGCCACAAGTGGTTCCACGTGTACGTAGATACAGTACGAAAAATCTATAAGCTTTCTACGTGTCTTGAATACCTTGCATAAACTCAGACCAAACTTCTAATAGTCTGGCCGCAAATTCAATCTTGATTTCTCGTTCCCTTCGTGTTAAAACTCGATTGTCGAGAAGAATCGTATTTGTTAGAAAATTCTGCTTTATTCTGATACTTGTTAGAAACAAGAGGTTGTCGTTGAATAATTTGAAACAATTGGCATAATCTACCTCATTTGAAACTTACATTTCATTACAATCATGCAATAAATAAGTGAAACTTAATAAGCGTACGATTTAACAAGCCTACACGAACGTTAATGCAATTCTTGCGCATATAAGAAGAAAATTATAAGAAGAAAATTGATAATTATTAATAACACCAATGTAAATTCATCGTAGTGATTCCTGAGTGAATACAATAAAGGTTGTATATTCTCGATTTACATTTTAAACTCTACTTTACTTTCGTGCCAGACGTAAAAGAAAATACTGATGAATTCGTGATAAAAAGTTATCGTGATAGACCCTTAAAAAATCACAAGTAAATCAGCATGTTCCCCGCTTTCATTTGTGCTTACCGTGATATCACAGATAATTTGTACGATAAAGTTGACCATCGTTGGGGAGGTCAGCGAGCGTTTGAACTTTTTAAGCATAGTGAAATCTCGGCTTCTTTTTTACTCGTAAGAAAAAGAAAAAAAAAATCTGGGTTAAGAATTAGAACGAAATAACTAATGATTTCGTTCCAATTCCACATACATATACATTACGATTATATTTCTTTTGTACCTCGAAGAAAATAAATATAAATTGAGTCTTTCATTGTTCATAATGGAAAGTTTTTAATCCTACTTAATATTCCATATCATTTTAATTATGATTTATTATTTTTACTGATAACACCATGCCAAAGCGATATTTATAGCATTTCAAAAATACGACTACGACAGGCTTGTAATTAAATAGAATACGTAGTCGAAGAAAATAAAACATGGGTACTCGTGGAATAAGTTTTACCTTCCACCTAGATGTATTTAGAAAATTTAATCTAAGAACGTTATCGCATTTACTTTTGTGGCACGTTGTTCGAATTAATTATGCAAACAGCGATTAATGATTCCTCTGTTTCGACACTTGGTCGTGTCGGTATAATGGCACGCGTTACATACATGAATTCAAAACGACCGTGAAACGACCGTATTTTTAGAAGAAACAATTATCGTCGTGGATCATATAATAGTTGGTTTCTCCTAGCTTTTCATTAAAGAGTAATTACGTACAATAACGATTACATAAAATTAACATTTCAAATGAACGTAAGGCAAATAATAGAAAAAAAATTGATGATTTTTAGAAACTGGCGCAGTCTTCACGATCGGTAGAAGCAGATTTGCCGATAACATAGCGTCACATTTCTTCATACGTAAGGATCCAGTATTGACGATCACTTGTGGAGATGAACATTCTGCCGTGGTGTGTCGTAAGTATTTTCTTTTGATGCACATGTATAATAAAATAGGTTGCAACGTTACACATGTCGTTTGTCAGAAGCTCAATGTTTAACTCAATCGAATGAATTTATTATTGAAATAGGAATGGCACAGGAGTCTCTAGCGAATAGCAACTTATCAATGTCTACCATTAGGAAGATTTGAAATTGTTGTCGCATTAGATGGACGATCCTTTGACTAACCGACCGCCATTAAAGAGCCTTTTGACAGAAAGAGATAAAGCTTAACTAAAAGTTAATAGAAGTTAACCGCTGTAAAAGGGAACTCGCTTAAAGCTTACAATTAGCTTTAAGGCAATAACACAGTGCGATATTATTAATCATTGATTCATTGTAGATAGTTGTTTGTAGAAGTACTTTATTGATTCGAGCATTAGCGTGGCTTGATTGAAACGGAAATCAATATGTGAATGACTTCGAGCTTAACGTCCATCTGCCGCCCTGTACTGCACACACATGCGTTTATTTTTTTATTTTTTTTATTTTTTTTCATTATTCTTTTAATTCTTTTTTCCTCTTCTCCCTCGGTCTTCCAATCAAATCGTTAAATTTCATTGAAATTTACGATTGAATCGAATCGGCTTACTTCAACGTTGTTAATCCAATTTTCAAATTGTTTATATAGTTATCACTTTTGCCGATGGCATTCGAGTACACACCGACACCGCAAGTTGAGTTCGAGGTATCTCATAATTTCTTTTTTGATTTTATCGTAAATATTTAACGGGGTTAAATGTTGATAGAGTCGGCCGTGTTTAAAATGGGAAGGATCGAAGCTCGCATGATTTACAGCTTCTGCAACATGCCATGCAAGAAACTTACAGTCGAACTATGCTTACATAGGGATAGCCACTGTCCGGTAAATCGATATGGACACGCAACGGTTGAGCTCTGCATGACCAGACTCAAAAACATTGTTATTGTTAATAATCTTGCTCGCTCGCTAAGCAAAAGGTACAACCAGGATCGATACGGAAATCGTAACTTCACTTCCTTTCCATTGCGGACTGTGTTAGTAGACATTTGGAAACGTTCCAGTTGATTTTTCTTGCTGAAACCCTGTATATTGCCATTTTACAGTTGTCCTATAATAAACGAAGCGGATGTCACTAATGAGTTATACCAAACTGTTCTCAATTCTAAAAGGAACCTTAGATGAAAATTAAAAAAGCATAACTGTTCAACTAGAGATAGATATATAAAGGGAAAACCTTGCTGCGTTTTAAATATACCTACAACTGGATACTCTTTTGTCTAGAAAAAAAAAAATACTTCTCTAATCGAAGATCGGATCGTAGAGTTTATGAATGCAATGAGAAATAGGATGAAGAAAGTAATACTATAGCGCTTATAGTTAAACGTATATAAATGTGTACTTTAATATAAAATTGGATTTCAGAAAGTGGCAGACTGTTCGTATTTGGAAGCAACGATTGGGGTCAATTGGGTCTCGGTCACAAAAACCATGTCAGCAAACCATCCTGTGTGAAAAGTATAAACTTTATTTCGAACTTGAAAAACTTTTTATCACATTGTTGGATTTCGTTAAGGTCAATTATTTATAAGGTCCATAAATATTTTCGTGTTGCAGTTTTAAAGCCAGAAAAAGTAACACACGTAGCATGCGGAAGAGCTCACACCTTGATATGTACAGGTTAGTCTTGTACACTTAAGAATATAAAAAATATATATTAAAAATGGCAAAGTACGTGGAATTAAGGTATTGGGGGGGTTAACGCTTAGAAATATTACATACTTAAGCGAAACATGAATGGTAATTTATTCGTTTACGTGTGCAAGCTATTTTTATGTGACAAGACTAATTATTCTTTTTTATTAACCCGATAAGTATGACGTACGCATTCGCGTCTTTCCGTAATATCGATTTTAATTGAACAATAAGTTAGCTTTGAAAATATTTTCTATATTATTTTATTTTCTATCGTCTCTCTCTCTTTCTATTTTATTTTCTCTTAGGTGGACAAAAGATATTTGCTTGTGGAAGTGATCAGGAAGGACAACTGGGTCGCGGAAACGCAGCGATAGGAGACAGCGCAAGTACACCAGTCTTGGTATACGATTGCGGGCTCGCAGGTTCAAGAGTAGTTCAAATAGCTGCGGGTTCTCATCATTCGATGGCTCTTACCAGCGACGGTGGTGTCATCGCCTGGGGAAGCAATCTCGAGGGACAACTCGGACTATCGGGAATCTCTGGACTGGTAAATAAGCCGACGAAGGTCCCAATTTCCGAACCGGTGAAAGAAATCAGCACGGGATATTATCATTCTGCGTTCTTAACCGGTAACGTATATTCCTTCATCAAGAAGTTCCTTGTGAAAAATTGCAAAGACATTTTCGTCGCATATCACATCGATGATTCGATACAATCGATTTGAATCTCTCGTCATTATGTTAATGAATATGACAAATATATTACTTGATTATTACTCATCGTTTTGTTGTTCTTGAAAATAATCAACCTACATTTTCTCTGACCCTGATTCCGTTCATCTAATAATGGATACTGATCAGATGTCGATCAATTGAGATTCCAAGCTTGGACTAATGTATTCTTCAAAGTTTTCTATACTATAGACTATCGTTCAGCTTTATAAAAAAAGACTGCCATGTGTTCCCACGCAAAACTATAAGCTTATATACGTATATATATATACACGTATACTGTTCAAGCTCAATGATATTTACAGAAAGCGGTCTCGTTTATGTCTGTGGCGAATCTGAAAGTGGTAAGCTCGGGATCGATGTCAACTTCTCAACGCAAGTCGCGCCGAAGCAAATGCTATTGCCCACTACAGCGATACACATCGCGTGTGGAGGTCATCATACCCTCGTATTAACAGGTATCACATGTTACCCGAAACAATTATAAAAATCGCTTTACCAATTTGATACGTTGTTATCACTGTTCTACTTAAGACAAAAAAAAAGAAAAGAAAAACTTATTCTTATTTTTCTTTTTATATCGTTTAGAGAGCGAGAATGTTTATTGCGTTGGAAGCAATGCCAGTGGTCAACTGGGAATGGGGACGAACGTGACCGAAGTTTCAACGCCGAAACTTCTTTCTCGTGATGCTCTAAAGGATCAGTCGATCGTCAAAATCGCTTGCGGGGAAAGTCACAGTGCAGTTCTTACTGGTACAATACGCGTATAAATTTTGATCTTGTGATTTATTCGCTTTTGCTTTATGATTTCTCTCTTGTAACACAGAATCTGGAAAATTGTACACTTGTGGTGACGGTAGACACGGAAAATTGGGCCTCGAGGAGAATGAAAATAACGTTCACGAATTAACATTCGCTGTCAAATATCAAGAACTCTTCATTTCGAATGTGAGTTGTTTTTAATTCGTGCGTTTTTTTTCTCATCGTATACATGTTCCTAAATTTTTGTAAAACCTACGGTTTGTTCTTTCAGGTATCTTGCGGTGGTTGTCATACAATTTTATTAGGAAAAAGACGTGAAACGAGTAATCAAACGGAATTAGAATCCGAATCTGTACAGGTAATGAGTATAAAATAAAAAAAAAAAAGAAATAAAAATAATTAAATAGCTCGAAAGTGTTTATTGATTTTTTTTAATTTTAGGATCATCAGATCCAAAAAAAGAATCCTTTGCCTCCCTTAAAACTTCCTGTAAATAGATTACAAACGGAAAGTCATACGGATAAAATGGACGAAATTGAAAAGGAATCTACAGAGAACGAAAATATTCTTGAAAAATCTACATTGGAGGAGAGTGAAGAAAATAAATTGGACAATGAAAAAGATAATAACTCCGAAACACCAAAGGATAGTATGAATAATATCGAAAAACCTGAAATACCTGCAACGAACGAGGAACCGGAAGAGACACCAAAAATCATGGAAGAAGAAAAGACTGAAGATACGAGTGAAAAAAAGGACATGGAAAATAATAACGAAGAAGAAACAACGAATACCAATAATATGAGTAATGTTGATACTGAAAAACCAAGTGAATCAACGACGGCAAATGCAGAACCAAGTAATGTGGAAGAAAACACAACAGATGAAACGGCAAAAACAGAAGAATCCAAAATTGAAGATGAAACAAAAACCAGTCCAGAAAAACCAGCATCTCCTGACCCTACGCCACCGCCGAAACCACCTCGACAAAAAATAGGGAGTCCTCAAGGTTCTGCTGGTGAAACTACCGAATTATCAAATAAGTCTTCGGAGAATGAGGAAAAAAAAGAAGATAGCCAAGAAAACAATTCAAAAACGAACGAAACCAAGGAATCCGAGGAGTCTGTAATGAAATCTATGACGGAAGAAACAAAAAAAGAAGAAGAAAGTCCTGCAAAAATGTCTATCAGCAGTCACAAATCTCGATCGATGAAATCGAATGCCGATATTGAAGAAACTATAATATCAGATGCTAAAAATGTTTTGGATGAAATAAAAGCGACGGAGAAGATTATAAAGAATGAAAAAAATGATGAAGAACACATACACGATGATGCTGATGTGATACAATCACCAGCGCCTAGAACTGGTTTGTATAATATTTTAATTTATATTTTATTATTCTTAAGAGTTTAATATCAAAAATTGTATGATTATTTTAAATTATATTTTTAGGAAAAATGGCAAAATTATTTAAAGGTAAGAAACAACAAGAGATAGAGAATGGCACAAAATCTAGCGGAGCTACGAATCCAAAATCAAAGGTACATGTCATATTATTTTCATATATAGTTTCCTGATATATATTATTCAATGAAAATGTCTAATGAATTATATTCTGTAATTGTTTTCAGTCGAAAACGTGTACCATCTTGTGATCTAAAAGACTTCAAAGATTTCATTGTAATTTATTATATTTTTTTATATCAAACCCTCCTACGCAAATATTAAACGCTTGGGACCAAAGCGGTTAAAATTGAATACTTTTCCAAGTAATCTTGGAACACAACGATGAAGTGTCTTATCACGGAATTTATTATTCATTGTGGCCTTAATATGCATTCCTTTAGGTGTGCGTCATTGTTAAATTGCTTCAACGATGATTCAAAAATTGTACCATAAAAGTGTACCTATAAATAAATTTTCCCATTGTACTTATATTAAAAGATCATTTTTTTATAATCTAACTTTTCAGTAAATTAACCGTACAGTGTTTGACGAACATTTCTTCATGAATTCAATGTAACAAGATTTTAATTAAATCAATACAATTGTATTATCTTAATTACTTATATATAAATATTAAATAAAACTGGTTTGAATGAAAGAAAAGAATAGAACATTTGAAATTTGGCGCCTAATAATTCTGTTACAATATGCAGCGCCTTGAACTACACTAGCGCTGCTCGAAAACGGTCAGTTAACGAAACATTCTTGTAGGCGGATGTTCAAATATACACCACACTAACGAAGTTTCATGACTATACTATTTGAATAATAGCGTGTAGTATCATGCGTCGTTAATAACCGTTAACAAAGGAATAGGCAGGTGTCCGTATATTATATTAAAAGTGTATTATATTATGTAATATTAAAAAATTTACTATATAGATCAATTAAAAAATTATTATTTATTAAGAGATATATACAATGGCAGATATAAATACAGAGAATAATGACCCAGTAAAAACTAATGAAAGATTTTCTCGCAATCGTGGACGTGGTTCTGGTAGTAAGAATCGTGATGGATTTTTTAAGCATAGCGATCGACGAAATGAATTTTATAATTCGCGAGGATCAAATAATAGATCTAATCGTTCGGAATCATATGGAGGAAGTAGTAAGTTTTAATTATATAAAATTTTTATTTTATCATATATTAGATTATATAAATAATAAATATTACAAATATTGTTATATTAAACAGTTCAAAATTAAATAAATCATGTCTACTTTGTACAGGTTCAAATGATAACAGTTATAGTAGAAAACCTTACAAACGAAATTGGACTCCACCGCAAGGAGATGGAAAAAGAAAGAGGCTCGAAGTTGGAAACCGTCTCAAAGAGCCTGACATCGGTGTGACTGAGTTTATAGGAGATCATCTTGGTTTTCCCGGTCTAGTTAAAGAAAGATACAGCGATTTCCATGTCAATGAAATATCTCTTGATGGTGAAGTTGTTAAATTAACTAATCAGGATATTCCTAATGAACCAGAGGAAACTGAAACTTTAGATGATTTAAAGAAATGTGTTCCCGATAACATATGGGAACAATTACAAGCATTGAAGGAAGAAGAATCATCTAGTTCCACTATTGAAATTGATGTTACCGATGTACATAAAGATGTAAGAAGAACTATTCATGAAATTGCTAAAAGACTGGCAAATGTTACAAGCCAAACTATTGATCAAAATGATAAAAAGCTCATGATAATGATGAGAACTAATAAAGGAAATAAAAGTAAAAATGGTAAAATCACTTGTTTACAAACTTCGGTTATTATTTTCTATAAAATACTTTGATTCTTTCTTATTTTTTCAGATCAGAGATTCCATGTCGATGATAGAATTAATTGGAAGAAACACGGTGGAGATTATTGTTACTTTTCGTTGCATAAAGTAAATATGGATACTATGGACGCTTTAAATCAAATGGCCATGATACTACGCACTAGACCAAATAATTTTAGTTACGCTGGAACTAAAGACCGTAGAGCATGGACTACTCAATGGGTTAGCTTGAAAAAGACACCACCTAAAAAAATATTACGCGCAGGATACGCGATACGTGGTGCCTATGTAGGAAATTTTAAATTTGAAAAAGTACCACTCAAGTTAGGTATGTTGAGAGGTAATCGCTTTAAAATTGCGATACGAAATGTTATTGCATCAAATGAAGAAATTGAAAAGGCTATGATATCGTTACGCGATCGTGGCTTTATTAATTATTATGGTCTTCAAAGATTCGGCACAGTTGCTGCCATTCCAACGCACGAAATAGGAAAGAAATTGCTACAGGGTAAATGGAACGAAGCAATAGATTTAATTTTAAAACCCCGAGAAGGTGAAAAAGATCAAGGCTTGGCAGAAGGTAGGAAAATATACGAAACGACTAAAGATGCACATGCAGCGTATAATAAAATTCAAAGATCTGATAAAATTGAAGCAACCCTTTTAAAGGGTTTAACAATATGTACAGATAAAAATCCTCAAGGTGCATTAGATTTATTACCAAGAAATATTCGTTTAATGTATATTCATGCTTATCAAAGTTTCATATGGAATCAAATAGTATCTAAAAGAATCAAAGAATTTGGTACGCGTCCTATCGTTGGTGACTTGGTATATTCAAATAAGATGGAAGACAAATGTTCGGAAGAACATTCCGAACAATTGTCTCAAGATAATAGTGAAGATGCTATCTTAGATAATGATGAAACCAACAATTCTGCGAAAGAAGATCAAAATGAAATGGTATCTGAGACATATGAAGAAGATATTGAAAACGATGGCAAAGAGTCTAATAACGATATTAAAGAAGTTACAAATGCTACAGAAATTAGCCTTAAGATAGAAGAGAAATCTGACGAAAGTAATACCGTTGAAAATAAAGAAGAACAAGAAGACTTTTGTCATATTCCTTCTGTGAAAATTCTTACTGAAGAAGACTTGCCAAATTATACATTAAATGATATAATAATGCCACAGCCTGGTTGGAAAGTGACTTATCCTCCGTATGCCAAGCCTTGGTTTGATGAAATTTTAGCAAAAGATGGATTGACTACTGATTTAAGACAAAATAACAAGTAAGTTTTACATTTCATGTGAAACTACTTATTATTACGTAAATTATATTATTATTATTTCCTTTTTTTACTTTTATAGGAAATACAGTTTAGGTGGGGCTTATAGGAAAATATTACAAATCCCAAAGGACTTGTCTTGGAAAATAATGCACTATAAAGCTAAGCATGATAATCTTATTTCCAGTGACATAGACGAAATGAGGAATGTTACTCCTCCAAAAGATGATCCTGGTAAGTAAAATAATATTTATTTTTAACTTGATTTTTTCGATCCGTTATCGATATGGCTATTTGTAGAGGGAGAATTTAAAGCGTTAATAGTAGAAATGAGTTTAAGTGCAAGTACTTATGCCACAATGGCATTACGCGAAATATTAAAACACGATACGTCACCACAAATACAGGCTGCACAATCAGCAGCTCATGACGCGCTTGTAGAAAGTAATAAAACTATTGATGGTGAATCAGAAGTAAACAATAGTGATAATAAAAATACTCAAGGAAAAGAAATTGAAAAAGAAGAATCTGAACGGTCTAATAAAATTGATGATAAAATGGATGATGAAATGGATGATAAAATGGATGATAAAATGGATGTTGATAAAAATCCAAAAGAATTTGTTGTAGATGAAAAATGCTTAGCCGAATCTGAAACAGAAATGCAAGTAGAATCTATGACTGATGACATAGAAATGAACTGAAGAAAAAGCAACTGCAAAAAAAAGTGATGTTAATGCTTGCTAAAAATGTTTTTTTATTTTTAAATGAATATTCATGGTGCTACGAAACATTGTTGTTGTTTATCAGCATACACCGCAATAAGTGAACATTTTATGTATTTAAACATTTACTTTTGTTTACAAAAGTAGACGATTTTTTTATCTCATATTATTTTATTTCGCATAAAAATAATTATCAATTAAAATTCAATCCAAACAAAGCAAAATTTACGCGTTAATAAAAATATGTGTAGCTGGATAACTTGGTCAATAAATACATTGTTTCTTAAATCTACCAGAGATTTATTATTATCCTAACAAAATTCATCGTACTGTAAGTTGTTTGCGTGTGTGTATGTGTGTTTGCGTATGTATACTTTAAAATTACAATTTATATTTCAATATTGCGCAATGCTGATATTAAAGCCCAATAAAGAACAGAAATTAAATGGATCTGAATTGAAATATTCAGATCTTGCATTACCATTTTCCGGAATAGTAGATGACTCAACGTTTCCGGAAACTGTTAAATTAGCTAAAGGAACTTGCGAGCAACGAGTTCTTTGATGAGATCGTAAATTTCCAATAATAGAAAATCTCTTGTTACATACAGGACACTTATAGGGACGTACACCTAAAAAAAACGTCAAACAAAAATATATAAGATCTTATATATATATATATATATATATATGTTTTGTTTATTTGTATAATTATAACAAATAAAATTACCTTTATGTACATTCAAGTGATTGTTAAAAGCTCCTTTTTTAGAAAATACTCGATCGCATGTTGGACATCTAAAAGGCCAATTTCCGCTATGAGAATATCCGTGTGCTCGGAGATCGCCGGGGGTTGAAAATGAACGGTCGCATTCTGTACACTTATGTGGCTTATCCTATTTCATTATTAACGAAATTAATTAATCACCTTGTATTTTTCATCACCTTCTCACACTTATTCAATACTACCAAAGAGGTCGAGTCTTTTTTACCACCTCTCTGGAGTCAACAACACGCGGTTTTTATTTTTTCCGAACGGATCTCCCATCCATTTAACTAACTAAGCCCACGTGGTTTGACTTTAGTTGAATCGTATCGAAAACTAATAATTTAACGTGACTGAATCGTTAACAAGTTGAATGATATTTAAATTTATTATCCGTTGAAATGAATTCGATATATTTTAAAAACAAATATGTAAATCTTGCCATTCTGTGTTTACTAATAGTAGTTACAAATAATTTAATCGAATTCATTTTTAAACTTAATAAATTTTAAAAATTGTAATGTGTTATGTGAATTTAATTGTTCAGTGATCAATTAATTACCTTAGAATGAGTCAGCCGATGATAGTAAAGATTTGACGAGGCCGCGAAGCATTTATCGCAATACGGACACTTATGGGGACGTTCACCGGTATGTATTCTTTTGTGTGTTTTTAAAGAACTGCTAGTACTAAATCTTTTACCACATTCCGAACAACTATGCGGTTTTTCACCTAAAAATATAAACAAAAAATTAGAGTAAATACAATTGCCAGTCAATACCATTGTATGGCAAAAAGTGAAAAATATAAATCTTATATTTTCTTTGCGTAGACTTCAACCTGTATGCGTTCGCACATGTCTCGTAAGCAGTGAGGGTCTATCGAAATACTTATTACAATATTGGCAAGGATACATGCGCCGTGATTTGGAATGACCAGCATTCAATTCTTTGTTCCTCCCGCTACAACTCAAATCTAACGGCGCGTTCTGCATTGTGTTCCAAATTTATCTGTAGACAAATTATTCGCTGAACTAAAATGAATACGAAAAGTAAAAGAAAAATTAAAACAATGATAAATATATATATATAAAAAAAGCAAATAGAAAAGTTTTCACATAAATTTTGATCGTAGATTTAAAAAAATATTTGAAATATTATATATCACAAAAGTTAAACAGCAGAGCCTATAACTACTGATAGATTTGTGTAAACCTCGAGGACGGCCAAATCTTACTACCCTGAAAATTACGAGCGTGATTATAGGTGAGAAATAGGATAGGTGCGACGATACCTCCGCGCATGTCGGAGGCGGGGTCTTCCGGAGGGCGGAGTTTAATATAACTTTTGACAATGTACCGTAAGATCGTCTATATAATATTTTGAAATGCCACGTAATGAGTGGCATCGCTATCAACCCCCTGTATATACGGAAAAATAGACTTACCAATGACAAATGATGTATACTTCGAAGGATCGTTTACAAAATCTTATACGTCAAGAAACATTTAAAACATTTCAAATTTCCCATTAAATTTTGGTCCGTTCCATTTATTTTTTTCTTTCCGTCCTTTTCTAAATAAATTATGTTATAAATATGATTATTTCTTCGTTATATATCAAATTGTTCTAATTTCATTGTTTTTATAGATTAAACGAGATAGTCATCGATATAATATGTTATATATAGGTGTATACTATATATTTTAAAAATCTCTTTGTACTCTTTCCTTCAAATGAACAGATCTGCTGCAAGCATTATATTTTTTACATACCATTGTAATTATTACTGTAAAAGGCTTAGTTTAAAAAATAAAAATAACGATAGAAAAATTGTAAAAGATACATAGGATATGTAATTGTGTCAACTTCGGTAGATAGTGAACCTGATAAATAGAAATATCATGATATTAATAAATCATAATAATTTTGCACGAAAAATCAGTAAAAAGAAAAATACCTCAAAAATACAGCTTGCAGTTCAGAATTCCCTCATTAAAATAAGTTTATCGATACTTTAAATACTATCGGAAATAAATGTCGAAAAGTATATCGGAGGGTATCAACGACTATCACACATTTCATATGCAGATTCTACAAGCAAAAAGTAAAAGTCATTGGGGTTATCGTACTCTTGAATTCGTTATGGATTTAAATTGTATATCTTACTAGTTATATGAAAATTATGCGAAACAAGATTAAAACAAAATCAAAATATCTTCTTCCATTTATATATTCCGGCACTTAGTACTTTTTCACTGTTAATTATTAAACATTATTTAAAATAATTATAAAATAAACATTATTTATAATAATAATATTTAATTTAAAATAAATATAAAATAAATTATTTAAAATAATAAAAACGAAAATGACGAGAAGTGATCAACACTTCGGACTACTGGCAAGCAGAATTTGGAAATTTAAACTGGCAAGATGTTTACTTCTTCCTGCCCTTATATACCTCTTGTCCTCTGTTCCTTCTTTCTCTCCCACTTTTCGGTATTAAAAGGAATTTAAAAAGAAATTTAAAAGAAATTTCGATTTCTATACATTCATTTCGTTCCATAGAAAATTTCAAATCATTGTTATTTTTTCTTTTATTTGGTTAATCCTTAGATTTTTACAGATGTTAATTGAATATATTCCGTTGGGGATTGATTTTTAAATATGACCTTCGGAACATAATTTATAGCGATATAACCTTTTGAAAATAACAATAAGAAAAAAATTCTTTTGTGAATAACAATAAATATGTCTTTATACTTTTGTCCTAAACATACAAACACACACACACATATGCGCACACAAATCCTAAATAAATACCAAACCGTGAAACTTTACAATATTGTTACATAATTCGATGTTTCGATACTTTTATATATAGATATCGTATATAATATGAATTAATTCATAGAACGAAGGGCTGAGAAAAGATCGCATAGCCCTTAATTACTCTCCGAAATGGAAGTTTTTTTTTTTTTTTTTTTATTGACGAAGGGAGTAATGCGTCGTCACGATATCGGTAATTTTTCACAAATATTCAACCGGAAGTGAGATAATTCGTCGTATAGCATCAGGACACCGGATGTCCCGCGGTGCCCTTCCCTCGTTTGTCACCCACCGAAGGATATTAACGCTATTGAAGTCTCCTTCGGATCTTTATAAAATGCTCCTTCATCGTCCTACAAACAGCAATGTGCCAGGTACGTGCTATCTATGTATATTACAGCACTATCATTGTCGATCGATTTCACCAACGTTCAAAGCATAAACCAGCGTTTTCTCTTTTAAAATAGACTTATTCTTTTGAACGTTGGCATTTGTTAATAAAAAAATTTCTTTGTATTTCAACCTTTGTTATTATAAATTCGAAGAAATTAAAGGAAGGTATGCCTGAGGAAAATTAAACATTTTTTTATTACTAACATGTGTAAGGATAGTGTCTATCCTATAGTTTAGCATCGAACATTTGGAAAAAAACTATTGTTCATTTTAAGCATGCTAAGGTATTCTTCAATATCCTTGAATTTAGAAAGCCTAACAAATAGATTTTGACGGCCATTTTCGAGGGAAGAGAAAGTTAGTAAATATGCGTACCTGAAGGTACTTTTTTGAAAACATTGGAAAAAAACGTTAAAACGAAAAAAAGAAGGGATAGTATGATTATATTGTAGGATTTTGAAAATAAAATGTGTTGCTGGGACACATCGGAACAATGGGACTTGAACAAAGGGTCTTTCTTAACAAAAAGCAACACAAAAGGTCTTCTTTTATTATATGGGTATATAAAATGTGGAGAAAACTTGTTCATTCATATATTTTATTTAACAAAATTTTCAAATTTATCCTAGATTAGTTATTTTCATCGTGTATATATGCTGAACCTAAATTGGGTACATTCTGAAATCTCATTTTTCTCGTACTCGGTAGATACTCTAATTCTAATACTTCTAGTACGTTTTGACCGGAATTTAAAAATGGTGCAGGTACGTAAAGCGTCATTTGTGGACCAGCCAGAGGCCAATATCTACCAAGGTTATAACCGTTTACGTATGCTACACCTTTACCCCAACCTGTAGTGTCTAAATAAGTGTCCAATGGTAGGCCAGTTATGTGGAAATAAGAACGCAAGATCACCGGTCCGTTTCGAAGGATACCACTTTCAATTGTTTTAGTATTAAAACTATTTAATCCATTCAAATTGTTGAGCCGAAATCCTGTTATATTCCACATTGACAGGGGAATTCCACTGATGCTAACGTTAAAAATACCCTGTACATAATAAAAATTATGATAATAATATCCACGTGATATCGAGCGCGATTTAAATTGTTAAATACCTTGAAATCATGAATTTGGTTGCCATAATTCAGATGTCCTTGATTTTCTACGAGTATTTTCAAACGTTGGGAATATGGACTCGTTAAAGATAAAGAATTGATATTCTTGGTACGACTTAAAGTTCCAGCGAGTTGATCATCGACGTATACCAATGCTCTGTCTTTTGTTATTGTATTTAATACCATTGGATCTTGAACATTGGATGGTATGTTAGTTTCGTATAAGACTAACCAGTGTGGTAATCCTAATTGTTCAAAAGTCTTTGTCTCGGATGATTGTAATAAAGGAGACCCAAACAATTCTCTGGATGATGGTTCAAATAATTCAAGTACAGGTTCCAATAATACTGGACCATAATCACCTTTAGGTGATGTCGTAGGTATGGATATATTTGGCAACGGAAGATACTAAAAAAAAAAACAGTTAAAATATGACAAGTATTAAATATCGTAATTGATTATTCGTTTCTACAAAATATTCTACCTTTGATATAACATTTCTTATTTGAAAATATTTGTCCGTTGGATCACCAGCCTCGGTCAATGGTGCATCATAATCGTAGGAAGTTAATTGCGGACTAAACGTTTTGGTATCGCCATTAGCTCCTAAATTATTAAATAAGATTAGATAAATGAAAATAAGTGGTAACAAATTATATTAATATACTAACCTGAAGTAAATCCAAAATTCGTGCCACCGTAAAACATGTATACGTTAACCGAAGCACCAATCGCCAACATTTCGTCTAATTTATTTTTAACAGCGTTAGCCGAAACTTTTTGAAATGGTTCTTCCCAATGAGTCAACCATCCAGGATAAAACTCGGAGTTCACCAATGGCCCCTAAAACGATTATTTCAATCAGTAAACTAATTGTCTAATTGTTATCGACAATTAACGATTGTAAGAATATTTACTTTAGCTTGATAATGTCTCATAAGTTCGAAACTAGCATTTACATTAGAACCAGTACCAAAATCAATTGTGGTGTATGCACCAGGCACTGATCCACAACGAATCATTCTATCAATTATTCCATCTGTCGTATACAAGACAGCTTTATTTCCAATTATCTTTTGAAAAATTTCGTATAATTTGTTCATGTATATCGAATCACAAGCCTCATAACTTCCATATTCATTTTCCACCTAAAACATAAAAGGATCGGATAAGAATATCATTATCCTAAAAATATTATACTAAGTAACTTACTTGAACCATAATAATTGGTCCACCATTTCCTCTTAGATAAGGTTTAACTTTATTTAACACAGTATTCAAGTACAATTCCACGTAATTTAAGTAACCTAAAGACGAAAAGAAAAGTAAAGAAAAGAAAAATTAAAACAAATTCTATAGTAGACATACGAACAAAGGCTACTTACTTAAATCATTGGTACGTAATTTTATATTTGGTTCACGTGTTAATAACCAATATGGAAAACCACCCTAAAAAAGAAAATTGTTAGAACAAAAATGAATGATTTTGAATAGATGTAAAATAATTCACATACGAAGTCTCTTTCCGCGCAAATGTAAGGTCCGGGTCTTAATAAAACTAAAAGGTTCTCCTCTTGTGCGATGTTTAAAAATTCGATGAGATCTGCATCGCCACTCCAATTCCAAACATCAAATTCAGGTTGATGTAGACTCCACTCAACGTACCTGTAAAAAAAAAGAAAAAATATATATATATATATTTATACGTAGTCTACTTGTTAATTTAATATTTCTATCATTCTTACGTCGAAACGGCGTTAAAACCAGCTGCTCTCAATTTTCTCAAACGATCCCGCCAATATACTTTAGGCGCACGAAAATAATGAAAACTGCCGGAAATATAACGGAACGGTTTACCATCTAATAAAAATTGATCATTCGTGTAATCCACTTCGAAGCTGTATTTTGACTGCAAATCCTGCAATTGAACATTATTCTTGATATTATTAAAATAACACGTTCGTCAGAAATCGATCGGATTTTATTTGTTTTATTTAGTTTATATCAAACACAAACATTTCGTTCGAATTGATACAATTCTCCGAGCGTATTGCAAACGATCGCTGCAAATAACGCTAACACCTTCCACATGTTGAACTTGCTGATGTACATTCAACTGGACGCGGCCCTTTTTGTTCTTCCTCCAAGTTGCTAAGAGAACGACGAGATCCGGTTCGTTTTAATGACGATACTCAACTGAAACCGGCCAAACAAGTAGTATCTCTAATTGTTTATGTCTAAAGTTCAGCATACAATCGCAATACGATCTTATAAGTATATATATATATATATCTTTTTTTTTTCTTTCTTTCTTCTATAGTGTTATTGTAATCTATTATTTGTTTTTATTTTTCTTTTTTTTATGAAGTTAAAAGCAATACGAAATGACACACTGAAACATTTTGCTGGACTCACATAACAATTTACGGCTTATCATTAACACTTATCGTACAAATACATAGATGATAATACAGTCCACTTGATACTACTGACTTCCTCGCACCAACTAAAGAAGCTTAATACGTGTGCTTCGACCTAAAGCATACTGTGCGATATATCGCGACGGATTATGGAACACGCAATGTACAGTCTAATCGGTGAATTGCTGATGACTAACATTCGCTAGATGAATGCTAACAGAATGAAGATAGAAAGAGAAAGAAAGAGAGAAAGAGAAAAAAATATTGAGGTAGACTATAGTTAGCCTAACACGTGCTATGGTCACTTACCTCGATCGGCGTTCATTAAAATGTCCGTTTGTTTATTATAAATTTTATTTCATCAGGTGTTTCCTAGTTTTTTATCTTATCTGATTTAAAGGATACTGTAAATATATTTTATTTTCATTTTTATACGGATATTTTTAAATAATTAACAGAAGTTAATGGGCAATGATGCTAGGATATTTGTAGATTTAATGATTCGAGAATGAATAAATTTATCACAAAATAATACGATACAATGCTAAAAGATTTGATATCACTATGTTAATGTACTTCAGCATGGCGCCAGAAAACCGGCAGGTTTGTACGTACCGTTAACTTCACTGCGACTCGTTCCACTTAAAGTTAGTCAAAATTGATGACTAAATTGCGGCATGCATATTTTTAATGAATCTTAAGAAAAAAAAAAAAGGGTTTCAAATATATACCATTGATTTTACATATTTCATATGTTTCAGGTGTATTTTTTTACACACATGTCGGTGTATATCGTTCATATTAATCATATCTATTTCTAACGTCTGTTATTAATTATTGTAGTTCCGGGTAATAAAATTATTGCCATTAATGTTGTACGTTTCAAATATGCTTATTAAATATTGTATTTCATCAACTTTTACATACCTTGATATAGCGTAGCAAATTGTTCTATGATATCTTCATATTTTGCACATGTTGTTTACGTATTTCAACACATTTCAAACGCTTAACTAACTACCCGCAGTTAATTTATAACCATTCAACACTTCTGCGTATAACTTCGTTCGTTTAAAAACAAATTATTATTATTAATTTACAATTAGTTATCTTGGAAATCTGCGCAATTAATTAACGTAGCAACAACTTGTTTATTGTCATTTATTTGTTTTGTATTTATTTTTATTATGTTGATAAATTGTAAATATTTAATCATTGGCATGACTTACACTTTAATATTTGCTATCAATAATACGGCGATAAGATTATTCATGGATAAATAATCTTGATTAAAAAAAAATTGATTAAATAATCACATCTTCAGTGGTTAAAAAGAAAATATAATAAATAGATAAACCCATGTATTCTGATATAAATATATTTTTTAATCAAAGAACGAGATAAAATATAGACATCGATATTATACTTATGTAAAGTTTCATTATTTTTCTATTATACTTAAGTAAATCCCTTTCTATAATAGGTAATAATATATGAACTATACGTTAAAATTATGTATGTATGTCGATGATGCTCATAAAAATTCGTACTATTGATTCATTATTTTTTAAACAATGTCAATTATCCTGTCAAGACGCACTAATAAAATTACAACGTTCACCTAATAAATTACTACAAAATGAATATTATTTAATTAGTTCCCAAATGACGGTATATCTCTTGAAGAAGTTCCATTATTTGATTAGTATCGTTCATATCAATTGTCTTAATAATTGTCCCGTTGTTTGAATATCTAATAATTGTTGCAGTTGAAGGAGTTATATCAGAAGGTGTTATATCAGAAGTTTTAGATATGCTTGTTGTTTCTATGTTAGTTACGCTACTCGTAATGGGAATTTGTTCTGTTGTACCGTCATCTATACTTGTACCTACAAAAAACAATGTCATAAATTGGAACATAAAAATTAATTTATTATACATACTAATATTCATATAATTTTTTATTTCTTTTTTTTTGAGATCAATCAACATTCCTATGTCATACTAAATCGATAATTATACATAGATGCGCTTTTAAAACTGCTTACTTTCTGTTGTAAATTTAGAATAAAGATTACGTTTGTCGACAACCCCATCATAATTATCTTCTCCGCTTGGAATTAAGGGATCACCAACCTGTTTTTCTTCAGCGTTAAGTATATCAGGCGTTTTGTATTTCGTAGTAGGTAATATAACTCGATTAGTGTTAATATCCCCGTCATTGTTCGAATCCAGAGCAGTGTTTGTGTCAATACGTACCGTTGTTATCCCTGCATCAGCATCTTGTAGACCATCTACAGAAGCAGTATTGATTGGTTTGAGATATTCAGATGTAGATTAAGCATTTGTTGCTTTACGCTATTTAGGAGATACTACTCTTAGAATTCCCTTTAGACTCAGAAGACTCCTTACCAACGTTTGCTGAACTACTAGATTTCGTTGATCCACTTTCAGATTGATCGTTAACATTTATTCCATCGGTTTCAGCGTCACTTCCATGCGTTATTTCGTCCGACAAAGTGGAGGGTAGTAATGAAATTGTCGAAATTTTATTATTATTAGATTTCGAGTAATCGTTGCTCGAATGTGAAAAGCCAGCGGCAGAATTAGATGATTGATCATCAACCGTTGAAAGTTCTTTCTTCACTGTTTTACTTGGATTTCCGTAAACTCCTGAATTCACATTCTCATTATCAGAATTTATATCATTTTGTGTTCCAAGCGTATTTTGCGAGCCGACAGTTGACGAAGATTCGGATTCGTTTGCGTCTACGGAAGACTCTTTATCGATTGCAGAAATTGGAATTAAATTCTTCCATCCTGGACGATAAGTTCTTGGGGTAGTAATAAGTACTGACGTAAATATTTTCTCGGAGAATGTTTCTGTTGGTCTTGAGGTTGATTGCGAGTCCGATTTTCTTGTATTATCTGCATCTGCATCTGCATTAGAAGTTGAAATATGACCTTGCAAACATGGGGTAACTGTTGAAGGGCCAGCTTCATTGTTCGATACAGAAGATTGTGGTAATGTAAAAACATTGTTATTGTTATTTACATTCGTATGATTATTAATATAGCTTGTAGTCTTATCATTTTCAATTGATGAAGAAGATGATGATCCAGTTGCAGAGGTCTCCACTTTATTCTCTTCGGTGTTTTGTGCATTTGAATCAGAATTGGTCTGATTGTTCAGACATACTCTTCTGCCCATTATATATACACAAATAGGTTTTATGATATCTTCAGATGGTTCAAGTTTTGATGAATCTTCAGATGGCTCTAGTTTTGATGAATTTTCTTTTGGTAAATATGATGTAAATGGTAACTTATCAATGTCAACTTGAGAATCTTCAGTATTTTTATTTGATTCATATACGATAGAACTTGATTCAACATTTAAATCAGCATTTTGATTATATGCTGAAGTGTTATTACTATCGTTTGTATTAGACTGATCTTGTTTATTTGAAGTATCAACAGGTTTTTCTGATGATCCAGTAAAATGCGGTTTATTTGTAGAAGTTGAGTGGTTTGAATTATCTGTTGAAGTTGGCAAATGTGGTCTATATGTATATATTGGTAGTTCTGGTTTATCTGTGGTAACTGGCCAGTCTGGTTTGTTTGTTATTATCGGTCCGTATGGTTTTTCTGATGATACTGACACATCTGGCTTATTTGAAGAAACTGGCAAGTCTGGTTTATTCGACGTATTTGGCAAATGTGGTCCATTTGTATATATTGGTAGTTCTGGTTTATCTGTGGTAACTGGCCAGTCTGGTTTGCTTGTTATTATCGGTTCGTATGGTTTTTCTGATGATACTGGCACATCTGGCTTATTTGAAGAAACTGGCAAGTCTGGTTTATTCGACGTATTTGGCAAATATGGTCTATATGTATGTAATGGTAGTTCTGGTTTATCTGTGGTAACTGGCCAGTCTGGTTCGATTGTTATTATCGGTTCGTATGGTTTTTCTGATGATACTGGCACATCTGGCTTATTAGAAGAAACTGATAAGTCTGGTTTATTCGACGTATTTGGCAAATTTGGTCTATTTGTATATATTGGTAGTTCTGGTTTATCTGTGGTAACTGGCAAGTCTGGTTTATTCGACGTATTTGGCAAATGTGGTTTATATGTATGTAATGGTAGTTCCGGTTTATCTGTGATAACTGGCCAGTCTGGTTCGATTGTTATTATCGGTCCGTATCGTTTTTTTGATGATACTGGCACATCTGGCTTAATTGAAGAAACTGGTAAACCTGATTCAGATGATTCAGTAGCCGATTGTTTTCCTGATTTCGATCCGCTTGAAATATTTTCATTATTTTCATCGACGTTATTTGTTATAGTTTTACTAGCTGTTTCGGACCCTTCTGAATTATTTGATCCATGATCAGACACATTAATGTCTTGCGATGATTCTTTCGTTGTCGTTACAGTATCTGCAGTATTCTCGTTCCAGTAAGATGATTCCGAAATAGGTTCGTTTAAATCCGGTTTATATCCATTATCTCCATCATTGGAATCTTGATTATTCGATACTACTGTATCATTTTTTGAAGGTAATAATACACCTGAATCTACATCATTTCCTTGATTTATTACTGTTCCATCTTGTTCAGATTGATTATCGTTATTTGTATCAAACGAATCATGTTTTTTATTCTCAGATTGTAGATCTTTGCTATTCTTATTATTTCCGGAAGTAGAGAATGTTGTTTTATCGTTGCCGATGGGTGTCACAGACTGTTGATTATCTACAGATTGTCCGTTCTTTGACTGATTGTCTTTTGAATAGTCATTTTCATTTGATTTTTTGTTATTAAAATCTGTCTTACCACTACTAGTTGTAGAGGATAGAGAATTCGGAAATAATGGAGTTCCAGAAACTATGCCGTGTATATCGTGAGCACCTTGATTGCCAATTATCGTAGAATGTAAAATTTCATCAAAATTAGAAAATCCTTTAGAATAATGATTTGTACTGGGCTTGTTATGGTTTCCATTGTTCTCAACCGATGGCAAAGTAGGAAATAGTAACGGTCCATTCCATTTGTGAATATAATCATTGCCTTGTGGTTGTGTGCCAATATTTTTTAGTATAGATTGTAGTATATATTTTGATAAATAATTGGAGCTCGTAAAACCATTACTATTGCCAGAAAAAATAGGATTGTTTGGTATACCAATATGGAAATGTGGTCGATTATAATGCACAACTTTATCTGTGTGTTTCACTGGTATTAAATGATGAGTGCCTTCGAACGGTACTTTAGCATGAATTTTATTCTTTTTCGAGATGATATCGTGTGATGACGTTTCAGAAGGATTCGTGATTGCACTGCTTTGGTCTATAATAAAAATAAGTAACAATTATGAAATTATTAATTACAGGAGATGTGTGTATTTGTGATATATTATATTTAATACGAATTATTCGTACCGTGCGTTTTAGGTGGAATTATAACTGGACCTGGTCCAAGAAAAGGTAAAGAGGGATTGAACCATGGTAATTTTGTGTCCTTATAAATTGGAGCAGAATTATCATTAGACGTCTCTGAGTTAGACGAGGAATGTAATCCTTGATGATGGCCTAAAATAAAAAATAATGTTAGAAATAAAATAACATATATAAATTGGAATGAAATTATTTTGATAACATATTTACTATACCTGTGATTTTTGAACCACCTCCGATATGTGAATCCACGTTTAAGAATCCACTTAAACCATAAGATTGAGATTTTTTTGCTACGATTTTATTAATAACGTTTAATGCAGCTCTCACACGTTTTGGCAGATACGAATTGCTACCATATTTATGCTGAATACGTTCACGAAGTTCTTTAAATATTCTAACAATTAATATCCTTCGAGCGTGTGTGCATTCTAAAATTTCCTTGCTAACGTTAGATCTCTTTTCTATCAAATCTTTGACAATCGTTGACTTTACTTCATCATTTTTACCGTCGTTCGACTTATCCTCGATCTTATTAAGCGTTCTATTGCAATTGGAACTTTCCTTTTCACTTTTAGATGATGACGTTTCATCGTGTTCCTTGTCGATTTTATTTTCACCGTATTTCTCCTTCAATGACGATAATAATTGTTTTAATATTTTTAAATAGCGTTCGATGTACGCGTCGTCGGACAATTTGCCAGTTGTCACATCATTCCCATTTCCAATCAATGTTTCATTTACTTTGATTTCACCATTGGTATTAGAATTGTGTTTAATATGATGATGATGATGATAATGATGCTTGTTTTTTTCTTGTTTCTTCTCCTGATCTTCGTCAGATTCAGTGTCCTTCGAATTGTTCGAATTTTCATCGGACTCAGTGTCCTTCGAATTTTTCGAATCTTCATCTGACTCAGTGTCCTTCGAATTTTTCGAATCTTCATCTTCCTTAGACTTCGACTGGGAGAAACTTGAACTTGAAGAACTGGAAAGGCTGGAAGAGCTGGGATTATTAGAAGATCCCGAAGAACTGGAAGAACCCGAAGCATTCGAAGCACTGGATGAGTCCGAGGAACTGGAAGAACTGGATGAACTCGAAACACTATAAGAACCTGAAGGTTTTGAAGCACTGAAAGAGTTCGAAGAACTGGAAGAACCCGACGAGTTCGAGGAATCCGACGAATTCGACGAATCCGAAGAATCTGACGATTCTGAAGATGCTGACGATTTTGAAGAAGCTGACGATTTTGAAGCATCATCATCGTCGTGATCATTGTCCTTCTTGGATTGTTCTTTCTCGTACTTGTAAATGTTCTTCGAACGATGTGGTCGATTAAATATATCGCCCGACAAATCTCCAAATGACGAAAATTCTTTCAAAAAATCACGATCTCCTTTTACATTCGTACCAACTTCACCAAATTGATTCTTATAATCGTCAACTTTCTTTTCAAATTTATCTTTCAAATTTGCTCCTATTTCTTCATATTTCTGCAGGTCTAGATTCTTAAACTCGTCTTTAAGATTCTCTCCTATTTCTTTGTATTTATCTGGCTCAAAATTCTGAAATTCTTTAGCCCATGGTACATTTGGTTCCCAATGAGGAGCTCCCAAAGCGTACGCAAATAACAAAGTGATAACAACGGCACCTAGAAGAATCAATAGAAATGAGAATAAGAAAAATCAAATAAATAAATTGTCATTTCTTAACACGAAATGATTGACACGAATTTTGATACAGAAATTTTGATAGACACAAATGTTACAAAAATGATTATTACCTTTCATGATTATATTATTCGAATAAAATCCGAATAGTTTCATCCGAAAATGTCTTGCGTATACTGTCCTTACAAATTGGAAGGAAATCGTTTATATAGCAATCGAGTAGGGATTTCTTATCGCAGCAATCCGCAAAGAAGCACGAAATTTACGGCTGTTATTCTTATGATTCAACTTATTATGACGGAATAATTATTCAATTATCACAATATCATCTCTAAAAATCGTCATTATCAAGCATGAAAAAAGAAATTCGTTTGTCACTCAAATTTAGGGACACATTGTTAAATAGTTGACTATTTTTATCATCAAAGTAAAATCAAAATGTTCATGTTTTCATTAATTAATTTCTTATTTTTTTTAAATCATTGTATAATGATTCACATTATCTTTCAAAATCTTTCGTCAAACATTATGAAATCTAAAAATAAAAAAACGAAGACCGTATTTACTTTACATTAATATCTATGAAAAATTACATATTCATCTTACCATCTAATAAGATAAATCTATGCATTATGAAAATTAGCGTACAGATCCGTTATAATAATCTCACGTTCCGGTGACCAAGATAATTGATAATTCATAATAATCAATAGTGTATAATATCGAATTAAGAAAATCAATCGTGTTTAATCGTAGAAATAACATGATTTATAAACGTGACGATAATACAGAAAATCTCGAAGAATCGATATTCCAAATGATCTATCGGTTTTAAATCATCCAAAAACGTGATCAATTGATCATGCAATAAATGACACGTACGATATAATTGATCGATCTATTATATATTCGATCATCCTAAATTTGTAAAATAAAACTTTGATTGAAGATGCAAAAGAAAAATAAGAATTGTGAGTTGACCAATTGCATTTAATAGTTAGAAAAATCAAAGAATAAGGAGTAAAGAATTGTTGAGAATGTTTTATTTGTACAATTTAATTTCGATAAAAGAATTTTAAGTGTTTATTTATTTTTAATAATCTGACTGTCGAACATCATGCTTTTTATGAATAAAATTGTTCCGAATATTTTCAGAATAAAATTTATGAATTATAAAAATTACTCCATATCCATTTTTACATCTCATATTCCCTATCTTTCTCACTTTCATTATTTCGTAATAAATATATACACATTATACGAATCTATTGATTATTTTTCCACTAGGCAACCAACATTACATTTCTTTTTTTATTTAATCGATTTACATACATATTATTTAAAATTCACGTTACAAATAATAATAATTTGTGTCGATCGATTGATATATTAAAAACATGATCGAAAATATTGATTCTTTGGTTTTTTTTTTTTAAATTTGTAATATCTTAATTAATTAAATTCAAACATCCTAAAAAAAAAGAAAAGAAATAGAAAAAGAAACAATTTCTTCATAAATCTGTAATAGTACGAAAAGATAGATGTTAGTATCCTTGAACGAGATACATGTGAATATATATCTATATCTAGAAATTAGAAAACGCGTTAGTGATAGAAATCGAAAGTGGGCAAGGTAGTGAGGCCAACGGGCGAAAGCGAACGCGATCCTGACCTAGGATACACAGCTTCCTCGGTGAGAGAACTGTTCAGTGATCGTATATCGGGTTAATAGAAATCTCTGTTAGGTCGGGTCAGGACGATCGTCGGCCAGCGAAAGTGAAAACGAAACGAAACTAAACGAAACTGGCAAGTCGGTCGCGACCGACCACCACCAATGTAGGAGAGTGAAATTGAGGACAGTAAAAGTGGGCAACTAGGACCGTGCCCTATATGCGACCGTCCTCCTCCTATCGGTCACGATTTCGTTCAAACGCGTTCACTTTCAAACGTATCAAACTATCCTCTTACCTTTTAACTTTTCTCACCCCCGATTATCACCAGATTCAAAATATTTCGATTATTTTTTTTTTTTATCTTGGATTATATCAAATTGTTCTCTCTTCGTTTTTTCGCAAAAAATTATTTCCTTTTTGATTTTTATATTGTATATTGATTTTATTATTTCTATCGGAAATATAGGATGAATTTATTTATCTTTTTTATATGTAATTTGTGTTGAGATATATTATCGTCTCGATAACGTTTTATTTTATTTATATTTTTCTAATTGTATAAAGTTTTATATCATCGTAGTACGTTGACAAGTTTTTAATACGTTTGTAAGACACAATAGAAAAGTTTCTGAAAATAAATAAATCAATCATTGTAAATTATAACGGGAAATTATTGCGATCGTCTCGATTAATAATACTTTTTAGAATTTAATTATAACTAAATCTTTCCACCGTTGACAATGGATTTATATCAGTACATAAATATATATGTGCTTTTTCTGAGAAACTGAATAATAAACGTCGTAGTATACTAATTGTAAAATAAGATTTTACTTGTTTTAGATTTATTTGTTATTGTTAAAGTTACGTATTTTGAAATTGTAAGAAAAACTAACATTTTACTTGTGATACCAAATCATATTGGTAATGCAAGAAATTATATTCCTACTTTGAAATAAATAATGTTTCGCGTTAAATATAAATTAGGCAACGTTTTAATTCTGATGCTTCGCTTATTCATCATAAGTTATGACGTAAGCAAGACAACAGTATATTTACACATTTAAGATCTTTTTTCTTATCGAAACTGATAAAATACCAAAAGATTTAACTCTCTAACGAGTGTTAGTTTTTTCCCTATTTATCTCTCTAATTGTAAGACAATTGAAATTTTTTAAATTTATTGATAAAACGCTTTAAATCTTTGATAACGGAAAAAAATATTCTGATAATAAAATCATACGGCACGTGTAAAATATAATCAATACACGAGTAACATGTGTTTTAATCTTTAAACATCTCAAATGTCTTACTCATTGTTTTTGCCGATAATAAACGTATTTATTCATTAAGAGCAATAAAAAAAGAAAAGAAAAAAAAGAATTAATAAGAATAAAATTACCGACTGTAATCATGTCAGTAAGTCGATAAGTTATCAACGAAAGGTTTCTTCCTATCTCTTGATAATATACCGACGGTCGATATAAAAGATTTCTATTCGAATATCGATAGATGACGCTATAAATTCAAATATGAACTCTAATATTCGTATACTATTGATAGATCAATTTCATTTAGAAAATAATATTCTTAATTTCGAATTCAACGATTCGTTGAAATTTAAGCGATATTAAAAATGATTGTTAAAAGATGTAAAAAAAGGAATAAGATTTTATTTTTGAAAAAGATTAAAAACGTGAAATCAGCATTAAAAAGTTAGCAATTATAAATTTTGAATTAGCAAATAGCTAGCAATTAAATGCACTTAGTAATTTTTTTCCTCTGTTGAGGTTCTATGCCAACTTTTTAATGCTCGTGAAATCTTGTACAGGTAAATCTCTCAGCTGAGAGAACTATTTAAGAAAGAAAATTGTATAAGGTCAACATCTTCTTTAAAATTCTTTGTAACTTAATCGACTCGATTTACCGTACACGATATCTTTCTTACAATCATTATAGCAAACAGTTGTACGATGTTTTACATTGATGTCTTACACTCCATCAACGAAGAAAGTAACATATTTTTGGTCTCCGGTTTTCAACACGTGTGGGAACCCCCGAAAGTATTTTTATCGAGTGTCGCGAATATTTCGCGAAGACGGTAATATAAAACGGTTTTCGGCGTCGGAGAAAAAAACATTGAGCCAATCTGTGTGCTCCACATAGATGCGTCCGATATGAGATCGATCGGTTATCGTTGGTTGGTACTGGTGTAATGAGAGGCCAAAAGCCGCCACGCTTGTATCTCATCCTCTCTCCCCTTTCTTATGGGAATCGACAGATTTCCATCGAGATTACGATCGTGGGTGGATCATCTGATTTTGCAACAAGAACACAATCAACTTTAACTCGAACCTCTTAACTCTCGAATGAATCTATCTTTACTCTACGTATCTCTAACTTCATACTCAAACTTATCAAAGATCTTACGAGATAAGCAAGCAACCTTCCCACCAAATTGATGTCTAACAATTATCGTTTAATAATTATGAATCATCTGCTAAAATCTTCCGCAAAATACGAAATCATCGTATTAGATATTGTCATAAGGATAATCTATAGAAATATTTCATCATCGGTTGAAATTGCGATACGATTGGTGTTGTAGGATCCACCCACCTCCCGTTCTTCGATGTCGTCGTTGGTTCGTTCGTTCGTTCGTTCGTTCGGTTGATCGATAAACCGTCGATTTTACAGGTAAGTGCGCATGCATGTAGGCGCAACGAAATTAGTATGCCGCTCAGTGTCGATATCCCGAAGCAATTATTTCGAGGCGGACCGGCCCTATCAGCTTCGTATACCCTTTCTGAAGTTAATGGCCGGCCAATGTTTTGATTCTCGTTCGACGGGTTTCGTAACGTCGCTCTAATTCTCTGCGAGGTCATCCTCGTCACATAAAATAGCCACGTTGAAAATTGCCAAATCGATCGTAGATTAACGAAACACTTTAATGAACCTCTATGATATTCAATTATTAAACCGATAGGTTGGGATTAACGCGGTTCGATTTAAATTTCATTTTATTATCGAAGTCAAATCTTCTTCCGTTCCAACTTGCGAAGAAAAATTGAACATTAGTAAGTAACAACTATTACTAACGCAATCTCAAATGATCAAGTATAATTGTATGTAAAATCGATGGGGTCACCGCACCCGGAATCGCAGGTGACACGACACTTTCATCGTCATCGAATTCGGTACGTAACTCTCTTCAACAGAGCACTACGAACCCACTTACGCTACGATACATGTATATACTTACTTCGTGAAACTGCATTAATATTCTTGTCGCAGTAGCAACCTCACGCTTTGTCGTGAACGTATTCAGATGCTACACGAAGTGGAAACACACTTGAAGAAAGATCGGACCAACGTAAAAAGTCAAGAAATCGCTTACGTAATTCCGAGAGTTTCTATCGGGTGAGTAAATGTTTGGCTTGTACCTATGTAAATGTCCGATTTTATAGAGTTAAAAATAAAATTAAAAAAAAAAAAGAAAATAAATCAATCTGTTCGATTCTCATACTTATAATCGAGATAGGTGTACAAAATATGAACGAAATTAATCAAGTTTCCTTTTCGTTATTGAGACCAACTCTCCCCCCCCTCAAATGGTGAAATTATTTAACGTATGATCTTTGGTTATATAGCAAAATTTCCCCTTTAAAGAAAGCGACGCGTTCTTGCTACGCGTCCCGACTTTACAAATTTAAAGGAAAAAACGTGAAACAATTCGTCTTAGTCTCGTGTGACGAATGGTTTAGAATTTAAAACAAACAAAAAGAAAAGAACAAAAAATTATGAACTACTCGAACGCGTATTTTTCAATATAAAACGGAAGTTTTATTTTTCGAAAGATTTTCTTTCCGTTCGTTCGTTCGTTCAGCGGGAGATCGAACTTTGATGTTGAAATGAGATATGAAAAATAATTGAAAATAGGTCGTATATAGCGTGCCATCACGTTTTCTCGGATCCAACACGCAGCAGCAGCAGTGCACGTGCTACGTGGTGCATTGGATTAGCTTTACGCAGTAGTCGTACATTCCACGCGTCACGATCTTCGATCTTCGACGACAAATTTCACGAAATACCGAACGTACCGATCAACGATTGCTAGCAAAAAACATAATACATTATTCCTTACTCTTATTCCAAGAAACGGTACACCGTTGATGTGTCACGTCGTTGATAAGTCGATTCGTACGATCTGTTTTTTAAACCTTTTTTTTTTTCTTTTTTTTCTTTTTCTTTTGAATATCGATTAACCCCTTTTTTAATTCACACAAGTTTTAATTATTCTCCTTAACGTTAACAATTAATTTGTATATTTAAGAGTTAACTATAGTTAGTAAGAAACCTAGAAATAGACAAATCAAATGACTGACTAGTTTTAATTAATGATTCTCTTCTGGTCGGTCAAGAAATTTCATTTCAATCCTCTTTGCATTCTTTCGTTATAGATCATCAAACGTTTTCTATATTCTATGTTATGTATAGATCGTGACAGGGAGATTCATTTTTCAAACAGTCGTTCGATCGTGAGCAAGTTTCTAAATAGATAATGGTCGTTACCAACTACGATAAATGGAAGTCAACTTTCGACTCGACACTTGGATGATCTCTTTTTTTTTCTTTCTTTCAATTCTGCAAAATAATAAAATAATTTTATAACCGATTTTTTTTTTGTTTATTTCCAACGAACTAAAGTGATCTTCGTTTTATGAAATACAATGTAAAAGTCGTGTTTTAACATGGTTTTAAGAAAAATTGAATAATTATAACGTATTAACGATACGAACCCTTTCGTACGATCTCTCGACTAACTTAATATCCAATATGATGGATACACGCTCGGACACTAGGAGGAAAGAGAAAAGAAAAGCGAATAAAAATGTTTCAAGTGAATTTTATCCTGGGATAGTAGTAGTAGTAGTGCACCAGGTACTACTAACTAGATTACATGCAACTAGGTTACTTGATACATTACCCTCCCGCGCAACACGGAAGAGACCCAAACGTTAATAAGGTTTAACAACTTCCCCGTTGTTGTCCATGAAAGTAGAAAACCTTTTTTGCTGTGAGAGTTTAATTATAAAAAAAGAAAAAAAAAATAAGAAAAAAAATTTGAATTTATCGGTCGTATACCATAACCCATGTTGTACAATATTATAATATCCTTGGTAATATCGATGCATCATTTAAATTTACAGATTATGATTGAACGATACATTTAAAAACAACGCGGCCAGTAGAAAAAAAACACAGGAAGTGTTCGGCATGCCGCCGGACAAGGGACAACCGCAAAGTCGGTAAAGATTTCAAGCAAGCTGCTGTTGCTGTTGCTGTTGCTGTTACTGTTGCTGTTGCTGCTATGCCGTTCCGATATCGGTACGAGGAATCGGTAAGTCGTCAGTGTGTTTCTGGAACTCACGTACCATTTGGACGAGCTCTACGAGCCGAGTTCTCGACCTTCCTACGATCGTTTCTTTTGTACCGGTCTAAGCAACCTGTCGTTCCCCACACGAGAGAATCGTTTAAAGTAGAGGAGCAAGGGGGGAAAGGAAGACTACTCGATTGTTAACTCACCCTCCAATCTTACTATTACAATCAATTCTTTCACTTGGGAGAATTATAATTAAAATATAATTTATATAAAAAAATTCTAATTTCGGCCAAATTAAGTAGACATTTTACAGTTTAAAACATTTTACACTTTAAAAACATTTATAAATAAACAAGCGTATAGAAATAATAAACTATCGTCAGTTTATTCATTTATATGTCGAAAAAAACAAACTTTGATAAATACTACACTCTGTAATTAGTTTTGGTTGAGTTGACACTTGAAATCGGCCGGGCGCCGTATCGGCGCCGCTCGAGTGCAAAGGGTTAATTGTCAATTGAAAATTTGTTACATCACACAATTGTTAAGATTTTTTTAAGCTTTCTGTCAAACGAAAGATAACATTTAATTTTGCTAATAAATGTTGATCGTTCATGACCTGGTAGAAAGAGAGAGAGAGAGAGAAAGAGGTTTAAATTCATTTAAGAATCTTTATGATTAGGAGCTGTTAGAAAGAGGAAGGAAGCATCTAGCCGTAGGTGTGGGTTCCAGGTATTAACTTGTGAACAGGTGGGGTACGAGGACATCGATATTGGGTTAGTTTTTACTTAGAGTTTCTAGTTTCCACAGTGGTGCAATGAGGCCTGCACTTCCCGTAAACGATATCTAACAACAACAACACGTTCCAGATACTAAAAATCCTCACGTGGGACAAATAATCGAACGACGATAATGAAAGTGATGATATAAAGAGGCCAAGAGATTTGATCGAAATGATATGACGAATTTCAATAAATTTTATATTAAAATGAAATAAATATCCCCCATCTCTCTCTCGCGTCTGTTTATTTTATCCAAAAATTTCAATCAGATTTTATCAGCGAGTTCTCGTATATTTCATCCTTTTCCTTTTTTTTTTTCGTCTTCTTCTCTTTTCTTTTTTTTTGTTCCCTACGGAAATAGATTCGACGATAATTCGGACAATTCCCTCCCGTATCGGATACGGTTTCCGGAATTCTATTCGCGATGGATACGCGTTCGATATATCGGAATCCGACGAGAACGACAACAGGATGCAAGCGGCGCGTGTTGTGTTCCCTTGCCTTGCCGCGTCCGCGAATGGACGGGACGACTTTTTTTCACGGCTCGCCTAGAAATAAATATAACGCTCTCTCATCGATTCACCGTGATTCACCGGATGCGTTAGAGAAATTCGACTCGGTTTAATACAATTTTTCGCGTTCTACGTGCGCGATCATATTAAATCAACTTTTTTCTCTGTCTCTCTTTTTTCTTTTAAATTTCTTTCCGACAATCTCGGTTATGAAGTTGTCCTTGGGTAAATACGAATATTGGGTGTGTATTGAAAAAAAAGAAAAAAATAAATAGAAAATAATATAATGAAAAGAAAGATTACGGAGGTGGTAGATCGTGTTAAGTCAATACTTAAGTCAAGGTAAAAGTTCGGTGATAAAGTAATCGTGAATTTTTCTCACGTTCGACATTACCTTTTTCGTCTTGAAAACCCACGCGAGGACCGGTAACGGTATGGTAATGTAGCGAACATCATCTCGAGGTTTGACTTTCATTATGGTTGGGCGCGTGACCTTTCCAACGTGGTCCCTTATCTACCTGTCGATGCGTTAAAACCAATACTTCTTTTCCCACGTCTACTTCCATGACCACTGGCCGATTTAAACGTCTCGTAAATGAGTTAACCATTTAATGTAATACGTTATTTTATTTTTTTATATATATTTTCATCAATAATTATTATGATCTTATCGTTACGTTGTAACAATATTAAACCATATTTTTTTCCCCATAGAATTGTGAGATACAACGTTGGAATGAATTTTCCTATGAAATTTGATATACGAAACATCTTGACGAAAAGTTTACTTCCGTCGGTTTGATCAAAATTCACTTGTCGCGTCAAATAATGCACTATTTCTCTCTCACTCAAAGAAATTTATTAACGTTCGAGAATGTGTAACATTTACAATTAATAAGCCTACCCTAGAATATCATCGAACTAGATTAGAACGAGATATGAATTTGTCTAACATTTGGACAAATTTTTGGGCCTGACCTGTAAAAAAAAAGGAGAATAAACAACAAACTTTACAATCCGTTAAAGATTAATTTGAATGATAATCGTTGTCGTTTGTCATCGACAAATCGTAAAGCAAAATAAAATGACGCGTGAGTAAAAAAAAAAGAAGGATAAGGAGACAGAAAATAAGAGAGAATAAGAGAGAGAGAGAGAGAGAAATCGATTAAATAAAATAAAAAGTAAACCGTAGCTGGGTCTTCTTCCTCGTCCCCCACCACCCCCGTCCGTTTGGAGAACTTTGTGTTTGGTGCCGACTTTTTTTTCCCCAATCCCAGGGCCCGGGCCCCTGTCCACCGTCGGAAGATTTATGCTGCCGACATTGAAACTAAATTACACCATAAATTAGCCTTAAATTCGTGCTTTCGATGCAACCCCGACGGCTCGGAGGAGACACCACACGCAACCCCCCTCCCTCCCCCCACCACAATTGTCCTTTTTTATATTCCCCCCCTCGATATTCTTCTCTCCTCTCAACTTTACTCTACTCTACTCTCGTATTCTTTAACCCTCCCTCTCTCCCTCCCCCGATCTTCCATCTCTCCAACTCAATCCTTTTGCGGATTCGTACGCGTAATTAAATGTCGGCGAACAATGAAACATTTGTTTGGGCCGTACGTTGACAGGTCCAAACGGCGTCCGGTAATACTGGAGTCGACGAGTTCGCTTGGTTGATTGACGTTTTCGGTACGCACGATTTTTCGACGAAAAACAGATCTCAATGTTCTTACTTCATCTTATTTATCCTTTTATATTATTTTTCTTTAACGCATTTAAAAACCCTCGCGGTATATATTAGGTATACCGGAAAAATCTGTCCGTTTTTTTGTGATTAAAATAAAAGATGTATAGAAAACGAAGTAAATAAAATAATACATTTTCAATATAACGAATCTCACACACACACTCACACTGCAAAAAAAAACATCAGTTCGAGAATACATATGTAAAAAATACGATGATGAAAAGAAGCAGCCATTATGGACAGTCAAAAAAAGATGACAAAATGAAAAAACAATGAGTTTATTAGTTATTTCGCAGCACATTATTTTAAATGAAATAAATTCAATGTAATTTTCACGATACTTATCCCTCTTCTTTCCTTTTTAAATCGATTTATATTTTTTCATTCGATTTGTTTTCTTTTTTCAAAAGATTACGTAGATACGTGTAATAATAATAATAGAAAAATAAAAAGAACAAGCAGCGTATATTTGTTGAGAAAAAATATCATCAGGACCAACCATCAAGGTGATCTGTTATATTTTTCACGATGTAATTACGTATTCGCAGCGTGGCTTACGTCAATTGATTTCGTGTCACGCTATCGAAGTAGCACGATGGTGGGGGAAGTTGTGATAACAGTGTGAGTGTGAGGGGGTTAACTGGGGTGCAGGAGAATGATTGCACACTTCGATACGTAACGGGGAAACTGCAAGCGTAATCAAGCCGAATTGCAGAATTTGTCATTTTCTACGCGGATTTGAGCACTTCAATTACGGCCAATCGAAATGGCACCACCGCACCAGGAACAAATCCTGCTTTATTTAAATACCCTTTTGAATGTTTTAGAGTGGTAGTAAAAAGTTACCATTAATCGTTGCCAATGCCTATAGCTGACCAATACGTTACTACGTACGTTATTTGTTGTCCGGAACACTGTTTCCGTTAATCACGCACAATGCAATATCTTTGTCCTACTACTACTACTACTACTACAGTGACAGGTAATTACAAATGGGAAAATAAAATAATAAAAAAAAGAAGAAAAAAAAAATAAATTAAACAGAGCAAGTAAAAAATAGGAAGAAGAAATACAGCTCGTAAACTTGCGCGCAATGCGTCCGAGCTATTTAACTTTAACGAGGGGAAGGGGGTTGGCAAAGGGTTGAGGGGTAAATAAAAAGAATCGATATCTTTTTATTCGACGATAAAAGCGTTTTTGATTGAAATGAATTCGAAACAATCGAAGTGCGGCGCTATCGTACTTTTCGTTTGTATTTTTATTTATTTTTATTTTTGTATCATTTCGTTTTTATATTCATTTATAATTATTTATAAGAAATAATATAAGAAACAAACGAGATGCACTTTTGTTGCACGTTTTATAAATCATATAACCAGAGCGTATATATTTATATATATATATATATCATATATACTCGATAATGCGATATTTTATTCAATAAACAAAATGATCTCAACATAACGTGCGAACTTCAGGTACAAATATCATACATAAACGTAATATACATTTTCTAGAGCAATATATTATATATCTAGATGCGAAATACTATGCTTATAATTACTACGTTGTTCATTTTTTGTGTTTATTCATTTATTTATTTATTTGTTCTCTCATACGTGTGCGCGTGGTCACTTAATATTTTTTTTTGTTCTAAATGCATTCTAACAAAGACATGATGAGCGAAGAAAAATAAAAAAATAAAAATAAAAATAAAAATAAAAATAAAAACAACAGCGCGTCCAAAGGATCGATTTGAGCTAACTTTACGTGTCAATGCATGTAATATTCGTGTACGCGTGTGTGCGTGTATATCACACTAAACAGCAAGTACATGTATATATAATTTACATAAATACGTATATGTGTGTCATATATTAATATATATAATTAATACGTTTAATCGAATTATTTCTACGTATTAAGTATAATACGATATATTTGATGTTAGTATAACGTTTTGCGATATGTTTGGTAACTGTTAAATGTATAAGACTAGTGTTAATATTAAGTTAATTACGACAATTGTCATTCCTTTTTTAAATGGAACCTCGAAAACGTTGAATAATCTCGCTGCTACTAGCTAAAATGTTTTTTATAATCTATAAAATTCATAAAAGAACAACAATGATTTTTTTCGCACATCGTTAGGCATAAGAAATCCTTACTTAAGATCCTAGAATGTGATTTTCTTTTATAATTCAATAAATATAATACTAGAATGAAGTCTGTGTAAACGAGCTTCACGTAATCGTATATCGACGAGATTTCTTACATTTATCGAAAGATGCGCTAAATTATTCTCACGAAATAATAATAATAATAATAATAATAATAATAATAAATGCAATTAGGTAAACGAAATGTACAAAACGATCGAACTAATGAGAAGAGAAAAATTCAAAGATAAAAAGATAAAAAGAAAATGATTAAATACATTATTTGTATTAAACATAAATAACAAAATATTTATAAATAATATATATAATATATATCAGCTAAATTTTTATGATCATTTAAATCTATGACGAGGGAAGAAGAAATACAATGAAAATAACGGAAAAATTGAATAATACGTATAACACAAGTCAAACACGTTCTACCTTACGATCGATTACTTTATATATGTAATGATGTGTAACACATGTATACTGGCACATTTGTAATTGGCACGCTTTAATCGTTCAAAGTGGAATCATGAGAAAGATTATAATATATATCTCAGCTATATATATCGCGAATATTTCTTTATCCACACTAGTAATGACTTTGCTTCGAGTATCTATTAAAACCTGATACCTAATCTTGTTTAAACTATTACAATTACACTTCACGTCTTCCAACATCTTCTATTTGTCTGTAACTAATCGTAAATGTGAATACATTCTACCAGAAGTTTAGTCAATTAGACCGCAGAATGAATTTTTGTTGTTCTTCTCTGTTCTATTGAACCTCTCGCAGTACATAAAAAGAAACACTCATCTATGATCGTGATCATTGTAGTTGGGGGTTAATCGGTTGGTCCTCCCTGATCGGAATAAGGAAATCTATTATATAGATACGATTTAATTACCATTAACCTCAACAGTGGTCACAGAATTACCGAAATGCTCTGTCTCTGTGACAGAAGAGGAGTGCGGTACGGTAAAACTACCTAATCCGCTTTCCACGAGACTCATCAAACTATCTTGGCTGGTGGATGCACGTTTTTCAGCACGAATCTTTTCTTCTAATTTTTTCTTCTCCTCCGCGGTCTTATCTACCTTACCGTTCTTCGTATTTTCAATGATCAGTTGTTCGAATTTCGACAAAGGTCTCTCCGTAATATTATCCACAATTTCATTATTAACCGGTACACCGTGTTTGTTGATCGTCGGTTTATATGTTTTAACTTTAGAATGGCCTTGAATAATTAGATACATCGGACCTTTGATAGGTTTGGCCGGTTGTTTGTAATGTGAAAATATTGGATCGGTTGTCAAACTGGGCACCGTTGTTGTTTGCGGTGGTATAGCAGTGGTAGATTCCGGTTTAATCGTCGGTTTATTTTTTGAACTTTCCTCATCGGCAAAAAGTATTGCTAAAGATGATTGATTGGGCTCCTCCCCTTCGGAATTCTTCGTACTGGTACTGGAAGATAGTTCCATAAACGGTACAGTGGACGTCAATACGGAGGACGTCGATGTTGTTGTCATCTCAGGAGGACTATTGGATTGATAGCGATTGCCCATTTCATCTTCCCCTTCGACAGTTTGCAGAGTTAACGTAGTAGGTGCTGGGAGACTTGTGTACGAGGAGCCTGGAAATCCTGACTGCATTTGCGGTGGTCGTGGATGTGTTTGATCGATGCTACTTGTTGGACCAACCATACCCTTCAACGCTGGTGCGTGCATATGCGACATGTGCGGTGCCATATGCGACATGGTCATAGGCGGTGGTGGCCGAAAACCAACATTCGGACGCATACTGCCAATGAAGTGCATCATACCGTGATTATTATTAGGTCTTGTCAGAGAATGCATCGACGAAATAGACTGACCCGATCCAAACATATGCGTTGGATTATTCATATGTCTAGAAGGTGTCATGGATAATTGTACAGATTGATGAGGAATTTGATGATGCTGATGAGAAATCATTCTATTCGGCGTCGACGTTGGTGTAGACGGATCGTATGCGAAAGTAAACGAACTTGTCATCGTATTTGTTTGAATTTGGGTTTTCGACGATTGCTGAACTTTTTCCATTTCCGAAGTCAAGTTTTCCGAAACGTTCGTCGAGACTACGGGTGATTCGGTTGAGATCGTTTGATTATGTTTATTGATATAGTTGGTTGGCATGATAACAGCAACAGGAGTTTTATTCTGTGCCTCGAGATCAATAGTGGAAGGTGAATTGGCCACGACAATGTGCATTTTAGGAGAAGTCTTGTCCGACGATTCTTCGTCGTTTTCTTCGATTTTCGTATCAAAGTTAAAAGTTGAATTCGAGGGCATCGTTTCGGAAGATATTATTGGAGAAGACGAGGATAAAATATCGAAAGGAGGTGTACTCTTTTCACCAACGACAACCTCTTCGTTCTCGTTATTCTCACCGTCTACAATTATGTTTGCATTTTGACCAATAACGACCTCGTGATTGGACGAAGCTGCCACGTGATGATCGGTATCGTAATGATCTCGAGAATGATCGGGCGTTTGCCATGTAACTTGATTTACATCAGGAAGGGTTGAAGTGGGTCCATTATTAGCCAACCACCCACCTGAGATAGTTTGAGTCGATTGATAAATAAGATTGGACTTTTCAAAGGATACCGAGGGAGTAGTGGTAACATCGTATCTTGGTTTTGTCGAGGGGAAAGGCGTGTACACGTTTTTAATGGTTTCGATTTGAGAAATACCCACACCCTTCGTTGGTAATTTCGAAGGGGTTTGAAGATATTGCGGTCTCGAGGGTTGCAACGAAGGAGAATGATGTTGGTTATAATTCTTGGATGGTATTCCGTAATATTGAGGATCTTGAAGTACCGGACCCTCTTCGGTTTGCGTGCTTAATTGTTGAGATGGTTCAACGTAACCGGTGATTTTTTCTTTCGACAATATACCGTTGAAAGCTGTCGAGGGTTCGATTTGTTTCTGAACCACTGGCGGTGGTAACATCATTGTATAAGGTTTAGTCTTTTGATTATAATATGGACTGGGATAATAGCTCGCTGCTTGAATCCTATTCTGATTTCTATAGTCGACAAGACCATTTCTAAAGTTAGTAGTACGTAAAACTTTAGGTGGTTCGGCACCACTACTACCGGTGAAATCATTCCTGTAAGTGTTGTCCTGATTCGTTCTGGTAAACTTTGGGCCATCGACAAATTTCAAGAATTGCTCGGGTATTTTGGGACTTGTTTTCTTCGCCGTTACTCCGAGCACCAAAATATCACGTTTAGCTGATGCTTCGGTTGTGTGAGAATCCAACCAATATTGAACACGATCCAACACTGGTGGAACGTAATCGAAAGTAGGATTGTTCTTTAATGGATCTCCTCGTCCAAGAGGCGTCCATTCGTCGTAGTCCATCCTTGGGGAGAAAACTCGTGGTTTGCTGTCATTGGTATCTGCGAACAAAGGGATTCACCAAGTTATTATCGTTAGCCTGAAACGGTACAATACTCGAACGATAAGTATCTCGCTTCTATCCTGTATATTTCTATTTAGAAAACATCGTAGTTATATCGCGAAGTTTGATTTACAACGATTATGTTATCGGCATAACGATTTCTCGCAACTCGCATAAATTTATGAGCTTTTATCCTACTTCATAATTCGTCGAGTAGTATGACGAAAATCGAAGATAAACTATCGTATAAATTTACGCGTTTATACATAGAAACGACGTAATCATCCACGTCGAATATTCGTCTGTGTGTATGTATGTATGCATGTATGCATGTGTGTTTATCTATATACAAATGCGTGGCCTAAGGGGTAATCGTTAACAAGTGTCACAAGTGCAAGCTATCAGTCTCGAGCAGTCAAAGAAGGGACCCTGTTACAAAGTTGCAATTCACCATAAAAGACAGTAATATGGGCATACACGTAACATCGTACAGAGTGTTTCGTTCGAGGTGAGGAAGCGTGGAGAACATGACAGGTAGGTAGGTACTCGGAGTACAGCGTTGATGCATCGACGATAAAAGAAAGAGAAGACTGGCTATGCGAGATGAGAGAAGCCGATGGCACCCTTTCACCGTAAGAACAAAACAAACAACCGCCTTTTCACGCGAACGAATAGGACCTCGAAGAAATGGACGAATAAACGTACTACACTGTCGACGAAAATTACATTTAATTGAGACGCATCAGACAACATGGCGTCTTTAACGATCAGTTACTTTAAAACGTGATTGCTATTCTCCAAATTTCGCGTGCTCACTCACTCACTTACTCACTCTCTCTATCTCTCTCTCTCTCTTTCTCTCATCTTCTACAACTTCGGTCGTGGTAATCATCTTGCTCTCCGCGTGATTTACGAACAAACATTGCCTGTCATCGGCAACCACCGGCCCTATCTACTACCAACCACCCCTTTCACACGCTCATCGTTACTCATATTCCTCTTATAACAAGTTCTCCGTTCGCGGGACAGCCAACTTGTTGAACCTTTCAATGAAATCTTTCAAACGATTCAAGCTAACTACGAAAATACTAAATCAATTTGATTTTTATCTTATTCTCATTTAGAAAATTTCTACTTCTTTTTTTTCGATTATTTTAAATCCTATGAAGTTTTTCGAACAAATATTATAATATTTGACAAGGATTTCATTGAATATTCTATAATCGTATTTTTCCAATTTGTATTTGATTAATATTATTATTATTATATGTTTTGTAAATATCTTATATTCGAGAAATGTTCATTCATAAGCAAACTCTCCCTCCGAATCGAGGGAAAGTTCACTACGTGTACATTAGTCACGCTCATTACGTATACCATCAAACTTAATGTAAGCTCGTTGAAAATTCATAGGTCGATTTGCTCGCAAAATGACATTATATTCAACAGAGAGACAAGCAATAAACGCATATATGGGGGGTCCATTAAGAGAGAACATTCAACTACGGGGTCACGCATTTTCTCTGACATTATCGAGCCAATCAATGTTTCTATTCTGGACCGTCCATTGTTATACATATGTCAGATGCAAACTGTTATAGCTCGTGCATGCGCAAACAAATTCGGTTTTGGTTACTCAACAATGCTTGTTATATTATCCATTTGCCTGATCATCAACAACACTTCATACTAATACTTACGTTGATCCTTTTATCTCCTTTAGAATCTCTGTTGTGTTTTCAAATTGAAATCCACTAAATAAGGATAATAGTAATTATTGAAAAAAAAAAGAAATGTCATGATTTTGTAAAGATTTGATCTCAATCCTTCGTAATTTCTTTTTAATAATCCTCGATGTTATCATCTGTAAATCAAGTTAGTTACGAGGAAATACATGGTTAGTATCCGCAGTAAATTTATCATTTTACGTGCTACTATAATTTTCCATACTGACTTCCATATGTCGGGTTGCTTCGTTTGAACTAGTTATGTATAGAATATTCACGTATATATATGTCTATACATATATATGCGAATATGCATTAGAAACGTTACACCGAACATAGATATATGAATGTGAAAGCATATGACAAAGGAAAGTAATAACATCATAAATATGCAAGTAATCGATCCTCGCCATGTTACCTGTAATTAAATACTACGACTAAAACATAATAATATTCAGTATTGATAAATCAATATAAAATTATAGAGTTACATTTTGTACATAGAAATATAGATATAAAAAAAAAATGTATTTTAATTAATGCGGAAAGTGTCCCATTTGACATAGTGGGAATCGATAAAGTCATAGGAAAATGAGGCTTCGAAATAGGAAGTGCTAGAAAAGTATTATTCAGCTGGGTATTGTCCTTCCTTAGCATATATATATTTGGTGTTAGTACGTGTATCTTTATATGTATGAACGTATGAATGTAGGTATTTTGAAGACAGTAGGTAAACAGTCCGACCCTTCTATCTAGCAAGCTTTTTAATTTCGAATTCTATATTTTTTTGTCTTTCCCTCTCCACCCCCCCCCCCACTTTTCTATCTCTTTCTCATACACACACACACACACACACACACACACAATCATACTCCTTCTTTCTTTCTTCCTTTCTCTGTTATCTAGACTCTACTCGCCTAGCAAAGATTATTCTTTTTGTCTTGCCATGTTCTACCCTTTCTTTCGTTTTTTCTTCTCTGATTACAACGGATGGATGAATGTTTTCCCCCGTATCGGTGTATATATATATATATATATATATAAGCAACGTCCAAGGTGTATACACACGTGTGCTCACACAAAGAGGTGAGCGTACTTGAATATCCCAGGAGGACAGAACGAGCCGCAGGCGCCAGCACTCGAGTCATCTCGCATAAATACACGTGTCGTGCAATACAAACGTAGTTGCACATGAACACACACACGACCGACCGAACACGGCTATTCCACCACCCCCTCACCCTCACCCAGTATCTTCAATCCATGCACTACTCTCTTATGTACAACATTTCCGTTTCCTAGACCAACTCAACTCTCCAGTTTGCTCTACTATCCTTTACTTCGTTTATTTTATTTCTTGTCAAGAATTTACGGATTATTCGAAAACAATTTTCTATGAGAGAGAGAGAGAGAGATAGAGAGAGAGAGAGAAAAAGGTTTATTTAACTATCTATGAAAACGTTCATTCAAGTTGCATGCTTGTATAATAAAATTAATTGACGTATTAACTGAAGTTTTCTTCTCGTAGAAATAAGATAAATTGTCATAGTAAAACAAACGATCTAACTGATACCAATTTAATTAACCATGTGTGCTCAAATAGTAGGATATAAGAGATACTTTACTTGTTAAATATATATTCACTAAAGTGAAACTCTACGAGGAATACGAAAATGAATTAATGATTGAACTTAATCGTTTATATTATTTTTTTCTTCTCATTCTTCCTCGCGTTACATTTAAATCTAAAAAGAAAAAAAATACAAATCTGAGTATAAGTATCGTGACCTAAAAAAGAAAAAAAAAGGGGAAAAAATAACCACGTTATAATATAATCCAACTATATAACCTGTGAAACACCGTAATTGTACGAAGCAGCTCGTGAAAATGATTTTCCCAACCTTTCCCGTATTTATTATTTATTATCCTTTGATCGTTGGTTAAGCGAAAGCGTTAATTAATTAATGATGAAACTTAATGCTTGATTTCTCTCTCTCTCTCTCTCTTTCTCTCTTCGTTCTCATTGTACTCGTATTATTTTACGGTTAGTTCTTTAAGATGAAAGCAAGTTAGATTCGTGTCCCACGATATATACCCCAGCTATACTTGTGTGTGTGTGTGTGTGTGTTAGCGTACACATACGGTGAACTATTTTCAAGGAAACTCCGACGTCCGTCGACAACTGAGTAAAGATTCATTAGGGTTAAGAGCTCAGAGTTAGTCTCGTCAGTTCTGTCGGTGTTACCATGTTCTTCTTCATATTCTATCTCCATCGTCCACGTGTTCGTTCGTGGTCATGTCTCATAAACTATCCAGTCAACTGGTTTATATCAACTTTGATAATCAAGTCTATAACGAATTAATAAAATAAACTTACGACTTGTTAATCCTATTTATCCTATTTATTTTATAAGTATGTTCTAATATTATCAAAATAAATATTATTTCATTTTTCAATGATATATTAACATATTTCTTTTTTTTTATTAATATTACGATGATTATATATAAATATTATTTATTTTATTTTTACGTGCAAAAGTTTTAATACAAAAAAAAAACTGAAAAGAGACCGAAAGAAAATCTTATATACAATGGAAAAAAAATGATGATAAAATGTCTAACTTTCTTAGCAATGTTTATCTCTTCAAATGACAATGCACAAAAGGAGCTAGTTTTTCTACGTCGTTCTTAAGCTTTATGCTGTCACGTTAACCGTACGACTATGTTAGCCTTCTAAAGTATTTTCAAAGCTAGGAGAGAGAAAGGAAAAAAAAGGTGGCGTGAATTTGTCTAAAGAAGCTTGCTTGGCTACCATCTCTACCTAGTGCAGTGCCATGCACCGAACGAACACTAGCGCGAGATATTAAAAGCAAAGTTCAACGGTGCGAGTTTAGTCGTGTTAAAGGCACCACTACCTTATTTTCTTTTACTTTTTTCTACCGAACCGTTGTCACTAGAAAGTAGAACAACGCGTTGCCAGGGTTGAGACTACGTAAAGAAGAGTATGTCAATAGATACTTTGAAGTGTGCGAGCATACTCGTTTCTTTTGTTTCGCCGCCATTTTAACTTGTCAACCAATCTCTAATTTCCTGATAGAATGCAACACCGTTCATTCGTTCGTTCGTTCGAAACTACTACGTCATATCTAAACGCCATTAGACTGACCAGAACGAATCTTCTTATAAGGATTGTTACGATTCGATGTACACACATATTCTTGAATTAATATAAAATCAATGATTTTAATAATAGATATAATTCTATTAACAAAAATAGAAAATTTCAAATAATTCGTTTCGAGTAAAAGTAATTTTAGACAGGTTGTTTCATTCAATTATAACTATGGAAAATAATATGAAGATAGAGTCATAGCACGAAACGTTACTTTGGGTCACACTTTTCATTTAGTTCGTAATTCCCATCGGTCAGACTACATATTGTATGTCACGCTTTTAACGTGTTCCCTTCAAACATAACCTAAAAGGCCTTTGTTTTTTTTTTCGACGTGTATAAACCGTTCATATTTCATAAAACGCGTTCTCCCAGCCGAAGGCATTAAAATCTCGTTCGTGACGATTATACTTACTTTTACTACTCGCGTATGATTTTTCATAGAAACATATATACACCTATATATATATATATTTATTTATATATCATATATTTCTATATCGAAAACGTAAGCGAGATAAAACGTGTAACACCATCGAGTTTTCAAATGTGTGTTGCGCGTAATCGACAAGAGTGTTCCTTTAGCATCGAGTAGTTTGACCCACTGACCCATCGTATATACGCATACACACACTTTAACACATATGTGACACTTGTCTCACGATCGATAGGATCGAAAGATTATTAAAATTTCCAGAGAGAAACAAAAAAAAGAAAAAAGAAAAAATCGTATTACATTATTTTCAAATTAATTTTTTACCCCTCCCGTCTACCCCCCACAGTGTTCGGATCTCATAGTGAGTTGTTATTGATGCGATTAAAAGCAAATAACTAATATTGTTTCCTACGAGAATATCGGAAAAAGGAAAAGAGTAATCTCTAAGTAACTCTCAAAAAGTTCAACGTATCGAGCTTTGTTCTTTACCGAAGTTTTTAAAGTGGTAAGTTTTAAACGAGGATAAATCTTATCACGTAGCTTTATATATATATATATATACATACAATAAAATACGGTTATTGCAACGTAATACTTTTGAATAATGCATCACTTACATAGTAATAACTTTATCATACATAAAAGTATAACATAAGTTACGCTTTCGTACTTCTAGCATAATTATATTGTTATTAAAATGAATAGGAAAAAACACAAAAAAAAACAAAACGATTAACGATCTAACACGATCGTTCGATCATTTTTATCGATTCTTAAATATTGACTCTATTATCGTCTTTGGATTATTAATTAAAAATAGAAACAAAACTAAATATTACATTTTGTCGAGCGTCAAATTTAATCATTTAAAGATCTTTGAAATTTTCCAAACTTCTCATTTATTCGGCGCTTTTATATTGTAAAATCCTGTCTTACGAGATTAAGACGGATCGATCCGTATTTTAATCAAGGCAGCACACGTTCGTATCCTCCTCTTCCTTAATAAGCCATTTTTCAATCTCACCCACCCTCTCTTTTACCAAAGAGGAGTGACAAACGAGTCCCGAGAAGGTAGAATAAAATTGCGACCCCCATGATTCTTCCTCCTATATATATATATATATATACACACACGTACATATATAGTAGTGTACGTAGAAAACGCAGAGGCACAGTTTTCGATTAACTTTTTTACAGTTTCGCGAGTCGATCCTGAGATTGGCATTTTGAAATCTACTTTACGCTCGAAGAATTCGCGAAATCGCCACGGCAATCGAACGAAATCGAGGCCGCCGGTGTTATCGACCTTGCCCTTTTTTTTTTTATTACCTTTTTTTATTTTCGTGTTCTTTTTTTCCTTTGCTCCCCTATTTTTTTCTTCTATCATTTTTACTTCTTATTTTTACTTTTTCCTTCATTCCGTTTAGTCGTGAGAATTTTTATCAACCCTTTTTCATAGACCATCATCCCTCGACGCGCAACCTTCTTCTTCTTCTTCTTCTTCTTCTTCTTCTCCAACGTCATTTTCCAAATTGTCGTCTTATAGTCGGAAACGGAAACGCGCGCGCACCCACGGTAATATTGCTGCTCCATTTCTTTTTCTATTTATTTTTCTCTCATACTATTGCATTTTTATCAAGATTACTCGTGCAAATTGGTTTTGTTATTTTTCTCAAACGTACGCTCGCGAACTATAAATTCTTTCGAATTTCAAATAGACCCAATGTATTTTTTTTTCTTTTCTCTAGTTCAAATTGAAACGTTTTCGGTAAAAGCATTCAAAATTTCAAGATACTATTTCGTGGTTGGATGTATAGTATCGTTACGTGGAAGACCCTTTTACACGAATGCCTTGACCTAAAGAGAAAGAAATCAAGAGAGAGAGAAAGATATAAAGAGAGAACAACGAATTGAGATGCAAGAGTATAGATAAGAGCTGGCAAATCCCAAGACGGTCTTAGCTCTCCTTTCTTGCTGGCGAACAACGAAACGCCAGTGATAAATCGTTCTTTAGTCCTTAGTTCTTTTAGTCCTTTGCCATTGCACCGGCTAAATAAATCTCGAGAAAGTGAAAACGTTCGCGGCATCTCGATGGAATTACCGAGCGTTACCGGTTTTCTCTATTAAATCAACGAAAAAGTAAGAAATAAAGAAAGAAATAAAAGAAATCAAGAAAAAGAAAGAAGAAAATATTAAACGAACAAATGCGACATTAATGGTTCGATTATTTCTAAACTGAATCGATCATAACCTCAAAATCATATTATAGCAAAATATTTTCCCAATTCTAGATCGGCATTAAAAAAAAAAATAAAATAAAAATGTGTAATTATTATATTATTATATTATTTTGTCTAATTATTTATCATCCTTACGTTTTTATTATTTCTTTCACACTTATTATATGTTAATCGTAGAGAAAAAAAATGGAAAAATTCGTTCGAAGATTCTAAACTCAATTGAACATAACCTAGAAATCATATTATAGCAAAAAATTCTCCCAATTCTAGATAGACATATTAAAATCGTATAATTATTACATTATTTCATCTTATTTATTTTTACTCGTTACGTTTTTATTATTTCTTCCGTACTTATTATATGTCAATCGTGGGAAAAAATGGAAAAGCTCGTTCGGAGATTACCCCCCTTTCACCCTCACACTCACCGGTTTTATTTTCAAAGGACGACGACGGTAAGCTCTGACAGGCGACGCAACAAAGAAGTCCGGTTAAAAGCAACCACCTGGATACGTCCGTAGATCCTTTTAACATCGTCTGAAAACAGATACAAGAATACATAAGGAAGGATTAGAAAAAGGATTACAATAATATTTTATTTTTTTTAATTAAATAAATCATCGCGAGCTTATAACAATTAACGAAACTATTGTTTCGACGATGCACAACTTTATTCTTTATTATCTGTTAATTATTTTATATTCTTTTTTACTTTTTTCTCCCCCTTCATTTAGAAAAGAAAAATAAATAAGAATAAACGAAGAGAAAGAACCGACCGAGGTTTCTTTTCTTTCTCTCTCTCTCTCTCTCTCTCTCTCTCTCTCTCTCTCTCGTAACGAAGTTCATCTTTTCTTTTCCTTTCTTTTCTTTTTTTTTTTCTTTTTTATCGACTCGAACCAACGAGGTGACGATGATCGATCCATCAAGGAGCAACGTTAGGAACTCGATCTTGAACGTGCGAAAACGAATGGGGGGTATCCGATGAACGAATCATTACAAACGTTTGCCAGGGGGATACAACTTCAATACACCTTTCTTTTCGTTTACTTCTTTCTTTTCTTTTACTTCTCTCTTTTTCTTCCTTTTAAATTTATTTTCTTTTTTATTTCATTTTTCTTTGCGTTTAAACGAAGGGTACTTCGGCTGACTATATCGAATGTTAAAGGAAAAAAGAAATTGATACCAAGAAGTCGAGAAATCGATACGAAATAATTGATTTACCGAGTCGTTCGAAAAGTAGAAGAAGAAGAAGAAGAAAAATAAATAAAAACTGTTCAACCAATTATCAAAGTTAAAAATTATATATATATCTTTTATTTATTCATTGAATTATTATTTTCTCAATTTATCGTCATTTTTATTAGTCACATTATCGTCTTATCAATAATCTTTACGATTATCAAAGTTTTAATTAAATTTTTTATTCCAACGAATGAAATTCTCAGTTATCACGTTATAGATAAATAGATAATTCTTGGAGACTCGGGTTTCACATAGGTTCGCTTTAACAACGCGATTTCCTTTTACCAAATACAAACGAAGAAATTCACAATCAGACAGACACGGTGGTTTCGTACGATATACGAATATACAAAACGTAATATACGGTGGCGGATTATGCCGTTGTCTTCTCCTTTTACGAGCTTCCAAAAGGAAGCGTATTGTAGGGTATCTCGTAAAATGAGTCATAAAGAGCAACGTTAACTGCTACCAAACCATTTCCCCTTCTAACCCCCCCCCCCTATTCTTAGTCTCGTTCAACAAACCAACAAAAAGAAGCAAGCATTTTCTTCCAACACCTCGAATATTCTTGGATGCTTATCCGCAAAGCGGATAATTTTACGTGCGAAAAGGGAGGAGGAAGTGGGAGGGGAGAAGGAGGATGGGGTCGTGACCTATCCTAAGCGAACAACCTAACCGAACAACCTACGCGACCAACGTACGTTAAATTACGTTCCCACGATTGAAATCTACGACGTGTTTCTTTTACTATTTTTTATTCTTATTATTTTTCAAAAAAAAAGAAAAAGAAAAAACACCATTATAAAGTCTCTTCCAATTAAAAGAAACAAATCAAAATCAACAATTTGAACGATTATTATTTTACGACTTGAAATAACCGCTATCTAATTAAAGGATGATTCTGTCAAAGTAGATAGAAAGAAAAAGAAAAAAAAGAAGAAGAAGAAGAAGAAGAAGAAGAAGAAAAGGACAACACGGAAGATAAAGTTACACAACTGAGAAAGGCGTATCTCAAAGTCTTTGCGAGAAATTCTCGGCGCGAATCATCCTTTCTAAGGTTTTCTATTTCCACTTTACGATAAAAGCTCTTGGGTCCCCCTGTATCTTAGATGGCTCCGAAGGTAAGCGATATGAAGCTTTAGTTGAGATAAAAAAAGAAGAAAGAAAAGAGAAGAAGAAAGAGAGAGAAAGAGAAAGAGAGAAACAAAATAAAAAAGAAATATATGAAAGTTTCTTCTCCCAGCGCGTAAATAATTAAACGATCGATCGAACGTCTCGCAATAAAAAAAAGAAAAAAGAAATAAAAAAAAGAAGAAGAAGAAGGAGAAGAGAAAAAAAACATTTATTTATTCAAGCTGAAAGTGATATTTATAATATGTTCATTGATTTTATATGTTAATTTAATCGACAATTCCTTTTCCATGGATTAATTTGATAATTTCGAGATACTAGCCCGGGGGTTCTTTATCGTATCCGTATCGTATCCGTATCGTATCCTGTCTTATTTCATCTCGTCGATGATGATCATGATGATCGCAGAAAAAACGTCTGAGAAGGTATTGGATAAAAGCAACCCGAAATGGTTAAAACTTTGACGATCATGCAAATGTCATCTGTAAACTCAATTTTTCTATGTCGCTGATGCCGATGACCCATACGACGATGATACTTTCACCATGTTTCAGTGCGAACGGATTCTAACCATTCATAAAGACGATTGTTTTCTCTCTCTCTCTCTCTCTCTCTCTCGCTCTCATAATTTCTTTTATCGATAAATATCGACGATTGAAACCTTCAAAGTTGAAATCAAGTTTAATAAAGTTGAACGTGAACGCTCAAACGCATCCCTTTTTATTATTTTCGTGAATTATCCGTGACAAATGAAAAGAAAATTATTCTCTCTTTCTTTACCCTGAAAGAACCCTTTGACAATAAATATCACAAAAGCTTGTTAGAAAGAAAAATTGTGTTCGTTTAACTGGGTCAAAAGGTGTCTTTCTTTCTATAATATTTCGTTCTTGGGATATCCATTACATTGTTAAATATACCGAGTAAAATATACTTCGTGGGAGGGGAAATAAGATTGATGGAAAAGTTTTGATATCGTTAACGAGGTTAATATTATCTAATAATTATCACAGTAGATGACTGATGAGTTAAGATAAATCTATATGTTGGTATATGTAACTAAAATTAATGTATTCTAAGAGGTTTCTCAGATTGATCATGTTAAAATAATAGGAGAAAGATAAGGAGTACTAGGGAAGCTTGAGATACAGTGCTCGTTTTCGTCCTATTTGCAAGAGGAAGAAAAGGAGGAAGAGAAGAAGGAAGAAAGGGAGGAGGAGGAGGAAGAGGAGGACGTCTTGTGGAGGAACATTAACGGTAGACAGTGCTCCGGGCGAACGATCTCTTCTCTCTCACCAACGAAAATTCCCAAAGAGAGAACGAGTTGGCGGGTCCAACCAACCAACCATCCAACCAACCAGCCGAAGAACCAACCGGGCAAAGAGTTTTGCCGACTTTGTACGAAGCCGCCTTGATAATCGGCCAGCAGCATCGACCTTGAACATCGAATCAGGGTCGAACGGATCGGTTCGTCGAGTTTTGACCATTATTCCGTAATTTTTTTCTTTTTTTTTCTTTTTTCCCCCTATTCAATGCGAAAGTACCGAGTGTGCGTTTGCGAGGAAAAAAAATCTTAATGAAGATTTAATAATGAGAAAGGTCGTGACACGCGTCTGTATGCGAGAAGGTATACAGGATACGGGTACGAGTACTTTTTGTAAATTTGAAGATGATCTTTATGAAGGCCCTTGACACGACTTCGCGAATTTAATAAAGTTGTTAAAACGCGAGAAACATTGCCGAATATATGGGTCATGTATGCACGTACTCGAGTATAAACCCCTGCGCGTTTATATTTTTTAATACGAAAACGTTTTATTTCGTACTAACAAACACCCGGCGCTCAATCTTATTGGTTATATTCAAATTCGAAATATTTCACAAATTCGTACGCTTCTACACTACATTCTGTATTATCATTTGAAATTTTATTACACTATTTCTATTTTCTTGTTTTTTTTTTTTCTACTTTTATTTCTCGCGTAATACGATATTTTCGTATCATACGAGCAACGTGATACCTATCATTGTACGCAATAAATAAAGAAATAAAGAAATAAATAAACGAATGAATGAATGAATGAGTGGACGAATAAACGTCGATATCGGATAAATTCATTCGCACCGATTTTGTATCTATTTTTTCATTTTATCTCGATGAAAGTTACTAGATATTATTTTATATTACATTAGACAAAACACTTATACGGATTAACCATTTACAAATGGAATATCACGAAAATGATTTGTCTTGTTTGAAATTCTTACGAACGTAGGAACGAGTTAACGCCCGGAGATAAGTATCGCATAGCGTTCTACACGTAGAACAACGTCTGATAGGTTTATACCCTTAGGCAGTAAACGACCGTTAATTGATAATTAACCGCCACGTGCAATCGCATTTCCGCTTATCAAGGACGAGCCCGAGGGAGAAAGTAGGTATGACGGAAATTATCGATAGTATACCAACGATGATTAAGGAGAATCCTAATAACGTTTTATTATTTAAAAAAAAAAACAAAAAACAAAAAAAAAGAAGAAGAGAATATGTGAAACGTATTAAGATAAAACGTTGTTTAAAGAAGGAAAATAAAATTAGGGGTATAAAATCAATGTGATAAATTAATTCTTAGAATATATATATATACGTACACATATACGTATATGGTATAGAATAATAATATGAATTTTAAACAACGAGCATTGATTGTCAAGTTGAAAGTGACTATCTTTCGCGTAATTAAGTAGGAAGGAAAAGTTAAGTTTTAATTGCACGCTTATATAAACACGTTCAATGGCGACTTAGGAAAGAAAAAAAAAACACACAAGAAAAAAGAAAATGCAATGAGTATAGAGAGAAAGTATGGAGATATACGGACTCATCATCCTAACCTGGGGAATCGTTGTCGTAGGTACATCGTGACACGAAGATCAATTACACGGAACGTTATTTAGCAATTAGCGCGTTCCCGAGGTCGGTCTAGTGTTGATTATACATCATCGAACATGCTTGTATGCAAATTCGATCGTTAACCTAAGCCATATCCGTTCGTAATTAATCTTGATGGGTGATAGGAGAACCTTATTCTTCTTCATCTTCTTCTTCGTCTTCTTCTTCTAATTATTATTATTATTATTATTCATTTCTTTTTTCTTTGCGACGAGTTATTATTAAAAGGAGACAAATTTTTCATATACATATAGTCGTTTGAACGATTCGAACCTATAGCTATAAACATCCATACGATCGTCCTACTTTGATTTTATTAAGGAAAAAAAAAATCTTCAATTTGTTTCATGCTAATGACATTAAAATATATATATATATATTTCTTTTTTATCTTTACAAGCTAACATCAAAGACATCCGCGAAACATTTTCAACGTATGAACTATTCAGCAAACTGAGTTATCAAACTTGTCTCTTATTTACAATTAAAGAAGATATAACAACACGCATTAGCATAAATTTATCACGAGGAAAGAGTTGAAGACCATAAAATAAACGTCTGCGTATAATTAATTTGATATATCCTTTGTAACAATGTTTAATTAAAATAAATCATGTATACGTATATATATTTATATTGTATATAAAATTTGCATAAATTTGTGACTTACACACACACGATTGAAAAACGCATATATCGTATTTCATAATTATTCATCGATATATTATATATTTATATTTAATAGATTGAAAATAAGATAACTTGAGGAGAATCAAAAGAAAACATATTAATAAAGAGAAAAATAAAATAAAATAAAAAATATAATAAATATAATAAAATATAATAAATATAATAAAAAATATATATAATAAAAATATAATAAAATAAAATAAAATAATATAAAAAATACACCAAGAGAATTAAACAAAAAGAACTCTCACTTGAGTTCGATTTTGATGAGAACGAGTACGCGTGAACCCCCTTATAGATAATATTATTCGAGGATGAACAAGACAAGGTCGTATCTTGAGAAAAACTCACGGAACGAAAGCACCTTCTCGACTAGACAAGCACACACACACACACACACACGATATATATATATGTAATTATAGTTTACATCGTTAGAAAGTTATTACCTCGCCGTCTATCACGCAAAACACACACACACACACACACACACACATATATATATACAAACCCAATATAACATAGAGAGACCACTTTAGTCTTTCTTAACGTTCGATCGATTTTAATATCGACATGTAAGATCGATCATCGCTGATCGACTTTCGTTATTTCTCCGAAGTTATCACCATTTCTTTTTTTTTGATCTATCTTTTTTATCGATCGTGATCATCAATGAATAACCAACCAACCAACCAACCAACCTTTTACTCGATCAATTTATTTATCATGATCGATCTAATGTAAGACAATCGACTTCTTCTTCTTTTTTCTTTTTTTCTTTTTCTTTCGAACGAAATAACGATTGTATAAAAACGTGGGATATCGTTGATCAATAAGAAATTATGGTTGAGAATAACCTCGGGCGATTTTGATCGATAAAAACATAAAGAAGAAGAAGAAGTGGTCGATCATGCGTATCCATTAGAGATTCTTATACTAAACATCCTATATCTACGAGCACGTGTGTGTGTGTGTGTATGCGTGCAATATGTGTCCTATGCGTGTTAAAAGTCTCTACGATTATTTTTTATGTTCTAACAAAAAGAAGAAGAATAAAAAAAAAAGAAGATAGAAAAAAGTTAGACAGATAGGTGTTCACGAGGTATTTTAAATCAAAAAGCACACGCTTATATATAATAGACATTTGAAACGTTGAAAATTATCAGCTACCACCTAATTTCGTAAAAAGTAACTGGCAATTACCATCATTTTCAAAAGGAAACACGAAACACGGAACGGAACGGAACGGAACGGGGAGATGTTTAAGGACACTTGTAAATGGTTTCACTTGTTTCCTGAATCCCCGTTTACCTCATTACTGTTCGAACACGAGACCATGACTAATTTCTCTAAAGAGGTAACACGCAGAAATGCAGAATTACGTATAAACAAGTTGCGTTAACGTAGGAGATACCCGCAGAGTCCAATCAATTGAGTATTAACCCGTTAAACCGTGCCAGGATCGTCGTTCAACGTGAATGCGTGAAATTTCTTTTCATTAAAAAGATAAAACGGCAGTTAGGTTTTCAATGAAGATAAAAAAGAACGTTGGGATAAAAATGAATGAATTGATGAAAGAGAATATAAGATACTTCAAATTACATTATTTAATATTATAAGAAACAATTGATTTAATTGTCCTGTTCTAATGAGAAACTATAACACTACCTTGATTAACAGGTTTAAAATATAATAGTAGTTTAAGTTTCGTCCCATCGGTGCTTTTAAGAATAAACATTGGAAAATCGTCGTACGGTCAGCTGACAGTGACCACTTCGTTCTACTACATGTACCTTACTATGATTCATTAGATTAAATGGCTATAGTACAATTCATGGTGTACAATTCGTGCTCCCAGGAAACTCATTTTGGTACCTTTGCAATCTTGAAACGTTAAATTACGATACAGTAGAACAGAGCGTAATGAATTTCGATACGATAATAATAAGAAATAAAAATTGACGATTTTCTTGTTGTTAACCTTTAGAAACCACACGGGGTGACCAATGTACGGTAACTAGGTTACATTAAGTTGAAATGTGGCTGCTAAGGGTTAATAATCATCGAATGAAACGAAATGTCGTGATGATAATCGATTATTATTATTATAGGAAGTCAATGGAATTTTGATTGATGATTAAAAATATGAGGATGAGGATGATGAGAAATGTGACGAAGACCAAAGGTAGCTTTATATTTATATCAAGTCAAACCGGCTCGAAGAGCTTTAATTATGCACGATGTTTCAGAATTAAGGCCACTCGACTTTACGGTTCCGCGTACGCGAAACATTTTACATAATAGCTCCCGCGGGGTGGAAAATAATGCTCCCCAGAGATATATACGCAGGTAGAAGAAGCTCGTTCTTGGATATAATACAAATACACACACTTACATACATTTATATATATATAAGTAAAAGTATATATAGGGTATATAAAATCGTGCCGGAGTGTGTGTTCGCACTACCTAGTTCCGAGCTTACGTTTCTTCTTCTACTTCCACATCTACTTCTACTTCTACTTCTTCTTGTTCGTAATACTCGCTCAAAAGGTATTGTGCCGCGACAATAAAGCTTTTAATAGCGACACTCGCGAGATTCTTCTTCTTCCTTTAAGTCACGTTCGCTGAATCTTTGAACTTTAAAAAAGTCAGTGTCATGAGGCAAAAGATATGACAGAAAGAAAGAAAGAAAGAAAGGGAAGGAGAGAGAGAGAGAGAGAGAGAGAGAAAGGGTCGTCTTTTATTTACATTTTCATTTTAGTGATATCTAGAGCGAGCTGGAAGCTGCTCAGTGTTCCATCTCATTCTATTTTTCGTGCTGTTAGTAATTATATACACTCGCCCATCTTCATTTCGTTCGGAAAAACGAGAACACTCTTGATTTAATTTTATCATTTAATTATATTATTTGTCTCTTACAAACACGCGCTCGGTCCACCCCCTCCCCTGTCCCCCCCCAAGCTTAACCGTGTCTGTTAGAAATATGTTTCCTCCCCTAGCAATTTTCCATAATCTACCGCAAGACCTGGCACGATTTTTGGTCGTTGAAAATAATCGAGGGTGAGAAAAAAAGTAATTTTGTTCAAATAATCGATAATCGCAAATGAATATCGTGATAAACGAATGGGGTGGTGGTGGGTGGTGGTGGTTTAAAGAAAAGATATTACTCGACGCATAAAATAAAGAGAAGTTCTGGTAAACCGAGAACAAGAAGAAGAAGAAGAAAAAGAAAAAGAAAAGAAGTAATAAAAAGGTATTCGTTTAAAAGTTAAGCGGCCCTGAGATCGAACCCGAACCACGAGACAGCGTGGCCCCGTGGTTTCACTTTATCTCCTTCTCTCGATTCTTGCGTGGACCACACGCAAGGTTACTCTGTGTATAAGTGTATGTGAGAGCTCGTTCGAAAAGCATGGGGACTATGGGAATTTATGCGTAACGTCCACGTCGACGTATGCCTTCGATATCCGGTCTTTCGAACGAAACGACTCGATCGTGAATGAAAGTGGTCTTTCTCTCTTTCTCAATCTCTCTTTCTCTCTCTCTCTCTCTTTCTGTATCTTTTTCTCTCTTTTTCTCTCGTTCGGAGGTTACGAATTCAACGTCGAAGAGGATCCGAGTGTAATCGCTTCGATGAATCTCCTCCAACCAACGAGTATTCCGCTAACGAGGACGTTCCTTTCAACCTTCTATTATCTCCAAAATAACGACTCTTTAAACTTCCTTCTTTTTCTTCTCTCTCTCTCTCTCTCTCTCTTATTCTCTCTCTTATTCTCTCTCTATCTCTCTTTTTCTTTCTTTTTCTTTTTTTTTTCTTTCCAAGGAATTACTTCTCAGCAATGATCATCATGTATACCCCTTTTACTCGGAAAAATGAAAGAAATTATGTTTGGTTAATTTGGGTATTAATGATCGATAAGAAGTATATTGTAAATTCATTTATATATCCGAGCAACGACGAAGGAAACAAAATAATATTAAAATTTATTCTTTTATTATTATACCTACTTTTGTGTTACCCTATCGTTTCTAATAAGTCACGTTTGTTAGTATCGTCAATATTGAAATCGATTGATTACCGACAGTTTTTTAAAGTCTCCATTGGTTAACGGTGAAATCGAAAAGAAAATAACCCGTGTAATATATATATTGAACATTAGATTATTTTTGGTTCAAAATCGTTCAAGAATCGTGATATATTAATTAATGAGCGTGCTCTGAAAAAGAAAGTGTCAAGTTTGTTGAATTTTTTAGATGATTAAAGAGAAAGAGAGAGAGAAGAGAAATGATAAAAAAAATATGATATTAAGAGGAAAAAAAGGTGTAGATAAAAGGGAACGGGAAGAGTAGAGTAGGGAAGGAAATAAGGAAAATAGTATTTTGTAATCCGCCCCTGGAGGAGGTAGCAAGTGCCCGTAAAGGGGGCCACAAGGGAACCCACGGCCCCAAAACACTGGCCTATATTAGCTAAGAAGGTGTATTACGTATGCAGGCCGTCGGGCCCGGTCCTCTTCTCTCGCGTGCGATGAAATTTTCATCGTACCGTCGTGCAGGGCTTTATGGAATGTGTACGCTCATGCGAAACCGTACCGATACGCAGTCCCACGAATGTTGTACACCCAACAGAGAGAAGAGGAACTGGCACACGAGCAACAAAAGTCCAAGCAAAAGTAAGAAAAAGTTGTCGGTCCTTCGTCGTCTTCGTCGTGTTACGAAGTTGTGTCGTTGTTGTGTTGTCATTGTCTCAATTCCCCCCACCCCCACCCCACCCCCCATCGAAGAAAATTAACGAGAGAAAAAGAATTGTTGTAAATGATAATTTAATGAAAAGAATATAATAAATACGCGAATAACTGAGATTGTTAATAATAATTCGTTTGAATTTTACACTAAGGGTAAATTAGTGTAGTGTCAAAATATTTTCTATCTTGAGATGAACGAATTTTTATGGGAATTATATAAGGATCGTTGGTTATATCGTTTAATAAAAAGTACGAATGATTATCACCTCTATGTATGTATTTCAATTTGAAAAAGAATGAAAATTGGGAAGTACAATGTCTGTATCAATCCTGATTGGGTGTTTTAAATTCATGAAAATAAAAGGGGAAGGTAGGGTGGAAAAAATGTAACAGCCGGCGAAACGTGTCGATTATACTTCGGTGATTACGCGACTTCGTTAAACTCGAACGCGCGGGAATACATTTTCTTTCGATAAAAAAAATATCGAAGGGAGGGTGAATAGAAAAAGAGAGAAAAAAGAAAAAGGACGGAATAAAAGATCGATAGATAATAATACATACATACATATATATATATATGTGTGAAATAATAATGATAACACTTCCTACGGTTCCCAGAGAATTTAATATATGTACTATATACCTCAGAGAACGCGCCCGAAAGACCTTAATTTTTAGATGATAGACTTTCTCTCTCGTGTGCTTCTCTTCTTTAAATATGAACGACTACTTTTGACCGACGTAGTCGTAAATGAAGTCACAATGGATGAAGCGAACGCGTACAAAAGAGAATTCTGCTCAATTATTCCGAGGAGCAAACCAGACGTATAACGGGAACCCCATGCAGTAATCCTCTAATAATGGCGAAAACAGGTACTTACGATTAAACAAGGAAAAAAAGGGAGAAAAAACAAAGCAAAAAAATAGAATAAGGGAGAGAGATAGGAGAAAAATGTAAAAAAAAAGGAAAAGAAGAAAAAAGGTAAAATCGGGGTTCGTCTATAATGAAGTTAAACGGGAAACAATGCAATTTTGTCTTCCTTTTTATTCTTTTTCTTTTTACTACAATTTGTAATTTCCCTCGAAAAGGGAAAAATGTTCTTCTTTTAGTTATTAAAATTAAACGTCGAAAAAAAAAGAGATTTTCTTTTTTTTTTCTTTCTATTATTACTTTTTACTTTTCTACCTCCCTCCCTCCCTCCCATGAAATCGAATCCTTAAAATTTCGTGAAGAGACGTTGAAAAATTTTCTACATGTACCGATCGTGTTCCGAATACGGGTCATGATTTACATGCGTACTCTCTCTCTCTTTCCTACGATATATATATACGGGGATATTTTTTTTTCTTTTATTATTTCTTTTTTTATTTTTCAATCTCCGTTTCTTTTTCTAGGTGGTCCCGCGGTCTGATTGGAGAAATGACGAAAGTTACGGGGCTCCCGTGAGCGGCATCAATACTATGAAATAAGTTACGCTTACGTTCCGATGGTGCTCTTACATGATTATTCGTTTCCAATCACAAACTTTATATACACATATATTATTATTATTATTCTTTTATTCTTTTATTCTTACCGTTCGAATCGATAAATGACGAATCTTATCGAACATTATCAAAAGTTATTGGTAAAAGAGAAAAAGAAATGTTCTATTCCTAGGATTCCTAGGATTCCTAGTGACATTTATTCGTACGGGATAGGTCGTTTAAAATTTGTTTTAAAGGGACAAATCTAACATACGTTTTTACTATAGATATTCAATGTGATTTAATATTTCACTTTACTATCCTTTCTCAAAGTTCTTTTTTTCCTTTTCGATAAGTTTGCGATAGAATACGAAACGAAGGACAGAAATATTCGTTCCGATTGAAAATTCTTTCTAGTTGATTAACCTTCTTCTTCCTCTTCTTCTTCTTCTTCTTTTACTTTCCAACAATATTTCGTATTAATAATTCTGTCAAATTTTCATCTAAAGAAAAAAACCTTTCTCTGTACCTTTTTCCTTTTTCCTCCCATCGATAAAATTCTTTCGCGTAAACGTCTGGAGAATGTGACGTTAACAGATAGAGAAGCAATATTAATCTCTGGGTGCATTTTCAACGATCCCTTTTGTCGGCCCTAGAAACGTAATAGAAACTAACAAACGAATGGAACGTTTGCTTTTACGCGTTCTTTCCATTCCAATCGTCATTAATCTAAAACTACAATAATACATTTTACGACAAAAACACATTTAATGATCGATATTTCCCTTGGCTACAAATATCACCAGGAACGATTATTAATTTTCTTATCGAAGCCCATTTTCGTATTTTTCTCCCCCCCACACCCCCATCATCGTCTCATATAATTTCCGGTTGTCTCGCGTTGAATTTTCTCTCTCGATATTTCTTCATCGTTTTTCACCCTTAGACCCACATTTTCATTTCTGCCCATACCCTTCGAGTTTTTTACGTGTAAATACTACGAGTATATGTATATATAATATTGTATATTTAATTCTTTTTAAAATTCTTTCTCCATCTCGAATATTCGCATTTCGTGCGAATAGATTAGCAACGTGTTCGAAGAGTGAAAGAAAAAAAAAAAAAGAAAAACAAATTAAAAAATAAAAATCAAACGAAACATTGAGAGATTTTTCCTATTTTTTCTTTTTTTTTCTAATTTCCCAATTAATTCTTTAAACTCGAACGAATAATAATTTTATCGAGTTGCGAATCGTAAAAAATCTAACATCGAAATGAAATTACATTTAACTTCTTTTTTTCGTATTTCATGTACTGTTTTTTTTCTTTTCTTTTTCAAACAATTTTTATATTCTCTTTTAGTTTTTTTTAGATTAAAACCTGCTGAAAATTGATACGAATCTCGTTGTAACATTTGAAACGTTTCAAATGCCTATCACATACTACTCTCATCGTTTCTTTCTTTCTTCCTTCATTTTTAATTTTTCTTTCTCTCTCTCTCACTCTCTCATTCTTTTTTCCCTTCAAGAGGGATCATTTTGTTCAGCAAACTCGTTACTATCTTGCAATAATCTCTACTGTATTTCTCACTCTGAAATCGAGCAGCCACGAGACCCTGAAACTCTCTTCAGTTACATTTAATGCCTCTATTTATTAAGCTTATCCAACGTTCATGGATTTATCAATGATTTAACTTTGTTAAATCGATCCCCGTTTTCGGAAGGTAACGCACGATATAACATTCTCATACTTATCTCAACTTCATTCTTATGAAAATCCTCAGTTTAAATAATTCAACGACGACGACAACAGCAACAACGACGATTCAGTCATTTTATTTCTTATAGTTTTCTTTTTTCTTCTCATTCGCACTCAATGTTTGCCGCATTACCTACGAGAGAAGCCTAAAAAATCGATTGGTACACACCCAATAGCCTCTTGACCCAATATACCGATTCTTCAGAAAAGATCTTTCCAGTTGACTGGGTTTATGAATTTTTCCCCTCCCCCATCCCCCCCACACACACATACCATCTCATTTCTTTTTGATAAATTTTCTATTTTTAACACATTTCGTGTTATACTGCGCAAACGCGCACGATTAAAGTAGCATTTAATGAAATTGTTCTAATAAGAGAGAATAACATTTTACACGGATCGATGGTAATAAATTTTTAAAGTTTACTTATAGAGGATGATGCAAACGAGATAGATCGTAAATGGTAAAAGTTGTAAAAGAGAAAATGAGAAAAAGCATAGGCTTCGTTAGCATACAAATTCAATGATAACTTATCGACGCAAGTAATATTCTCGTACGCGTTGTTTTCCTTAAATTACACGAACGTTTTATACGTTTTATACTTTTATATTTATTTTTTGGTCATGTGAATATCAAAGGATACACCAGTTAAATGCTCGTACCACAAGTTTGACTCAGTCAACGTTGGTTAACCTGGATTGTCTGAAATTTTTGGAAAACGAAGCTACGGTAACTGGAAGAAAGAAAAAAAGAAGCAAACAAAAGAGATAGAAAAAGAAGGAAAAATGAAGACAGAGATGAATCGTATGGTAGCGATACGACAAAAAGAATAAAATATATATATATTCGTGAACGAAAGATAAAAAAAAGCAATCGTTGCAAACTACGAACTCGAGGGTATGTTTAACCATTCACGACGTGAAACGTGCTGTGCTCTTTCGTGAAATTGCGAGCTTCGTTTTGCCAGCGTGTATTCGCGGCTTGTTGGTTTCGTCGTAATTCTGCATTGCAGAGAAAAAATGTATCTATATATATATACATAATGTATATGTATATGTATCCAACATGCACGTATATATGCGTCTACCAAATATATATAAATACATATATATATATATGTACATAAGTGTCTAGGGTAGAAAAGTAAAATGTGCGGCAAGTAAATGAAAAATAAAGCTCTTTTTCGCGGCTGGTTATATTCTCCGTAAAATCTCTAGAAGCGTAAAATCACTACTCCGTTGGGAATTCAACATAAAGAAGAAAAACTGTAAGAGTCATTGCTATCACTCGTGGGAGGAGATTTCGTCGTCTTGTCCTTCCCTTAGAAACGGGGATACCTTTATCTCATTCGATGAGCAACGTTTGTCCATTTTCTAGATCAAATACAACATCTGATCGTTTAATTCTTAGCCCGTGTTACAATATTTAACTTTCGCGATCGAGAAATAAATTATATTTTTGCGTCCTTACTTTTTCTTTTCTTTCATTTTTTTCGTCGTTATTCATACACTTTTACAGATTATCAATGATGTAATATTACGCTTGGAAAATTTATCCCAGTCCCGTTAAATTGATGAAAGTTGTTCGATGCTTCGTGATCGATCAGTTTTTACGAAAATGAACACAAGGAAGAGAAATTTTTCAAGACGATACCTCTCTCGTCTAGTAGCTGAATAATTTTGTGTTTACTTATTTTCACAGTTCGACGTTACGTCAAAGTTTTATCTAAGGGGGACTTAACTTAAAGCGATTGATCTCGACTTTAGACGAGAAGAGTGGGGGGAGGGGGGGAGGGGATGATGATAATAATAATAATAAATCGAAAGTTCACTCGACGGGAAGAAGAACGAATGATGCAAAAGGATGATGCAAAAGGATGCTGATGCCAAGAAGATTCCGTTTTCTCATCCCAATCTTCCTCTCACTTTTGGATTTATGAATGCCGCACGTTGTAAAGGGACCGTAGCCATTTCCTGGTTGTAAAGGGAGATATATGAACCTTATGGGATACCGTACATTAAACCTTCTTCTTGCATACTCTTTGTATTCCAACGCGAAATAGCACGAAGATTCATCGATCGTTCTTTTCATCGATGAAATGCATAACGGTTATGAGTTAATTCGTTTGCGTTACCTTTCTTATTTTTTTTTTGTCTTTTTTGTTTTCATATTTGTAACCCCTCCCCACCCCAAAAAAAAATTAAAAGAAATAAAAAGGTAATTCAATTCTTTCGGAATGTAAAATTTGTTAATTATGTGAAATAATACTCGAACGTAGCCCACGCGTATACCAGAAACTCCAAATGTTTATAGAATACTTGCTACGTGCATATACCGCAAAACAGTTATTATACTTTTTGAGAGAATGTTAGTACAATGTACTACAATGTGGCGCTTACAAGTTTCGAAATAAATTGTCAGAGCCCTGTGACGTCATTGCGAAGCATGTTCTCCTCTTACTCGTATGCGTCATCGTCTCGCTATGGTTAAAACTAAAATTGCTCGTACGAAGTTGCAACGGCGTACAATACACATTCTCGATTCGGGATGTAACTTAAAATTAATGTAAAACGTTGGAAACACACCAGTGTGTTTCGTAAAATGTTTTTGGCCAACGTTAGACGAGATGACATAATAAACGTACATTCCTTCGCGAATATTACCAAGGTATGAGAATGACCGAAATTTGATGATATTCATGTTTTTACGTTTATCAAAACTTTCGGATTATATTACGTGTAAATATTTTTTTTGGTCTATTTTCTAATATAAACCGATGTTTAAAAATGATTTTCAATATAATCTTAAGCTTTTGTAATCCATCCACCGTTCGATCTATAAAAGAGCATCGTTTTGTCTACTCAAAAGTAGAACAACGCAAGTTTCTTGAAACGATACTGGGTTGACCTAAAAAAAAATAAATCTATTGTAATACGTATCTATTGTTTAACAAAAATATTATTTAATTGTGATAGAAATGAATCCTGCAAAAAAAGAAAAAAATTCCACAAAATTTCTATTCGAAAAACGTAGAAAAATAATTTTCAGCATGGGAAGTTAAGAACAAAATCGCTAGTAGAATTCAAATACCAATTGCTGTTATATACTCGTAATACCGTAAGTTTGAATTTTCCTGTAAAGCAACTACGGTACTACACATCGAAGAGGAGATTTCGTATCAAGTCTCGGATATTTCCCTCAGTGCAATCACTAAAGAAAGACCGAACTTTGGCACTATTCCTGAATGAGCCGATGAAACAGATGCAATTTCGCGCGTGCGAGAAGGAATCTTGGCAGAGAATGTGCCGAAATGGGGAAGAGGAAGGAAGATAAAGACCAAAGTGAAAGACAAGAAAGAGATAAGAGAAGAGAAGAGAAGAGAAGGGTGGATGAGTACGGGGTATAGGGTGGAAAAAAAGGTAGAAAAGGTGCCGACCCAGTTCGAACAGTTTCTATACGTTATCTGCGGCTGTCGCTTAGTTCGATTCCGTACGGAAGACCCGGCTTTAGTAACAGCTTGCCAACTTACTTATTCCTACTCTAGAATCCGTGTTCTACTATATACATAAATATACACTACTTTAAATCACGTGTATACCGAGCGAGTCAATAATTATCGCAATCTGAAATTAACGTAACATTAACTATCCGTTACTATTACATTTACACATACTAAATATTCTCTCAAAAATGACCAATTAAAAAGAGTTATTGTTCGGCAAATTCCAAATGATTTTTTTTCTTTTTTTTTTTTTACAACCAAACCAACAACAACAATGTATGTTAGAAAAAAAAAAAAACAAACAAACAACACTTTTCCAAAGCTGCTCGATGTTATTTTTTGTTTTTTTTTTTTGGTTTCTTTAATAACGCGAATAATCGATTAAACGATAAAATATATATAAAAAAAAAAAGAGATCCTCGCGTTGAACAAATAACGAGCTTTTAGCGGTATTATTCATTTGAACAGGACAACGAGCAATTGCATACGCGATTAGTGCCAATCAAGCAATGACTTCGTGTTCCGAATTCACGATCGAATTAATACAAGAAATCAATAGGCACCGCAAACCGATGCGATTGAGGATGCATTTGAGAACGAGACCACAAATCTAGAAATACCGGTAAACGTTGATTTCGATAAACGTTAAAACGATAAAGAACTTTTTCCTCTAAGAACTTTCTATCATCTATTCCTGTTCTAACATTAATAAATTCGAGAATATACTGCATTGCATCGAACGATATTCATTATTAACAGAAATGAATTTATCAGTTTTCTTCAAGTTAAATATAAACGCGTAGGATAATAACTAATGAAATGCTAATTGACTGAATAACGATGTTGCTTTTAAAGTAATATTCAAATTAATAAAACGATATACACTCTATCTGTTACATACAACCGATAGTATATTAAATTGTTGAAACTGAAAACACTTTGGAACATAGATATTTACTTATCTACGAGTGAACACGTAACAGAATGGATAATTAATAGAAACTAACAATTACGAGGTATCGGTAAATTACCGAGTTTCTCATTTCTACGAGAATAAATTGATTTTGAACGATATTACTATTAATAGCGAGAATAAAATCTCTCGGAATTAAGAAATGGGTCGTACGCGATTTAGATGATGAAAAATAAAGAAAAAGAAAAACAAAGGGAAAAATAAGAAGAAAATTTCTATAGTAGATGTTAGATTTGGACAAGCTGGAAATGCGTTTGGGAGTTTCGTTATTCCCTGAAGTAAAAAGGAAGACAAAAAATAATATATATATATACATTTATGTATAGATCTATACACGGATATACATGTTTAAAAGAACCGAAACTCGGAAATCAGGCCGCGGTAGAGACAGAAGTTGATGGGCAACCCCGTCATCTACCCCGTCTTCTTCTTCTTCTTCACCCTTTAAATCTCAGCGGGGTTGCGCTCGAGGATAACGACGAGTCTCGGCTTAAGTCGTCGCTCGAGAAAACACGGCGATGCACTTAAATTAAGAACACAAGGTTTCTACTCTCTCTCTCTCTCTCTTTCTTGCATGCGCGTTTGCAACTGAAAAATAGTCGAGAAAGAGAATACGATAGTTTCCTAAGTATTTTCCTTTTGTTTTTGTCTTTTTTTTGTCTCCTCCCTCAAGCCTCTTCCCCCCACCCCGATCTTCTCGAATTATTTCATTCGTTCGTTCGAGTTAATCTTCTTCCTTGACACGCGTGTTACGTGAACAATTTATTTGATTTATTAGAAATTAATTTGGTGCCTTCTATATACGTTAAATTTGTCTCGTAAAAAGAGAACCGAATTAATTTCTACACCTAATAACATCAAATACGAGAATTTCATTTCGAATTGTATTAAAAGTAATTGCAACGAACTAGGACAAATTTGTATTTGTTATTTTCCTCGATCGTTAAACGAATCTAAATTTATTATTAATACCAGAATTATCGTCAAAATTGATTGGATTTATCGAATCGAACGAATAGGAGTTTACTTATTTTTTCTTTTTCAAATCTCGTCGTTGTATCTCGTTAAACTCGTGATAAAATTTCATTGTTATTATTCGAGCAATAACATTCGTTAAGATTTCAAATCAAATATTGCGTACAACACGATTAATTAGTAATAATTAAAGAATAATTTTCAATGAATTTTATGAAAAAGAAAAAATAGAAAAGAACAAAATATTACAATTAATGAATCGATGATGAGATAAAAAAAAAAAAGATACTAACCGCGATCATGGTGATGAATGCGTGTTTCCTTTTTCAAGAGCCTCTTCTTCCTCTCTTCAAGGGAGGGGGTTGTCACGTATATATATATATATATGTATATATATGTAAATATATAAATATATATATATGTATATGTATATATATATATATATATATACGTATCCCGATCCTCGGATAAATTCCTCGGAGCAATTCAGCAGTTTTCTCTATCAAAGTTGCGCCTCTAAAGCACCTGCTGCAGCGACTTTTTCTCGTAAGCGAACATTCTCCGCTTTTCTCCTTTGCTCTTGTGTCTTTTTCTTCTTCTTCTCGTTGAACGATCGCGAACCGGTCTCCGGGACGCGGAGAGGACACGGACGAAGTGTCAAACTTTTTCCTCCTCCACCTCCTCCACCACCACAACCTCCACCTCCACCACCACCTCCTCCGCCTCCTCCTCCTCCTCCTCCTCCTTCTCTCTTTCTTACAACGATTTCTCTCTCTCTCTCTCTGTCTCTCTCTCTCGGAGTAATTAAACGTATCTAAAATAATCAACAATATATATATATATATTTTTTTTTTATATATTAACACATATACAAAAATGATTTTTATATCGGATAAAAACTAAATAAATAAAACAAAACTAACGGCTAAATATTTGTCTCTGTGGTTTTTTTTGTTTTTCTTTTTTTGTTTTTTTCTTCTTTTTAGACAAATAAGCTGCTAGCCGTCCTAGTTCCTCCGAGTGTTACGATAAAAAATTGATAAAAGAGAGATAGAGAGACAGGGAGAGATAAGTGGTTGATAAAAAGAGAGATGGATAACTCGAGATGGACTATGAAGGGTTAGGTGAATCCGTTTGGTTAAAAGCTCCGCTTCGCTTGGAGCGCAGTGAAGAACTGAGCGAAGTGCCGGCCGGCCGAGCAGCCAGGTGGGCTTTTCCAAGCGGCTTAACCAATCGCGACTTCTCTCTCCCTCTCCCTCTCCCTCTCCCTCTCCCCCCTCTCTCTCTTTCTGATCCTTTCTCTTGCTTCCTCTTTCACCTCCTCTACATCCACCTCCACCACCTTCACCACCACCACATTCACCACCTCCTCGTTCCTCGCCTCGTCGATTCGGATTCCACGAGAATTACACTGCATCCCCCGTTTTTGTGGTACTACGAACACTTTGAACACTTTCCAACCCGTCTTCTTATTCTTTTTCATCTTTTCTAAGCTTTTCCGCACCTCGACGAACAAGCATTATTTTACTTCTTCCATTTTCTTTTCCTTTCTTTCTTTCTTTCTTTCTTTTTACTGTTCCTCTTCGAGTTTCTCTCTCTTTCTCTCTCTCTCTTTCGATCTCCGATCGTTTTCTCGAATCGAAGAGAAAGTTACCTCGATTTCGAATCGAGGAAAAAAAGCAACCCCTTTGATTTTGCTCCAACATGCTATGCCCAATCGAAGATATGTTTCTACCTTTAAATGATCTTTAATCTTCGTTTTTATCGAACGATTATCGAACGATTATCGATTTGAATGAATTAAGTATGTGACGAAATTCTCTCTCCTCTCTCCTCTCTCTCTCCTCTCTCTCTCTCTCTCTTTCTCTCTCTTACCATTTTTTAACATCTACGTGTTAAATTATTTCAATTTCGTAATAAATATTCTTTTTATCTTTGGTACGACCATATACTTATTATCATTTCAAAATGATTCTGTAAATATATACGGCTGATGATCGTGTCGAAGACTTCATTATAAAAATGAATAGATAAATGTTAAAGATCGTCGTTAAAAATCATTCTTTTTTCGTGTTTTTCTTTTTTTTTTTTTTTTTATGTATGTTCGGCGATTTCCTACCTGAGAAATACTAAGTAAGAAAAAATGTAAATATATTCGAACGAGTCGACAAAACCACCGCCTCCGTCTCCGTCCATCTGTCTGTCTGTCTGTCTGTCTATTTATCTTCGAAATTTTTGGCGCCTTTAAGCGTAAACATTTTCGAGATATTTCGAAGTTACACGCGCGTCCTGAATATTATTTAACGCGTTTTTATTTTTCTTTGTTATTTTTTTTTCTTTTTCTTTTTCTTTTTCCTACCAGGTCTCTCAATTATTATATTTTTCTTCAACCGTATCATTCTATTCTTCTCGTTCAGCTTTCTTTTTCTCTGATTCGTTTATAAATGAAAAATATCTACCTAGTAAAAGCGTCATTTTATCTTCGTGATAACAGAAAAAAAAGAAAGAGAGAGAGAGAGAGAGAAGAATATCAATTTAATTTGTCCGGTATTACGAACGAAATTAAAAAAAGATTACGAAAAGAGAGCCGAGACTTTCGTATGAAATTGCGTTACCCCCTTCTTTATTATTATTATTTGTCCTCGCAAACTCGAATACGATTTTCATCGTTTCTTTACATCGTATCTCGCAAATACGATTTACATTTTATACCTTTACCTAGGGGAGGTTCGTTTTTCTCTACCACACCCGACGAGGGACAAAAAATCAAATCTGATGAGTTTTCTTCATTCGAAAAGAAATTGATACTTTTTTTAACAGGTAAAACCAAATTGACAAATATTACGTTTGACCTGTGTAATGCGCGACGACGGATATACGAAGGTTCACGAATAATTTTATTTCCTGTTTGGAAAAGACAAATTTCATTCGGCAAATTTTTCATTGAAAACAATATGAAAATCAAATGAAAATAAAATGAAATAAAATCAAAACGAAATTGTTAGGGGAAATTAAAGATGACAGTTAGGAAGAAAACAAAGCTTAGAATGATATCTACGTCTACTACTACTACTACTACTACTACTACTACTACTACTACGTGTAGACGCCAAGTTGGTGGCATCGAACGAGACGTGATCGAGGCCTTACTTTCGAAGTTGCCTGCAGTACTCGGTCAGTCAGTTGGATTATAGCTTGGTCGCTTTCCTAACGACGGACGGGGCTATGCTTTTACCAACGAGACGATGCTTTTACACGCGCGTGATGTGCCGTTTTCATTGACGTATTACAGGTATACGCGATAAGTCAAAGAGAAATAAAGAGAACGGGAATGAGGTAGTACCTCTGCTTGCTTTGCTAGCGATATAGAAACGATCGATATCAATGGGAAAAGCTACGTTCCTTCCTTCGAAAAGGGATAACTTATTGAGAAATTACCACGGAAACCCAAACTTTACCTTCTCTAGAAACTTCAATCATTCGGCTCACCGATCCAGACATATTTCACTGTCATTTACTTTATATCCTCTTTCAACTACTCACCTCAACCCTCCTTTTAACGACCCTCCAGTTCTTCTAATTTTCTAAAGAGATCCCGCGAGATATTCCCCCTTCCCTCTTCACCCCACCACCACCACCACTAATCGATCTTACATTAGATACGTACGTACGTACTCGAATGAAATTCAAACCCACTCTTGAATTTCCTTTGGAAAATTATTTGATCGTTATCGTATCTAAAAAGAAAATGAAAAATCGCGCAAGGAGATATTAACTAACGTTAAAGCTTAACGCGAGATCGCGAAAGAGAAAAGAAAAAGTCAACGTAATCATCTTCTTTTCTGCGAGTTGAAACGGAAGTTGGGTATACCTCGAAACGTGCCGAGGTTGCGTGCCGATTTTACTTTCGTACGGTGGTATTATTGCGATGGCAACGGCGGCATCGTCAACCGATCGAATTCCATCCTCGTGCCTTCACAAATATTCCTCCTGTCTACGATGTACATATTACACCAGTATCAACTACCTATCACTTCTTCTTATCAAGGAACCCTCAAATTCCTAAATTTATGGAATTGTCATGGATTATTCGAAAGATACTATACTAAACTTATTCGAATTGTTTATATTTCATTGAAACTAAACTAAATCCTTCTTTATAATACTCTCGTCGTTGTCTCTTGTCTGCACGAAAAATAAAAAAAACCACATAAATATCGATAAACGCTGAATTGAAGTACGCGAATCACGTACGTGGGTCATCGAACTTCTCAAAGTCGTTGACATTTTTTAACCAACAGACTCGTCAAAATCTTTCTCGTCCATTATCGTATACACCAGTATACAGTGATTCGTGTTCTCTTATTTTCGTTCATTTCAACTTTCCAACCAAAGCCGCTTCCCAAAGCGATGTATATCACGCGTTCAAAGGGACATCAAGGATCGGTATGCTTTGAACGAAAGAACTCATGATGAGAGAATCAAGGGTAGAAAAGTAAAGAGAAAAGAGAAGAAGGGGATGGGAAAGGGATGGGGAAGAGGGAGAGGGAGGAGGAAGAGGAGAGGGAAAGAGAATCGATCTCGACCGCAAATCTCACGCGAGCCGCATTGAGGAGCCAACGTCGAATCAATTTCTAAGAGTTGAAAGAGAGGAATACGATTTACCTATCGGTGCCGGCACCGATCTTCCACGAAGGAAAATCTAAAACACTTCCTGGAGAATTCCTGACACTCCAAGTGGGTCGTATATCGGAAGAAACGAAAGTTCAAATGCGAGTCTCGTACGTGTTACGAATCGATTGTTATCAGCATTGACGATTGTCCCTTGGAGAAACGAAAGGAAAGTTTTAAATCCATTTCGATTAATTGTCGATGAACTCTCCATGATAAACCCCGATGATTAACGCCAAATTTTCTATCCGTATAATGGTAACGTTGAAAATAATTAAGTTTAATTAAAATATTGTAGAAAGAGAGAAAAAATATGAAATAATAAAATAAAAAAAATGAAAATAAATAAAATTGCCAGGTGAATTATGATAGATCAATTCGCATGGAAATAAAGTTGAATTCATTTTTCATAAATCTCGAATGGGAACGAGCACGTGGCCGACTTTGACAGTTGTCGAGTCAGTGTATTCTTTTCAATTCCGACTAGTAAACATCGCAGCTCTCTCTCTTTCCTTCTATGCATTTAATGCTTCAATTATTTATTTATTATTATTATTATTTGATATTTATTTAATATAATATTGTATTTGCTAAAACATATTACTATTTAAATTACCTTAAATGTAGAGTAACTTCCATTGGCCAATGATGTAAGTGATGTGCATCTGGAAATCTTTCATGCGTTCAGACCATTGAAACGTATCTCTGAGCAGATATATAAATTAAAATAATTTATACAGAAATATATATAATAATTTATGTTACGTGTCTTCGTGTAATTATGAAATATAGTTATTATTTTAATAATAAAAAAATATTTAATTATAAATAATTATAATTATAATTATGTTTTTGTGTTCGAGCATAAATTTCCATTCTTGAATATTTTCAGCTCATCCATCATCGGACTATTAATTAGGTCGGACGTGGATGAATTTATAATGTTACGTGCTAGAACAAAAAACTGTTCAATTTCATTTTATGTAGAAAAAATTTGTTTCTTTTTTTTTCTTTTCGGGTAGGTAGATAATTCTTGCTATGCAATCGTTTTTCTTGCATTAATTAAAAAGACATTAAAATAATTACATTGAGTAGCGTGTAAAATTGGAATTACATCATTTTTACTTGTGGATTTTCGGAAACAGTAAAATCCGATAAGCGATGAGAAGACTTTATACTTAAAGTTTATTTAAAAATAAAACAGAAATATAATAAAATAAAATAAAATAAATTGAAATAAAAAGGAGAGAAATAGAGAACAAGCTCAACCGCCCGGACACACCTCTATTAGGCTTCCACTTACCCTCTGCACTTTCTCCGATCATTTGTTTTCCGAAAACGTATGTAGCCATATATCCAACGACATACTTTTTACAAAGGCTTGTTTTATGAAGCAAATAATTACGGCTCACGTATCTCCTCAATACGATAACCCTGTAATTTGTATTGAGCAACATGATTAACTTTTTTACAACTATAGTGCCAACTTTACAATGATATTTTCTTATTTCTATAACTACTACCTTCACATTTTAACACTATACTTTGTAATTATTATACTTTATACTTAATCATTATTACATATTTAACGGCAACACCCTATATTATTATTATTATTATATATATAATTAACAATTATTATACTATTTATATGTATATATAAATTTGTATAAATTACGTCAAAAAAGTAAGAAAAAGAAAAATTGCGAATAAATCAATGAGTAATAGACAAATTTCAAAATTAAAATAAAACAATCAATTATATTTAATTAATTCAACTAATCGTTCCACGAACGCGCGCGCATCCAACTAAAATCACTTAACAGAAGTCCCTTTCACCGGACACTTTGACGAGTTTAATCTCGTATTCAGAAAATACAAGCGTGTAACGGTTAATCGAAGGCCGACTAATTCGCGATTATCTCAATCTTTGAAAATAAACGTTAGAGAATATTAATTTATCGACTTGTTTATTGATCGAAAAAAAGCAACTTCGAACATATTACCTACGAAAAATTTCTTACTCAAACATCAAATAAAAATGAATTCTTATTTTTCTTATTACAATTAACACTATTTTCTCTATTCATTTACATTCAATAAAATTTCCTCGTTTGCTCCTTATAATTCGAATTTTCAAAAGAACTTCATTTTTCTAAAATTTAATTCAATTTATTTTTTAAATGACACGAACAAAAAAAATGCATTAACGATCTAATGTCTTGAAATAAAATGTTCCTATTTAATTTCGACAATTTTAATTACTTATATATATATATATATATATATCATTGTTAATAAACCAGTTTTTTATTATTCAAAATGTAACAAAGTAATTGTCATTATAACAATAATAAATTAATGCGATTATGATAATCGTACAATTTTAACATACTTGTGAGTCATAATAAATAAGAAACATTATAAAACAAAACAGTAATAAATAACTGTACTTATTCAAATTATTCTTCAAGAAAGTATTAAGTATTATTAAAACATCGATAGGTGTGTACGAGAAAAATAAAGATCGGATTGACACAAGGAAATTTGTGGTAGCGAACGGAGGAAATAATTTTAAATATGATGCGTAAGAGAGATTTATTGTGTATGTGAAATTTAACGTTTTCTAATATATCTTTGGATTTCAAATGATCAACCCACTATTATGCATATTCGAAAATACATATTTCGGTTCATTTAGCGATATATATATAATAAATATATATATTCTCTGTGTGTATATATATTCGTATGCTTCACAAATTTAAAATAAATATTTGACAATATAATTAACATTGTTATAGAAGATTAATTTATACAACATTGTGTAATATTTTTTTTTTACATATTAATTACAGTATTCGCATTGTTTCATAAAAGATATAGGAAAACCAAACTTTCGTATACCACAGTGATATTCTTCAAGTTTTTACATTTAAAAAAATTAATTATATTGTATATAAAATATAATCAATTTTTAAAAGGATAGTTTTCAACGATTATTACATATACATATGTAGAGATGTCATCGTAGAGATTAAAATTCTATAAATAAAATATATACGTATGTTCGCGCATTAATCTATTAGGAATAATATGGAAATTTGTATACGCAATTAAATTGGCTAAAATAATATTTAAAATTTAAAAATTTCTTAACAAAAAAGAAAATATATATTAAATTAAATCATACCTCGTTCTATTTAATCAGGAAACATAAAAAATCACAGATATGTTCCATTTCGTCCAAAATTAAAACTAAAGCATTTCATTTTCCTTCGAGAAATGCTTAACTATAAATAATTAAAATTATTATAAATACCGAGCACAAAAATTGTGCAATTATCCAAATGTGTTTTCAATATTACTGATAAGATTATTATTGTTTTTTTGTGCCATAATCATGTAGTAGTTGAGAATGTTTTAAGTACATATTAAACAGTAAGTAGTTATTAAGTAGTAAATTAACTAGATTTCCGCAAAATACATTGCAAGAAATAATTGTACTGCGAAGGCAATTTGTTATGTCTATTAAGATATATACCAGATATGTTGTTTATCCTGTCTCCAATATTTACCTTAAAATATTACAATAAATAAATCAATTAATAAAGACATCGTTTAAAATTTAAAAGATATTTTTGATTCAACAAAAATATCGACTGAAGTAAAATAATGTTTTAACTAATACTATGATATCACCTAAATAAGATTGTAAAAAATCGGAATAAAATTGTGCCTAAATATTATTGGAAATATAATCACGGAGTAAAAAGATATTCAAGATAATTTGATCCCATGTCTTCATCCTGTAGCACCAAATTGACACGTATAATTTAGAACCATGATGTGATGATATACATATCTTATTTCGTCAACAAGAATGATGAAGTCAAGCTATTTGCCTTTGTACAATTGCTGAATTAATATTATTTCATTATAATGTCGATGCTTCTTTGTCAGGAATATTTCTGAGTCCATTCGTTTCCCAGTAATAAACCGGAGGTCCAGGAGTAAAGCAATACTTCATGTCCAATGGCTCATCATTCTCAACATAGTACATCAAATAAAAGTTACACATTTCGTCTTCATTTGTAGAGCCTATATTAGTCCAAGTATCGCGTATATTTTGCATGGTGCAACGAGCTGCAACTCTATCATTCATGTTAATCGAAACATTATTGCTTACAGGATAAAACATCTGCGGCGTAAGAGGATCTCTTTTACCAAGTTCAATCCATTTCCAATCAGGTTTTATAACATATCCAGAAATGATTCTACCCAAGGAATGACTATGCGTTCTATATGCTATAGGATATATAGTTTTATTTTCTCTAATACTACAAGCGGATTCCATATATTCCACACTTCTAGGTGGTATAACACCCGCGGTTCCCAAAAGAAGTACACCGGCTAATTTATTTAGTGGACGCAAAGTGTAATGTAGAAATACTCCAGAATCATCGGTACTACCATCTTTGAAACGATCAATATGTGCGTAATGTACCTGAAGTACAATGTATTTGATTGGCGAATCACCTCCAACTTTAAAACCAACACCCTCTGGTAAATTCAAACGAGGCGCATCTCTAGCCCAAGCATACAAGATCTATATTATATAAAAAATTACTTTTTATATATTCTAATACATTTTTTTTAATTATAGACATTGAAAACTTATAAGTCATGTTTTACTTACTTGAGATCCTTCGCTGCAAGGAACAGCTGTTTCATGTTGGCCATTAAGAGATTGTGCCATCTCACCGCAGTCCCATACAGTCTTGGTACTTCCAGGTTTTGTACATCCATACAAGAGCATATGGTGAGCTGTTTCCATAGTAGCATTTGGCTCAAAGCCAACAATATAATAACTCCTACTTGGATCTACTTTTATCGGAGTGCATAAGTACAATTCTGGCTATAAATTATAAATACAAATTATTATTATTAATCATTAATATTTAACAATGAAATACTTCATATCACGTAGTTACATTTTTTACAATAAATCAAAAATAAGGAAATCATGAATATAATTATTATGAAATTTGCCTATGTTTAAAAATAAAAAAAAAAAACATAATATAATACCAATAATCATTTTCAATCGCAGAAACGTATTGTCGAGGTCTTAAAAATGCTATATAAATGTTCATGAAAAATATATAAAAATGTTCTTACCACGTTCGGGCTAACATTTGGCATTAATAAAGAATATTTTTTCACGTTAGAACAATCGATGGACTTAAAAACAATGCCAAATAAAATAACGAAAATAAATAAAACCTTTTCGTTCATTTTTCTATTATTATTATATAACGTTTAATAAATAATAAATTTAATTAAAAAAGCATTTACTTCGGTTATCGCGCGTTATGTCAAACTCAATAGGTCAATACAACTATAGTTTGCATTTAACACGTAGGACGCGCGTAGGCGTTATATACGTAAAAGTATAGACGTGATTACAGTTATAACTGAATCGATTTTACACATGGCGCCATCTTGAAAAAAGCGCGAAAACATACGACATTATGAAATGAAAAAAAAATATATATATTTCTAAAATGTTATTTAATCTAAAATAACAAGGCCTATTTAAATAGAAATATTCTATATTTTCTTCTATTTCTTCTTATTATTATTAGTTTTAATTTTTTGGACGGATTCGTATTATAATTAAAACAATATTATAATTTAACATTGTTAAAACATGAGTGCTATTTACAGTGTCTTCTCATTGACATTTTAAATAAAAATATTTAAGATAATCTTAAGCATAATTAAAGAATAATAATTATATTAATAATTATTGTCTTTTATTAATATAAATATCGCGAATTTGATCCGTGAGCCATTCTATAGCCGGTTGTAATCCTTCGCCAGTAACTGCATTTGTTGCTCGTATATGCCATGGTTTATTCTGGATTTTTTCCAATCCAAGACCTGCGACTAATTTAACAGTTGTTAATGAGTCCGGTAGATCCATTTTATTTGCCAAAAAAAGAATTGGTATTTTACGACCTGCAATAATAAAATTAAAAAATAATCTCAAACTGAAACTTTAATAAATTCAACAATTATTGTAATTATTATACCTGCTATGTCAGGATGTTGGAGTAGCATATCTAATTCTTCTTTAACAACAACTAATCTTAGTTTATCGCTACTGTCAATAATAAAAATAATCCCATGACATTCTTTATAATAATGTTCCCATAAGGATCTGTGACGATCATGACCCGACATATCAAACGCGGTAAAATTAACATTTTTGACTGGAAACAAGACGATATCGATGTTTTGTGTAAAATTGACAATTAATATATATATCTGTGAGTTTGTATGTGTACATTTTTATTTAATAATATAGATAATTACATATTACATAGAAATAGTCATTAATATTCGTGTATCTCTTTTTAATTTTATGAACTATTTAGTATTACTATATAAATGAGAACCACTAAGCTATAATCAGTTGAAAGTTTCTTGGCGGGACTTTATTTAAATATGTTTATATGTATACAATTTTAATTAATTTACAGTAGCATGGAATCAAATAAGTCGTCTTCTGATGATAAAAGCAATGAAGATGAAAATTTGTCCAAAGGTATGAATGAAAATAATTTATATATGAATATAATAAACCTAACCCTTAAAAATACTACTTAAAATATAATATTATTATGTTATATCAATTTTAGATGCATCAAGTGATAAAAGAAAAAAATTAGAGAAGGAAATAGAAGATTTAAAAGACTTGGTTAAACAATTGCAGGAAAAATTAAAAACTGTAAGATTAAATAATATTAAAGAAGGCATAAATAACCAAAATACAGTTGCCGATACAAATAAACAGGTTGTACCGATAAATTTAAATCATGAATTGTACCGATATAGCGGATTGTATTGTGCGCATACTACTGCAACTAAGCACGTAATTGGATTTAGTTTATTTTGGGAGCAACAGAAGGAAAATTTATATGCGATAGAATTTGTTAAGCTGAACAGAAAAATACAGATAGGTAAATGGGTAATGCCTATGTCAGTTGATATAAAACAGTTATCGTCAGAAGTAACACTTGACACGATAGCCGATATAGTTCCTTTTGCAAGAAATTGTAAACTGCATGTCGATTGTTATATGATGAGATTGCAACAATATCAACAATTCAAGGTATTTATTAAAATTGTTCTTCTTATGCATGAGTTAATAATAAATTAATACAAAATTTTCTTTCTTTTATATATTTTAGTCTTTCCTGGATAATTTGAATAATTGTAATGTGCAAACAAATTTGGGATATACTACATTTATATTAGAATTATCACACGTATACGATAAGATAAATGAAAGTTATGCTCGTATAACAATTTTTTTATGGTATAATTCTAAAAATAATAGACCAAATGAAATCAAATTTGAAGTACATGGAAATACACAATACAAAAAGGAGACCGAGAAAGAACTAACAAAATCCTTAAAAGTATTTTATAAAACTGATTTGATAACAGCATTTGGTAAGATTTTACAAGAAGACAACGCACATTTTACATGGAGAAGGGAGAAGAAGGATGATACTATATCAGAAATCGACGTATGAGTTTAATAATTATTGATTTTAATTTGTTTGTCTAGTTTTCTTCTAACATATAATAAATATCGAAAATATTTATAGGAATCCAGTGATTCAAAGGAGGATGAAGATAGCTTAAGTTTAGAAAAATCTAAAAATAAAATATTTAAGACAAGACAGAAGAGAACGATATCACTAGCAAAAAGTGCCAAAAGGATAAAAAAAGATAATGTCGATGAGAAATTAAAGCAACAGAATAAAAATGTAAAAAATCCAGAACGACCATTACAACAAGAGGTACACAAAGAAGCAAGTACGAGTAAACATATGAAAAATGCAATTTCTCTTAAACCGTCAAAAATTGTTAGGAAAAAATCAAAACTTCAAAATAATTTTTCCATTCAATTACGTTCACAACGAAAATCAGTAAATACTTCTAAAATGATAAATAATAAAGTAAAAAATGTAAAAAGTAATGTTACTAGTACTCCTAAACGCCTACATGCAAAAAAACTCACTTCAGTTGAAGAGTTACCTCAATTGGATATAAGTGACATAGTTGATAAGAAAAATAATGAATAAAAAAATCAAAAATATTGTTTTAATTTTTATACAACTTATATATATATATATATGTATATATATACATACATATATGTTTATGTACACATTAAGTTCATATATATAATTTATTCTTTATATAATTTAAAATTGTACACACATTATATTGTAATGAATTTAAGAAAAACAATAAATCGCTTTTAATATATCAATTTTTGTATATTATAATAAATAGAAAAATTATGAACCACAATATCGATAACAACAAATAAGTGCAATAAAAACATGTAAGTGCTGTAAAAAGCATCCACCGTCATTTGATCCTCAATATTTAACTTACATGAGAATTTTTCGACATTAAACCCAACCGTGGGCACTATGTCTATGCAACGGTCATCCTCATGTTTGAAATTATTTATGACCGTCGACTTACCACTGTTGTTAAGGCCGACTACTAAAACGTTTACTTCTTTCTTTCTGAGACCTAGAAGATTAGCTAAACGATCCAATAACCCCATTGTTTCTTCTCTGATTTTGTTATATTTATTGAACATCAATATTCCATTCCTACCCCTTCTCCTGATAGCGTCCAGTCTAGTTTTATCTATTTGAGACTAGAACTATCTATAATCATTTATACCTATACATCAAGGCCGTCAACCAGCTTTCCCTTCAAACGTATTTGACTTCAGCGATGGTACGGAAATAATATGAACTACAAACATAGCAGGGTTCTTTTTCAACATGCACCTGTCCTATTGATACATTAATCTACGTTGGTGATTACGGTTTAACGAAAAAAATTAATTTTCATTCAAAAATAACCCGCCTACGTATAATTTCAATTTATACATATACAGAGATTTCGAATTAAAATAATATTATATTTAATAATTATATATATACAGAAGAGAGAAAGAAATATTGAAGAAAAATAAAAAAAAAAAGGAATATGAATATATAAAAGTTATTTCAAAATTAACCATTCACGTACCTGTAAAAATATAAGTTACTAAAAAAACATTATAAAGTAATTAGTTTCTGTATATTAAATGGATAGAAGGAACTAAGGAAAGGGGTAAAAGAATATAATATTAATTGGGAAGTTAAAAGAAACTAATTACAATTATAATGTATATGGTAAGCGGTCTTTGGCTAGATTTTACTTGCAATGGAATGTTTAACATATAAAATATGTTAAACATTATACTGAAAGTAAAATACCATTGCCCAGGTCTAACCACGTGGAGGTAACCGCTTCTGAAGACCCGGGATGTGCATCCTGAAGATGTCCCCATCCGACGACCTAAGTCGAAACCCATAGAAAATGAAAACCTCGAGAACATTTTTTAATGAGCCCCACTCTTAGGCCCCACCCTAAGAGTTTTATTCGGAAAATTTTTACAATTACTATCGAGAATAAGAAGAAAAAATTAAATACTGAATAAGAAAATGAAACCGAGGAAGTGCATCTGAATAAAATTCAAGTAACATCGGTGATTTTATTTGGAAACTAATATACATTAATATAATATCGATAAATAAGCATACGGAGATAACAATTAATGAATATTTTATACATAATAATTGTCAATCTACTTAAAATATAGTGTTATAAAAATAAATGCATATAATTTTTGATTGATCTATGGCATCTGTAAAAGTAAAGAAAATACATTAAAAATAACTATCATACATGTGCAATGCTACGAGGAAAACAATAAATGGATTAAATTACTTCATTTATATTGAGAAATAATTATTTTATATTACCGTTTACCGTTTACCATTTATTTTTTTTATAAATTTTTCTATCCTTAACAAGGAGACGGTCAGTGAGTCCCACCTCAGATTTTTTTCAAATTTTGCACACTTGTAGTACTCCATTAGAAAATTAATTCTTCTGAAAATAAGCCGTAGATAGAAAACACGGATTGAAATTTCACATTAATACGTATTTTTTTGGCTGTAGTAGTGTAGTTGCTAGAGTAGCTACAGTGTGTGTGCGTTTTTCACGTCGTCGATACCTATATCTTATCTTGACAGCGCTAACAAGTATGTTTACCTTTCTTTCTTTCATTTTCTCTTCGTCCTTTTTCTTTGCTTTCTTATTTCTTTTTTTCGTTATTGTTTTATTCGTTTTTTTCGTTATCATATCGAAAGATAAACAGGTTTATAACTAAATGTTTCATATCTGCTTTCTTATTTTACCGATTTCTTAGATTTCTTAAATTACTATAAACGCCTGGCATTGTTCATAATTTTGGCATTTTTCAAATAATCCATAACATATACATATCAAAGAAAAAAAAAAGAAATTTAAAAGTTCTCACGATGGAATTCTCATTGAAGAAATTTCTAATTATTAATTATACGAATAAAAGGGATGATTTTTTCATGAACACTAAAACATACATAGTTTTTCTTTTTTCCTTTTTTTTTTAATATTCTCACAACATGACAAAATATATTACCAATGTAAGAAAAATATTATACATAATTATATTATAATTATAATAATAATTACGAATAGATAATAAAATACATCAATATGATTTCAGGATAAAACTAATCATAGAATAATTGAATATAAATTTAAATTAAATAAGTTCATCCTTCATTCGAATTTCTCCATAAATTCATTTCCATCATCCTTTTAATTCTTCGTTTGCTTCATTTTCTTCGTCCTTGCCATTAATCGGGTACACTTTTTTTTTTAATTAGGAAAACTAGAAAAAAAACAAAATAATGAAATATTTTTAATTTAAATATTAACAAATATAAAAAATGCAAATGCAAAAAAATTAAATAAATATATCGGTATTATATTAATTTTTAATACCAACCGAGGATATTAAATCAATGGTTTCTTTATAAAGAGGCATTGTATTGCGCTTATTGGCGTATTTAATAAGTACATGCGATTTATAAAACAATTCATGTCTACTATTGTTCTTACAAAATACACATACATTTTGTTCTGATTTCTTTAACTGTTTCTCTTTAGACCGTAGTTGAAGAAGAGGTCTTGCTATGGTTGATATCGGATTCACCCTCTGCGCCACAGATTCAGATTCATACTCGACATTAACTCCGTTCAAACGGTATTCATCCATCGGATGAACCCCTTCCGCCTCAGGTTTAGGACAGTTTTTAACATCAATGTCATTATGATGTGAATCATTTAATGCATTCCCTGCGTAGAAAAGACAAAAAAATAATTTACGTAATATGACATTAAGACTTATTTTTTATTACCGAACATATATTCTTGTTAATGATTTTTTGCAATTTTAGTATAGTATTATGATTATACAGTTAATCGCATTACAATCTAATGGTTCATTCTAATGAAAGAGAGCAGACACATACGAAAAAAATATATAATCCAACGTAAGCGAATTTTTATAAGTATAAAATATTAGAAATTTTGTAAAAAACGAACATTCGAATTTACTTTAAAAAAAATTTGTCGTTTCTAAGAAAAGATCTAAAGAAAAATGTTTCAAGTATTTTTTTAATAAAAAAACGAGGAAAAAATAATCTTTCAAACATTTACTGCCTCTGGATTTGTTTCGCGAATGTGATTCGAACGTTTAAGAATAATAATATAACATAGGTACAAATCAAATAGAAATAGATTAGAAAAATTCAAAATACGTTTGAAAGATTTGTTGCGTATCCCACGCAACGAGTGAGTAGGGCGAAGCACCTAGGCGCGTACGGCCCTGCCAAAGCGTTAGACGCGTGCGACAAAGCAATATCGTTGTTTTTAGTGGTAACCACGGTAGCGCTAAGATGCCTGCAAGGGCTCTTTCTTTATTCTAGCTCGCGTTCTCCCACTACATTTATCACGCCAATCATATGTATCGACAGCCGCGTTATGCTCGGACTTTTCGGTGATTGGTGCAGCATTGCATCGCCTTTTGGTATAAAAGCCAGCGCGTTTTTGCGCCGGTTGTCACTCTGGATTCATCGCTCGAGATTCATCTAGCTGAGACTTGCGAGAACTACTTCAAGGAGAATTCTTTGTTTGCGTAATACCATATCATCTAAGTTCGGCCAGCGACAAGGGACAAAGGTCCTGCACGTGGCCAGAATTATCCGGATTTGTGGATTCTTCTTCATCGTTTTCAACCAGGGTTTTTATGCCGAAAGGCTTTTCCCTGACGAGCCAATAAAGCGTACTTTTTAGTACTGATTGGGCTCAAATAAAGTTGTTATTGTGTTCTTTATTTTCCTATCCTCCTTCCCATTAATAAGGAATCTCGATATCACTCGTAAGGGCATTTTTCGATTCACTACTATCCACTGGAGTACCGATTAAGGCATCGGTCGCATCAACATTTTGGTCCTTCGAGCCGGATCGAGGGAGCTTCCTCCCCACTCTTCGTCCGGCGTCTATTGTGCATACAGTCTTCTTCAACGGAGGAGAAAGAGGCAACGGAAGACTTCCGATCGAGCAACAAAGGAGGTATTGCATCATCGCTACAAGCCGAGAAGCTTCTATTGTTCCGGTGCGTGAGTACGCTGCACGGGACGCCTTATTCAGAGGATTCACGTGAGTTTTGTAATTTCTGTTGCTTGATCATTCTTCGAAGTTGTATTTTTCCCCCTCTTTTCTCTTCTTAATTTTGCCTTTTGTCGTGAAAATGCCTCGTTCGAGTAGTGCACGTGGTGATGTTGAGCGCGTTATACGTAGATTCGAGTATGTAAAGAGAAATTCGCGCAATTTCAAAAGGCGGTGAGCGAGATAGATCATACCAACCCGCGCGATATAATGAAATTAAAGCTTAGAATTTCCAAAGTTGATAAGAATGTGGCAATATTAGAGGATTGATAGAAAAGACTTCCGGTGAAACGATGGGAACGCTGGTTGACGAAATTCACAATCATGTCGAGTCAGTCATCGACGCCAGGGCGGAGGCGGAATTGATCATTAATAGAGCTGAATCGGTAGCCACTTTAGACACAAATGCGCCTACTACGAATCTATTGTCTCCAGTTAGCACTACGGTTAGCAATCCGTCCGTAGATAGCATTTACAGAGTACCGGCGGTACAATTACCTCGTTTTGACGGGCAGCATGAGGAATGGCCGAGTTTCGCGGACACGTTTCAATCGGTGATAGGAGATAATCCCGCGATTCGCGATATACAAAAATTTGCATATTTGAAATCATGTTTATCGGGACCGGCCGCGGAGAAAATAAGAGTTTTGGAAATTACCGCGGATAATTATCCGATTGCGTGGAAGACCTTAGTCGAGTGCTATGACAATCCGTTAATATTAATAAATAAGCACGTACGAGCTATTTTAGAGGGTCCCCCTATTGACAGTGAATTTCCCTCGTCTTTAATTGCCGCGTCCGATGCGCTAAGCGCAAATTATAGGGCTTTAGTAGCGACTAAAAAAGTGTTTGTCGATCAATTTGCTATTGCCGCACATCTTTCGCGAGTGGATCCAGCAACACGGCTTCAATGGGAACAACGGTATTCCCGAGATGCTTTACCGACGGTAGACGAATTTGTGATATTTTTGCGCGATCGGGGAAATGCGCTAGTAAACTCCCAGCCGGCAGAACATTCTAAAAGAATTAACAATAGCAGAAGGAACGCACCGTTAGGACCCGAGAGAAATTTTCGCTCAAGGAATTTGATGCGTAACGAGCCGCGGTTTAATTCTCCGCGAAATTGGCCGCGAATTTCCGACCGAGGACAAGTTCAAGCGTATTCCACAAGCGCGACTGTCTCGTGTGGCATATGTCGCGAGAGGCATAACACATCGGAGTGTGAGCAGCTACTGAGAGCCGAGCCCGAGGAGCGCAGAAGAATCGTGGTTAACGCCAATTTGTGTTGTAATTGTTTACAAGCTGGTCACCGCGTATACACATGTATTAAGAATGACTGCTGCAGTAAGTGCAACGGCAGGCATCATGAGTTGTTACATGTGAGAGAGGCCGTTGCAGAAGGTGCAGCGGCGGGCATCACGAATTGTTGCGTTCGAACGGCGTCGGCGGTGCAGAATGCACATGTAGAGCTCCATCACTCGCAGGCACCCGCGCTGTTACTAACTGCAGTGGTGCATTTGCTGGATCGCGACGGCAGGCCGCACGAGTGTCGTGTGCTCCTGGATTCGGGTTCCGAAGCACATTTCTTAACGATCCGGTTCGCGAATCTTCTGCGAATAGCCAAACGGGACGTGAATGTACCCATTTCTGGCGTAAACCAAACGGAAACTAGAGTCAAACAGGCAATATTAGCAACGTTGAAATCGCGAACAGAAAATTACGCGTTAGAATTACAATTCTTATTATTACCCACTGTAACGAATAGGTTGCCTTCGCAACGAATTCCGCAAGAAGAATTGACTATACCGGCAGGGATCCAATTGGCAGATCCCAAGTTTTATGAGCCCGCGAATATCGACGCGATTCTCGGTGTCGAGATTTTTGCTTCACTATGGCGCGCAGGTCAGAGCATTAGGTTGAATGAAAATTTAATGGCACAAGGAACTGTACTAGGATGGCTCGTTATGAGCACAGGAAATACGCGCACTCCGCAGAGCGTTAATTGCCACACGGCCACGGTAGATTTGAACTCACAATTGGAAAAATTCTGGAAAATTGAGGAAGTAGCTGAGAGTAGTATTAGGTCGCACGAGGAAAATTTGTGCGAAGCACATTACAGAAGCAACACGCGACGGGATGATACTGGCAGATATATAGTGAGATTGCCCTTTAAGGAAGAAAATCAGTTAGGAGATTCGTATACGAGCGCGTTACGAAGATTTCACGCATTAGAGCGATCATTATCGCGCAAGCCGAAAATTAGAGATGAATATATTAAATTCTTATCCGAATATGAAGAACTAGGGCATATGACAAGGATAGAAGGGGGACCCCACGAAGATAGATTCTATTTACCGCATCATGCTGTATTAAAGCATACTAGTATTACGACCAAATTGCGAGTAGTGTTCGACGCGTCGGCAAAAACCAGCAACGGGAAATCTTTGAATAACGTATTAATGGTTGGCCCAACCATACAGGAGGATCTATTTGCACTTTTAGTAAGATTTAGATCACATGCTATTGCTATTACCGCGGACATCGCGAAGATGTATCGGCAGATAATAATTGATCCGCGCGATCGCAAATATCAAACTATACTGTGGCGTCGACAGGAAAGTGATCCCGTGAAAACATATAGATTAAATACAGTAACCTATGGAACTGCCTCCGCGTCGTTTTTAGCAACTCGTACGTTACATCAACTCGCGAGCGACGAATTTAACAGATTCCCGAGAGCTGCCATCGCGCTTAAAGAAGATTTCTATGTAGACGACTTGTTAACCGGAGCGCGTACGGTTAGGGAAGCGAAGCAAGTCCGCGACGAGTTAATAAGTATAACCGCAGGGGCAGGCATGCATTGCGGCAATGGGCGTCAAATTGCGCCGAGATTCTAAAGGACTTAGATACCGCAGATAATAACATCATAAATTTAGATTCGTCAGGAACGATAAAAACATTAGGTGTTAATTGGAACGCGGCCGAAGACAACATAGGCTATACGGTAAAGCGAGCAGCTGATCCATCGAAGGTTACTAAGCGTGTTATATTGTCCGAAATTTCTCAGTTATTCGACCCGCTAGGTTTATTAGGACCGGTAGTAATCAACGCGAAATTGATGATGCAACGGCTATGGCAATTAAAATCAACATGGGACGAAGATGTCCCCGCCGATATATATAAAATATGGCAGGAGTTCCGCCAAAATCTCCACACGCTCGAGGAGATAAGGTTCGCGCGCAACGTAGCAGGTGATGGAGAGAAATGGAAATGCATGGTTTTTGTGACGCGAGCGAAAGGGCTTACGGCGCGTGCATTTATGTTAAAACGTTAGGAAAAAATCCCACTTTACGATTAGTCTGCGCCAAATCCAAGGTAGCGCCGCTTAAAACGCAATCGCTTCCGCGACTAGAACTTTGCGGCGCCTTAATACTTTCGCGTCTCTTTAAGGCCACTAAAAACGCTTTGCGTAGAAATGATTTCTGCCGTACAATATTTTGGACGGACTCTACGGTAGTTTTGCATTGGCTCAACACTCCGCCTCACACGTTAAAAACCTACGTAGCACATCGCGTAGCTGAAATTCAAGAGAGCACAGCTCGCGAGCTGTGGCGTCATGTATCGTCCGAACATAACCCCGCGGATTTAATTTCTCGCGGCGTTACACCTGCCGAACTCCGTGAAAGTAAGCTCTGGAAGTCCGGTCCTGTATGGCTTATCCAGCCGGAATCAAATTGGCCGCATAGTAGATTAGAACCAATCGAAATCCCGGAAAAGAAAAGGATTGTAACTCACGCAAGGGTAGCTACTCCGTTCGAACTATTTAGACGGTACTCCTCGTTCGTCAAATTAAAGCGCATTATCGCGTATTGCGTTAGATTCGCACGTAACTCGCGCAATTTAAAAGAGAAAAGAATAATGGGTGAGTTAACCGTGGACGAATTGAAAGGCGCGGAAATAATCGCGATTAGATTGATACAGGAAGAAGCATTTCCCGAGATCATCAAATTAATCAAGTCCGGTAAAGAGGTTTGCGCATCATTCTCCGTATTAGCCCGTTTGTAGACAATTTAGGAATATTAAGAGTTGGAGGTAGATTGGCAAGGAGCAACTTGCCATACGAGCAAAGGCATCCCGCATTATTGCCGAAAGACCATACAATTACAAACGCGATAATACGCGAAAAGCACCATCAAATAGGGCACGGTGGTACGCAAGCCACTTTGAACGCACTTCGCGAATCGTTTTGGCCAATAAATGGGAGAAGTAGCGTTAAGCGCGTAATATATAAATGCATTACTTGTCGACGTTTAAAACCCGCTACGCCGCAATATCCTATGAGTGATCTACCTGCCAGTCGTCTTCTACCGAATCGTCCGTTTATCCACACCGGCGTAGATTTCTGCGGTCCGTTATTCATCAAGGAAAGGCAACACCGGAACCGTGGTCGCGCGAAAATATATGTGGCGGTATTCGTCTGTTTTAGCACCAAGGCCGTTCATTTAGAACTCGTGAATGATCTAACGACTGAAGCATTTTTAGCAGCTTTGCGTAGATTTATGGCACGCCGTGGAAAATGTTCGGACATATATTCCGACAACGCGACTAATTTCGTAGGTGCGGCGAACGAATAGAAGCGCGCGTCTCGCGAAGTTTGGTAAATGAAGGAATCAAGTGGCATTTCATCCCACCCCGTTCCCCCCATTTTGGAGGTCTATGGGAGGCGGCCGTAAAATCATTTAAATATCATCTAGTTCGAATTATAGGCGAGACATTGCTATCTTACGAGGCATTATTAACATACGTCCTCGAGATAGAGGCGATTCTTAACTCGCGTCCTATCACGCCTCTGTCTAATGACCCGAATGATTTGCGCGCTCTTACACCTGGGCATTTTCTAATTGGAAATTCGTTTACGAGTTTGCCAGAGGACGAATACAGGGATATACCATCCGGGCGCCTGTCCCAATGGCAGCACGTACAGCAGATGAGACAGCATTTTTGGAACCGATGGAATAAGGAATATTTGAACGAGCAGACGGTCCGTAAAAAATGGCACAGAGGCACAGCAGACAAAATAAGTCCGGGTACACTAGTCATCTTGCGAGAAGATAATTCCCCTCCACTCAAATGGTCATTAGGACGTATCGCGGAGTACATAAAGGAGCCGACGGTATAGCACGCGTGGCGAGCGTAAAAACTGCCAACGGTCTTGTAAAGCGCGGTATTAAACGTCTTTCTCCTTTACCAAGCGATTTATAAAAAAAAAAAATTTTTTCTTTTTGTAATTAAGTCGCGTTAATTACTGAATATGTATTGTAATATGCGGTTAACAGTATGTATATATAGTTTATAATTTGTATTTAAGTGTGCGCATTTTGGTTTTTAAATTTTGAACGGTGCCCGTTCAAGGGGGGGAGTATGTTGCGTATCCCACGCAACGAGTGAGTAGGGCGAAGCACCTAGGCGCGTACGGCCCTGCCAAAGCGTTAGACGCGTGCGACAAAGCAATATCGTTGTTTTTAGTGGTAACCACGGTAGCGCTAAGATGCCTGCAAGGGCTCTTTCTTTATTCTAGCTCGCGTTCTCCCACTACATTTATCACGCCAATCATATGTATCGACAGCCGCGTTATGCTCGGACTTTTCGGTGATTGGTGCAGCATTGCATCGCCTTTTGGTATAAAAGCCAGCGCGTTTTTGCGCCGGTTGTCACTCTGGATTCATCGCTCGAGATTCATCTAGCTGAGACTTGCGAGAACTACTTCAAGGAGAATTCTTTGTTTGCGTAATACCATATCATCTAAGTTCGGCCAGCGACAAGGGACAAAGGTCCTGCACGTGGCCAGAATTATCCGGATTTGTGGATTCTTCTTCATCGTTTTCAACCAGGGTTTTTATGCCGAAAGGCTTTTCCCTGACGAGCCAATAAAGCGTACTTTTTAGTACTGATTGGGCTCAAATAAAGTTGTTATTGTGTTCTTTATTTTCCTATCCTCCTTCCCATTAATAAGGAATCTCGATATCACTCGTAAGGGCATTTTTCGATTCACTACTATCCACTGGAGTACCGATTAAGGCATCGGTCGCATCAACAAGATTAGTAAACAGAACTTTATAACAATTTAAAAGAAAAGATGTGTAAATTGCTTTATATAGAATATAATATATAATATAATTATAATTATATTACCAGCGCTGATTTTTGCGTCGTTGATGTTTTTTGCAAGGCATAGGCTGCGAAGCGTCATGCGGACTTTCGCAATCTTTACATTCTGAAATAAAAAGAAATAATAGGATATTGTAATTAAAATAAATACAAATAAAAGGATAAAATAATTTTAATAAACGATCGAATAAATTTATGTATGTAATTAATAAATATATCACTACTCTGAAGTTGATTAGATTGTTTAAGATAAATTTGTCTACTAAATAAAAATTGCTAATAGTTAATAAGTACATATGATTGTTTTGTATTTTTTATTATATTATTTACTTTTTCTTCTTCTTCTTTATATTATTTACTTCTTCTTCTTCTTTTTCGGAAATAATTTCTCTTAAAGATATTCTATTTATATTTTTTAATTGTAGGATAAATAATATCATTGAGAATATATATTTTGAGTGATAGTTGGGAAAGTTAATGTTTGTTTAAAAACGGATCGGTGGGTTTATTAAGTTACAAGATTAAAAGAAATTTATACATCTCTTTTTGGCCAACAGAGTAAAATGAGAGTATAGTGTTTAAGATTTAAAGATATCAAAAAAGAGATTTTTAATATTTTAATTGATCAATCACTTAAAATCAATTTTTCATTATATTATTTATTAACAATATTTATGATAATCAAAGTAGAAATATTTTACCAATATCATGAATAAATAAATCGGTGAAAGTTTCAATTGTATTATAAATAATTATTTACGAGGTATATCATCTAAAACAAAAATTTAAAAAAATGAAGAAGAGAAACGAACAACTATTTTAATTAAAATGAATTTAAATTTAACTCCTTATTAGTTGTTCAATCAGAATTATTGAATGGACGTGTTATCGGAGATTGACAACAGAAAGTTAGAGATAATCAATTGTTTAGTGCATGCAAATAGTATATTACAAAGTGTAACATGGTCGATAAAGTACGATTATTTTCTCTTTTTTTTATTTCTCCTAATATCATTTTTCGACCTTACTTATGGATTTTTCCATCAATTTTAAAACATTTCAAGATTCTATCGAATTATAGAACTTTTTTTAGAGGGAAACTTTAGAGATAGTATTTATCAAATATGAAGTTCACGAAAAACGCGTAAATACCTTTTATAAATTTATTATTATTTTTATTTACGCATTACTATTTATGCAGTTTTTATGTGCGAAAATCTCCCCGAAAAGATGTTGAGTTGAATTCATCGAAATATTCGTGACTATTTCTCAATACGGAAAATCGTAAATGTAAGAATTGATAAATGACCGTTGAGAGATTCTAATGTTAATTTTTTTTATACGTTGAAATAAAAAGAACAAACCGTTACTCGTTTTATTTGATTCCTTCTTTTTGCTCTTTTTTCTTTTCTTTTCCTACCTTTTTCTTTTCTTTTGTATTTCTATTTCGAATTTTTATTCGATAACTTTTGGTCAAATCAAGTCGTATCCTATAAAGTAGCCATTTTCAAGTCGGAAATAACCAAGGCATACTTGGTATGTAAGTCGTAAGTTAACAAGCTACTAAAATAAATTCAAAATTGTATTTCGAAAGTACAAAAAAATAAATTAAATACAATTTGTGATTTTTTTTTAACAACAAAATAATACGAAGTTAGGTACAGTAAAAGTGGAATGGACGGGAAGCAAAGTAATAAACTGTTACCGGAAACAAGATAAAAGCATTCGTGGAAAATTAAATTTTTGTTTGCGTACTTGACCCTTTTTTTTTACTCTGCACAGCACGATCTTTCAATAGTAGAATTTGATGCAATCGACGTAACAAACAAACGCATCATAAACACTAATGTGGGAATGTAAGAGCAAAAGTAAGAAAGTAAGAAAGAACATGCTTGTAGCGTACGTGATCTTAAGCAGGTCGATCATGAAATCCGTTGCTTCCCGCGATGGTGCGAAGTGGGGATTTCAAACGAATTGGTAGTTTAAAGAGAAATACGCAAGAAAGAAAAGACGACAAATAGATACTTCTAGAATAAGACGAGGATGCTTCTAAATCTATATAGCTATTTATAGAAAAGTAAAGATTTTTTTCTGATAGTTAAAGCTACAACAAATGTTGTCCCCTGTTGTTATGATATAAAGGAATGAAAGAGTATGTGTGCATGCATGTATGCGTGTGTTTAGCGTAGAGTAAGAAATAAGTAATGTAAGACACACAAATGCGAATATATATATATGGGATTGGATTAAATTTAGAAGGAAAAGACGTTAAAATTTGAATATTCAAGAATAATCGAGAGTAAGTAATAATTATTGTAGAATAAATATAGAAGTAAGAAACGTTGAAATTTGAATATTCAAGAATAATCGAGAATAAGTAATAATTATTGTAGAATAAATATAGAAGTAAGAAACGTTGAAATACGAATATTCAAGAACAATCGAGTATAAGTAAAATTGTTTTTCTATTAGGCAGAAGTATAAGAAATGTCTTTCTTTATTATGGTAGGATAAATATAGAAGCGAGAAACGTTGAAATGAGATTGTTCGAGAACGATCTAATATAAGTAAAAAGTTGTTTTTCGGTTAGGGAATGAGAGAGTATGTGTGTGTGGATGTGCTTAGCGTGGATGCGGGGAAGATAAAAAGAAGAAAGGATATAAGGTGAGAGAATGGACAGAGGGGCAAGAGTTTTATATGAAGAGTTTTATGTAAAGAGTCTACGAGCATACGAGAGTAAAGAGTAAAGAGTATTAACGAGTGTGTGAAAGAGTATCGACGAGTAAAATAAGAGTTAGAAGAATAGATTAAGAGTTAAAAGAGTATAGTAAGAGATAATAAAGTAAGTCAGAGTATCTGTAGGGAGTAAAAATAATATTTCCTACATATATATAGAAGAAAGCGTGTATGTGTGTGTATGCGGTAAGCAGCGAGATACAGAGAAGACAATAGATTTTAGTTAGTCCAGTAAGAGAATTGTCAGAGTAAAGAGATGCATCAGTGTAAAGAGTAGCATCAGAGTAAAGAGTAAAAAAATGTTTAAGTTAAGATTATATGTTAATTAATAAAATTTGATTTTTTTTTGGTTAAAGAAATTACAAATTATTGACACCAGCCCTTTATTTCCCACACTAATATATAATTAAACGATAAAAAGAAGAAGAAAAAGATAGACAAAAGTAAAATTAGATTAGTTCAGTTAAAGTTTAAAAGTACACATAAGAACATAACGAGTGAATAGAAAGATCGAAGAAATTAAAATATAAAATTAAACTTAAGCTTATCATCGATTATTAACAAAGTTTCAAAAATAAATAACAATAAAATATTCTTTTAACTATAGAGGATAAAATATTGATATTTGCTTACCGTAAATTCCAGGAGTTTCGCAATAAAAGTTTCGATTTGTCAAAGAATCCGGAAATAATCTTCGATTTTCTGAATCTAAACTTTGATTCAAGAAAAAATAACTATTATCTGGTACATTTAACATCGGAAGTCTTACTGGTGGGAAAGAATTAAACTTTGGTTTATGGGACGTCATTTTTTCTGAACGAATTATTATTAAAATTTGATCGAATTTGAATTTTCTTTTATCTTATCTTATCTTAATATATATAAATCTCGTGTCACAATGTTTGTCCTCAATGGACTCCTAAACCACTTAACCGATTATAATAAAATTCGCACACCATGTGCAGTTCGATCCAACTTGAGAGATAGGATAGTTTAAATCTCAAATTATAGTCGCAATTTTAATTTATTGCTAATTATTTGTCTGTTATTATTTGACAGTCACAATTATCTGTTAACTCCAAATGATTCTAACAGATGTCGATACCTTTCGACTGGGTTGAGTAAGTAATCAATAGATGGCGCTGCTATGGTAAATCTGTGGCCGTCACGCCAAAGCTTGGCGCCACCGGCACTCTTACCGTCACGCCGCTAGTGACGAAACCAAAGAATTAGGAAAGCACCAAGTATATGAACAGCCGCTACTATTCGCGCTCTTCCGTTACAACCACCGAGCGAGACACGCGTGTTTTAACTAGCAGCGTTCAAAGACTGAACTCTAGTCTTACTTCCGTTTTCTCATTATTACATTTTGTTAAGTTTAAAATATATATTTTGTAAAATCCTTTTTGATACGTTTAAAATATAAAAATATTCTAATAATATTCTTCCCTAGTGAATTAATTATTATTGCATATCGACGAACACGCTACAAATCTACGAACGTGTCATATAAGCTACATTTTAACAGCATAATTACCACGTGTTGTTGATGCTATAAAATTAATTAAATTTATTTTGTAGTGAACGAAATACCGTATAATTCAATTATTTCCACTTTTTAAATTTTTGGTGTTAGCATAGCCGGCCACGTGTTACTTAGACTGAAGTGTAAATTGCATTCATATTATAATGAAGATAATACAGTGAAATTAATCCTGTTTTTTACTTATTTGTGCTTCATTGATCAAAACTTTATAATTTAATTTGAATATATGTATGTAAGTATTATCACATAATTATAAAATTTAATTAAAATGTCAATGCAAAAATGATACACAATTTCCTACACTTTTTCAATAGTTGTACAAATATTTTTTTTTATTGTTTTTATTTAACCTCTATTAAAAAATATTTAGCACTTATTATTTCAATATGATTTTCAATTTTTTTTTCTCATATTTAAACGATTAATTTATTATTTTCAGTCAAATGCCACGGAAAAAATCTAACCTCAACAACGCGAGCACCAGAGAGGCACGACGCAAACGTATTAAAAGAGCCCATCAGTTGGCAGAACAAATTGAATCAAGAAATCCAGCTCAAAGAATCAGGACAGCAGAAGGTCATGCACAAGAATCTCAAGAACAGTGTAACGAACGTCTTCAAGAGAATATCATAAGAACAAGAGCAGCAGGAGAACGAGACATAGCCACAGTAGGAGCACAGGAACAATAATTTCAATTTATACATGTAAGTAATATCACATGAATGGCTTAGTCAATGGGCGATTTTGGCAGCCAAAAACGTTGATGTTGACGAAATTAACTTCCAGATACAACAGTTGTTACCAGGCGATCTGATGTCTTTTAAATCAATCGATACTGTTGTTGATGAAAATGAAAGTGTAAATTTTCCGATTGAATTTTTAAATTCATTAGATATCCCTGGAATGCCACCACATAATCTTCGATTAAAGATTGGTTCCTCTATTATTCTCCTCCGTAATTTGAATCCACCTCAATTATGTAACGGTACGCGTTTGGTCATCAAAAAGATCACCGGAAACATTCTTGAAGCAACCATTTTGGCTGGGAAGTTTAAAGGAAAAGTGGTCCTGCTGCCACGTATTCCGATGATACCATCAGATTCTACCATACCCTTCAAAAGGCTACAGTTTCCAATTCGTTTAGCTTTCGCCATGTCTATAAATAAATCTCAAGGTCAAACAATGTCCATTTGTGGTTTAGATTTGGAAAATCCATGTTTTTCTCATGGGTAACTATATGTTGCGTGTTCACGTGTTGGGAAACCGTCGAATCTATTTGTGTTAGCTAAAGACAGGTTAACCAAAAACATTGTGCACCGATTGGTGTTAAATTAAATTGAAATTGAAAGTATTTATAATTCAAAAAAATAGATATTAATATTTAAAAGTTTAAGACTGTCTGCCTTGCCTACCTCATTCATGAGTTTAAGCGTCACATGTTATTTACTGTATTATACTGTAATATACTTATATTTGTTATAAAATTAAATGGAAATAATAAATCTGATAAATTTTTATTTCGTACCTACTGATTTATGCTTAATATCAAGTGTAAGAACATTTTAATTAATTGTGTTCAACGTACTTCCCCTTCAAATCTCAATCCAGTGAATTTGTATACCAACATCAACATTTTCGTCTTTGTTCGTAAATAATTTCATTGTACTAAAGGGTTATAGTAGTAGAAAGTCAAATAAGGAGATCACCATATTTTTTTACAAATACCATCTGTGTGAAAAAGCATAGTGGACTCCGTGACTGATGTTTTCTTATTGTTCCTCTTAGATTGTTTACTATAATGTAATATAACAAAAACTTTAGCCACAGCAACGCGTGGCCGGGTCAGCTAGTTTTCTATAGAAATTTTCGTATCCCTTTTTATATTTCTGTGTACGCGATTGATTCTAAAAATACAATATTTAATATACAATATCGTATCTAATGATGCGAACGTGAAGAATACTTCCAATATATTAAACAGGAACGAAGGATGAAGTCGTAAGAAATCGAGACAAGCAAAATGGCAGTAGGGGTAGGGATACGTCGTGATTGGGACTACTAGTCCAGTCAACGGGGGCCGTTTTCCTGTATCTCAGGAAAGAAGGTGAAAACTTGATATAAGGGTAAATAGACGACGCTGAATCGAATGGTGCTAATTTTTTTGAGCTGAATTGTGCCGTTTTTGAGAAAAAGGGTAAAAAAGGATAAAAATTGGTAAAAAATGGCTTTATCTTAGAATCTAGGCATTTAATCGAAAAAAGTTTCAAACAAAAGTTGTAGAGAATTAAAATATACATAAAAAATGTTCTATGAGTTATCTTCGTATTTTCAAAAATAAGCGAATAAAATTGGATTGAAGATGGGAAAATAATTGTAAGAGTGGGGAAGCAAGTCCCGCCTCTCAGTCGGCTTTTACACGCGAGCGGGCTAATGTGCGTGCGAGCGTCCGTGTGCACTAATACACAAACGAAGGATCTTTGGCAATCTTCGGGACTCTCGGTCTTGAATGAAAGTGCGAGTGAGAGAACAAACCAATATTTCTCTCTTTTTATTTATCATGCGATAACGAGTATTATTGTCCTTGGCCATCGATTGTTGAGCGTTCTGATATTTCTCTTTTTATATTTTTTCTTTCGGTAGCAAGAATTTTACGTCTTGGCCATCGAGCGTCGAGCGTTTTGTATACGAGTGCGAGTGAGAAAGAAAACCGATATTTCTCTCTTTCTATTTTTTCACTCGGTAGCCAGAATTTTACGTCTTGGCCATCGAGCGTCGAGCGTTTTGTATATCTATATATATCGGCGTATAAGCGCGGCATTTTTAAATCGAATCTTGATGCTTATGGCACGCCGTTTCTTTATTTATTGTCAAAAATAATGAACCTTGAGTAAAAAAAAATAATTCATTTTAACAGAAACTATTATTATTTAGTTGAGAGTAAAAATAATGAATTAATTTTGTGTCTCGCCATAAAATTAATTAGAATAATTAATTGATATAAATTCGTTGCCTCACAAAAATTTATTTGTATATCAAATTGAATACGTATTCTCTTTAAGACAAAATTTAAAATTTAAATATTTTTCCTATTAAATTATGTATTTTATAAAATTTTAAATTACTGACTTTTTGTCTCGTAAAAATTTATTAGTGTATCAAATTAAATACATATTTGAAAAAGAAGAATTTTATATCCACACATAAAATTAATTCAAGATATATATGAAAGGATATTCTAAAAACGTGGAATTTATTTTTTGTCTATACATAATTTTAATTCATTTTTATTATGTTATAAGAAAATAGTAATGCATTCTGATTCATCTTCGAAGTCTTAAGAATTGTACGAAATAAATTGAGATATTATCAAGTGGTGCGTTAGCGTAAGTAGTAAATTTTATTCTTTTTTATTTTAAATTTTATTTTTATGCTAATTTTTTGTTGTTACATTTCCCTTTTTTTATGTTCCAGTTTTTTTTCTCTCGCTCTTTCTCCCTTTCTTATGTTTAAATACCTTTTACGGTTATGGGAATTAATCGTTTTTTGTGATTTTCTTCTTGTTTACTCGTTTAATTGTTACTTCTTGTTAATTTTATTTATATTCTCCTTTCGCTTTCTTATTTCTTATATTCGCTATTATATTTTCATCAGTCATCGGTCAATATTTTTTTTTACTTTTGAGTTCAATTTTTAGTTTTATTATTTTATTTTATTAATATTCATTTTTATGTATGTGGGATTGGAAAAAAACATGAGCAAGAAGCTTGAAGATACGAATATATTCGAGAATGATCGTTGTTAAATTTACATATATTTCAAGTGAAGGTAAAGTCGTTTGTCAGTTAGGAAGAGTTAGAAAAAATATAAGCAGAAGCATTAAGATATGAATATTCGAGAACGATCATTGCTAAATATATCCGTATTTCAAGGAAAAGCAAAGTTGTTTGTCAGTTATGAAGGGTTAGAAAAAATGTAAGAAGAAACGTTAAGATATAAATATTGGAGAACGATCGTTGCTAAATATATACGCCTTTAGAGTAAGAAGAAAGTTTTTGTTCAGTATGAATGTTCGAGAACGATCGTTACTAAATATTCGAATAAGTGAAAAGACATAAGAAATATCGCCCTTTATTGTGATGGTGAGGGAAATGAGAGAGTATGAGTGAGTACGTGCATTTAGCGTGGATGCGGGGAATACAAGAAGGAAAGAGTATATAAGGTGAGAGAATGGGCAGAGGGGCAAGAGTTTTATATGAAGAGTCTACGAGCATATTAAGAGTAAAGAGTATTAAAGAATCTACGAGCGTATTAAGTGTAAAGAGTCTACAAACATATTAAGTGTAAAGAGTATACGAGCGTATTAGGAGTAAAGAGTATTAAGAGTAAAGAGTATTGACGGGTTTGACGAGTTTAAAGAGTCTACGAGCATATGAAGAGAAAAGAGTTTTACGAGTATATTATAAGTATATCAAAGAGCGTAACGACGAAAAGTGTAAGGGTTTAAGGGTAGAACAGTAAAGAATAAGATAATAAAGTAAGTCAGAGTATCTGTAGGGATTTAAAAAATATAATTCCTACATGTATATATGTACTTATACACAGGTTTCTTTTGTGTGTATGTATCTACATAAATATATATATATATATATAAATATGTAAGTTTGGGATAAATCCGAACTATAGCGCGACACATTAAATGGAGCCGCTCGACACTCAGACCAAGCTCGAGTCGCGCGGTCATGGCGCTTGAGGGTCGTAACGACGTTATACGGGGGGGGGGTAACAACGGGGATGTATATATGTAAGATTCATGGCGCTTGTCGATGATTATTGTAATTAAGTTTGATTTGTAAAGACAATAAAGTAAAGCTGTACACATTGTTTATTCAGTTATTACAAGCATCAACCGCTGTACTTATTCTTTGTAACGTAGTTACCTTATTTATTAAGACAAAGGAATTGTCTTATAAATCAACAACGACAAAATGCTGTCGTTCGAGCAAGATTCTGCTTTGTTTCTGAGGCATTAGACACAAAAACCACCATTCTAAGAGTCCGTACAATTCAATTGGAAGAAGAGGACACAACTTATGAATTCCCGGAACACCTTTCTACGATAGAGAATCATCGAAAACTTTTCGAGACAGGGATAGCGAAGAACGTAGTCAAGAGTATAAAAACACGGGAAAAGTTCCGGAAGGTGTGGATTTCTCTCGTAAATGATCTTAAAAGTCAATACTTGGATGAAGAGGGTAACGTATGTTACGACGGTATTTATTTGGATGAGTGTCGGGCGTATGTTGATCCTAGTTCTGATCCCACCTATAACCTTTAACCCTTCCTGCATGAAAAGATCACATCACGAGTGAAAAATATGATCCTTGATAAATATTCGGGTAAAAACCAGAACGCGGCTACCTTTATGGATCTCTTCGTGAGTGAGTGCACTCGTATAAATTGTAAGGAAGAAAATTACGCAGAGACGTTGAGATTTTTTTTGGAGGGACTGGCCCTTAACTGGTTTCAAAGTTTTTTAAAGATAAATAAAATCACACGACCATGGGAGCATTGGAAAAATTCTTTTCTAGATACTTTTGCCGTGATAGGGTGGCCAGAAATAAAGTATGTGTAAACTCCTCAACACATAAGAACATAAGACTAACTAACTGCTACTTCCTACTACTCAGCACATAAGAACATAAGATTAACTAACTGCTACTTCCTACTACTCAGCACATAAGAACATAAGATTAACTAACTGCTACTTCCTACTCCTACCCGTATTGTCCGACTGCCCTTTTATACTTTTCCATCGAACAACGAAGCATCGGCCTCCCTCCACGGGTGACGCATACAGCCTCTGTTCCTCACACTTAATCTTAAGAATATCGATATCCTAAACAAACATCCGCACGCACTCACACTAGTGCAGGCGCCAACGTGCACGAACCTGCATAAGACGTTTACAATCGGCCAGTCCTGACGGTGACCGCCCTCGGTCACTAGACCATCACACATACATAAAGGCGCAACGTAAAATGAACATGAACATAAAGTTGATACATACATAAGAAGTACATGAATACAAACATAAGAATACGATTAAAAATTAACGCATAAAGAAAAGTAATAATCTGAAAGGATAAAAATATAAGATAATCTATACATAAGAAATACAATTACTCGGATACAATATTACTCTCTCCTTTTTCCGCTCTTTTTTTTTTTTTTTTTTTTGTTTGATCTAATCAATAACTAAAATAATATTCATTCTTACGAACATGAAGCGAGATGCGATATCGGTGATAATCTTAAAAAGGAAATGAAAAGAAACTTAATACAATTGGACTTTAATCATAAGAATAAAATATACTAAATATAAACTTTTAACTGTCGGTACACTATCTTTAAAGGAAATAAAATGAAATGAGACATAATACAATTGAGTTTTAATCATAAGGATAAAGTATTAGCCCAGTCAACGCGGGCCATACCCGGAACTTTTCTTGTTTATGCTTCAAAATTTGATCTAAGGGTAAGTTGACGACGCTGAATCGAATGGTGCTAATTATAATAAAATCAGCAACCGGCATCTTGGGGAAAAAGGGTAAAAAAGGGTAAAATATAGCCTTATCTTAGAATCTAGGCATTTAATCGAAAAAAGTTTCAAACAAAAGTTGTAGAGAATTAAAATATACATAAAAAATGTTCTATAAGTTATCTTCGTATTTTTAAAAATAAGCGAATAAAATTGGATTGAAGATGGGAACAAAATTTTAAGAGTGGGAGAAGGCAAGCTTATCCCTCCGTCGCGTTTTACACGCGAGCGAGCTAGTATGCGTGCGAGCGTCCGTGTGCACTAATACACAAACGAAGGATCTTCGGCAATCTTCGGGACTCTCGGTCTTGAATGCAAGTGCGAGTGAGAGAACAAACCAATATTTCTCTCTTTTTATTTATCATGCGATAACGAGTATTATTGTCCTTGGCCATCGATTGTTGAGCCTTCTGATATTTCTCTTTTTATATTTTTTCTTTCGGTAGCGAGAATTTTACGTCTTGGCCATCGAGCGTCGAGCGTTTTGTATACGAGTGCGAGTGAGAAAGAAAACCGATATTTCTCTCTTTCTATTTTTTCTTTCGGTAGCGAGAATTTTTCGTTTTGGCCATCGTGCGTCGAGCGTTTTGTATATCTATATATATCGGCGTATAAGCGCGGCATTTTTAAATCGAATCTTGATGCTTATGGCACGCCGTTTCTTTATTTATTGTCAAAAATAATGAACCTTGAGTAAAAAAAAAATAATTCATTTTAACAGAAACTATTATTATTTAGTTGAGAGTAAAAATAATGAATTAATTTTGTGTCTCGCAATAAAATTAATTAGAATAATTAATTGATATAAATTCGTTGCCTCACAAAAATTTATTTGTATATCAAATTGAATACGTATTCTCTTTAAGACAAAATTTAAAATTTAAATATTTTTCCTATTAAATTATGTATTTTATAAAATTTTAAATTACTGACTTTTTGTCTCGTAAAAATTTATTAGTGTATCAAATTAAATACATATTTGAAAAAGAAGAATTTTATATCCACACATAAAATTAATTCAAGATATATATGAAAAGATATTCTAAAAACGTGGAACTTATTTTTTGTCTATACATAATTTTAATTCATTTTTATTATGTTATAAGAAAACAGTACTGCATTCCGATTCATCTTCGAAGTCTTAAGAATTGTACGAAAAATATTGAGCAATTATCAATTGGTGCGATAGCGTAAGTAGTAACGTCTTCGCTTCTCGCGCTGGGTATTTAACGTTCGATTCTTTGTGGGGGAATTATTTTTTTTATAAGTTTTTCTATCCTTAACAAGGAGACGGTCAGTGAGTCCCACCTCAGATTTTTTTCAAATTTTGCACTAACGATATAAAATTTATTAAGAAATCAACATTATTACGCGAGTAATAAAATAACCAATTATAAATAAAATAATATCCAATAAATAACAAAAATTAATTTTTAACGTGCCGAAACGATACATTTTTTAGGATGATATTTACAGGATGAATTTGTAATTTAAGTAATAAACTTCGTTTATTTGTGCAGGATGTAAAAAAATTTATTGCTTTGAATTTTTTTGTAATAATTTTAATTTTTTTTCTATATATAATTAGAAATTAGGAAATGTAAAAATAATTTATATAACCTAAGGATAGAAAAACTTATAAAAAAAATAATTCCCCCGCGAAGAATCGAACGTTAATAAACCAGCACGAGAAGCGAAGACGTTACTACTTACGCTAACGCACCAATTGATAATTGCTCAATATTTTTCGTACAATTCTTAAGACTTCGAAGATGAATCGGAATGCATTACTGTTTTCTTATAACATAATAAAAATGAATTAAAATTATGTATAGACAAAAAATAAATTCCACGTTTTTAGAATATCCTTTCATATATATCTTGAATTAATTTTATGTGTGGATATAAAATTCTTCTTTTCAAATATGTATTTAATTTGATACACTAATAAATTTTTACGAGACAAAAAGTCAGTAATTTAAAATTTTATTAAATACATAATTTAATAGGAAAAATATTTAAATTTTAAATTTTGTCTTAAAGAGAATACGTATTCAATTTGATATACAAATAAATTTTTGTGAGGCAACGAATTTATATCAATTAATTATTCTAATTAATTTTATTGCGAGACACAAAATTAATTCATTATTTTTACTCTCAACTAAATAATAATAGTTTCTGTTAAAATGAATTATTTTTTTTTTACTCAAGGTTCATTATTTTTGACAATAAATAAAGAAACGGCGTGCCATAAGCATCAAGATTCGATTTAAAAATGCCGCGCTTATACGCCGATATATATAGATATACAAAACGCTCGACGCACGATGGCCAAAACGAAAAATTCTCGCTACCGAAAGAAAAAATAGAAAGAGAGAAATATCGGTTTTCTTTCTCACTCGCACTCGTATACAAAACGCTCGACGCTCGATGGCCAAGACGTAAAATTCTCGCTACCGAAAGAAAAAATATAAAAAGAGAAATATCAGAAGGCTCAACAATCGATGGCCAAGGACAATAATACTCGTTATCGCATGATAAATAAAAAGAGAGAAATATTGGTTTGTTCTCTCACTCGCACTTGCATTCAAGACCGAGAGTCCCGAAGATTGCCGAAGATCCTTCGTTTGTGTTTAGTGCACACGGACGCTCGCACGCATACTAGCTCGCTCGCGTGTAAAACGCGACGGAGGGATAAGCTTGCCTTCTCCCACTCTTAAAATTTTGTTCCCATCTTCAATCCAATTTTATTCGCTTATTTTTAAAAATACGAAGATAACTCATAGAACATTTTTTATGTATATTTTAATTCTCTACAACTTTTGTTTGAAACTTTTTTCGATTAAATGCCTAGATTCTAAGATAAGGCTATATTTTACCCTTTTTTACCCTTTTTCCCCAAGATGCCGGTTGCTGATTTTATTATAATTAGCACCATTCGATTCAGCGTCGTCAACTTACCCTTAGATCAAATTTTGAAGCATAAACAAGAAAAGTTCCGGGTATGGCCCGCGTTGACTGGGCTAATACTAAATATAAACTCGAGATTGTTCTCTTCTCTCTCTATTCTTTGGCCTGTTCTGTTCCTCGCCAGGGACGCATGTTACAATATTCCCATGTTCCCTGATACGGTCTTTGAGATATTTGGAAGCCTCTTATATCGGCAACTACATATCTATCGTTTCGTAATTTCTTTATAACTTCGTACGGACCCCTAAATTTTGGTATCAGTTTTTTTCCAATCCCTACAGTGCTATCAAAATTCCTTACTACCACATAATCACCGACATTAAATTCTGACCGTATCTTATGATGGCGTTTATCATAATACCTCTTGTTATAATTTTGCTTCTCAGCCATTCTACCTTCGGCCTTATTCCTAATTGCTTTTAAATCGCGTTCGCTATTCGCGATGGTGTTTTCTAAATAACTACGGACATTATCGACAATGTCACCCCTCTGGGTCACACCGAATAATAATTTACTAGGAGATTCTCCGGTTGATGCATTCGGACTGTTATTCAAAGCGTATTCAATATCCGTTAAAAATTGATGCCAATTTTTTCCCGATGTTTTGTCATTTAATTTGGCTAACATTGGCGCTATGGTCCTGTTATACCTTTCGACTTGCCCGTTTGCCTGAGGTGAACCTGTGGCGATCTTTATGTGATTCACATTTGAACTTAACATAAAATCCGAAAATTCTTTCGAGGTAAAGCATGTTCCCCTGTCCGATATAATATTCACGGGTTTACTGTAGTTGTGGAAATAATCTGTCAGGTGTTTAATCGCTTCTTTGCTAGTAGTGGTTTTAGTGGCGTACAATTTCAAGAACTTCGTAAATGCGTCTATAACCAAAAATATATACGCTTTCGTCGACCTTTGCTTGTCTATAGGGCCAAAATGGTCGATGTGTATCGTGTGAAAAGGAACGTTCCCCTTTGGTATGTTATGTAAGCTGCCCGTCGGTTTACCCGAACTCGGACTGTAAGATATACACTTAAGACAATTTCGAATGTGGACCGATACCTTCTCCTTTAAATTTGGAAACCAGTAGTTCTGCAAAATAATGTCGTGAGTTTTGTCTACTCCTAAGTGGCCCATTTCGTCATGATATTTATGAATAATAGCTCCTTCCATCGCCGACGGTACGTAAAATAAAAGTTCATCGCCCTTTTTCCGATATACTAAGCCATTTCTCATTTCGTAAAACTTATCTTCGGTGGTTTCTAACCGGCTGCGTAATTTTCTAATCTCGGGGTCTTGATTCTGGCACACCGACAAGTTAAATTCAAGAGTGTTGTCTTCCACAACCATAACGTAAGCTGACCGACTAAGAGCATCTACGTGCGCCATACGCGTGCCCGCCCTATGTTCGACGGTGTAATCGTAACTTTGCAATTCTAACGCCCAGCGGGCGATTCTAGGATTGATATCTTTTTTATCTAAAGTGAGCTTGAGCGAATTGCAGTCTGTAATTATCTTAAACTTGATCCCTTGCAGGTAAATCCTGAATCTTTTTAACGCATAAATTATTGCAAGGGTCTCTAATTCGAAACTGTGATAGCGACTTTCTGCACTCGTGGTCCGTTTCGAAAAATAAAAGATAGGATGGAATTTCAAATCTGGCTTTTTCTGCATTAAAACTGCACCGAAACCTACGGAACTCGCGTCACAGTGTAATTCTGTCTCGTCGTTTGGGTTGTAGATGGCCAATACTGGCGCGTTAACTAATTTATCTTTTAACTCTTCCATTTCTCGCAGGTGTTCCTTGCCGAAAGCGAAGGTCACATCCTTTTTAAGTAAGTCATAAAGTGGTTTCGCCGTAAGGGCGAATCCCGCCACAAATTTTCTAAAATAGGCACATAATCCTAAAAACCTTTGTACGTCCCTGACATTAAGTGGTATCGGGAAATTTTCAATAGCCGCTACGCCACTGACAGTCGGCTTGATTCCTCTTTCCGTAATCTGATATCCCAAATACTCGATCGTTGTAAATAAAAACTTGCATTTATCTAACCGTAATTCTAGTTTATTTTCTGCTAGTAATTTAAGTGTTAGTTTTAAAATTTTTAAATGATGATCTAAATTTGTAGTCGCAATCAAAAAGTCATCCATATACGCGACGACGTCTCCTGTTTTAATTAAGTCATCTAATACCGCGTTAACAAATTTTTGGAACTTTAATGGGGCTGTTTTTAAACCGAAAGGCATGCGCACGTACTCATACTGCCCCTGAGGTGTGACAAATGACGTATATTTAATCGACTCCTGGGCCATTCTAATTTGGTGAAAACCGTCTCTTAAATCCAGTAGGCTAAAATATTTTTTCCCGTTTAATACATCTAATTGATCTTCGATTAGAGGCAAGGGATATCGATCGCTTATTGTAACTTTATTTAACGCGCGATAATCGACGCACATCCTATTCTTACCGTTTTTCTTTTTAACTAACACAATAGGGGACGCGTAATCCGATTCGCTCGGTCGAATTATCCCTCTTTCTAGTAAATCTCCTATTATTTCTCGAACTTGGTTTTTCTCGACAAACGATAAGCGACGGGGAGAGAAATGAAATGGCTGATGCTCTTGTAATGTTAATTTCAGCTCCATGCTTATTCTAGGTTTTTCCGGACGAGGTGCATTTAAGTAATTTACCTTTAAGATTTCCTTTAATTCGTTTTGTTTTTCCACCGCGATTTCGGGATTAATGTCTAATTCGGTAGTTTGATTATCGGTGGAATCACTTATTTCTATATTCATAATCTGATCTATCACTACCTCTTCTTCGGAGCGCTTATCTTTTCTGCTAAAAACTAATCCACATCTTTTTAATGCGTCGCGACCTAAAATAACGGAGTTCACCATTGTAGTATCTGGTACTACCAACAGACGAGTGTCAACCCTTTCGCCGTCATCTAATTTTAAACTAACTTGTATCGAGCCGTGTACTCGCAGACGACTATGATTAATACCATAATATTCACTTCCGAGTTCCGGCGCAGAGTTGATCGGTCCCATCACTAACCCTTTCTTTATGAAACTCACGGGGCTGCCGGAATCCAATAAGGTGTCTAAAACTAAGATGTAGTGTATATTGCCTGAATCGACATCATAAGTTATCTTCCTGATGTAGTCGTCATCGGTGGTCACGTTCCTGGTGACGCTGTGGACTTCGCCACCCTTCTCCGGGCATTCTGGTCTAAGATGTCCATGTTTACCGCACTTGTAGCAGCTGCCTCTTTCCCTCTTCGGACGGGGGCAGTTCCCCGCAAAATGTCCTATCTCTCCACAGTTGAAGCATCTGGCATAATTTTCCTCCGACGGCCTCTTATGGTCGATCGGTTTTCTTCTTCCCTCTCCCGTCGGCCGCCTTCCTTCGTATTTTGTAGGACTTCGAGGGCCCGTCGCTCGCATCCTTAACCCGGCGTATAGCGTAATACTTTCGAAAGCCGTCAGCAACGACTCCTGGTCTCGGAAACCAATCATCCGGGCCTGGTTTCTTAATGCAATGTCTGGAATGCCGTCTATCGCATACTCCAAAATTTCTTGTTCTGGGAGGGGAATTCGGTAACCCAGAATCATTTTGTCATGTAGGTAATCTCTAAACGACTCGTTGCCGTTCCACCTACGTTCCTCAAACTGTCTTCTCAACGTGATAACACTTTGTCGCGAGCTAAACATCTTCCCTATTGCTGCTAATAATTCCTCCATTCCATAAGTCACGAATTCGGGTTTTGAGTGAAACCATCGCAATGCTTTTCCCCTCAATTTTAGACTAATTATCATAACAATTTCGGTATCCCGAAGCTGGTGCATTCGTTGTATATAGCGCACTCGTCTTTCCCAGACGGTAAAGGTACCAACGCTTCCATCAAAAACGTCGATCATATCAGAAATTACACTTAAGCTGACCTCGCGGTGTCGATCATTCACTCCTGGTTGTTGTTCCGTTGTTCCCCTGAGTTGCCCGACCTCACGCATAAGGTCTTCTACCTGCCGACGGAGACTTTCTACTTCGCCGTCTTCGGTGGCCGGTGTTTCTAAGGCGGTCGCTCCGTCGTCGTAAGTTGCATCTAAGATAGCTTCATCCCTCCAATGAGGTTCGGCTAAATCTAATCTTGCCATAAGCTCGGCTTTCGTGCCGTACGTCGCCAAGCCTTGAGCGCGTAACTTTTCTCTTAGCTCGGCTACTGTAAGTTTGCGGGTTGTTGCCATGTTTCTTAATTTTCGTAGACACTTTCAATGCAAACGTTTTCTAAATTTTTAGATTTCGAATGTTAAGTCACTCAAACACGTAAGTTCACTAATAACTTCACTAATAACGTAATAGATTCAATCCCACTTTTCATAACACACGCGCGAATCGCGAATTTCTAATTTAGCGAGTTTGAATCCCACTTCTGAAATTTGTAAACTCCTCAACACATAAGAACATAAGACTAACTAACTGCTACTTCCTACTACTCAGCACATAAGAACATAAGATTAACTAACTGCTACTTCCTACTACTCAGCACATAAGAACATAAGATTAACTAACTGCTACTTCCTACTCCTACCCGTATTGTCCGACTGCCCTTTTATACTTTTCCATCGAACAACGAAGCATCGGCCTCCCTCCACGGGTGACGCATACAGCCTCTGTTCCTCACACTTAATCTTAAGAATATCGATATCCTAAACAAACATCCGCACGCACTCACACTAGTGCAGGCGCCAACGTGCACGAACCTGCATAAGACGTTTACATATGCATATGAATTTCGTTATTTAAATGGGTTACTTCTAGAATACGCGCTAAAAAAGAGAAATCTACTTTTAGACACAGATTCTAAAATATCCGAAAATACTCAGATAAACTTAATTGTTTTGGGTTTACCAGCAAAAATTCAATCGCACATATATAGAAAGGATTTAAATACAGTGGATAGTTTATTCCGTTTATTATAATACGTCGCAATGTCCCGGAGAACTTAAAGAATTATTTTTCTCATAACAGTTTACAATAATCGCATCTATTCGAGACTCATTTGAGTCTGATTTTAACTCAAGTGGATAGACCCTTTGTATGGGTCGTACCAAACTACCCGTCGCAGTATTTAACTGAACGACCCTTACTTTGTCGTCCTTTCCGTAAATAAGTTTCTCCACGCGGGCTAGTGGCCAATCTATCCTTTTCTTATTTTCGTTCTCTATCAATACAATGTCTCCAACTTTTATGCTACGGTTTTCTCTTTTAATACCCTAACGATGTATTAACGCTCCGAGATATTCAGTACGAAACCGACGTCGAAGACCTTCCTTAATTTTGGCTCTGTAATTATAACGTTTCGAAAAGTCACATTTTTAAATTCTATCCAAGTCTAAAACACCGATTTCTTTAGTGTCTTGCAAAAACATAGACGGGGTCAGTGCTACGAGGTCTTGCTTATTTTCCGATAGAAAAGTTATTGGTCTACTGTTAATTATAGCTTCGCAGTCGAGTAGTACGGTCATCATTTCTTCGTAATTTAAAGAGGATCTGCGCAAAGTTCTTCGTAGTAGACGTTTCAAGATTCCATTTAACCGCTCCCAAAAACCACCCCACCAAGCGGCAACGGGCGGATTGAATTTCCACTCGATTTGATCAATCGCTACCGTTTTAACTAATTTCTCAAAATCAATGTTTTTGAATGTGTTATTCAGACCTACAAAATTTGTCCCATTATCGCTGTAGATAACCGATGGTCTACCCCTCCGCGCAATAAAACGCCTTAGTGTCATCAAAAATGAAGCCGTAGATAAGGACGTGACGAGCTCTAGGTGAACTGCCCTATAAACGGCGCAAGTAAACAAACACGCCCAGGCCTTTTGGTTACCCTTTAAATAAATAGGTCCAGTAAAGTCTACGCTTATGACTTCGAAAACAGCTGCGTCTTTTACCCGATCATACAGTAGGGGGACGACCACTGGTTGTATGGGTTTTGCGTCATACCGAGAGCAGTCCACACACTGCTTTAAAACCGTCCGAATTGTTTTACGTCCGCCAAGTATTCAATACTTTTCCCTTAAGGTGTTCATTGTTATTTCGACACCTGCGTGGTTTAACCTTTGATGGTTTTCGGCGATAATATATTCTACAAATTGGTTTTATCTCGGTAATAATACGGGACATTTAAAATCATAGGTGTCCTCTCTCAAGAGGATTTTTGTTTTTATCCGCATTACTCCATATTCATCTAAAAAAGGTGATAAGTGTCTAATTCGTTCGTCACTTACGCTCGCGAAGTTTTCTTGTTGTATTAGTTTTAATAAATTACCTTCGGCGTGTTTGATTTCTTCGAACGTTAAATCCCCTTTTCGACGGTTTAATCTATTTTTCGCGTTATAATAGAACCTTTTCATCCAGCCAAAAACTCTTACGATTTTAGTATGGCTGAAAAATCTTTCATACCACGGGCGCTCGTTATGGTTACGGTTGGTCAACGTCAGCAAAATGATATTGTCCGTACCTTTCTTGATCGAACCCTTTTTCATTTCTTCAAATATTTCTTGTTCGTTATATTTAATTTCGGTAGAAAGCCAATTCTCCGCGAATTCCCGAAGCCATCGCGGACCCTCCCACCAGTGCGAAGATACCAGTTGTTTGCTTGAACAACCGCGCGACGGTAAATCTGCCGGATTCATATCACCGGGAACGTGATGCCACTGACTCGGACTAGAAAATTGTCTAATTTCCTTCAGTCGATTAAAGACGAAAGTTCCCCAATTATTGTTCCGTTGTATCCACGCTAGAACTGTGGATGAGTCCGACCAATAATAGACGTCCACTTTTCCGAGATCAAGAGTGTCTAATAGACTGATTGTCAGACGTACACCGATAACGGCGGCGAATAGCTCTAGTCGTGGAATACTTAGACGTGTGTTCGATTTTTCTGTTTTCACTGGCGCGATTCTATTTTTTGCTTGGGCAAAATATATTTTTACGCCCGCCGGACTTTCAACGCGAATATATACTACTGTCGCATAAGCAACGCTACTTGCATCACAAAAGGTGTGTATGCTAACCTTACTATTTTCCTCGATCTCCCCTAAGAAACATCTAGGGATACGGATTTTTTTTAAGTTTATCAAATCGTCTACCAGCAATAAAAATTTGTGCTTTGATTCGTACGGTACGTCATCGTCCCAGTTCAATTTTTGATTCCACGTTTCTTGTAGTAGAAGTCTCGGTAACAATACCGCGGGGTAAGCGAAGCCTAAGGGATCAAAAACGCGGTGTGCTAACGCGAGGATGTTTCGTTTCGTTACTTTGGCTTCGCGAAACTGGCTTAAAGCGGGTAAATTTAGAGATAATGTGTCATCTTTTTTATCCCATGTGACGCCCAACACTGCTGTTTGGGTTTCTAATGTCTTATCTCTGTTATACTCCCACCCTCGCAAATCAAAACTCGCTAATTTCATCATAGCCGTAGATTCTGCCATAAATTGAATTAGTTGATCTCTCGTATTTACACTAGTAACCGAATTGTCTACATAAAAGCTTTGTAATAGTTGTAAAATAATGCTAGTAGTGAACTCATGGCGTCCTTTCTGATTAATTAGATCGTTTAGATGTTTGCCAATAATAGCGCCTAAAATAAAAGGACTCGATGAGACGCCAAATACTACTCTACGATGACGTAAAATCATGATATTGCTGCTACCATCGTACCACAGAAACCGCAAGAAATCCCTATCATTTGCATTTATGCCTATTTGTAAAAACGCTTTTCTTATATCGGAAATTATTCCTATTTTACCCTTTCGAAAGCGTTGAAGCATCGTAGGAATAAGTTCAATTAGATTAGGGCTTACGTGTAAACATTCGTTTAATGATACCGAGTTTTTTCCTCTTGCTGAAGCATTGAAGACCGGACGAAGCCTTGTAGTGGAGCCTTCCTTTAGGACACCTCGATGGGGTTGGTAATGGCCCCAATTCTTTTCCTTTTCTATGGGAACTCGCTCGATGATCCCTTCGTTTAACCAGTCATTAAACACAGCGTCATACTTTTGGTAAAGTCCTTGGTCCTTTAGTTTCTTGATAGCGGATTGTAGGTGGCGATGAGCTATCTCCTTGTTGTCTCTTAGAGGTGGGTGATTTTCCTTCCACGGTAACCCCACCTCGTAACGTCCTTCTTCGTTGATTACGACAGTTTTTAAAAGAGAAGCTTTTATTTCATTTTCGTTTTCTATGTGGCTTTTATTTTCAAAAGGATTTCTTATTCCTAAAATATCAAGAGACCATAAATCTGAGACGTTGACATTTTCGACGAACATCGATATTGCCGTGCCGACGGCATCGTTACGTCGTTCGCGTGTGGGAACTTTGCCTAAGACGGTCCAACCCAGGCGCGTTTCTATAGCAGCGAGGCCATTCTTCAATTGATGACAACATCCAGTAAATAATTTTCCTAAAATATCGGCACCAACGAGTAGGGAGACTGCATGGTTATCACTTTGCGTATCACTTAGACGGATTTTTAATTTCTTCAACTCACCGAGACACTCATCACTTTTCACTCGCGGTATTTTCTCGCATATTACTTCTTGGACACGGTATTTTTTGTGGCACACCGTTTCGGTTCTTCTTCCGCCGAAGAGTGAGTGGCCCATGGTTTGTTCGCCTATAGGTTCATAACCCATTTCGTGGACTGCCCCTTTAGTGATATATGATTTTTGAAAGCCACTATCTATAATTAGACGAACGTTAATTTCCTTGTTCCCGTTTCTTAGTTTCGCACGCAAAGTTGGCATAAGCACTTCTGCATCGTTGCAGCAACCCGTTAAACTACACTCATTGATAGTAATTTCCCTTTTATTATTGGTGGTTCCTTTCGGTTTTGTTTCTTCCTTTTCGGTATCGTCTTTTTCGTTTACCGGACACACGAGCGTTACATGCCTACGAGAGCATCCGTCGCACTTCACTCTGGCGAAGCATCGCTTATAATGATGTCCGAATTTCAGACAGACGGAACACGTGTTGTACTTCCTCGCATGTTCCCTTTTTTCCCGTAGGCTCATGTTCTTCGCGATCTCACAATTAACATTACCGTGTTCACTAGAATCACAAAACACGCACGAAGATTTTTTCCCTTTATTAGTCGTAAGTAAACTAGCAGCACTAGGAACGTCTCTCATGTGTGGGCGATTTCTTGAAGGTTTATCTTTTTTACGGTTATCACTTGGCAAAAAACCTTCCATAGCTAAGGAAACTTTCATCTCACTTTTCACTTTCATTGCCAGAAATTCCATGAGTCGAGTTAATCGCCCTTTTCCACGAATAGCGGAAGCTCCTGTTCCTCCTATGTAATTAGCGTTTAGAAGTGAGCAACTACGTTGCCACGCTCTCAATAATTCTTCTGGTAGTGCTGATTCTACGAGAGGATACAATATGGTCGCTTACGTATCGTTGGTGAGACCTAAAGATTCCAACGCTCGCAAACGTGATTCTAGGTTATCATATAAACCGGAGAGGAAATGATTTGTAGACCTGGCTGGTTTCCGCAGGACAAGTTGCAATAATTGACGTATATATACTTCAATTTGCAGATCTGTATCACCGTATCGCTCCATTAGACTATCAATCGCCTTTGTGTAATTTTCAGCGGTAGGCGGATAACTTTTAATCAATGCGGCTGCACGAGATTTCGGCTCCATAGATTGCATTAAATATTGGAACTTGTCTTCTTTTGTCAACCCGGAGTTTTCGTGTACTTTCTTGAACGAACTCCAAAATGGTAGCCAATCTTCTATATTACCTCTAAATTGATGCAATCGGATCGTCGGTAAATTACAAGACACTCTTATGTCTGGTTGTGCTGGAAGGGCGACGGCAGCTAGTGCGGAGGTAGACGAACTTTCTGTCCCTTTGAAGAGATGTTCGACTTGTGACTTGATATCAAAAAATTTTACTTCATATTCCATAGTTTCGTTCGTCTCTTGCTCGATTTCTGTCTCCGAATAATCGTCTCCTTCCATTCTCAGATCCAAGTACGATTGCGAAATTGAAGTCAGTTGTTGTGTTTTGGATTCCAATTGTGCTAGGTAGTTTGAAATCGCTCCCCTACTCGATCCCTTTGCTGGATTCAGTAATGCATTCAAAGTGTTATACGCTTTTGTGAATGCAGCGCGAGCCATTGTTCTTTTCCTTTTTAAAAGATCCATTTTAATTATAAAGCACTAAAATAACTTTTCGCACAAAACTGTAAAACTAGTAAGACCCCAGTCCTGTCACGGTCGCCAAATGTTCGATTAAAGGTCGGGGTGAATAACAGTTGAGACGAAGTAGTACAAAATATGGATCATATATTTTAACAAAACACAAGAAAATAGAACAAAATACAAGTAAAAAACTACCTTTATATATATATCGTCGCACCTGAGGTTTAAACACTTACTGACTTCAGGCTTATAACAAATTATTCGTACTTATGCATCTATCTCTATATATCACTCTTTATGTAACTCTCTAAAATAAGCCCTCATTCCGATCCGGTGTCCGTCTTTTATACTCCGCATATAGCGGGAGGGGAAGGACTCTCTTTTTCCTACAGGGCGTTTCTTATTAAATCACAGATTCCCTATTGGTCATCGATATTTCTTTCTTTTAACGCCTGTAACGTCTTAGCGAGAGAGTATTTTCCACAGCTCTCGGAATTTTTCCCGTTCAAACTTGCATCTGGTTTACATAAGGGGAAACAGAGCATGAGACCCTTGCTCTTGAGTGGACCGAATATCTTAGAATTATTTCTAGTCGCCTGTAACCTAAGCTTTTAGAAAATATTACCTATTTATTTTGGTTTGTCTGTAGATTGTCAACCTCTTTAGAATTCTTTATGCCCATAGAATTCCTATTTAAATAATTTTTCTCTCGTGCGGTGGGCTGCTCGGTTCGGCGTAATGTGACAGAAGCCTTTGAAGTGTCTGGATCTCCTCGCCATTGAGAAGATTGAGATTCCCATCGGAAACCTACCTAAATCAAGGGGAAGTATTAGTGAACGTAGATAAAATTCAAAACCCGCGCAGCGTGACGATTCACGGTAAAACGCTCATAACGTAATGCCATCTCGCGTTCTTCTTCGATATATACATATCGTTCTTCACGTGCACATGTCCTGCGTTCATTGATACCGCTGCTTTGCCCGACGTACATCATTCTATCAAACATTTTCTTTTCTTTTGTTATATTAATAAATAATGCGATTATACAATAGTGATCAACGTTGCTATCTAATTATTTGTCTATCTAATTATATATCTAAGTCATATAAACAATATTTAATAAAAAAAATTTTATTAAGGACAGTCAGTGTGGAGAGGAATCATGAAGACGACGGTTTAAGGAAACGTAAAAGAAAGTTTTAAAAAAAGATACACACTTGCCTTGAATAAATAAATACTGTATTAATGCATTAAAGTACTCTAATTATATTGAAGGGAAATATTATCTACGAAGTAATTACTGCGCATCAGCATTAAATAATTACAAAAAACAGATCAAAATGTGAAAATGAGAACGTTACAATCTTAAATTTAATTATTAGGTGCATTATTCCCTTTTCACATATGCGCAAAGTTCGGAAAGTCATAAAAACAATATTTAATAAAAGAAATTTCAGAGAGGACAACGGTTCAGTGTGGAGTGGAATCACGAAGACAGCGCGGCACACACAACTTATATTTGAATCTTTGTGAAATCGATACACACTTGCCTCGATAAATTGACTGTTATTTTAAGAATAATTCAACTCTTCTTATATTGTAGGGAAATATTATCCTCGAAGTAATCACTGAGCAGCAGCATTAAAATAATTACAAATAAAAGATCAAAATGTGGAAATAAGAACGTTATAATATTAAATTTTATTTATTAGGTGCATTATTCCCTTTTCACAAATGCGCAATGATCGGAAAGTCATATAAACAATATTTAATAAAAAAAATTTCAGAGAAGACAACGGATCAGTGTGGAGAGGAATTATGAAGGCGACGGATAACGGATAACTTATTCGAAAGTTCTAAAAAAAAATACACACTTGCTTCGAATAATTGAATACTGTATTAATGCATTAATGTACTCTACTTATATTGACGGGAAATATTATTTTCGAAATTATCAGTGGGCAGCAGCATTAAAATAATTACAATAAAAAGATCAAAATATGAAAATGAGAACGTTATAATCTTAAATTTTATTGATTAGGTGCATTATTCCCTTTTCACATATGTGCAATGTTCGGAAAGTCATATAAACAATGTCTTTTAAAAAACATTTTATTAAGGACAACGGGTCAGTATGGAGAGGATTTACGGAGACGACGGTTTACTGAAAGCTTATACGAAAGTTTCAATAAAAGATACACACTTGCCTCGAATAATTGAATACCTTAATAATGCAATAATGTACTCTACTTATATTGTAGGGAAATATTATACATAGATTGTATACTTCGAGCTTTTAAGCAACAATTGACACTTCTATCGATTAAGTAACCCTTATTTTAATCCATTAATACATGCTACTTATATTACATGATCATTTTACCCCAAAAGTCATCATTGTACAGGGGCATTAAAATCTATAGATATATAAAAATTTGATAATCGTTTGTTGAAAACTGCAAATCTCCAAAAGTTCTGTGTGAATAGGAGAATGGTGTGTTTGTGACAAGACGGATAGGATGGTTTAAATGATTGAATTATTGAATTATTTTTTAACAAAGAACTAGTTACGAAAACAATATCACAGACAAATAAATATGGCGTAACTGACGTAGATTTTACTCCTCTTACAGACGATGAACTAAAAATATTTGTTGCTTTAAATATTTTAATGAGTTTAGTTCCTAAGCCTACTATTCAGAGTTATTGGACCACAGATAAAAGTATAGAAACATCATATTTTAAGAATATTATGTATCGTAACCGATTTCTCTCTATTGTTTAAAATTTACATTTTTCTAGTAATAATAGTTTTAAGGATTTACTCATAAAAATTTGAAAAGTTTCTGAAATAATATAAAAGACTTTTATTCGCATGTATTTACCAATAAAAAACATTTTGATTGATGAATTATTAATGCAATGTAGAAACCGTTTGCATTATAAAGAATTCATTAGATCAAAACGAGCGAGATTTGGTAAATTTCATAGTATGCGAAGATGTAACCTATTACCTCTGATCGAGAATCAGTTAAATGCTTTACAAGACGCACGCGTGTTTTCCACAATAAATTTAAAGAATAGATTTTTCCATGTGTCAGTAACTAAGAACAGTCGAAAGTACACGGCATTTGTCGTGTCGAACGGTCATTATGAATTTTTAAAAGTTTCGTTTGGGTTACGTAATTCACCTTCCGTTTTTTAGAAGTTCATTAACCTAATATTCAAAGAATTGATAGCTTCGAAAAAAGTATTGTTATGAGCCGGCTTCGGTAGCCCTGGGATGAAGAGATTGAAAGCCATTTCCAGGCTACTCGAGTCTGTTGACTGGCTGAAGTCGGAATCAGTATTTGACAGGTGGCCCAAGTGATCGGACGTGACGTCTAAACAAGCGCGATTACAACGAGAGGAAATTGGCGAGCTTATTTATTGTATTGATTTAGCTAATAAAGCTTCCTTTCGTTTCTTAAATAGTGTACGGGGGTAGCGCAACATTTTTTGGGGGCTTGTCCAGAATACATAAATGAAGTGTTGTGTTATTTTAGGAGAAAGGAAGGACAAATGGATTTAACCCTTTCGCTACGGACACCGACTATAGTCGGCGGCCGCGCGAAGTTCTGTGTGTACGGATGCCGACTATAGTCGGTGCCACGTGACACCTACGCCTACTCCGTTGGTAAAACAGAATCTATCTTATCGGTTGAATAGAAACTAATAATTATAATATTATAATAATATAATTTACTGAACTAAATCCTGCTAAAAACATATTCGGCATACGAAATAAGTGTCTTTAATTATTTTCTATTGGATGGTGAAGTATTTGTAAGGCACAAATCTATAATAGAAAACAAGGATTATAATATAAAATCTATCTTGAACCGATATAAGTCGGTCAACATATAGGTTGAAAAGATTATTGTCTACTTTTATAGTAGAGGTAAATTCAGAGGTTATAAATGTTTATCTACAAATATTAGTTGTGGGTTTGCGTAAAATTTGTTTTTTAATTTTTATTTGCACCCTTCTTAGAACGTCAGGACGGAGTTCAAAAAGAATTCTATTTTCGAATGGATTAACTGATTCCGAAAATGATTCCGAGAGTGAAAACGAGGAAAATTTCACTCTGTGCAAAAAAAGAAGGTATATACTTATTTTATTTATTTATTCTTTACTCCGCCCCTTTCGGGTTTGGAGGGCTTCCCTTACAATCTCCCTTCTACAATATCTTACAATACTTTGCCATTTAACCATAAACATATTATATATAACATCCTAAATAAACTATATTACCAACATAACAACTTAATACTAACAAATTCAACTTAATAACTGACTTAATATAAAAACAAACCAAAAATTATCTTAACACTCTTCTCTCAAACTCTCTCCGCTTCCCTTCTCTTTCCTATCACTCGTTTTAATATTTCTGCCTCCTTCGCATCCTGACTTAGTATCTCTTCTATTTCAACTTCACTCCTCGTTACTTCACATGTCCCCAGTATGTGCATGTAATCTTCCTCCCCTTCATTGCACAATCTACACCTCTTCTCCTCCTCCCCTTTCCAAAATTCTCTGCTTTTACATTCATTTCCGCATCTGAATCTTGCTATTATTTTCCTATCCCTCATTGACATATCCTTTTTCAAATACTCTGGTTCTTCCTCTGCTCTTATATACTTGTACATCGTATTATACTTTGAGTTTTCTATCTTATCCACTCTCTCTTCCTTGAATTTCCTTTCCACGTTCAATAATATCTTTTCTCTTACCTCCTCTTTGAACTCCATACCTCTCATATATCTTGATTCCTTTACTCTCTCTCTTCTTATTATTCCGACCCTCATCTTTGACTCCTTCCCTATTTTCTCTCTTTCTCCGTCTTTATCCCTTTCTCTTATACATTCTTTCACCAATTTTATATCTGAATCCCTTATTTTCTCTTCGAATTTTAACGCTCTTCTTAATGCTTTAATTCTCATTTTCTCATATTTACATTCTTTTTTCATTATATAATTTGGCGTATTACTATCTAACCCTAAAGTCCATTTCATATATCTTCTTTGTACACTTTCCAACCTCTCATCTTCCTCCCATCCCCATATTTCCACTCTAAATAACGCTACACTCTCCACTAACGCTGTAAACAATTTCCTTCTTCTTCTGTAACTTTTCTTAAATATCCTTTCTCCTATGCTCCAAGCATTTTTCATCACATTTATTGCTTTTCTCTTCCTCTCCTTCATGTGCCTCTCATTTCTTCCATTCTTCTGTAATATGTATCCTAAGTATCTTATTTCTTCCACTTCCTCTAATTCTTTATCACCCCACTTCCACATTCTATCCTTTCCTTTTCTTTTTTCGAATACCAAAATTTTTGTTTTTGCTTCACTTAATATCATCTTCTTACTTTCCAGATACTTTTTAAACCTTCTTAGCATACCTTTCAGTTCTTCTTCTCTATCTGCTACCAATACAATATCATCAGCATACGATACACTCCATACCTTCTCGTTCCCAACTCTACATCCTCCTTTTTGCCCTTTTCTCATCTCCTCTTCTAGGTCCGCCATATATATATTAAAAAGAGTTGGACTTAACGGACATCCTTGCCTTACCCCCTTTTCCGTCAAAAATTCCTCCGCTTCTTCCTCTCCAACTTTGATTACATTTATTGTTTCCCTATATAATGTCCATAATCTCCTACTTAAATTAACCCCTACCCCCGTCTCCCTCAACCTCTCTTTTAATACTTCTCTGTCAACCCTGTCAAATGCCTCTTTAAGATCTACAAAACATGCAAATACTTTTCCTTTCGGTTTACTTAGTTTTTCATCTACTATATGTTTAATTGCATATATCGCTTCTATTACTTCTCTCTTCTCTCTAAGTCCAAACTGACTCTCCGCTAATTTACCCTCTATCTTCTTCTTCAACATTTCATTTAACATACTAGCATATATTTTATATGCTATGCAAGTTAATGTGACTCCTCTGTAATTTTCTATAATATCTTTATCCCCTTTTTTATAAATCATGCACATTGTCCCTCTTCTCCATTGCTCCGGTATTCCCCCTCTTTCCATATTTTCCTCAACAACTCCCACAGAGCTGTCTCCACCTCCTTTGGCATATATTTCCACACTTCATTCTCTAACTTATTCTCACCCGGTGCCTTTTCTAACTTAAGTTTATTGACCTGTCTCACAAATTCTTTCTTGTCCAATTCTTCTTGCTCCTCTATATGCTGCCCTACCTCTTCCCTCCTCCATTCCCTCTGTACTCTTCCCCTTTCCTTCTAACTTTTCCATGAAATGTTTTCTCCAATGTTCTATCTTGATCTTTTTGCTTATCTCTTCTTTCCGCTTCTTTCTGAACCTGTTAATATACCTCCATACCTCTCCTTCCCCTGTTGCATTTTTTAACTTCTCCTCCTCTAAACTTTCAAACCTTTTCCTTTTTGTCTCACACCAATTCCTGTACTCTCTTTTTTCGCTTAAATAAAAACTCCTTTGTACTTCCTTTTTCCTCCATGACTTCAGAATTTTCCTTAATTCCCTCTTTTTACCTTTCCATTCCTTATCATACCATTTTCTATCTCCCAACTTCCATGCCTTGACTCGCTTCTTCATTTTAGGTACTGCGCTTTCTATTACCTCCTTTATCTCTTCCCACCTTCCCTCTATCTCCTCTTCTTTTCCCAACCATCCTTTATACCTTTCATGATACTGCTCAATCACCTCCCCGGACCAAATTCTTCTTTCTATCTCCTTTTCTACCTTCTCTTCCTCTGCCTTTAATTTTACTTCTTCCTCTAAATATACTTCTAATGGGATATGATCTGCCTCCGTTCTATGCCCTATTCTCATTTCCTTTATCTGGTCAAAAGCCTCCTGATTCCCAATTGCATAATCTATCACCGATTCCCCTCTACTTCCAATATATGTGAACTCTCCTTCTTCTCCTTTTTGCCCATTTACTATGCACCATCCTTCCTCTGCTATTTCCTTTACAAGTCTTCTTCCTTCCTCATTTATTGTCTCATCTTTTGACTGTCTTAATTTAACTCTCTTACTTTCCCTACCCGTTTCTTCTACCCACCCTCCCTCATTACCGGTTCTTGCATTCCAATCTCCCACTAACAAAACACATCCTTTTCCTTTGACTTTACTTTTTTTCTTATAATTTCCAATGTTCTTACTATATCTTGGCTATACACCCCTACTATTTTTCAAATCTGTCCTCCCTGCCTTATCTCCTGCATAACTATATTCTCACTCCAAACCTCAAATTTTCTACCCATCACCCTTTTACTAATTCCTACTATTATTCCTCCTTTTGCTCTACCTTTACTATAATTTCTTGATGCTGCTACACATTTCCATTGAAACTTTCTTGGCAACTTCCCTTCTAACCCTGCCTATTTATCTTTCTCCAACCATGTCTCCACTAATATTACCACCTCAAAATCACTCAGATATTTCCACACTTCCACGTCCTTATTTAACACCCCAGCTATATTCTACACACAGATACTAACCCTTCTTTTAATTTCTTCCCCCTCCCCTCTTTCTTCTTGTTCTTTCAATTCCTGCCTTTTCCTCTTTCCTTCTTCCACAAACTCCCCCCTCCATTCATCATACCTCATTCATCTATCATCTGTTAAAATCTTCTTATAACCGATTCTAGCCCTTCTTCCTGTTTTCCTCTGTTCTTTTGCCTTATTTATAATCATACTCTCTATTTCTCTTTTCTTTACCGTCATATCCCTATCAATGTAAACCCCCCTTTCCAGATATTTCTTGTTCCTCATTACTCGCTCCCTCATTTCTTTATTTTCCAGTTTTACTATCATTAACTTTCTCTCCCTTTGCTCTTTATTCACTCTTACTTCCATAACTTTTTCCACCTTGACTTTCACTTTAATATTTTTTTCAATAAACTCCTCAACATTTTTTTCCAAATTTTCTTTCTCTATGCTTTCACCCTTTATCACAATATTTTTCTTTCTCTTCTCTCTCTCACCTCTTTCCTTATTCCATTCCAATCTGCATATTCTCTGTTCTAATGACTTCTTTCCCTCAATCCATTGTTGTCTTTCTTTCATACACAATTGCTTTTCCTCTTTCCATTCTTCTTCCCTTTTTTCTAATATGCTAATCAAACTTTCTAATTTCTTTTCCATTCTACCCAACTTTTCGTTCATCTCTCTACTATCTTGGTTATCCTTCCCAAAACTTAACCTTGACTGCTCTATCTCCTTTGTGCCTGCATTGCTCCTTGTTTTCATATTTCAGCTCGCTTTACCATTCAATTTAATATTTCTCATTGACCAGTAAGAAATCTTCCTTACCGAGTCTTCCACCAACGCTTTATCCTCTATCCTAACTTCTCTTTATCACGCGTCCTCCCGCTTTTACACTATTACCTTCACTTTACACTCTCTTAACACGTTGAGCGCCACGTCAGCCATCGGTGGCTGACACTGGACTTTCCGTTCATGCCGCGTCAACCATCGATTTACAGACCCCTTAAACTTCTTACATTACTTTACCCTCCCTTATCTTTTCCAGTTTCTTTCCCCTTTACCTTTTGATTTTCCACTTATCACTCTTTTTCTGGGATCTTTCTTCCACACGACCACTCTCTCTCGCGTTCCTACCGAAAGTCCCACACTCGTATTACAAACTCCTAAAATCTTATCTTTCCGACAGGACATTCTACGTAAAAATAAAAGACACTCATTCGAACATCAAATTAATCAAAGCTGGGGTTCCGCAGTGAAGTATCCTCGGACCAATTCTTTACACCCTCTAAACGGCAGACATACCAATAAACGCTAACTGTACTGTCTTAACATTTGCAGACGACACGGCAATGTTTACCGTAAACAAAGATCCACAACAAGCAGTTCAATTGTTACAAAACCAAATCAATTCCCTCGAAGAATGGTTACAGAATAGGAAGATCAAAGTAAACTCTACAAAATGTAAACACATTACGTTTACACTGAGGAAAAACAAAATACCAAAACTACAATTATATAAAACAGAAATTCCACAAGTATCAACGGTCAAGTATTTAGGACTAAACCTAGATTCCAAACTAACATGGAAAAAGCATATAAATGCCAAAATCGAACAAATTCGTTTAAAAAGGAGACAAATGGCTTAGCTAACATGAAAAAAATCGAAACTTAGTATAGAGAATAAACTAAGAATTTACAAAGCAATTATAAAACCAATCTGAACATATGGATTACCGCTATGGGGTATAGCAGCAAAAAGCCACATTGTCAAGCTCGAGGCCCAACAATCCATAACCCTACGCACAATCGTGGATGCTCCATGGTACGTCCGTAATGAAGATATACGGAAAGACTTAAATATTCCCACGATACAAGAAGAAATAACCAAGTTAACCTGCAGATATAAAAGAAGAATTGATACGCACATAAACCCGCTAGCCAATGAAAACTATAACCAATATATCCCTAGAAAGCTCAAAAGAATCCACCCAGGAGACCTAGTAAAAACTATAACTAAATGAAATAAACGACAATAGCGACGCTTTCTCATTGGAGAAAACGTCTACGTGCTATCTTTTTCACTTATATAACAATTTACCAAATGTCTACGGACAAATTGTAAAGATGTATGGAGTTATAAAAAAAAAAATTTTAAATATATTGCATTTCCGTGAAGAGAGGTTTCCCTTCTATATTAACCTATTGACAACACCGCGGAATTCTTACTTTTTTATTCGTTAGATATCTTTTCGGAAGACTAACTGGAGAGAGGGAATCCTACATATATATATATATATATATATATATATCACTATTCCTACCAGGACCGGTCAAATGACCGTTTTTTAATTTTCATTTGGAATTTCCTACATTCAACGTATGTGAATCGCCTTTAAACTTTACCACTTTTCCTCATATATATGTATGATATATTTTTCAATATTCACTTATTTTTCTATTGTTTATTTTCCGAGAAAAATTTGTAGTCTGTCTTACCTACCACGACCGGTCATTTGACCGGTAGTACGATTTATACATTTATGTAAGAGTTTCTCTCTAAGACTCAATGCCAAAACTATAAAGTCGTTACAAACGAAAGGTAATGTAGTTATGACACATTTTATCCGATAAGTGCCTTCCAGAAAATGGTTTACGGCACTTCCAAGTGTTTACAGTTCTCACTCGACTATCGGGCTAGCGGTGTTTATTTGCTTGATTGATATCCGATACGGTCAAGATCCTCGAATGTTCTACGCCATCTCATCTACTATGACGTAAAATAAATAAACTTGTAACTGAAGGAAGTGTATAGACGTCTTCTCACGAATTCAAATCAGTATAGTCTTGCGACACGAACAGAGTGCATCGAACGTGAAAGTCACAAAGAGCATACTTGGCAGTCTTTTATTATTATTTTGTAATATTTTATATCGTATTACGAGTTATAAGTGCCATTTTCAAAATAGTGGACAAGACTAACAATACTTCGCAGTAAGTTTCACATTTTATCTTTTATTCTTTTTTTATCTATTTTGATTTACATTTTCATATTTTAGTTTTTATTTTTGTAGAATATTTGTCCCCAAAATGGCAAGTCGTTTGAGGAGTGCGAATGTATTATTAGAGAGAATAAATGATATCGATGCAGAATGTTCTGAAGATGATCAGGAAATTCTGGATATGGAAAATAACAATACGGAAAATTATGATCCACTTGAAACAGATTCGAACACCGATGAGAACGAAGAGAATATTTCGAACGTACGTAGACGACGAAAGAGAAGGAGATTCTTAGTTAGTTCCGATAGTGAGAATGAGGAAGAAGTAAGCGAAATTGCGATGGACGGAACTGTTTGGCACGAAGTAAAAATAGGGTCTAATCCTGGAAGAGCACCTGGTCATAATATTTTTAGGGAAACATCAGGCCCGACTGGGTACAGTAAACGTAATATTATGAAAGGCGAAGTTAGGACGGCATTTTCTGTGATAATTGATAAGAATATAATCGAACTTATAAGAAAGTGCACAGAGGCAGAGGCATTTAGAGTGTTGGGATATAAATGGGAACTATCTACTGCAAAGTTATATGCATTTTTTGCAATTCTGTATGCACGCGGCGCATATGAGGCTAAGAATATAGATATAGCACTTCTATGGAATAAAAAGTGGGGCCCGCCTTTTTTCTCAAATACTATGAGTAGACATGACTTTACGGAGATTATGAGATTTATTCGATTTTACGACAGAAATCAACGAAACCAACGGTTACAAACCGATAAATTTGCTATGATTTCCGAAGTTTGGTACAAGTTTATTGACAACAGTCAGAATTGTTATAAACCAGGACCATATATTACTATTGACAAACAATTGTTTCCAACGAAAGCAAGGTGTAGATTTACTCAATACATGCCCAATAAACCGGACAAATTTGGTATAAAATTCTGGTTAGCATCCGATGTGCGTAGCAAATATATAATAAACGGCTTTCCATATTTGGGAAAAGATGAAAGTAGAGAACCCTCAGTTCCTCTTGGAGAGTTTGTCACTATGAAATTAGCAAAACCGTATGGAGGATGTGGAAGAAATATAACCACGGACAACTTTTTTACAAGCCTACCTTTAGCAACAAAACTTTTAGCAAAAAAAACTACGATTGTTGGGACAATTAGAGCAAATAGAAAAGAGCTACCAAGACTGGCAAAACTGAAAAATGACGACATGGCACTTTTTTCAACCATACTCTATCGCTCAAATAATTGTATGTTGACAGTTTACAAAGCCAAACCAAGAAAGAAAGTTCTAATTCTCAGTTCAATGCACAACTCCGTACAAATTGAAAAAAATGACACCCGAACACCGGAGACAATTCAATTATATAATAGCACCAAGTTTGGCGTAGATGTGACCGACCAAATGGCCAGAAATTATTCGGTAAAATCTAAATCTCGGAGATGGCCTTTGCAAGTATTTTTTAATATCTTGGATTTAGCCGGGATAAATGCATGGGTGTTATATAAAGAAACTACGGGAGGAGAAATTACAAGACAGGAATTTCTATTTCAATTGGCAGAAGAACTTGCCATCGAATACCAACAAGAGCTCGGCAAAAAAAATCAACCAATACCCATCGCAAGTACAAGTACAGGTTCTCGTGAACGGAAAACATGTCAGAAAAGGTATTGTAAAGATAATAAGACGAACAAAATCTGTCTAAAATGTAAAAAGTACGTATGCGGAAAATGTACAGTTGAGAAGCCCATTTGTAAAAAATGCGACGAAAACGAATAAAATGTAGATTATGTACTCTTGAATAAAAGAAAATATATTTTTATACTGGTAAGCTGGCCATTGGTCTGCATTCAATATTGAAAAATATAAGTTGTGAAAGACCGGTCATTTGACCAGCCGCGGTAGGAATAGGTATACGTGAAGTGTCGGTAGGAATAGTGATATATATATATTTATGAGTTTACTAACAAACTCCTAAGAATATAAAATTCTATGAAAGAAAATTGAATGCGTAGATTATTATTTGTGAAAGAAAATATTAAGTTTTTTTAAGAATATTTGTTAATCGTATCCTACGCTTATTATTTATTTCTTTATACACCGACTTCAAAATATTTGATATGAATGTATTCAAATAAACTGTATTTGCCAAAATTCCTCCAACACGGAGTCCTCCGGCGATTGGATTAAGCTTATTATGAGGAGGTGAAAAGGTGAATTAGAATAAAATAAAACACGTGGTTGAGCCAATAAGTGTAATGCTTTATTGGCTCGTCAGGGAAAAAGCCTTGCGGCAAAAAACCCTGGTTGTTATCAATACAATGGACGACGATGGATCACGGACATAGTCCGTGATCAACTTCTCGTCACGATTAACCCGTATGGGTAATCACGTTGAAAGAAATAGAAATTATATCTCTCACCGTTAATTATCGCCTCTACTTCTCGATTATGGTGAATATATAAATATCACCTTAATTATCGCCTCTACTTCTCGCTATAGTCGTTATAATATCTGTAAGATGTATTCGTCTTAACAGATAAACTCTTTGTCCGTCTAATACTCCTCTCGCTCTTTGTTTCCGATTATTTTGTTTCCAAGTGTCCTCGTAGGCGTCCAGCGGTAGAATAGACAGAATGTCTTTGGTAATAGGCCAGTCAACGCGGGCCAAAAACTGATTTTTTTAGCAACAGCTTGATTCTTTGATATAAGGGTAAATTGACGACGCTGAATCGAATGGTGCTAATTTTATTAAAATCAATCCCCGAGGTTTTGAGAAAAAGGGTAAAAAAGGGTAAAAAATGGCCTTATCTTAGAATCTAGGCATTTCATCGAAAAAAGTTTCAAACAAAAGTTGTAGAGAATTAAAATATACATAAAAAATGTTCTATGAGTTATCTTCGTTTTTTCAAAAATAAGCGAATAAAATTGGATTGAAGATGGGAAAAAAATTGTAAGAGTGGGAGAAAGCAAGCTTATCCCTCCGTCGCGTTTTACACGCGAGCGAGCTAGTATGCGTGCGAGCGTCCGTGTGCACTAAACACAAACGAAGGATCTTCGGTAATCTTCGGGACTCTCGGTCTTGAATGAAAGTGCGAGTGAGAGAACAAACCAATATTTCTCTCTTTTTATTTATCATGCGATAACGAGTATTATTGTCCTTGGCCATCGATTGTTGAGCGTTCTGATATTTCTCTTTTTATATTTTTTCTTTCGGTAGCAAGAATTTTACGTCTTGGCCATCGAGCGTCGAGCGTTTTGTATATCTATATATATCGGCGTATAAGCGCGGCATTTTTAAATCGAATCTTGATGCTTATGGCACGCCGTTTCTTTATTTATTGTCAAAAATAATGAACCTTGACTAAAAAAAAAATAATTCATTTTAACAGAAACTATTATTATTTAGTTGAGAGTAAAAATAATGAATTAATTTTGTGTCTCGCAATAAAATTAATTAGAATAATTAATTGATATAAATTCTTTGCCTCACAAAAATTTATTTGTATATCAAATTGAATACGTATTCTCTTTAAGACGAAATTTAAAATTTAAATATTTTTCCTATTAAATTATGTATTTTATAAAATTTTAAATTACTGACTTTTTGTCTCGTAAAAATTTATTAGTTTATCAAATTAAATACATATAATGTCTTATTTATTGTGCAGGTTATGGGTAGATAATAGGTAGAATTGTTTCTCTGTAATAACAAAGATTTTATTTTATTTTGAACAAAATAATAATGTAGCAACTTAGACTAATTATTTATCCTACCTGTAATAACAAAGAAACAACATTCAATGCTAATATCCACACCGTTGTTTCTTGATTAATTTTCTTACATATATTTCTTAATTTCTATATCTTTTCACTCCTGCTTTCTTTGTAGCACTAACGCCACCTGTTTTATTCCCTAACCTATTTACGCGCTAAATTCAATATAGCTCAAACTACTGTCCTTACATACATATTTGAAAAAGAAGAATTTTATAACCACACATAAAATTAATTCAAGATATATATGAAAGGATATTCTAAAAACGTGGAATTTATTTTTTGTCTATACATAATTTTAATTCATTTTTATTATGTTATAAGAAAATAGTAATGCATTCTGATTCATCTTCAAAGTCTTAAGAATTGTACGAAATAAATTGAGATATTATCAAGTGGTGCGTTAGCGTAAGTAGTAACGTCTTCGCTTCTCGCGCTGGGTATTTAACGTTCGATTCTTCGTGGGGGAATTATTTTTTTTTAACACGTTTGGGAAAATATGATGGGAGTGATTTTTTTCCGAGCGTCAGTAAAAACGACATCACGAAGTTTGTCGGTATTTACGATGCGCGGCAAAGCGATTTCAAATTTACTGCATAAAAAGTCGTCGTCTTTCCTTCTTCTCTTCTTCCTCTCTTTTTTCTCAAGTGGGTCACCCATCCAAGTTACTAATCGTACTCAGCGCTGCTCGACTTAAATGACTGAGCGAGAACTAATGCTGTCTCCGCGCCATTGCCGTTGACGCATAAAGTAATTCGATATATCTCCCTTATATTTAATGTGAACTGATATCTATATTTTGATATTTTTTTATTCTTTTTTATATATTAGGTGTACAAATAAGTTTCCGCCGTTTTTTATTAAAAATTAAGTATTTATTCTAGAAGAATTGTAATTTTAAGGTTATTTAAAATTCTGTCCATTACTTGCAATGATGTTTTCCCATCTCTCAGGCAACATTCGGATCCCACGTCGGAAGAACTCCTTGTCTTTTGAGGCTATCCACAAATCAACCCAATTTTTGGTATCTTCATATGATTTGAACCGCTGCTCCGACAGAGCATGTGCCATGGACCGAAATAGGTGATAATCGGACGGTGCAATGTCTGGTGAATACGGCGGGTGGGGTAACACTTCCCAATCAAGTGTTTCCAAATACTTTTTCACGGGAGCCGCTACATGTGGACGAGCATTGTCATGCAGGAGAATAATTTTTTCGTGTCTAGAATAGTATTGAGGGCGTTTTTCCTTCAGAGCTCGGCTCAATCTCATTAATTGTGTTCGATAGAGGGCTCCGGTGATTGTTTCGCTCGGATTAAGCAACTCATAATACACTACACCCAGCTGATCCCACCAAATACACAGCATGAGTTTTTTTCCGTGAATATTCGGTTTCCCCGTGATTTTCTTCTTTTTGGATTATCATAATGTATCCATTTCTCGTCACCAGTGATGATACGATGTAAAAAACCCTTTTTTTTTATGTCTAGCAAGCAGTATTTCACTTAAGCATAATCAGCGTTCAATATCTCTCGGCTTTAATTCGTACGGAACCAAATTTCCTTGTTTATTAATCATTCCTAATGATTTTAAACGATGTGAGACTGCTTGCTGAGTGACTTCTAATGTTACAGCAAATTCTTTTTGTGTTTGAGATGAATCTTCCTCCAATATTTCCTCCAATTCTGCATCCTCGTAAATTTTTGGCCTTCCACTGCGATCTTTGTCTTCTACGTCGAAATCACCGTTTTTAAACTTTTGAAACCACTCACAACACGTTCTCTCACTCAAAGCAGTCTCACCATATGCTTCTATGAGCAATCGATGCGCCTCAGCAGCAGATTTCTTTATATTAAAGAAGTAAACTAATATTTCCCGCAAATGACACTTATTTGGCTCAAATTTGGACATTTTCAACTAAAAAAAATTATATTTTACCAATATGAAATCAATAATATTAATAGGTTATGTTGTTCTTAAACGTCCAAACTAATTTTTATGCAGGATATCATCTGCGAAAGTTAACGGAAACTCCGCGCTGCGCTATCTACATTAAAACAGCGGAAACTTATTTGTACACCTAATATATAATACATCGATCGATTAAAAATATTTTTCCTTTCTTTTTTTTGTTAACTTAATAAAAAATAATAATTAGTAGCTTATCTTTTCATATTTTCAATTCTCCCCCTTTTTACCTGGTCACGCTATAAATATATATATATATATTTAAATAAAATTAAATAAATAAATGAGAATAAAAATATAATAGTAAAAGAAAAATAATCTTCTTACATTAGAAAATATTATTGATCATCAAGCAGGGAAGAGAAACAGGTTTCTTTGTCAACTATGTTCTATGTAAAAATAAAATTAATAATAATAATACCAATAATGTAATAATAATAACATTAATTAATAAACTAGAAAAATTAAAAACTAACAAGGAAAATTAATAACGATAATAATAATAATAATAATATGTTATCATTATGATAGGTAATCTGTAATTAATTATAAAAATATGGAGAGTGTAGCATAAAAGAATGGAAACGTATTGTGCAATATGAATTTATTGTGATTGTTTTGAAGTTATACTTCTTTTTCAGTACTAAATAACGAGCGTAGCCTGACGAGGATTTCTTTCAGAATTCGTGAGGCACTCAACGTAATAACGATTTATGTACCATTTATAAAGATTATAGATTCTTAACGTATATTCGAAATACGCGGCTCAATCATTTTGAAAAGATTGAAAATAACGAAATTTTCTTATCGTCCCTCCCCACTTTTTAAACCGTTGCTAAGCACGCCCTGCTGGGCCTATTAAACAAAGCACTCGTCCTATTCTTCCACTGGACGCCTACGACGATACGTCTTAGATGAGCAGCGAAGAATTTACAAAGAAAGCGACGAACAAAGCGATTTAAGCTAGAACGAAATAAGAAAAGTATAAGTATTCCTTATACTTCCATAAACGAGGTGAACCTTTTTGTTGAATCCGTATACAAACGAAGCGAGCAGGAGGTGAGATACGTGTTTAATCTTTTGTTAAAACCGCAATTCCTTATTATATTTAATTTATCAACAAGAGCTTTTATGCTACAACGCTTTTTGCTGACGAGCCAACATAGTATTATACTTTGTATTGATTTAACCAAGTGTTTTTGTTTTTTCTTATTTGTTGTTTTATTTTATTAATTTATTTTATTAATTTTTTTAATAATTGTATTTTATTTAAATTGTATTTAATATCTTAATTTTATTAAAGTTTTTATTGAAGTTATATTTTAATTTATTTACAAATGTAGAGTATATATTAGCATTCGGGAAAATTGTAATTATTTCATATTGAATACAATGAAGATGGAAAAGTAAATGTTGTGTGGCTTAAGTTTTCAGATTCACTAAAGATTGGCAAGAAAATCGTACAGAAAGTTGCTGGACACGTTGAGATTCAAATTAATAAAACAATAGTGCCGATCGAACGTAGATCTTCAACTATTCTCCTTAGCAACAATACAAAAATTAAGATTAAGCGTTCACATTTATCTATAGTTTAAATTGAATTATTTGTTATTAATTATTGTTGAAAATTTATTTATTTTATTTTAATTATTTTAATTATTTTAATTTGGAAGTTATTATTAAACTATAATCTCTTGCAGCTTTCTTATTGACCAGGATCAGTATACATTTAAATTTCTGTTTAAGTTTTCGAGATGCCTAAAACTAATGCAGAGAAATGTAAAGATTTTCGTCTTCGTAGGAAAAGAAATAAGGAAAATAAGGAAAATAAGGAAAATAATGAGGAAAATAAGGAAATCATAATGCACGCTAATGCGAAACGTTGTAGGGTTCATTGATTCAAATGATTCAAAAAGGATATGAATTGCCTGCGAATGAAATTTTATGTACTCTGTCAACTTCTAATTTACTTTGTAAACCATCGGCTAAGCCTGTGATTACCGGTACAAATTTAAATAATTTAAAAGTCACAGCAATAACTAATATTATTGCTAATTATTTATTTTTTTTATTTGGTCTTTATGTTTTGAAGTTATTTGAAGTTATTTACGTTTATTTTATTTGACATTTATTTTACATTTATTTCTTCAAGAAAACCAATTGTCTGCGAATGGAACTTTATGTGCCCCATTGACTTCGAATTTACTAGTGACTTCTGAACCATCGACTCAGCCTATGATTACCGGTACAAATTTATACAATTTAAAATTCACAGCAATAACTAATAGTACTGCTAATTATTATTTTTGAACTTATACTTCTTTTGGTACGTTTGGGAATTTGGTCTTTATTTTTTACATTTACTTCTTCAAGATGCATCGTTGTATACTGCAAAAGATAACAATCACAACTATATTATTGTGCAAGCTGATGTGCATATGGAAAATTCTTCTATGCCGTGTCATCAACGTATAACATCAAAAAACATTACATCAACAAACATGGAGCAAAGTTCACGATCTCGAGCACGAAATAATCAATATTTAGCTGACGCTTCGATTATACATGTATTGTCTAATCAAGACATTGTACTGGATGAAAAATGCAATTCGTTAAACCAAGCTACAATAATGGATCAGGAATTACCTCAATCAGATGTACACTCTATTTATTCTAACTCTTCAGACCAGTTAGTAATTAATCATTCCACTGGCGAGCAAATTGATATGGATTTACCATATAGCAATTATCATCAATTTAAACGAGCTCATAAGGAATTTAAAATAAACTCCTTGGACAATTCATTTGGACATCCATGCTCAGTATGTGACAGGTTGTGGTTTCAAAAGGATTTAAAAGAGCTATCTAATGAACATAAAGATATTCTAACACAAATTATACCTAATGTAACTATGGAAAATCCTAAGCTTTTTAATACATGCATACAAGCTTTAAACAAGAAAAATATTTTTTTAATATCAATATATAACGGCTTCAAATATCCAGATGTACCTCAGCATCTACCACCTTTAGATTTAGTTTCTGAAAGATTAATTTTGCCTCGTATTCCTTTTATGCAAATCAGACGTCTGTGACATGTGAATGATCAATACGGCATTTATGGTCAAGTAATTAACGTGCCTATTTCAGTTAGTACAATGGTCAAATCTCTTTCAAGAAATATCGATAACGATTATTGTATAAATGTACATATTAAACGTAAGAAAATTCACCGATCTAGTTACTTACATGGCATTGTTAACAAGCGTACAATTAAAGTTTGGCTACAATTTTTAATACCGTCACCGTTGTATAGAATGTAGGATATTAAAATTGATGATTCATTTTTTAATGATAATCAAATTCACGACAGAGTTGAACAAAATGATGTCAGAGAACACATTCCTTTAGAAGAGAGTCTTACTGCGTATCAACAGACATTAATGTGGGATGAAAAACAATATTTACGTATTGCACCTGCCGAAGAAATTTTAGCTCAAAGTTTATTATTTGATGAATTTTTTTATTTCTTATTTCTTATTTTATTTCTTATTTTAATTAAACCCTTCTTCTTCCTCATGTATAAATAAATGAGATTATACTTATTTTTTTGAAGATATTTTTGAGGTTTTTGATGCTATATTTGTTTTGGTACGCAAAATAAGTATAACTTCTTACGTGCGTACATAAGTACACACACCAGTTTTTTTTAAATAAATTTTTCTTAATAAAATTTATATCGTTAGGCAAAAATAAATTCGCACTGCTTATAATACAAATGCATTTTTTTTTTAATTATATTTCCTATAAAATGATTATAAAATATTACTGAAAAAATAGAAAAAGAATTTATTAAGCTTACTTCACAATAACGAAAAAAAGAAATAAGAAAGCAAAGAAAAAAAACGAAGAGAAAAAGAAAGAAAGAAAGGTAAACATACTTGTTAGCGCTGTCAAAATAAAATATAGGTATCGACAATGTGAAAAACACACACACGCACACTGTAGTCACTGTAGCCACTACACTACTACACTATGTATTCAATTTAATACACAAATAAATTTTTACAAAACAAAAAATCAGTAATTTAAAATTTTATAAAATACTTAATTTATTAGAAAAAATATTTAAATTTTAAGTTTCGTCTTAAAGAGAATACGTATTCAATTTGATATACAAATAAATTTTTGTGAGGCAAAGAATTTATATCAATTATTTATTCTAATTAATTTTATGGCGAGACACAAAATTAATTCATTATTTTTACTCTCAACTAAATAATAATAGTTTCTGTTAAAATGAATTATTTTTTTTTTTACTCAAGGTTCATTATTTTTGACAATAAATAAAGAAACGGCGTGCCATAAGCATCAAGATTCGATTTAAAAATGCCGCGCTTATACGCCGATATATATAGATATACAAAACGCTCGACGCACGATGGCCAAAACGAAAAGTTCTCGCTACCGAAAGAAAAAATAGAAAGAGAGAAATATCGGTTTTCTTTCTCACTCGCACTCGTATACAAAACGCTCGACGCTCGATGGCCAAGACGTAAAATTCTCGCTACCGAAAGAAAAAATATAAAAGAGAAATATCAGAAGGCTCAACAATCGATGGCCAAGGACAATAATACTCGTTATCGCATGATAAATAAAAAGAGAGAAATATTGGTTTGTTCTCTCACTCGCACTTGCATTCAAGACCGAGAGTCCCGAAGATTGCCGAAGATCCTTCGTTTGTGTATTAGTGCACACGGACGCTCGCACGCATACTAGCTCGCTCGCGTGTAAAACGCGACGGAGGGATAAGCTTGCCTTCTCCCACTCTTAAAATTTTGTTCCCATCTTCAATCCAATTTTATTCGCTTATTTTTAAAAATACGAAGATAACTTATAGAACATTTTTTATGTATATTTTAATTCTCTACAACTTTTGTTTGAAACTTTTTTCGATTAAATGCCTAGATTCTAAGATAAGGCTATATTTTACCCTTTTTTACCCTTTTTCCCCAAGATGCCGGTTGCTGATTTTATTATAATTAGCACTATTCGATTCAGCGTCGTCAACTTACCCTTAGATCAAATTTTTAAGCATAAACTGAAAAAGTTCCGGGTATGGCCCGCGTTGACTGGGCTATACAATCATACTCACACCATACACACGACAAAAGAAAGACATTTTCCTTAACTTTCCTTATAAGGAAATTGTCTGCAGATATTATCGGAACATCTATAGGCACACTTCTAAAAGTAATCGCTCTTCGTTATCTACGTCTCAAATTTCTTTCCGTTCCCTCGGGACAGGAAATACTGCTTTATTGTTCACTCTCGAATTTCTCTTATCCTCACAATAGGAAGATAAAGTATTTGTAAGTTTTCTTTAAAAATAAAAAAAAAATTCTCTCCAGAAAAAACGCAAGGATCAGTCTGAAAGTTGGACTAAAATTAAAAGTGTTTCTTTGACTTGTTGAAGAAACACTTGTAAAGCTGCGTTATCTAAATCTCTAAATTTCAAAATTTTCACTTTTTGATATCCCTAAGCAGAGAAAGAATTTTTAAATGCGTATATTTTACCGTTATATCTGTTTCAACATATATTACGAATTATATGATAAAAATCTAGAATTCTTCAATTATATATAGCTTATGCAATGTTCAGCTTCGCTTAATACAATTAATGAACTCATTGAAATTGTTCGAAACGCTTATTATAAATTAAACGGAGAGATGCTTGATAATATTCATGTAATATTACAAACGTGTATGAAATTAAAATAAATCAGTTGAATTAAGCAACGCATATAAGGGGGATTATAGTTTTAAAATTTATTTAAATTTATTCGTGGTGAACAATCTGACAACCCAACACGTCCAATCAATTTGGGATTATTTCTTTTCTTTTCTTATCATTTTCTGAGCTACGATTTTTCCTGCACACTTTTTCCTTTCTCTTGTTCTAATTTATATCAATTATTAATTCTAAAATAGTAATTATAACTCACAATTACTTTTAGGTCACATCTCATATAGTCACAGTGTAGCTACTGGTACAAACGACGTAGCACTTAACAATTTAATCTAATTGTAAGATATGTATATCAAATAGCGAGTAGTATAACAAGTGCTCACAATCACAGTTAGTAATTTACTATCAATAACTTTTGAGATTGTGCTTACAGCATTAACACTACAACTATACGAACTAAGTTAGTCGAATTTACTGGTTCAAGTAAAGCTAGTTTCTATTATTTGTATATTATTTTTTTTAATATAAATATGTTTTATTGTAGGTAAATTTTTAGCAATATGTTGTTAAACCTGAATTGACATTGAATAGATACTTAAAAAAATATTAAAAAGTTTGTATTTAATACTATTTATTTATTTTTATTTTAATTAAATTTATATACCAGTCAAAAATATTAGTTTAAATGAAGTGAGTCTCTATTATTAATTTTTTTTACAGTATAAATATTTATAATATTAATTACGCATTTTTATAACAATATTTTTTACTTGATATTAAATAAAAGTTAAAAAATATGTAAATAAAAATTTATATTTATATTTTCTTTTTAATTTTCTTTCAAATATATTATGTGGTTAATTTAGTTCCTGCGTTGTAGGTGTGGTTGCCATTTTTTTCGGTATGAATTTTTCTCATTACATGCAAGCGTTTTGAAACAGTCATTGAAGAAGCACTTAACTCTTTCAAAAATTCTAAAATCGTCTGAACTGAATTTTCATTGAGTGATTTTTGCAATTCAAAATTTTTTTAATTTTTTAGCTATCTGAGACGTTCTTTGTCTTTCACGTCAAAATCACTCTTTTAAAAGCGTTTAAACAGAATATTAAGAAATCCAACCCGCTAAGATTGAATCTCTTTCAACAATGTATATGTTATCGTTAAAGCTCGAAAATCGTTAATGTACACATTACCTAGTTAATCTACAGATTAATTGATTTGTTCCGTTAACGAGCGGAACACGAGTTTTCAATATTTTACCTAGTTAATGTACACATTAAAGTAAGTTGCTAGTCGTAGAAACCAATTGCTATGTAATTAAAGAAAAAACAATATTAAGATTGCATTAATAATTAGGCATAATTTTTGGTAATGTTAATGAGGATATTATCATATTTATTTCTTCTGTATAAATCACAAACACACGCACACACTTATCGTAGAAACAATACATAATTTTCGTCGCTTATATATACTCATTTTCCCGTCCATCATCTTTTGTTATTTTCTCGCATTCTTAATCGAAGTTTCCCGACCATTTCCGATCATATAAATTCGAGATTCTTCCTTACTTCCGGATCGAGAATATTCGGAAGGTTTCGGTACGACCAAATATTAGGCGATTATTTCAAGCGACTTCGCCTGACAAACGAAAAACACTCGTACGCAACAAAAGAATCATATTCAGTCTCCTAGCAACCTTTTCTCACACATACAAACATTATTCACAGCAAATAAGTTCGTATGTCCTGAAACTGATTCGTTGTGGAAAGAAAGTGACTAGTCAAGGAAGTGGGGATAGGAATAGGCTTATAAAGAGGATCAGGGAGCGAAGCGAGTCATTTTCGTTTGTCTTCTTGGATCTTGCGCTTTTGTGTTTCGTTATTAAGTGTATATCTGTTTTATTGTAAAGACAGTGAATTTTTTTTTTTTTTTTTTTTTAAGTGATCGTTAACATAAAAAAATAAATTTGAAGATAATCGAATTTGAGGGAATATATTATAGTAAAATTAGTTCTTTAATTTCTAATTAAGAAAATTATTAATTTAATAATATGAGTATTAAATTTTATTTTTGCATAAATCATTTTAATTTTAAAATAAAATAATTATTTTTAAAATATAAATTATTATCACTTTTATTTCATTATATATTATTTCATTATTTTTAACTTTAATTTTAATATTATTTAATATTTTTTTTCTATAAAAATTAATAAAGACCGAGAAAAACTATCAACATATGAATGTGGTTTTAACCCTTTAACTTCTTCTCGATTATCTTTTTCTGTTTAATTTTTTTTTAGTTGCATTAAATTTTTTTATTTTTGATATTGAAATTATTCTTTTACTTCCATTTATTCAAACTATTTTAAAAAGAAATACTTATTATTTTTGAACTTCATCAATAATAATTATTTATTTATGCCTAATAATTTGATTACGTTATAAATAAAATGAACTATCAATTATTTGAATTAAATAAATTTTATATATTAATTTAATGATATTAGTTAATTTATTCCATTTATATTTCAGTTAAAAATTATTTTTTTTTTTAAATATATCTTTAATATGAAAGTATTATTTCTAATTTAATTTCGACTTAAATTTATGATTAAATTTTAATTCATATTATTAGTTATATTATATATACATATTTAATTGAAACCAAAATAGAGGTAAATTATAGTTAATAATTTAATTGAATTAAACTTTCCAATTAAAATAATTAAAAGAAGGTTCTAACTTTTAAATTAATAAATAAAATTCATTTTATTTCTTACTTGTTTATATAGTTAAAAAAAAACAATTTATTTTCATTAAAGAAACAATTTAATTTTTAAATTTATAAGTTTATTTAAAAATAAATTATTATTACCTTAATATCTTCAATATTAAACTCTCTCTTAAGCGATTTAAATAAAAAATTAATATTAATAATGATATTAATATAATAAACATTATATTTAAATTTAAATAATAAAAAAAATTTTAAAGTAAAAATTTAAAAAATCTTAATAATATGAATTTCTTTAATCCATATGTAATTCTATGTTCTATTAAACCCTTATTAAGTATCTTTATATATATATAATTAATGAGTACTTTAAAGGATAAAAATTAATTAATTCATTAAAAAAATCTTAAACCTCATATTCTCATTAAATAAATTTTTATATTTTCAAATCAATTCCAAAAACTTAAATTTCTCATAAATATTCAAATAAAAACTCCTATTAAACAAATATAAATAATTAATATTTTTTGAATCAATCTTAAAATAATAATTTCCAAAGAAACTAAAATTAATAAAAAGTATCTAATTATTAAAGATCTTATATATAATAAAATTATTGAACTTTTTATTATATTATTTTCATTTAATAATATCAAAATATTAAATTTATTACTTTTATTAGGGTAAACAACTAATAACAATCGACCTCTATAAGATACGGTAAATAAAGTAGCTAAAAATAATATAATTATACTAAAATAATTTATTTTACTTGTTAAATATATTTCTATAATTAAATCCTTTGAATAATATACTGAAAAAAAATCCACACAAAGATAATGTTGATATAAAAAAAATTAAACTAACAAAAGGATAATTATTAATTACATTACCCATAAAACGAATATCATGATAATTTATTATTTGATGAATTAAAATTTCTCTATATAAAAATAATAAAGATTTAAATAAGGCATGAATAATTAAATAAAAATAACTTAAATCAACTTTACTTTATCTTAAAATTCTTATTATTTAATCTAATTGACTTAAAGTTGATAAAGCAACAATTTTTTTAAATCACGTTCAAAATTTTCTATAATTCTTGATATCAATATCGTTATTCTAGAAATAAATAATAATATTATAATTCATTAATGTTATTAAAATTAAATAAAAATTATAACTAATTAATAAATAAAGGTATTGGTTATTGCCAAAGTTAACCAAATTGAAAAAGGTAATTGAGCACTATTTGTAATTGATCTTAATAATAACAATAATAATGTTGATAAAATTAAAAAATTTAAATCATAAAATAAACCGTTTCAAGATCCTAATATAAGATATAACCTCATAATTATTATGATACTATACATCTCCAACGCGATTTATTAAAACTATAACTATTCCAGAATTAAAAGATTTTCAATTTTGATAGTAAATAATTAAACAATAAGATGTTAAACCTAAACCATCCTAATAATTAACCTATAAAATTTAGACAAATAATTAAAAAAATTATTCTTAAAACAATTATTAAAACTGAAATTAAAAATCGTTTTATATTTATATCCCCTTCTATATATATTAATCTATATATTAAAACTAATCTATAAATTAATATAACTAAACTTAGAAATATTAAACTAATTCCATCTAAATAAATTAATAATTCTAAATGTATTGAATTAAAAATTATCAAAATAAATTTTACATATAAATTTAATTTATTAAATAAAAGAATTTTTGATAATATAAATATAAAAATTCTAATAATATATAATTAAATAATATTTATAACTATAATAAATTTTTAAATATTAAATATAAATTAAATAATCACATAATTCATTCAATTAAATAAATTTAATTAAGTAAATAATTCCAATCCTAAAAACACCATTAAAATTTAAAGGCATTCAATATAAAACTAATAATTAATCTATTGAATTAATAACCTTTTAATTTATTAATAATTTTTTTTTATACCATGTTGACTAAATCTAAATAAATATAAAGAATTAACCGCTCTAAGAAAAACATTAAATTATTATAACTACAAAACAATTTAAAATTTCAACATACTAATCTGATTAATAAAAATATTTCTTTAATTAAATTTAAACTAACAGGAGCTAATAAATTAGATGAAGATAAAAAATCAAAATAATCCTAATGAAGGATTAATTGTTAATGACCTTTATTTATAAATATTAATCGTCTATACAGACATTCATAATTTAAATTACCTAAATAAAATAATCCTGATGAACATAATCCATGAACTAATATTATTATTAATTTACCTTAAAATCTTAATTTTATTAAAATTATTCAATCTCCTATTAAAATTCCTTTATGAACAATTGATAAATAAGCTATCAATATTTTTAAATCAATTTGAATTAAACAAACTAGTCTAATTAATATAAACCACCAATAATTCTTAAAGAAATTAAAATATAATTAATTTTTACAGCATCAATATATATATATAAGTAAAATTTAAGAAAAACGTAATACACCTTATCTTCCTAATTTCAATAAAATTTCAGCAAAAATTATTGAATCATAAACTTCAAGCTTTCAACATGAGCTTTTCAACGTGAGCCTTTGGCAATCAAATATGAAATAAACAAATTGGCATTTTAATTTAATTCAATTATTTTAAATATTAAAAAAGTTATTATAATCTCTTCTTTTACAATTTAAATAAAATTTAATTATTAACCATAAAAAAGGTATAGAAGAAACTACTGTATACATTATTTATATATATTATAGGCTTCAAATCGTTCCAATGTGTAACCAACAAACATAATTATAAAAATATTGATAAAATCGTATTTCAATATTAAATAAAATATTAT